>NC_090022.1:44584708-45233874 GCF_037176765.1 Anolis sagrei
ATTCTCCAACCATCTGCCACTGGCCCAGCCTGACACACACATACACACACACTTTATAGAATATATATCAACATGTCTTCAGGCTGCACCCCTGATCTGAGGCGTCAGTAAATTTTCAGTGAAATCTTCAGTGGAATACTTTCACCAGTGGTGTGTACTTTTTGCTGCAAAACAAATAATTTTTAATTGAATTTTGGAATGTTTTTAGAACTTTGATGTGTGTAACATTACTTAATGGAGAGGGAATAGAAAACTCTTGTTTTCTAGGTTGTCCTACTTGCAATTTAATATATCTCAGAATTACAGTTGACATTTGATATCTGGTAGGATTTAGTTCCGTTGTCCCCATAGATACCAAACGCCATGAGTGTTCAAGTGCCAATATATAAAATGCTATACTAAAATGATGTCTCTCACATAAAATGGCAAAATCAAGGTTTGCTCTTTGGAAAAAAATGGGAGTAGGATATTTTCATGCCATTGAGGCAGAAGCCATGGATACAGAGGGCCAACTGGAACACACATCAGCCAGTGGATTAGTTTATTGCAGTTCATTGTTCCTGGTACTTATTTCTTTGTGTTTATATGGCTGTATTGTAGTTGTAACTTGTTGCAAAATCAATAAAGATATTTAATGTTTTAATAAGTAAATAAATACATTTTCTGAGCTTCAGTGAGTGGAGGGGATAATGTAGTTCATGAATAGAAGGTTTTGCTCACTTTGTAATAACATAAAAGATCACATTGAGTATTGTGTATTCTGTCATGACTCAATCTAGAAATAAAAGAGGAGCATAAGGAATTATTTTTAGGTTAGCTTCACCTTTGCAATGATAGAATGTGGCAGACAATGAATTGTTTTAGTGATTAGTCTAGACTTTAAAGAATCTATTCAAGGTGCGGAACACTATTCCCACAAGAGGTTCAGTATGTCAGATAACTCCTTAAAAGTTCATACTAAATCTGAGAATGGACTCACTAACCCACTCACATGAAATCCACCAAATACCACTGCACACAAATTGCTTTGCATCAATTATTTTGTCTAGTTTTTTAAAAAATATATATAATCTTCTTCTTGGTTTTGCAATAAAATCCATATTTTTTTTCTAACAGATTGATTAGAAGAAGAGAGATGAAATTCCAAAGTAATATTTGACATATTTGTCATTACTTTGCTAATTCTATTACTGATAGTCTATAAACCTTCTGGGACTTTTTTTCCCTTTATCTATTCAAACTCATTCCTTTTGCCTGAAACACTATACAGTGATGAAAATTTGAGCAATGTCTTGTGTGGCATTGATAGTCAAAATACCAGCCATCGGTAAACAGATGACGGCGGATGAAGGCAGTAGGGCTGAGGGATCCACAAATGGACAGTGAATGCCTCTTACATTAATAAACTCTTTATTATGTTTCATGCCTGTTTGATGTTGAGTGACGTGAATAAATAATTGTGTGCTTGTAAATTCCTTATGAATACCATTCTCTTGGAAGCATTAAGGATGTTATTTATATTTTGGAAGGCAAAATATCTGGTTAGGATTCCCTTCTCTTAACCCACTCAAATATATTCTTGAATTTTATTGGTTTTATTAGATGATAATGGTGTTAGACCTGGTAGAGAAGGACAAAGAGGAGAAAAAAATGTACAGTGTTCAGAAATACATTGATTTATTTAGACAACTCTTATAATCATTGTTTTGAAACTTCGGAGTGGGTCCATTTCTATTATTCTGTAAGAAACCTGAATTTGGGATAGAAACCCAGCCTTTAATGTTTTTGATCCTCAGGCTAGCTTTGTACTATCAGTTGTCTGCTGTCAATGAGGGTTGAAGTTACTCAGCAAATAACAGAACTGAGCTCTAAAAGCTCACAGAAGCCACAAAAAAAATCCCCGCTTTATATCTTCTTTGAAGGGTCCTTTTATAAACATAAATATCATGGGGTCAGGGACAGCTCAGCTGCAGTGATCTTATGATATTTTCTCAGGTACTCAGGCTTAATGACATTTGAAAGAGCTAACTGGCCTGATGGGTAAAAGGGAGGCATATGGTAGCCAAGGTATGGGGCTTGCTTCCTGTTGTTTTTCATTCATAATTTTTGCAAAGTAAAAAGAAATGCTACCTGTAATATTTCATTACAGGTGATTTCCATCCGTATATCTTGAATGAGACAGGAAATCATCAACCTAATTCATGTGCAAAATAGTTTGCTTTTTGAGCCCGATTTCAACAATATTTTTTTTTATTTTAAGGTAGTCATCAATGCAGAAATAGCTATAATTCTTGGTGTTGTTTTTGGTGAACAGGTCTTTTTCAAGGCTAAGGAAGAGTTTTCAGGGAAGAAGTGTCCAAAAGAACAAGCATTGCTAAAACAAGCACATCTGTTTTGAGAAGCAATTGGAGATAGTCTTGAATTGTGTACATGAATCATGTCGGCATTCTTCCTAAATTACATACTATTTTATGCTGCATATACTGAAATTGGCCGAAGTATACAGAATATGATATAGCATTTGACTCTCAACCTTCTTTTCAATTGATCCTACTGTCTCCTTTCTTTTTCCTAAGCTCACAAGTATTTAAATGTCTGTCATGTGATTGAATGTAAACAGTATAAAAAGGAGAAAAAATGGATGAATGTTACAATGTTAAAAAATTCAAGGAAAGGGAAAATATAGCAGTGTCTATGTCAGCTTCCCCTAGCCTACTGGAAGAGTGCTACTATAGCTACTGTAGTAATCTCCATTTGGTTTAGTGATTATTACAGTTGTAGTTCAAAGCTGGAGAAATCTAAACTTCAGGAATCTTAATATGTACGATAGAACATTGAGCTAAGTCAGGAAGCAATAGCCAGTTGTTTTCTCATTGCTCTTTCTTTGGTGTTTTTTATACAGATTGCCCAATTGCCTTTTCTGATTGATATATCTCCCCCCCCCCTCTTGCCATTGGATGGTTTCATGAAAGGACTCATTCCCTGATTATTAAATAACGAGAAGACCAATGTACAAAGTTTCTAATTCTGGCCAAAATTCTGCATTTGACAACGTGTTCTGCTTATTTAGAAGAATAGACTCTCCTGTATGCTTTAATGTATTGCAATCTTGCTCAAAATTTATAGTGAACATCATCAGCTAAATTTGCAACAAAATTGATGATTCCTAAATAATGTGGTTTTCAATGTGCTTTATGTAAACCTTGAACCATCATATGAATTAATTTAACATGTCAGTTAACTGAAACAGGTTTATTTTCTGAAGTTGCTTTTATTGAAACTGTTATGCTTTAATCTAAGGAACTGCTCATGTGAACCTCATTGTTTGAGATAATATATACCCCTTAGGGGAAAAAAATAGGGTCCTCGGTGGTCAAGTATTCAGGGCCCTTCCCACACAGCCATATAACCCAGAATAACAAGGGAGAAAATCTCACACAGCCATATATTCCAGTTCAAAGCAGAAAATGTGGGATTTCATTTAGCCATGTGGAAGGGCCCCCAGTCTGAATAGGTTTTTGGGATGATTGCGGCATTTCTGGAAGTCAAACAGTCTTATATCCATGGCTATTCTTTGCTACAATATTATTTTTCTTGCCAAGATTGTTGTACAAGGCATTGAAAGTCAGGTTATCTGATTTATAAGAAGGTTTGAACTAAAGAATGCAAGTCCTTTAAAACCTGTTTTTCTAATTATTCATTTTCCCAGCCTTTCCCGATTCTCTCTTCCTCCTTCCTCTCGGGTTTCCTTCTCCAGACAATGGTATTGAATGCTGAATAGATGATAACCTATTCCTGTGAGAGAGAGAAAGTTGAGGTCATTTCTTCCACATCATTAAAGCATGACCTGGTTATTTTCTTTCACCAGGTGTGTCAGTTGGCCAATTACATGTGCTCTGCTGTATTATTCTGTGTTCATTCTTTATTTATTTTTTTTGTCTCCATTAATACAAGGAGTGTAATAATTCAGAGCTTAAGTTCTTGAAATAAGTGCTTTCTGTTGAACATTCAAAACAAGTACCCAGTATATAGGAAGAGCTGTTTTAGTCTATTTATCTTTTAGCCCCCCCCCACCCCCCCACGCTTCTCATATTATTGTGTTTTGTTATTTTTCTTCACTGAATTCATATATTTGCAAGTCAGAAGGAAAGCATAATAAGTTTTTGGGAACACTGTTCAAACATTTTATTATGTTAAAGGTAAAGGTTTCCCATTGACATTAAATCTAGTCAAGTCCAACTCTGGGTGGTGGTGCTCATCTCCATTTCTAAGCCAAAGAGCCATCGTTGTCCGTAGACGCCTCCAAGGTCATGTGGCCAGCATGACTGCATGGAATGCCTTTATCTTCCTGCTGAAGCAGTGCCTATTGATATACTCATATTGCATGTTTTTGAACTGCTAGGTTGGCAGAAGCTAACAACGAGAGTTCACCCCATCCTGCAGATTCGAACTGCCGACCTTCAGGTCAGCAAGTCCTACAGCTTAGCAGTTTAATCCACTGTGCCACTGCAGTCCCTATTTCATTAATAGTTTCAGTATATTCAGTAAAAATTATATAAATGAAGTTATAGGTAAAATACCAAGGCCAATCGTGGGAGAGAAATGGAGAGATAAGCAAAACCAGCTAGCCTTTTGGGAGCCATCCTTACAAATACTGGCTTGTAGAGATGGGATGGAGTGGGAATGGAGTGTCTTCCACATCCCTGTATTTCCATGTTCTTTCACCTCTCTCCTGTCACTTCATGGACAAGGAGCTGAGTGATGGCAGCAGGAGGCAAAGTCTCCTCTAACGAGTGTCCAAAATCCTGGTGCTCTTTCAATATCTTTAATGCTTTCCTTTTCAGGGTTCCAAAGAGAATTGGGGAGTGGAAACTTAACATAGGGAAAATAAGACACAGAGTTCTCCTGTTCACTAATGTAAGACTCAGATTTCCCTTTAACCAGCAAAGCCAGGAAGGTCTGTGGTCGATCAAGGATAAAGGGGCATTTTGATAGCAGAAGAGCTATCTGATAAGGTATTTCTAGACGCAGAACAGGAAGTGTCATATCACAGTGCTTAGGCACCAGATGAACAGTATTTTTCCCATATTAATGTAGATCCATATGTTGTTTAGTTTGCTTTCCTCCTTAGAAAAGCCATTGTGCATGATGCACATTTGATTTGAGTTCCACTGAATGGGTAACCCCTTTTTGGGGATGGCATTTCCAGGCGTTTGGCATAGGAAGGGAGTCATGTGTGATAGAGTACTACTTCTTGGAGTTCTTATCCATTATTAGGCTAGTCATCTCTGAGAAATGATACAGCATAAAGAGTATATGGAGCCTGTTGACATTGTAGGCTTTTAAAAAAACAGACCTCTCTATTCAATGTGGAGACCTCTCTCATGTTTCCTGAATTGTCTGAACATTATGAATTCACAAGGGTTGAGGATGAAAGGTTTCCATATAATTTCCATCCTTCTATACCTGTTTTGCCACCTGTCTTTTTAAGTTTGTGAAGTAATTGCTTTGTTATTTTCAGATTCATGTTTCAATTTCCATTTCAGTTCATTATATTACAGAATATATTTGATAGTCATTAGAATCTTTTGTTGTTGCTGTTACTCATTTTCAGGTTTTTTCTGAATCTTCAAAATAACTTTCTAATAGGAGATATAATCTGGTTTCATTCAAGTTCAATCGATTTTTTTTTTACCCCAAATATAAAATAATGTAATCACAGATTTGGAAAGGGCCTTATCAACCATTGAGTGCAACCTTCTATTGAGGAAAGAATCTCCATCTAAAACATCCCCATCAGATAACTGAGGTCCCTTCCACACAGCTGAATAAAATCCCACATTGTCTACTTTGAACTGGAATATTTATTTATTTTGGGTACTTTTACCGCGCCTGGGGGGGAGTCAGGGCGGCTTACAAAAAAGGCAGAATTCGATGCCTATACAATTTACACACAATGTATAAAAAACCATAGTTAACAATTAACACAATTAAAAACAATCAAAACATCGATATACAACAATATACAATATATGTCAGTGTGGACTCAGATAACCCAGTTCAAAGCAGATATTGTGGGATTTTCTGCCTTAATATTCTGGGTTATATGTCTGTGTGGAAGGGCCCTGAACAACCTTTTTAAATACATACACACACATACAGAGAAGGAGATCTCATTAACTCTTCTACCAACAGAACAAGTGTAAATATTTTAGGTTCTGCCTTTAAATATGATCTGCAGAACTTTTGGCACATGGAAAAGAAATAATAAAATGCCTACACCATGAATGTGAGAATTTCAGGATTATTTACTCAGAAAAAAGTAAGCAGGCAAATTGTATTTTGTCAGTGTTTCTCTGAGTAATTTGTGTCTCTGTGTATTCAGCCATGTTTCCGTCAATATCAGCACTATTGGAGATAAGTTTTATCTCATGACATATATGTATTATCAACACTTACAATGTGGTATCCTTATAGTTGGTATTGAAATAGCCACTATTATTATTTTTGGTTTGGATTCCACTAGTCTATATGCATATGATAAAATCTTGGGTGTCCTTTTCTGATTTCTATCAAGATCTGTTTGTCAGCTCTTACTTGAGTTTCTTTTGAGTATCAGATCAAACACCAGGAGCACTGAACAGGATTTCATGCACCATGTAACATGGCACCTTACCCTGGTTTACTGGTAGTGAATAAATTATATAAAAATGGCTTTGTTAATTTTAAACTTTTTAAAAATTAATTGGTTGCTACTTCATTGGTTTAATTAGATTCACATGTTTTATTTAATTATTTAATTTATGAAGCAGTTATTGTAATTGGCATAGATATTTTATTCTTAGGATTATTTGTTTATTTTTGTATATTTTTTTGGCATTGAATGTTTGCCAACCTTTGCTGGAATCCACGCTGAGTTCCCTTGAGGAGATAGGGTTGCAAATAAAGTATTATTATTATTATTATTATTATTATTATTATTATTACCATGCCTAGTCCAGATTTCTGTGTGTTTACATGCCCCCAGATACTGTGCTTTAAGAAATATACTTGTGTATGATTGCTGTGTTTTCTTGCGGGGGGGGGGGGGGGGGGGTGAGGTGCAGCCCTACACTGCTCTTCCAAAGTTTTCAATTGTGTATTAGATCTAAAGATGACATTGTTGCCTCCAGAATAGGAGAGAATTGAGAGTGTGGTTACAGTAATTCTTTCAGTTCTTCCAGGTTGCAGTCATGTTCCCAAACCACATTATTCATTGGATGTCATAAACAAGTAAGACACATGTCAATCTCTTCCATTAGTAAGCTCTGTGAGAAATGATATAATTTCATCCATCCCTGCTTGCACATAAAGCATTTAAAATAGATTCTGAAGAAAGTTGTTTATTGGAATTTTGGCACAGAGAAATAGTGTAGAGAGACTGATTAGAATACGAAATTGGAATTGTTTCTGTGTTTGTACTTAAAGTAGTAAAAGCATTGAGTGAGGATCATTACATTTTAAAGCTAATGTATGTACATATTCATTGACGTTGTATCTACAAAACAATATGGTTACACAGAAGAGTAAAATAATTTTTGTGGGTTGATCTTTTCTTTATTGGTTCTGCATTTAAATTTGTGCTTAAAGCATTTATCCTTCTCGTCGAAGAGAAAACATTCTGAGTGAATTGTATCTGAAAGCATTTAAAGTTCCCTAATGCTTGGAAAACTCTTTAAAGGTCAACCTAATTAAGATAAACTTTGTACCAAGCAAAAGTAGATGCTATTATTGGAGATTTGTTGCAATTCAATATATAACATTGTGTTTACAGTTTAAAATTTGAAAGCATAATAAGGAAAGAAGAATGGTTTCCAACTGCTGTTATTACAATATTTGAAATCAATAAAAATGATTTTTAGTGTTTGTGTGTATACACACACACACACATAAAATAGTCTTCCAGATACAAATGAAGGAATTGTTATTAAACCATCATCTATATTCTTCAAAATGGTAAATGGGGAATAATTCGCAGTGAACCAAGTTTAGCATTAGAATCTTCAGTTATCTGCTATGAAAAGTTTTTAAAGCATTTCACAGAGAAAGTCACTTATATTTCTTCAGAAATTAATGTTACAGGCATTGCAGAGTTTAGGGGAGCATCCAGTGCACCAGTGGACAATATACCTAAATTACTCCACTCCATTGTGATCTCAGCTTTACCCATCATGCCCATCTCAACTTCTATCAACACTAATTGATTGCGTGGATCCAATGGTAGAAAATGCCCCATTTTTTCAGGGGGAGAAGAAGATTGCTATGCATCCTGAAGGGAGAAAAAATTGAGAACAACCTTATCATTACTAATAACCCCCTTTTAGGTGAAGTACGTGAGTGCAGGTTGCTGGGCCAGTTGAAATGTATTTGGAGGAAACAAATTATTTTTACCCATTTTATTCTGATTTCAGACCAGGATATGGATACCAAAACACAGTTACTCATTGACCTACTCTAGTTGAATAATTGATTTTCCTGGAGTATAAAAGTGGCTTTCCATATCATTGATCATAGTATCTTGCTGAAGGAGGAGGTGTGGCATGGGAATAGAAGTTGTGTTACAGAGGTTTTTTCTCTCACAGTCCAAGCATCAGTTAATGGAGTTGGGGAAATTCCTGTTTATCCCTGGGACTATTAACTATGTGGTTCATGGTTCCATCCCTTCACCTTATTTAATGCCTACCATGTTCTCTGAAAATAAGACACTGTCTTATATTTATTTTTCCTCAAGAATACACACTATGGTTTATTTTCAGGGGATGTCTATTTTTTTTTAAGTGTGGTACAACAATCTGCATTCATTCAAATGTAGTACTGAGCAAAATGACAGCCACAGCTGTTTTTCTTCTACCTGAGGAAACACAATACCTAAAGCAGAGTGTCCTGCTCCTCACTTCACTGAGGAGACTTCCCGGAGGGACGAGTCGAAGAGAAGCAACACTGGCAATGGCAACCCCTTTGGAGCCAGTGTCTCACTGGTTCTCTCACTCACACGGGGAGGAAGCCTTGCCTTGCCTAGCCTGGCCTGAAGGGAAGAAAGAACAGTAGGAGAGAGAAAAAGGAAGAGGAGGAAAAGGAGGAGGAGACAGGAAGAGAGAGGGAGGGAGGCCTAGACTTGCCTACGCTGTGGAAAGTTCTTGCGTTTCACTTTCTATGTCTCCCTCTATGACTCAGCTTGCAGCACACACAGAACGACTGGGACTAGACAGGGGGAGACAAACTTGTTGATGGGGCTGCCTGTACCTCTCTGGTCACCTCTGAGATAGCAGCTATCATAATGGGGAAGGTGAGAAGGACTGCCAATCTTCTTTACCACTCCATGCTAGTATGCTGCATAGCCATGACAATCACTATGCCTTATTTTCAGGGCATGGCTTATGCCCACAGATGCTTAGAAATCATGCTACGTCTTATTTTAGCACTATGTCTTATTTTCAGGGAAACACGGTACTTCAGACCTGCAGCCACCCAGGTGTTTTGGACTTCAGTTGTCATAATTCCTTGTCATTGGGCAATTGGGCCAGGTCTTCTGGGAGTTGAAGACCCAAACACCTGGAGGATTGCAGATTGTGGAGGGCTTATTTACATGAAGCAACTGGTTGAGTTTATTAGTAATATTGGGGAGGTGGTGCCAACAATATGCTGATGACATCCAGTTCTAATTCTCCTTATTATTGCAGTTATTTGGGACATGGAAGTGCTGGACTGGTGCCTGGATATTGGGCTGGATGAGTGCCAATATATTTCAATCACAATAAAAAAGATTATCTGTAAGTTAGGGCACATCTACCCTGACCACTTAGGTAAGTGTGAAACTAGAAATGGAGGGAGCAATTTCAATGAAGGGTGATTATATGGGAAGTTCTGGAACTGAGTCAAGGCTGGAGGTGGTTCTATTCACTGCAGAGGTTGGCATTGACCCAATTCCAGGATCCACAGTACCTGAAGCTTCATGGCCATGTAAAATTTGTTTTCCATCTCCCCCTGCTGTAATGTGCATGTGGGGACTAGCAGAGTCCCCATCCCTTAATTGCTTTTGATGTAAAATGTGATGCACATTAAGGACTCTATTTCAGAGTATCTCCCTCACTTTGCTTATTCAGATTTAAAACCCTTAATGCACATTGCCGCATGTGTTTATGGTGTGCATCACTTCAACATTTCATTCTCAAACTGTTTTCAAATCACTTGGAATAGTCACTGTAGATTTACCCTTACTAGTTGCTGAACTTGGTAGGTTGATAAACAACTTGATGTTGATGGGGTTATGCCCCCCTTCAAGAGTAGGGAATCTAGCATTCCAAAATTTGGAATCTCAGGGTGTATCTACCCAAGAACTTTGATTCAGTTTGACACCACTTAATTGTTATGGCTCAAAGCTTTATGGTCCCTTGTTTGGGAGAAAGTAATGAAGATTGTTGACATCATTCCAGAGGTTTTTGTATCAGAAATCTCTGTAGGGATGCTAAATAGTATGTAATTTGGATAATGCAAATTTTCATTGAGCTGTCTACTAGAAATCCAAGATCTTTTCTAAGTTTAACTAACAGGCACAGAATATTATTTTGGGCAGGCTAAGCCTCGGCACCTGTCATTTTCAATTAAGCACAATAATATTAGTATAATAGAGCAGTCACACTCTTAAGTGAGATGTTGTTTGAGCAATCTCATAGCACAATCCTATATATGTCAGCTGTGAAGTAAATTAGTGCTGCTTGTTTCCAGGTGAGCAGGTACAGATTTGTACTGTAAAGCATTATCTTATCTTCTGTTTTTCTTTGCTGTCAAATATGGAAACAAAGCAGTAGAAATAGACCTTATTTCCTTAGGTCTGTCTCTTTCAAAATTTCAGTTCTTTTTGTGGAAGGTTTTGCTAACCATCTTCCCCCAAATAAGAGCTCGACAATGAAATTCTATACCCATTTACTCCAGAATTAACCCTGTTGAGCTCAATAGATGGTTAGTGGGGTTATACTGTTTTTTATTTATGTATTTATTTATTTGTCCTATTTGTACCCCACCTTTCTCAACCTCGAAGGGGACTCAAGGTGTCTTTACATGTAGCCAATAGGGCTGTCCAAACACGGAAAAATTTGTTTCTAAACTCGATTCGTTTTTAGGGTTTTTTTGCATTTTGTTATTTAAAAGAATTCTGAAATTTTCCTTAAAAAATGTTCGATATTTACGAAATTTCGGAAATCATAAAACAATTACGAAACAATTACGAATCGATTACGAATCGATTCGTTAATGGCGGCCGCGATCGCGCAATACGCTAAAAAAACTTCTGAAGCTTCCCTCTCCCTCTGTTGTTGACTGTTGGTGTGATAATTATAATTTTTTTCACTGAGAACACAAACAGCAACCCTAAAACTTGCACCAGACATGTGGAAATAATAACGAAACATTTACGAATCAATAACTAATCAATAACGAAACAATTACGAAACAATTACGAAACAATTACAAAACGAATTGGAAAAATTCATTTTGTTTTTTAGTTGCTCCTGAATGGTTCAATATCGCTTCGTTATAAAAAAATAACGAATTTTTAACGAATTATGAAATTACGAAACGAAACCGCCCAGCCCTAGTAGCCAACTATTCAATGCCTTAAAACAACATACAATTCAAATATCATGTTAAGCTATTATAATATGACAGCCCTCTGATACTAGAATGTAATTCAGATAGTCCTGTATGATCTTGTAGCCAAACTCATGCATATTTATTGTGCCATTTGATATTTTTAACAACATACTTATTTAATGTATACATTGTTGTGAAATTACCTGGTGTTTGTGTTGGAAATATCTCAGACATAGAATATGCAACATTATATGTAAAATGTAGACAGCCTTTCTTTTCCAGAGTTGCAAGATATTTTCTGTTTAGTTCACATGTTCACCCTAGTCCTCATTATGTCTGACCTAGATACATCATCTGGAAGAGAACAGCTGGTCCCCACACATCTAGCCTTTCAGCCTTTTTCTCAAAAGCCTTCTTTCCAATGGTAACCTATTTTTGTCGCAGAAAGAAGCGAGCTAAAAATATTTATAACGTATTCCATTTTACACAGTCATGACATCGACCCAAAAACCACCCACCACCAGCCCAAACATTTGTAACAATAACTCTCCATTCAAATGAATCTTGTTGCACTAGGTAGCATAATTCATATTTAAGCAAACCATTTGCTTAGTAAAATGTGGGGTCTTTTTGTGTAAAAGTAGATGACCATAGTTCAGAAGAACAGCCTGCAGCTCAATAGTGCCGTTTGCATTGCTGGCTATGGAAAGTAAAATAAATTCATGTGCTCATAGCTTTCTGGATTTAAAGAGCTTAAAAGTCTATGACAAGTGTTCAGCTATGAATGGCTGTTAAATCTTTCAATGAGTTTCTCCTGTCAAGGTCAGTAACATCCTGCTGACCTGTTGTTCAGCTCAGGATTGTCCTTCCTGCAGTGCTTTTATCTAGCATAGAAATACTTTAATAGGAAATGCTTAACTGGTATTTGATTCCTGAGCAACTTGTTCATAATCCTTCTGTTTATATAGGTAGCCCTAACAACCAGTACTACATTTAACCATTTCAGTCAACATGCCCATGAAAGAATTTAGGAATGTTGGATTTGGCAGGGAAAACTGAAATTTAAATAAAAGAAAATATCATGTTTTTTCATCTAACTAGTGGTGGGCAAATGCAGCACTCCGCTGTTGTTGGGCTACAGTTTCTAGCAATTCTCATCATTGGTTGTGCTGGCTAGGGACGCTGGAAGTTTCAGCCCAAGGGCATTTGGACATGATTCCTATCCCTGAACTCATTATAGTGTCGGGCCTGTAATGGATTTGGATGCCACTTCAATTAAAAATCTAAGTCTTAATAATTTATTTTATTTATTATTTATTTATTACTGCGCTTGTATACCGCCGTTTCTCAGCCTACATTGGCGACTCAACGCGGTTTACAACATTACAATAATCAACAATATTCAAGATAAAAAGCATTAAAAAAAGCATAAAAACACATACATAATATACAATATTGGGCCACCAATATCGAACCAATGCATAATCCGAGGTTTGTGGATCCAGCTTTAATTTTGGATACCCATTTATTTATGGAACCAACTCACTATCCTCAGAAATAATAATAAAAAAGCTTTCCCAAGGGAGTTTATCTTACACAGTTAGTAATGGCTTTTCATCAAGACTTCCAAGAATATTATTGGTGTCTCGGGTATCTTGAAGATCTGCTACTTTTTTTAAAAAAAAAATCTCATGATGTGTTTATTCTTTATTTGTTAATTTGTTGCCTTCAAGTGTTGCATAAATATTTTCATATTTTAAGGGGATTTATGTTTTTTTGACCTCTCTGAAAAGTTTCAATAATGTTTTTGAGATGGGGTACCTTGCAAAAAAAAAGCCAGTTCTAAGTATTTTATTTGTCCAAGTTTATGTATATCCTGCATTTTAATTTTACTCAAAGCTGGGACTCATGACATAGCTGAAAACACCTCACTTTTGTCATGTTTTTATGTTAAAGTGTGGAATCATGTGATGTATAACAGTGAAAATCATTTAATGTAGAGGATTGTTGAGCATGGTTAGTTTTTAAAGCAGCAGAGAAATCTTGACCCTTTCTTTCTTACTGAATTTTGCTATTATGTCAAACACAGCTATACACTTTCAAGCAGCCTGCAATTATATAATTTTGTCTAGGCTCATTATTTGAATTTTTAAGAAATGGTCGGGCAACAGTATTGTACAAAGTCTTCTTGAAACCTGTGTTAAGATACTGGACTGGGAATGAGTCGGATCTAGTATATATTATAATTTAAATTACATCTGTCATGGCAGTGAACTTCATTTCTCCCTGTTTTCTCATACTGGAAAGTGCTTCTTGTTGAACAGTTTTTGTTGTCCTGGATGCTTTCTCTGAATTTGCCATGTCAATATCCTCCAGTCTGCTTGTTAAACTGATATCATTTTATTGCTGTCAAACTTTTGGACATTGATCTTTTCTTGGGAAAGATGCAGAAAGGGTGTAGCATTACTGCTGTTGCTAAAATGGAAAAATGTACTGCTGTAGTGCTTGAGTTCTAGATACTTTATCCAGTGGTTTCTACATGCATCTGATAAAGATTTTTCACTCTGATAGCCTTGCTATTTGATAGGTTCTAAATGGACTGGATAGTTCACTATCTGAGCATCTGTAATATAAATACCCACTTGTGTCTTAATGTAGATCTCATTAATAGGCTGTTCCACATTGACTGCCTGCCTACATGTCTCTCTTTCCCCTTTTGCTCTTTTATCTCTCTTTTTTCTATCTCCCTCCTTCCCTCCTCTCTCTTTTATGTGTGCGCGCACACACACAGTGGTAGAACTATGGATATCTAATGGTACATTTGTTTCTGTCAGATAGTGCTTCTCGCAGAAAGTTCAGGTCCTGTGTGCTTATTTTCCTTTCATAGAGTTTCAATTTGATTTTCAGAAAAAAGAGATGAGATTAGATATAAATTTGATTTGCTGAAAAAGTAAAGACCTGCTCTTTCTTCACATAAAGCTCTGCCTCTGTTCAACAGAATGTGCCATGAAGGAAACTATTTGCTTTAAGCTGCCAGGGATTTTATATTAGTCATGAATCTTGAGGCCTAGATCCCTTTGTCTTTTAAAAGAGCATGAGGTCATACCCATGAGACTAGAGAGTCCTGGAAATCTGGAATACATCCTTTGGTCATTGCTGTTTGACATTTTCTGCATTTTTTCCCCCTTTTATGCCTTTCACTTGAGCTTCCCGTACAATCTGACCTGTTCATGTAGGTCCTCTGGGGGATGGCTACTCCAGCCTGCCAGAACCCCACTGGGAACCATCACCCAAAGGACCTTTTAATCCATTTCCCCAAGTCCATGGAATGACTTGCTGGAACAATCTCGACTAAATATGAATTTAAGTCAGAATTTGAAACACAATTGGAGACTCATCTCTTCCAGCAGGCCTACTTGATCAATTGAATTTTAATCTGCATTTTATCAGTGGATTCAACTTGTATTTTAACTGTGTATCTTGTAGTATGTCTTTTAATAGTGTTTTATCTCATGTTTAAATGATGTTGTATCCTGCCTTGAACCGCAGGGAGAGACGAGTAATAAATTCATTATTATGTTATTATTATTCCTGACTTTCACATGATTCACTCTACATTTTTTCATATTTGACCTTTGATGTTACATCAGGTTCACTTATATTTCTTCACTGTAGTCCATAGTCAATTGTCTAAGAGAATTCAATCTGCAAATGTTAGGTTTGTAGGACCAGCCTATCTCAGTTGGCAGATGCTCTGTGGTTGTGTGAGCAATGGTAGCAGTCCTCTTGCTATTCTGATTTATTCAGAGATAGATCTGGGTGTCCCAGGCAGCCTTCTCTTAATTCCCTTCCCTCGAAGTATAATAATGGAGAATACTATCCATCATGAGTGTAAAAGTAAAATGCATCAGTATAGAATTAAGACATCTTCTGCTCCATTTCTGTTGTTGGAATTGAAGTGGTATATAACTTTCTTAACAGTTATGCACACTTCGTAAAAAGCAAAATTCTTGTTCTTGATTTATATACATAGACTGTTTAGGAGGAGAACAATGTCTGTTATAGTGATTCATACTTGTCTATTCACATTTTGGGTTTAGGTTCTTACAGGTTTCCCGAATAAGTCTAAGAAGACATCTAAAGTAGGAATATAACTTTCTGCTAAGGAAGGCATTATTCTTCTTTTTAGGTTAAGACAATAGTGCATAAGAAGAAAAATCAGGCAATTTTCAAGTTAAACATCTTTGCAACTGCTGAGTTGATGTTGCTAATTTATTTTTATGCTCTAGACAGACATGATGAGAGAATATCGTAGGGAAATTATTTCTGCATATATTGTTTCTAGCATATCAAGATGGAGCTTTCTGCACTTTAACTCCAACATTAAAGCAGCATCAATGATCTGCCATCAGGCTGGAAAAATGAAATAAAATAGAGATAGTGCTATGAATGGCATTTTAAGCATTTCCTTAGTATGGAAATGCAGCCATCACTAAGGTGAAATTGGTGTCATACACAGGAGTTACCCTCTCCAGTCTTCAATTGCATAGAGTTTCAACCAAGCTTACATATTTAATACTGTAATATAACAATTTCAAAGAATATAAATGGTTCCGGCCCAGCTTATCTATCCGAACACATCTCTTCCTACGAACCCTCCAGGAACTTGAGGTCATCTGAGGAGGCCCTGCTCTCGATCCCGTCTGCTTTGCAAACACGTCTGGTGGGGACGAGAGACAGGGCCTTCTCTGTGGTGGCCCTTCGGCCGTGGAACTCCCTGCCTAGGGATATTAGATCAGCCCCCTCCCTCCTGATCTTTCAGAAAAGAGTAAAAACTTGGCTCTTGAGCAAGCATTTGGAACCTCGGAATAAATAGACAAACTTGAATCGGAAAATGACCCAGGAACGGCCCAAGACGATGGAACGGATGAGGATTTGAATGAGTGGACATAGTTTTTTTTTAATTTGTTATTATGCACTGTCTTTATGTTTAAATGCACTATAATGTTTCTTTTTTGCTTATCAATGTATGTATTTATGGCATCAAATTGTGCCGACTGTGTATGCCGCCCTGAGTCGCCTTCGAGCTGATATGGGCAGGATAGAAATAATGTAAATAAATAAATAAATAAATAATCTTAAATGAGAATGGAAAAATTAAAATAATACAATTACTTAAACAGAAAATTGAAAAATACATTGTTAAAAAGAAAATACGGGCAAATGTATGTATAATGCACACATTTATTATATAATCATGTATTTAGTAACATGGAAATGTTTTTGTCTTTCGTACATTTCTGAATAGAAGGAGATTTGTTGGAGGTGTGTTGCTCTCAGTATCCTTTGGAAATTGGTTTCAGGACCTCCTACAGTTACCAAAACATGCTAGGGCAAGTTCCTGTTAAAGCCATAGAAGCAAAACACTTACTCAGACACTGGTGGCTCATACAATGCCATTCATAGACTTGCCATTCATTTACAGTCAAGCTCAATCCTAGCCCCAGGGAGATGATGGTCAGGTGGCCTATCTCCAAAACTGCAAGTGAGAAAGAGCTTTTGCAGAGTTAGCAAACAGTCACCCCTTGGAACCGCTGTTCCACTTTGCAGTAGCCTGTCAAACTATCCCACCTCTGCTGTTGTCCTTTTTCTAGTTTTAAGTGAATGAGTTTGCCATCTCCTTGCAATCCTCATAGGCATGCTAAAAACCACAACAAATACATAAGAGTGTAATTATATGTATTTGCACAAACTTGGACAAAATCAACTAGCCACAGAGCGTTTTTTCATAAATAGCCATTTTAAAAACATGGTGCTAGAATGATGGCAGTATTGGTGCCACTGAAACCTCTTAGGAGATAGGCCACCTGGCCATCATCTCCCTGGGGCTGGGCTTGAGCATTCTACCCCCACAGCAGAAATGGATGTTTCCCCTCATCCTCCCACAGTACCACATTTAAAAGAGTCTCTAACAAAAGGATTCTTGTTTATATAAAATCTTTTAATGCCCCCCCCCCCATTTCCTCCATGTCCTCTGTATAACTGGAAACATTTTACCACCATTACCACTGGGAGGATGCTGGAGGAGGACTAAAGAAACCCAGACTTTCAGTGACATATTTCAGCAACATACCTGTAGAAAATAATAATGCAATAAAGCTTGGTCAAGGAAAGACTTACCAATCCTATCATACCCATGTCTGCCTGCCTCAAACAGGTAAAGTTTATAGCAGCTGCCTCCTGAATCAATTATGGAACATAAATGAATAGCAAAACAGAAATATAATGTGAAAACAGCTAAGCTTGCCACACCACCAGCATGTGAAAATATAGATTTATATACAAAATGGAAATCATAACAAAAGTGGAGGCTGGTGAAAAAAAATATCTCTGGACACATTTTAGAAGATGTTTTTCAAGTGGTATCTTGAAGGTTCTAAATGTTTTGTTTATTTGACCTGGTTGATTTATTTCACTTTCTGCATGTTGATCACAGCAGCACAGATTAATAAAACTGCCACTTCTGTTGCAAGTGCCACCAAGAACTTATAAATCAAAGTATTGTATTAAAGCGCAGAATTAATTAATTAATTAATGTAGAAATTCCATGCTGAAAACTGGTGTCATAGCATTACTAGTACATTACGAGCTTATCCTGAGATTAAGAGCTATTGTATAAGTACATATTTC
The DNA here is from genome assembly GCF_037176765.1 of Anolis sagrei. Lineage (NCBI taxonomy): Eukaryota > Metazoa > Chordata > Lepidosauria > Squamata > Anolidae > Anolis > Anolis sagrei. The sequence continues at coordinate 44,603,027 of NC_090022.1, forward strand.
CACAAGATCAATTATACTTCTGCTACAGTTGGTGATACAGCACTTAACACAGCTTTTTGGTCATTCTTCAGAAAGTGAGAAGTTGTATTCCTGTGTTCACTTTAGTTGTCTAATGTCTTTAGATGTTTCTTAGTAACTCTTTCCGTCACAATTGCTGTGTGAACAGTAGACAACCTCAGCATTCCAAGTTTTTGGAAAAACTTGATAGTTTAATATTAGTGATTTTTGCAAAATCCGATATTTGAGCAATATGATGGATAGAATATCAAATGCATTTCCTCCATTACATATTAGATTGTATCAGCACATATTTCTGTGTTAGTCAGTGTAACCACAGATGGAGAATTCAATTCCTCAGTAACCCCTCTAGCATCAAACTCTCTTCTGTAGGACTGTGAGCACATCTACTTTGACCATTTAGTACAATGGTCCAGCATTGAATAAAATGTTTGCAGAAATATGTTGAAGTGCTTTTCCTTTATGGTATAGGCATCTATAGTTATTCTTTCCAAATTTTTCTACCTCTGGTACCAAGTTAGGAATAGTTTCTCGTATCAACTTAGAATAACAAGGAAGGCCTAGGAATCCTACCTTTTTAACTGAGGTATATATGAATATCACCCCTGCTGATGAGCCACAAAGGAGGATCTGCTCTATACCATGAGCCAGAGGATGATATACTGCTTCAGATAAATATCAAAGTCTCAATTAGCTTGAATTTTGTTTGAAAGCCTATTGATAGCTACTGCACTTTTTAAAGATTAGTTTCCATATGGTATACTAATATATTGGTCAACTATTTAATGCAATTTGCATTAGCTTCAAGGATGAAAAGAAAAAAATGAAAATATTTTTTCAAAAGTTCACAAAACATGTGTTTTTCCAGTTACTGTGCAGTCAAGTGAAAGGTGTGCACTTTGTTCTGTGAGAAAGATTTGATAAAATGCCAAGGATTAAAAATAAGTAGGAGAAAAATAAAAGCTGGATCTTCTGGATTTAACATATTATAGGATGATGATGTAAGAGCTTAATAAAGGTTTTGCTATTTGTGGTGGATTTATTGGAAAGCAATAGCCTATAAAGTGAAGTTGGTTGAATTAAGAAATTATTTATAAAGGTTACTAAAATGGATTTATAGGACTTCGGGGGATTCCGTTGTCTAGAAGGGATTTCAACTGGGGTAGGTAATTATGTTAAAGAATAACAAATTAAAAGAAGGCAGAAATATTTCTTTTTAAAAAAGAGAAATGAATGTGATTTTTAGTTTGTGATTGGGAGACTCAATGATGTTATGTTAGACAGCTGATAAAAGGGAAATTAATATGGGGCCACTTGATGTTTTAAATATTTTAAATTATTTATTTTTAATTATGTTAACATTTTATTATGCACATTGCGAAAGCAGTTGCTATGTGCAATAAAGTTTATTTGTACTTGAAAGATAAGCAAAATAGAGATATCTGATTTAGGTGAGCAGAAGACTAATAGTAATAGATGATAAAGATTATTAATACTTGGTAGTGATTTAATATTAATAATTCAATATCTCCTAAGAGGTTTCAGATTATATATGTAATTGTAAACAATTCAAAATGCAAGACTAATATGTGGAAATGAATATGAAGTTTTTCTTTTCTATGAGGGAGGTGTTGATGGAAGTCACAGTTGTTATAGTTTCATAACCACTAAACAGAAGATTGGAAGTCATTTGTATCTGTCTTAGGTTCTCTTTTTTTCTTTCATGGTCTTTTTATTTTTTTTATTAGTTATTGTTCTGTGTTTGTCTGGAAAAAACAAACAAATATTTTAAATAGAATTTTCTTAGTTTCGTATTTATTCTGTACAAAATGTATACATTTTTTCCACATAAAATTTTTGCATACAGAAAATGTGCAGAAAATTTGAGTCCTGTTTTCTGTGCCTGAAACCTCCCCACACATTAATTTTGTGTAGACTGTCACCTAACTATAGCATTTTTGTACAGAAACAGTGCTTTTATTTTTAAAACCCATTAAGAAAATGCTATTTCATGTTGATAAAATGTTGTCTAATTACAAAAATACCACATATGAATTTTGTGAAAAATAAATCTTGAGCTGCACAGTGTTTAAGACTTCAGTAGGAAGTCTTCTTACTTGCTTCAAGAATAAAAATAGAAAAAAGTAATTGATCTCAGCTACCCCTTGTGAGTTGCCTTCAAAGGCATCCCAGGTAGAGTGTACTGAAGTAGTATGATCAGGATATTACTTGTGAATGAAATACTGTGGTTAGCTACTTTTGTTTCATTCCCAACAAATGCCTCAGCTGGCAGAAATTGGCCCCAGACAGTCTCTGCCATGGAGCCAATTTGGGTCTCTAGAACAAAGATGGGGGAATTATAATTTCAACCTGGATGTCACTCATTCAAGGTTCAAATAACTGGTTAGCATGGTAGAGGATCCCCCCCCCCAAAAAAAATAGTTGGTCTACTGTTTTTGATGTTACTTCTGTAGACCCAAATGCATTGATTTTTTATATTCACATTTACTTAGCCAGTGTTTCTCAAACTGTGCTCCCCCAAATGTTTTGGACTTCAGTACCCACAATTCCTACCAGCTGGTAAAATTGTTTAGATTTCTGAGAGCTGAAGTCCAAAACACCTGAAGGAGCAGAGTTTGAGAAACACTGACTTAGACAAATACACAATTTTGTATGGTAAAGAGAGTTAGTAGTTTGAGGGTTGGAGAAAGACACTGGGAAACCCTAGTTAAAATCCATGAAAATTCACTGGATGATCTTGGGTATATTGCACTCTCTTGGCCTAATAAGAAGATATTGGTAAACCTACCCTTGAAATCTAATTTGGATTTAGATCCAGTTCTAATTGTTTAGTAATTTCTTCTTAAAAGCAGAAATGTTTCCTATAGTAAATTTCATATACAGTGTTTATTGTTACAAGATGTCATTTTCTGAGTGGAAAAAACATAGTTCTTGCCAAAAGGTAGGCAATTTTGAATCCAGGTCTTCAATCTAAAGTCTTCCTTCTACAATGTCATTCATAAATTGGTGACAATGAAGGGAAAGATCTCTTGTAAAAGTGCCTGCATTTTCCTGGGCGGCAATTTGGTGCCATGAATTATTAATTATTTGACCAGTATAGCATCAGCTCTTCAGAACTCAATATGAACGTAAAAGGCTCACCTTATCAGTCATAATCTAAGAAGCAGCAGTAATGCAATTCTTACCATTTAGCACTTTGTGGCAGGTTGAAAAGGAATAGGATATTCATCAATGAAACTTTCTGAAATGTAACACAAAGTAAGGAAGTGTTTTTTCCTCTCCTCTGCGAAATGGTGTAAAAAGAGATGAATTTGCATGAGTTTCCTCAGGGTTTTAAAAAGGTGGAAGTTCTTCAGTTTCTGGAGAAGGTTAGCATCAAGAGGGAGAAAGCCTGCAGGAAGAACAGATCTAACAGAAACAAAATCAAAGTGCTGTCCTGTAGAGTACTGATTTGGACAAATGGAAGAAACAACCAGTAAAGACTCAAAACATGCCAAAACATAAAACAGCTAATGGTACCGTAAGTAAACTTTTTATCAATTTGTAATTTGGTTGCGTGCTTGCTTTGAAGCAATCTGAATTTTGTTGTGGTAGATTTCTGTGTCTTTATCAATCATGAACTTCTCTTCCTTCCTTCCTTGTTTGCTTTGGCATAATCAAAGTTTAATTTGGCAATTAGTCAAATGCCTAACACTTTGGTATAAATAATCTATTTTTTTATATTTTTGAGCATCCCAAAATATTGTTATGCCTACTTAACATGTTATGCCTACAAAACAGGAATGTTTAGCCTTGAATGAAGTTATTTTCACATGAATAACAACATTTGCTTAAGATCGTTTAGTTTCTACACATGAATTATTATTTAAGTTAACCTAAAGTTCTATACCCATTATCTGGAAGCAAGCTTTATTGATCCCCCATGGACTTACTTCTGATAAGTGCAAACACTGCACTGTAAATATATAAACCATTTTGTTTGGCAGTAAGACAATTATTCAAACAGTTTAAAAAATTGCAAATGAAATAAAATGTGCAAATCAAAATTTATATGTATATGCTGTCCATGAGGTCATTGCTTGAAAAAGACACTTCAAACACTATAGACCATTTTATGCTATGAAATATGTAATCTTGTACAGGATAGTATTATTAAATAGACCAAATAATAGCAAAACATCTTAGGTTGAATATAATGTAATTTGTTTAAAACTCTGATTGCAAAATTTGGATACAGTACTGCTGTCTCAAACTAAGCTACAGTAATAACATAGTGTCTGTTTTTTCTAATTGCTTTTCTGGAAAGAATACTAAAAAAAGCCCCCTCCTTATCCATTTGATAAAACTAATATGTACACTTAAGCAAACTGTTAATGGAGTCAATATTTTGGATGTGATCCATGCAAAGTTGATAGTTATGGGAGTATAAGATTAACTGTCCCATTGTAGCAGGAGTTTCTTTTGATGTACCGGTTTTGTGTTATTTTTGCCACAAAATACAGATAATTTCTTTGTGAGTGGTGGAATGCCCAATTTTGTATTCTCTCTGCTTTTACGTTACTAAACATAGGGAATGTTTCTTCCCAGAAGTGAGTTACTGTTAAGGTATTATTTATTTCATAGCATCATTCTATATAAGTTTATCTAATTCTAAGCACATAGGTAGCAAAATCATGTGCAGCAGGAATCACTCTCTTGTCTCATTTTCTAATGGATGCTCTTAATGAGATCCAGATATGAGACTGTATTATGGTTATGCCAGAATTTAACAAGCACAAAAGACAAGAATAATATGTATCAAACTTTGATTTCTAAGCTGCTCTTCTATATTTTTTGAGATGCTTACTGAGGTTTCCGTACCTGGAAATCCAAAATACTCCTAAATTATTCACATGGATGACTGGGATAGTGACACTTTCTGGTGGTTAAATGTGCACAAACTTTGTTTCATGCACAAAATTATTTAAAATATTGTATATAAAATTGCCTTCAAGCTATGATGTATAAGATGTATATGAAACATAAATGAATGTTATGTTTAGATGTGGAACTCATTTCCAAGAGACTTCATGATATATATGCAAGTATTCCAAAATCTGGGGGAAAAAGTCCAAAATATGAAATGCTTCTGATTGCAAGTATTTTGGATAAGGGATACCCAATATTTATTACATATTTGTTTATGTTAAAATCATACGTCAGCCATCTAATTTAAGGAAAAAATGACATGAATCTGATTAAGTGTGCTTTCTATGCTCATTTTCATAACTGATTTTCAAGTTATGTTCATCTGTTATTTCTGTTCATTATTTTCTCCCAGATCAGAGTCGCTTCTCTGAAGTATTTCTGTTTGAGAAAGAAACTGAAATTACCCTCTTGAGCACATTGTTCCTCTGTAATATGAAAATAATTGTTCAAGTTCATCAGCCCGGAATATAAAGCACTCCTATTACATCCCGAGCCTATTCTGAGAAGAATTACTCTCAAACTTCACATTCTTTTTCTTTCTGCTACTTTGAACATTTGGGGAACACAGCAGTCTATTGTCAGTCTTTTTTCTACATGTATGCAAGCAAAAATATCAAATATCCTTGTATATTTAAAGAAAAGGCGAGATTCTTAGAACCTTTTTTAGAACTTGGACATTGACAAAATAGTTGGCAGTTCAGATTTGTTGAACTGAAAAGAAAGATTCAGGTAGTTTTAGAAGTGCATTTCAATCAGCATAAGAAACAAGTTTTCCTTTCATTGCTAACTTACCATTTATTCATGTGGCAGAAAGGAGCAGCATGATAAAATAACCTTTGGAATTTTTCTTCTGAAGATAATGACTAGATGAGGATGCTTCATTATTAATGAAATCGTAGAAGTTGGGGTTCATTTGTAGTGTGTCTTTCATAATATAATGTGGCAGAGATAATTGGAATAAATTTCAATCAGGAACTTTTTCCCTTCCTGTCCACCACTGGTTTGTTACCTCTGGTGTTATATGTTGTATATTAAATACGGGGAGAAACAGAGAGAGATTCCCTCCTCCCTTTACTATATAAAGCCATATCCAAATGGCCCATATTTCAGGTAATGCCTAGACTAGAAAATATTCAAGATTTCCCAAATACCTACCACTATGTAACTTTACAAAACCAAGAAATTGTATGACTGAGTCTAGCAAGCATCCCTTTATAACATGGATTTATGTGATGGATGCATGGCTATGATGTGAGCACTGAGGTTTTTAGGCAAGTAATCCATGCAGCAATTATTAGAGTGCAGCTCACCATGCACAATCTAGTAAGAAACCTTTATTAACACCAGGCATAAGGCAAGTTTGATTAGGATTTATTGCAAAAGTGCATAATATATCCCTATATATTAAGACACAGAGTCACAGGATTAAAGCTATTGAGTGATTACAGGGAAACCCTTTCAAAGGAGTTAGTAAAAAATGAAATATGGATAATAGACTCCCTTCCAGGAGGGAACATATATTGGGAGTTTTCACTATTTGTTGCTGTAGTTCTTGGGACTTTAAATATATCCCAATGTTCCAGAGCAATCCCATAAACATTCTTATTTATTTATATATTTACTATATTTCTATTCTTCTCTCTCTCATCCCCAAGGGGACTCAGGATGGCTTACAGTTTGGCAAAATTCAATGCCACATTATACATAAGAAAAAAGTAATACATAATATAGTTTACTAAAAATCAGTAGATATATAAATATGAATAAAAACCATGAAAACATATTATGCATATTAAAACATCATAAAACATATTGAACATTGCACCAAACCCATAGTCTTCACATGATTATGGATTTCCTTAGGTGCTCAACTTTCTTTTCCCAGAAATTCAATGATGACTTTTTCTTTTAACTTCAGATTCATGGTTCTAATCAGTCAATCTGAAAAAGAAAAGACTATATCAGTAGAGTAAAGTTACCTCTATCATATCATGCATAGATAGTCCAGTAGCCATGAAAGAACTAAAAGTTAGAGTGATGGGGGCATAATTTTTTTGACCTACCCTCATATATTTTACTCCAGCAGTAGCATTTAATGCCTGCCTTTGAGTAGGTTTCTTTTTCATTCTGGTATTCAGCTTTCTGGCTTTGTTTTCTTCTTATGAAATAAAATAAGTGTTGACTTTAAAATTCTTAACTGTAAGAGAGAAGCAGCTGTATGTGACGTTCTGGGCATGTCAGTGGGTTATAAACACACCTGCATAGCCATTGCCTTTTATTTTAAGACATATTGTTAAAAAGAATAGGCATATATGACCATCAGAGTAAAACAGAAGGGCAGCTGTCACGTTTCTGCAGCATTTTTCTGTCTGAACTCTTATCACCTACTCTGCTGCAGGTTCTGAAGAAAAAGCTAACGTGTTTTATGATGTCCCCCACACACAAAGCAAAGAGCAGTATGTTACTTTTGGTTTGTTCTAGAGATTACTGACAGTTTGAAGAAGCGATGCTTTTAAGATAATTGTGGATATTCCCTAAACGTTTATTAAGAAAATATTTATTTTCCTATACTGTCTCACATTGTAAAGATGATTTCTTTTCCTAATGCCATGCCATCTCCTGTGGCCATTAAGAGAGAAGTGCTTTACCACCGACTCCAGTCTGCTTGGAAACTGAAGGAGGGGGAGGAAGCGAAGTTAGCAGTTGCAAGGCTTTGGCAGTGTTCAGTCTTTTTTGTAGCAGGGGGACAGACCTTACCTGCTAAAAATCTGTTTTTGCCTAAAGTACAATGAGCGGATGTTTTTTTTTTTAATGAATTTGCAATTGAAATCAACTGTTTTGATCCATTTAATAAAGTTGTTGTATTTGAGATCAGGGAACACAAGGTGGTGTAAAAATAAAATTAACTCAAGCAATTGAAAACAATTTAAAATTTAAATCAGTTGTGTTTAGCATTTTGGATAGTTCCAGTTTGGGTTCGTTCTCTATGTTTGTATGATTTTCTTCTTGGCAATTGATTTTTTTGCCTTATATGTTGGAAACCACCCTGAGTCCTTAAGGGAGATAGGGTGGTATACAAATAAAGTGTTATTATTATTATTTATTATTGAAGCTCCCAGCCGGCATTGTACATAATTTTGGGTGGGAGCCTGAAAGGCTGAAGAGCTGAAAATGTTGACCTCTATTTATGGATTACCACTAAAAGTAATGTCACGTAGTTCTGAGTACCATCAATGTCATAGAATTGTCAAAAGGGACACCGGGAGAAGTCATCCTCCTCTAGTCTCTTAAATAAGATGTTCTAGTTGTAAGCCCTTTTAAAAGCATACCCAGTGATTCCAGGCCCCTTCTACATGGGGTGAAGCACTGCTTGAATTGGCATGGGGAAATCAGGTTGTAGCTCTGTGAAGGGAGTACCATCTGTGACACATTTTAAAGTGAATGGAAAAGCAACCATTTCTCATGTGTGCTGCAACTTCATTGGGCAACGGTGAATGTATGAGGAAGTATAGTGACAAGACTTCAATAGTTCTATATATTCAGTATGTCCCTAGCTAGTCTTCTGCAATCACATTGATTTCAGAGATGCCGACTGGAAGGAAGGTTTCCAGGTGAATAAAAGAAAATGAGCATCTATTCTTGACAGAGATGTATCACCCTTAGGTAGTTGCTTGTCCGTACTAACTGAAAGATCACACACAGTAGTTCAGGGTTCTAAATAGCTCATTAATGGCTCTCAGGATGATGCCTTTACTAAACTGGGAAGAAATTCATCTTATCAGCTTTGTCTAGATTATTTTATAGATGAAGATGGTACACTCTCCATGTCACTACATCTCTACCAGATGCCTATATGTAGAAGAGTCAGTGTGCATGCTTATTGTATTCAGAAATAGAAACAAAAATAATAGCCATCAATTTTCACGCTAGGTTTAAAATATTTTATAAAATTAAAATATGACGTTTTAGCTGAAATTCCCACATCACTTAAAATAATCATAAGAACATGTTAAATGACTGGGCTTATAAAACACATTAAACAATTAACTTGCAACCATAATCTGTACTCAATATTCAATTAAACCCCAATTTTAATTTTTGACATTTTAAAATTATTTATTCTAGCCACAGAATATAAAATGTTTAAAAGTTGAAAAATTGATTGGGTTTTCTAAAATAAAACTTTAAGGAATTTGATTTCATTTATAGATTTTTTGAAAAAAAATACATTATTTAATGTTTGTATTTACAACATTTCAGCATAGGAAAAGTGTCTTATATTGATTTGTGTCATTGCCCAGCATATTGGGAATGGGGGATAATGGGTTTTAACAACTGAGACTGGTGTGTTCATTACTAGAATGGGAGTACATAAGAAAATGAATGCCTGCTATCTTGCTGTAATGATCTATATTAAAATGCAAAACAAAACAGGAAAATGAAATGCAGTTTTAGTTTAATCAAGTTTCATGAGTCTTTTGGGAAGTCTGGAAGTATCTGAAACAGAGCCCAGGGGACTTGCCAGGTTTAGGTATGAATTTTGCAGTGTGTATGGTAGGAAATAGAATGCTACATTTGTTATAAAAATGATGGCTAGCAAGTGACATCTGTGTTTAATTTTAATAATAGAAAGCAGGGAGCTACCAAAAGGGAGGAAAAGACATTGGGGCAGCTGTCAAGTTATGTGATCAGTTAGCCTTGTGTGCAGTGGCAGATGGTGTCTGGCACATCATTGGGACACTGAATCTGCTCTTAGCATTTCAAGGTGCTGTGCAAGGGCTGAACCTATTTGAGGGATACAGTTATGCACATAGAACCACTCCTTTAAAGTGTAGACAAAAATGTGGAGCAGAGCTCAGTAATATAGGATCCACTGTTGCCTCTCTGAACTTTTAGATGGGGGTTTCAAAAGCGGCATAAATATCCAGTGTTTACTGATATAGAAAATGTCTTCATGGTTTTCAATTCACATATTTTTTCAACAATACTGTCATATTGTGCAAATTCTAGAGAAGGCCCTACTTTTCAAATCATATGCTCAAAGACCGATAGTAGTATGAGACCATTTCTGGCCAAGTATGGTACTGTGAAGCCCTCTTGGCAAAGAATGGAGAAGTATTTGCACAGTATCAGGAGCAATGTATACTTAAAACCTCTCCTGAAAGTAAGTGTTGGATGCTGATAATCATCAAACAGTTAATAGTTTGAGGTACATCCTATAAAATTGGAAGTGACTACAATTTTGTAATTGTGTTTTATTGACTTCATGATGATTTCTTTTATGATTGATTGTTTATATTGCCCATTTGCTTTGTGTATTATTTCATGTTGCTCACCACCCTGAGTCCCCATGGAGAAAGGGGGCGGGATACCAATAAAGTTTGATTGATTGAATTTTATCTAGCCCATGCAGGTATACATATTAAAAGTATTCCTGAGAGATAGCCAGTCCAACCTCTGTTTAAAAACCTTCAAAGAAAGGAAATCAGCTCTTACAGCTACGATTTTTTTCCCGAAGCTTTGGTGGAATCCCTTTTCTTGTAATTTGAATTCATTGCTTGTGCTCCAGTTTCTGAAGCAGTGGAAAACAAGTCCACTCCTCTTCTACATACCTTTTGAGACAGCTTTTATATCACCTGTCCATATTATCGTCCCCAACTTAAAAGCATCCAGTTTCCTAAGATGTTCTTCACATGGGTTGGTTTCCAGACCATTGATCTTGGTCACCCTTCTCTGAATATATTTCAGCTATTTAGGTGATTTGAAAGTCTATTGTGTGTGTGCATGCATAGCCACATTTATGTAAGATGCTAAAACTATAGCATGTGTTTACATGAATGTCTGTTCTGAGGTTATTCAAAGCAAGAAATGTGTTTAGTATGGTGATACCCACTCTGTGGAAAAATCTTTCCCTTCTTGTTACACATCTCTGACAATTCCTACACTTAGGCATGTGTTACTCTGGTATAATTCAACCTATTTAAAGAAGGACAGCAATGTTTTATACTATATATTTTTTGGTTTCTGTATACTACTTAAAAACTTTTGTATATTTTATGCATGTGGTGATAGATTAGTATTTTTTTTCTTTGCCAAGAAGCCATATATGCTTTTTTTTTTCAAAGAATGAGTCCACAACTATAAATAATCCTTAAAAATATGTGTTTTTGAGAATTTTGTGCAACAGGGAAAATGGCATCAATATTCCTTCTTGTTGACAAGATTGAATTTTACAAGGGCTTATATATTTGGTGTGTGGTCTCACACCAGGAAATAAAAGTAAAATTTAAACATAGCTAACATTTCTAGTAAGTGACTCACAAGCTATAGTACGTTGGCTTTCATTTATTTATGTGGTGTTTGATTGAGATAAAACTGTGTTGATATCCAAGTTATATTCCTCTTGATGCTAATTACAAAAGTTCATTGGCTTGCTTTTTTATTTTCTCTCTCTCTTGATGTCTTTTTAATGAGGCCTAACCAGCAAGCATTATATTTTCTTGGAGTTCTGTCTGCCGCCTTCAGATGTTTATTACTAATCCATGTGGGAATTGATTTATAAATTAAATATTAGGAGAATTTACTTTTACAAAGGAGAAGGAATTGTAGAGGGGAGAATCATGTATACTTTTCATTTGGTGAAGGAAAAAAACATACTAATGGAAATACATTTAAAACTGCTCTTTAAAAATGTTTTATGATTTTATTTAATAAAGCTTGTAAAAGTGGGGTTTTAGTGCACATATTTTGCCTTCTGGTTAATTTTAATAAATTATGCTTACAAAAGTGCTAATCTCTGTTATGAATTTACAGATAAATACTATTGTATTCACAGCCTACCAGCTGGGATAAGTCATTTCGTTCCAAGTAGCAATGTATCCTGAAGTCACAGCGGGGAAATGTTGGAAGAGAAATCAAAAGTATGTTGGTTTAACTCTTCTGTGATACCACTGATAGGTTTTGGAAACCTTCATAGAGAACACATTGATAGATAGGAAAACGGAGATGTCAAAACAATCATTTATTAAGAGTCTTCTTGCTAAATTAGCAGTGGAAATATTGGTTCTGACCATGTGAGCCTTAGTAATAAACAGTCAGAAACACAAATATTACAATTGCTGGCTATGCAAGTACCTGCTTACACAGTACTTGCTTACACAGCACTGAACATTATTTATTTTGCTCACCTGAGCAAATAGTGCTTGACAGTGTTTGAAGGCAACAGCAACACACAGCTTGCAGGTCAGAGCAATGTGAAAGATCTTCCTGTTTACATGCAGCAATTAATTGCAAATGAGAAGAAGCAGATGGAACATTAAAAAAACCAAACAAAACAAGAGGAGTTTCTGAGTAAACAGTGGCAGTATTTTTTTTTTAAAAAAAACAGGTCGAGCGTTCTTTATTCAGAATTCCCAAATCTGTAATCTTTCAAAATTGTCCACATGGGTGTTTGAAAGATGAATACTTTTGCTTCCTGATGCTTCTATCTTTTTTTAATACACAAAATTATTTTAAAATAATGTATAAAATAATCTTCAGGCTATATTCACAAGTATATATGAAACATAAATGAGTTTGGTTTTAGACATGGATTCTATGTCTAGGAAGTGTTTGTGTGTATGCGCAAATACAGGTATTGCAAAATCCAAAAATATCCATAGTCCAAAGCATTTCTAGTTATAAAGTTTTCCAATAAAGAATACTCAACCTGTGGTATGACTAAATTGAAAAAAGTGTGTATGTATGTGTGTGTGTTAGATAATTTTTTTTATATGGCCAATGCCATCTGTGTGAGGAAAATGTCCATGTCATTTTTTTGAGGTGGGAGGTATTTGTTTTGTTTTGCTGCATGTAACTTAGTTTACTTGTAAATGACCACTGTACACTAGAAGACAAAACAAAAAAATAATCCTGGAGAAGATATAGTTGGCCCTCTATACCAAGCATCCTCAAAGTTTTTAAACAGAGGGCCAGGTCACAGTCCCTCAAACTGTTGGAGGGCCGGATTATCATTTGAAAAAACAACAACAACCATAAATTCCTATGCACACTGTAATGCAAAAAAAAAAAAACCCACTTGAAAACAATACAATAATTTAAATGAATTTTAACAAATATAAACTTATTAGTATCTCAATGGGAAGTGTGGACCTGCTTGTTGTTGTCGAGTGCTTTCAAGTCATTTCAGACTTAGATTGACCCTGACGAGGGCCGGGTAAATGACCCTGGAGGGCCGAATCAGGCCCCCGGGCCTTAGTTTGAGGACCCCTGCTCTATACCATAGATTCTGCATAGATCCTGGAACCAAACTCCAGTCGATATCAAGGCACCACTGTAATAATTTATATCTCACCTTTTCCTCAGTTTCTGGTTTCCCCAGTTAGGGACTTCAAGCAGTTTACAACAGATTAAAAATTGCACAGTTATAATATTAATGTTCCTGAGCTACCAATTGGCAGCCACAACCAAAATTCTTTCTCTTTTGTTTCTGTATGTCTTTATGTAAAATTATTCCAGAAGTTTTAGAATGTGGAAATTCTCAAACAAAATTAGCACTACTCCCTGAATTATTTTGCCTCTCCACGTTGCCCTGGGACTGAAGATCTACCATATTTATAAGCCTTACACACTTACTTGCTGAGTTCAAGACTAGTGGCAGGCCTTATCTACTTTTGTTCAGGAAGATAATCAGAGAGCAATCTGATCTCTTACATAGGCCACAAAAGCAGCAGTAGATAGTATATTCTACCCCTAACTTGCCAGGTAAAATGAGTTATTAATTGACACAAACCTGCTACTTTCTGTATTATATTTATATGGGGCTGGGACAATTCTGTGTTCTCATATATGTGCATTGATTAAAAATATTTGTCTCTATGAAATCATAGTAGCAACAATTATAATGCATGTTTCCATTTACAGTGTACAATAATCCAGAATAAGTTCATTTTCTCAAAGTCCTACTTGCGTGGTTAGCATAGACCATATCTTGCAAGTAAAGAACATATTTCCTAGCGTTGGCACTCAGGTTCTCCATGCTCAAGCCCTGAAATGAGTGTTGTTCATTGCTGATGCTTCCTTCAAAGGAGAATTAATAGTTGGAACTCCCAGATTTGTCTCTGACTCCAATTAGAAGAAGCAAAGACCACCAGCATTGAAGTGATGTTCCTCCACCATCAACTCTGCTGGACTGGCCATGTTGTCCATATGCCTGACCACCCAAAGCAGTTGCTCTACTCTGAACTCAATAATGGAAAACGGAATGTTGGTGGGCAGGAAAGGAGATTTAAAGATGGGCTCAAAGCCAACCTTAAAAACTCTGGCATAGACACTGAGAACGGGAAGCCCTAGCCTGTGAGCATTCCAGCTGGAGGTCAGCTGTGACCAGCAGTGCTGCAGAATTTGAAGAGGCGTGAATGGAGGGTGAAAGAGAGAAATGTGCCAAGAGGAAGGCGCTTCAAGCCAACCCCAACCAGGACCGCCTTCCACCTGGAAACCAATGCCCTAACTGCGGGAGATGATAAAGATCAAGAATAGGGCTCCATAGTCACCTACGGACCCACCCTGGAGGATTATCCTACTTGGACAACGAGGGATCACCTAAGTAAGTAAGTATTTCAGAAAAGATTGCTGGAGCAAGCACTGAAGCTATTTTGCTCCAATTTGCTCTAGAGATTATCTTGGTCTTTTTTGATGATTTAGGCCTCCAGATTATTTCCAAATTATGCTGTGGTGATCAAAGCAAAAGTTTCACATCTTCGATATTTTGATTTTTAAAATGATTTTTTGTTGCCTTTGAGTCAAATGTCTCCCTGAGCATGTTCATTCTTCACCCTTTTTGTACTGGAAGTGTAAGAAATATGGTTACTTTTACCCAGTTTCAGAATGTAGTTGCGATCTAGCATTTAACATTTTGGTCAAGTGAGCTAGATGAGACTCTGGAGAGAAACAAGAGATTTTAAACCCCATTTCTATCATTTACAGCTTTCACCCTACCAGATAACAATCAATCTTGTTGACAAAGGACTTCACTTAGTGCCTCTGTCCTCAACCTGTCTTGCAATAGTCAATCCATTCTTTAACACATTCATTCATCTGTCAAGTCAGTGGGGATACAGCTCTAAAGTAATTTCTATGGGTAAAATGCCTCTTGTTTAACTTTGTCCTTTAATGGAGCAAAGCTGGAAGTACCCATGTATTGTGAAGACAGCTAGTCTTCCAATTGCAGCAAACCTAAGGTATTGACTTGTGTAGATAAAGACACATACCTCTATAGTTGTCCTGCCGTGTAGTTTGGTTGTGTTGTTTTGTTTTTAATGACTGACTGGGCTCTTAACTATACAGTAGAAGAGAAATGTAAAGGTCACTATAAAACATCTACCATACTGAGCCATGTGTGTGAATAACAGAGAGAATTACAATAATTCTCTGGACCTCTCAGCGGCCTTCGATACCGTCGATCACGGTATCCTTCTGGGTCGCCTCATGGACATGGGGCTCGGAGGCACTGCCTTGCGGTGGCTTCGATCCTTCCTTGAGGGACGGACCCAGAAGGTGTCATTGGGTGACACCTGTTCGGCTCCACAACCGTTGTTGTGTGGAGTCCCACAGGGTTCAATTCTGTCCCCGATGTTATTTAACATCTACATGAAGCCGCTGGGAGAGATCATTCGGAGTTTCGGACTAAGATGTTATCTCTATGCAGATGATGTCCAAATCTGTCACTCCTTTCCACCTGTCACCAAGGAGGCAGTCCAGACCTTGAACCGGTGTTTAGCCGCTGTATCCGACTGGATGAGAGCTAACAAATTGAAATTGAATCCAGACAAGACAGAGGTCCTACTGGTCAGTCGCAAGGCCGAACAGGGTATAGGGTTACAGCCTGTGTTAGACGGGGTTACACTCCCCCTGAAGACGCAGGTTCGTAGCTTGGGAGTGATCCTGGACTCATCGCTGAGCCTGGAACCCCAGGTCTCAGCGGTGGCCGGGAGAGCTTTCGCACAATTAAAACTTGTGCGCCAGCTGCGCCTGTACCTTGGGAAGTCTGATCTGGCCACGGTGGTCCACGCTCTTGTCACATCCCGGTTAGATTACTGCAACGCACTCTACGTGGGGTTGCCTTTGAAGACTGCTCGGAAACTGCAACTAATTCAGCGAGAAGCAGCCAGGTTGCTCACCGGAGCAGCGTACAGGGAGCATACCACCCCCCTGCTGCGCCAGCTCCACTGGCTGCCGATCCAATTCCGAGCACAATTCAAAGTGCTGGTTTTGACCTACAAAACCCTATACGGTTCCGGCCCAGTGTATTTGTCCGAACGGATCTCCCTCTACATCCCACCTCGAAGCTTAAGATCTTCTGGGGAGGCCCTGCTCTCGACCCCGCCACCCTCACAAGTGAGGTTGGCGGGGACGAGGAGCAGGGCCTTCTCGGTGGTGGCCCCCCACCTGTGGAACTCACTCCCCGGGGAGATTAGATCGGCGACCTCCCTCCTGGCATTCAGGAAAAAACTAAAGACCTGGGTTTGGGACCAAGCCTTTGGACACGCTGGCAGTTAAATTGAGGATCTGACGACAGACAAGGACAATGGAGTGGAATGGATATATGGACTCTGTACCCGAGCATGAGACTGTCTTAATATTTTATTATGCGCTGATGTTTTTAATTCTAATTGTTGAATTGCTTATTGCTTTTTGTATTTGTATTACTGTCAATTGTTAGGCATTTGATTATGCCTCCTCTGTAAGCCGCCCTGAGTCCCCCCCGGGGTGAGAAGGGCAGGGTATAAGTAAATGAAATAATAATAATAATAATAATAATAATAATAATAATAATAATAATAACATCAACCCATTCTTATTAAATAATACCTTCAAGGAGCTCTTTCAGTACATATATTTAGTCACTTAACTCTTGCCACTTTATTATTTAGAAGCAAATTGTTCATGCAGGTGTTGCCTTAGGACAAAGAAAATGGAAATGTTCTGGTTTTGTTTTTCTTGAGAATGAGAAAACACATATATAGAGGTCCATGAGAGATTTCTAATCAATATAATGAAACTCTTCCCATTGTAAGGCAAAATTGAAGCTATTTATCAAAGATTTAGAATATTTTTCAGGGAATACTAATACTGTAAAATAAAATATAAATTCTTTTAAAATACCTTTCATTAAAAAATATTCTTACCTTATCGTGTTATGCAAATGGGAAATTATAAGCAATTGAATTTATTATTCATTGCAGTTTCAAGATGGAATCCTCCCAGAGATTGAACAATCCCTTTGATTCTGCTATTTTCCTCTGTTTGTCCATGTTGGTAGGCAATATTGAACTGAGTACTCCCATGTAACAGCCAAGTATTTGTCCTCTCATGGAAGTAGATACTCAATCACTTGTTGATTTTCTGTGTTTTCCATTTTGGGAAATATTTCTTCTCTTGAGGAGCTGTTTGAAAGTATACGTTTGATTGCATTATCATATTCAGAGTGGAGAATGATTGAGTTATTATGCACCCCTGACATCGGTGCATCCTTCAGTCAGTAGTTTATATTCAACCAAATTATACACAAATATGGGTATATAACATGTACCTACAGACACTCATTAATACTCGTTCGATTATTTTGAATGTTTTTACATTTGATGATCTATCTAGAATTGTCTAGTGCAATCCTCTGATCTATAATATTAGAACTCACTGACAGTGAATTCTCATTAATAAAATCCAGAATTTCATAGGACAGAGTTATGGCACATTATCAAAATGTTATTGTTGCGTAGTATGATAGACATTTGAATTTTATTGGTAATAGCAACATCATCTATAGAAAGAGACAGGAATAATCCAAAGAAAGGTTAATCAGAAGTAGGGGGGGGGGGGGCAGGTGGGATGTTTTGACTGCATACTGTATAGTAATTTCAGTAATTTCAGCCTTTTTTCTCAGACTGAGAAAGTATGATTTGCCCAAAGCGAATTGGTGGATTTCTAGGGTTAACAGAGATTCAGACTCTGGTGTTGTGGAATTCTAAACCAACACTGAAATAACTATACCACACTGTATCTCTATGAAGCATGTGCACTTCTGTATTGTTTTTAATATTCTCAACTTTTCATGCCTTCTTTATAGCTTTATTTTATATTTACTGCTGCTTGAACATTGATTTTAATTTTACGAGAATAAGCACCATAAACGTTCTCTCATCCTCCTTTATGACTAATTCCTATGTTAGCACCAAAGTAGTTTTCTTTTATTTCCTGAGTAGCCTGATTAATATTGTAGGTTTGTCTAGAGACTCATTTGTCAGGTTATTCAGAGTGCAACTACTATGTTGGTTATCTTGTATCCATTTCTCATTCGGAACATTTTGGTATGCTCTTTGCAGTTATGATTTACAATGACATGGGTATTTCCCAGTATTTACTATGATTCATTGGAGAGACTATCAGGAGACTGTTTATCTTGAATTGTATAGGTGCTGTTAGCAAATGTGTTATTGCATGCTAGAATCAGCTCTTTCTTTGATCATTTAATGTAACAACAAGTAAATTGCAATGAAACTTTTGAAGGGAATAACATTTATCCTATTGAACATCAGTGTATATTATTAAACTTGGATAATTGTTTATTTTAATTGTTTTAATTTAGTATTCTGTATAATACCAACACCCCCAACCATGTATTGTGAAAGAGATGAGGCATTCTATAACATCATCCTCAGAGTCATCTTTGTGCCAAATCGGCCAATTTAGTTGCTAACTACCATAGAATCAAAATAGCCGTTGGAAGAGACCACAAGTACTATCCAGTCCAATCCTATTCTCCTATTCAGGAATACACAATCAAAGCACTCCTGACAAATTGCCATCCACCTTCTGTTTATAAACCTCCAGCGAAGAGGACACCAGCATACTCCAAAGCAGCATATACTAAAATATTTGTAATATTGAGGTGGTATCTCTTTTCCTGAAGTTTGAATTCATTGCTCTGGAGCAGCAGGAAACAAGTTTCCTTCCTCCTTAAAATGAAATCATTTCAAATGTTTCACCATGGCTATCATGTCATCTTTTAGCTTTCCTTCCTCCCAGCTAAACATATCCAGCTTTTTATGCTGTTCCTTGACTTCCAGACCTTTTACTGTTTTGGCCATATAAGCATTATTTTTACTCACAGAACCTTGGGACCGTGGTACTTGAGGCATCTCTCCTTTTACCTGCAAGCTTGATGAATGAGATCTCTTAGCTAAAGTTGGGGAATGCCCCAGAGCTTCTTCACAGTTTGGGCACATGAAAACAGTTGGGCCAGTTCCATTTCAGAGTGGGCTGCCACTGTTTTCATAACCATCCCACTTTCACTAGGCTTTGGCCTGGAAACAAAATAGCACTTACTGTTGCTATCTGGTGACCTTGGAGCACAAAATTGTTCCTGGTTGTTCCCAAAGCACCAGCACAACTCAGACCAGGGAGGGAGAAGAGTATGGATCACCCCCTCCTTTCTTCCCTCCACTCTACAGGTTGCATTGGCACTTTGGCAAGTGTCAGCAATGGCAGTAAATGATGACCAGGACCAAGTCATATGATGACAACAAGACAGTGATGATAATATTGGCCTGTCCAACCCAACCTGGACAGTGTAGGCTTCTTCCTGCTATTGTGTTGGCATGGCCATGATGACACCATTCTGCCACCACAGTGGCTAAGAAGCTGGAATTCAGATCTAAAAGTGTATAATCTTCAAGATCCAAAATCGTATGAACCTATGATATTTGGCATTTTTTGCTGGATACTTTTTGGTGATCACTTCCTAGGAACTAAAATCTGCTAGGTCACAAAACCAATAACAAAACACTTGGTCTGGGGAAACATAATAGGGCAAATAATAGACAATCTTGCTGTTGATTCCCCCTCCGCACATCATTTTCAGTGACACGACTGCAACTTTAGTGACACGGCTGCTAGGCATGACACAGTCAGAATTTAATACATCCTGTTTTCAAATTTTCTTTAATCTCACCACATTTTGTCTTGTGAATGTTTAATCTTTCATGTGGCCGTGTACCCCTCACCTTTCTCAGTATGAGTAGCCAAGCTGGAAGCTAACATATTTCTAGTGTTATTGATTGGCTTGGTTTGTTCGGGGACTCTATTGCTCTAGAAATAGAAAATAGGGATTCTTCCAGTGTAGGCTTTCAGTTTTTATATGTCACTATAACTTGTAGTTTAATTTTGAAACAATATGCAGTTTAATCATGATTGTCTCTGTATGTATGTGTTTATAATATAGAAATATAGTGTATAGAAGAGATGGCTTTGTGTTGAGAAAAAACCAAGACATAAATTTAGCATGTGAATAAATGAAAAAAAAAGTATGTATACATAGACACACACACACACACGTTAAGTGTGAACTCCACCCAAACTCCATGTTTTCTTCAAGGTGGAATATATATATTTTAAAACATGATATTATTTTGCTTTTGGGGACCCTAAGATGAACCTATCTTGAGGTTTTCTTGGCAAAATTTGTTCAGAGGGGGTTTGACATTTTCATCCTCTGAGGCAGCGAGGATGTGACTTGTGCAAAGTCATTTCTGTTCCCAGGGGGGGATTTAATCCCAGATTGTTTGATTATGTCTTCTGGAATCTTTCCTTGTGGTGATGTCAAGCCTACTAGACAACAAATGTTTGGGTCCTTTTTTTGTCCATTTTGAAGGTGGAGACAATTCACTGGTTCGCCAAGAATTTTAAAAGATGATTGACAGTGGCTCTGAAATTTTGTCTTCCAGTTCTTTTAATATCACTGAATATAATTCACAGACTGTGGACATATGAATTCATTTAGAATGTATTGCCCCTTTACCTATTTTGTGCTGCATTTCCCCTACTACATATTTTGTTCCTTTATGCCCAAGTTGAGCACTCTTAGGTGGAAAACTGAGGCATGTTAGCATTTTGCCATCACTTTTAGTAACCTTCTTCCAACCTGGAATGTTTTTCTACATGGACTATAAAACCCATACTTCTATTGTTGCCCTGGGGATTGTGACCTTTTACTTCTGCAGACTGTCAAGTTACTGTCCCAAAGTGTGGTATCTCTTTTTTCAGCATCTTCAATTCAATTTGTAAATCAACTGCACCACTTTTTTTTCTTTCCATTCTACACATGTACTTTTTAATTGCCTTCTTTCTTAACAATTAATAAAATGTAATTAATTTTCTTTAGAAGGCATTGATAAATCATAAGTACAGAAATGAATGGATCGCTGCAAAGATTGGTCAGTTAATCAAGGATGGAAATTTTAAATCCAAACTGTTTTGAGACTATCACCTTATGCAGAATGTGAGCCGGCCTGAGTCCTTGTGAGCCAGTGTGAGTCCCCTTCGGGATGAGAAGGGCAGGATATAAATATAGCAAATAAATAAATAAATAAATGTGTGTGCATGCATATGTGTGTGTGTATTTTACACCACTGAATTGTGGTGTCTTTTCTGTCACCCATGTTTCAATGGAATAAAATTAGTGAGTTAATAGTTTAATGGTTAATTCAAAACTTTGTGATACATGCACACCATGCGAAAAACATAGAATATAACATTGAAACATAGAATATAACATATTACTGAATGGAGCAAATATAGAACATGTGAGTTAGCCCGGTTCCTCTATTCATACATACTGTTCATTGCAGAGAGAGAGAAGGAGAGAAACAAAGGATGGGAAACATTGAAAAAAAAACTTATTTTTTACCTGTCAGTGTCTCTGATCTACTATGCAAAAACCATGTGTGAGGGTTCTGTTGAAAACATTCTGTTTTCCTCTGGCTTAAGAGGAGAAAATAATACAGGCTGTTTCTGATGGTTAAGTGTGTTGTCAATAGCCACATTCATTCCTGTCTCTTGAATAGGAATGTATACATTATTGTTTCTCGGATAATTCATTTAGTATCTCTTTTCTTTCTCTAACTCAGCTATGTCATTCCTTAGTTTCCACACTACCTCAGTGTAGGGCTATTAATTTTGGTTTTCCTGGAGTATATGTGAGCTTCAGAGTCGTCCACTACTATCTCTGATATCATCTCAGGCATTTTTGGCCCTGTCCCCACCTGCTGACAGCTCCTAGAGAATGAATTTTAGGAACATGAGACTAACCTTTCAGTGAAGTCTGATATTCAAAGTTACAATGTAGTCTACTCTTCATTCACCATATAATTTCAACCAACAAAATTTAAGAAATGTACAAGTGAATGTTGCCACAGTACCTTTTTTATGTGTACATTTTTAGATTTGTATAAAGACATCCAGTATAGTGCAAAGGGGATTAGAACCAATAATGAAGTGGTATGAGATCAAGAAGAGCTAAGGGGGAGCACTCTCCCTGATATTCTGTGGAGGCAGCCCTCCCTTTCTTGTGGATTAGCCTGTTCTGAATATCATTTCATATTGAGAAAGCTTTCCAGAACAGCAGGAAAGGATCTGAGAAACAAGAATTGTCAGAAATAAGAGGCCTCAATCGGACAATTTGCCATCCCATTTCTTCTTAGATTTTCATTTCCTGAGTAAGACGTGTAATTACCTGCCACCAAATATCTCTTTCCTCTTAATTTTAGCTCTCACACCAAGTGTTGGAAAAATGTTGCATTTCATGTTATATTATGTATTGTTTCTCTGGGTTATTCGTGTCACATTCCATGTCACTGTGTTGTACAGCTTTGATTTTTTCTGTTTCAACTTCTAAGCAAATAAACAGTTGAATGCCCCTTTGACCTAAGTCCAGTTGTGCCATTAATCAAATGTTGTTGCTTGTTTCATTTTGGATTGCATCATCATGGGGTTTTCACAGTACATGATACTTAAAAGGGATTTATTATGCTCTTTCTGTGCAGGAAGTACAGCTGTGGCGCCACTGCAGTTGTATCTGAGGCATCCACTGCTGTAACCTTCCACTTTTGCTGCTGCCCAATAGCTGTTTGGTATATTTAGTCTGGCACTGCAGCAAGGTCTGTCTAACATGGAAGAACTTACCAACTGCACCACTTACCATTGGCATAACCTCTTACCTCACAGGAGCATGCATTCCCACCACCTTGGAAATTTAGAGCTATGGTTGGTGCTTTTGAGTAAAGCTGTGTATATTAAAAATATATATATAAACTCCTTCTTGAAAAGTCTCTATCTCCAAGAGAACTAGCTTATCTGAAAGCAGAATATATATTGCTTTCACACTTCAAAGATAATTTTCAGCCTAAGAAGCCATGGACACTATCTTGAAGTTGCTAAGACACACTGATGCTTTCTCACCAGTGTGACAATTGGCCTTTCTAGAACTGCATTTCACTCTTCATATGAGACTCGAATATTGTACTACATCAGCACATTTGAGGAAAAGGATTTTAAACCACAAATATTCATGACAGCACGAATAAATCAGCTATTCTCATAGTTACTACAAGACTCTTTTATTCCCTTTTCACTTCCTTTATTTTATTTTAATGAAACGTCAACAAAGGCCTCTCTGAAAATGACTATTTCCACTTATTTAAATTAATATGCTGCCAATTCTTTTGGAGCGGAAGTCCCATCACCTACTTTGCATATGCCTGATATTTGTGATCTACATGGTGGTAGCCCTCCTGGTGCTTCAAAAATATATAGCCTGGGGTGGTTTCAACATTTGTACATTCCCATGGTTTTGCTTGTCTGCTTGTTCCTACATGACATTATCCTTGCCAGATTTCATGCCTTTAGGCAAAACACCTATTGCTGTGCTCACTTTTTTTTTGTTTTTTTATGGAGGGGAAGAAAATTGAGCTTTTTGTTGTAGTTCTGTTGCTTGTTACTGCTGTAATTTCTTATGGCAACTGAAGATAAGAACTATCTCCAAGCAAGAATAGTTTTTAAGCAAGAAACAAAAATGCTATTCTGCTCCTCCCTGAAGGCTGCTGATATATTCAAACAGGTTACATATAAAACTGTTGACTTGCTATTTTTAGTGTGCAGTGGAGTATTGAGAACAATATATGGGTTTCCATTTAGATTACAGTCTCAAACTTTACAGATCAGAAAATGTTGGCAACTTGATCTTCAGAAGACTATTACCAGTTGTCCCATAAGATTATAGAAATATTCTTTAGTTTATGTCAACCTAATAAATATAATGCTTCAGAAAGCTACATTGTAGTTAATTGCCATTAAGTTGACTGACTTATGGTGACCATAAGTGTGAAACGCCGGCCACCCTATGAACAACAACCCTGCTTCGATTTTGCAGACTCAGACCTTTGGCTCTCTTGGTTGAATTTATCCATATAGAATGCAGGCTACCTCTTTTCCTACTGCCTTAAATTTTACCAAGTATTATTTTATTTTCTAGTAAGTCATGCCATCTTATCCCATCGATAGACGGAATGAAATACTTGGGATAAGTAGGTAAAGTGGACAGGAATTTCACATTTTGAGTCAGTTTACTCAGGAAAAAAAAGTATAAGAAGAAAAAAGGGTAGCATTAATAACAAGGAGAGATGTTGCAAAGCTTGCTTTTAGCTGCTACAGAGTAGGATGTAGAACAATGGATTCAAACTACAAAAGAAGAGATTGCACCTAAGCAATAGGAAGAACTTTCTGACAGTCAGAGCTGTTCAACAATTGAACATGCTGCATCAGACTGTGGTAGAGTCTCCTTCATTGGAGGTTTTTAAACAGAGGCTGAATAGCTATCTTTTACAAGTGCTCAGAGTGTGGATTCCATTAAAGGGCTTTAATGGTAAAACACATTCAAAGGGGCTTTGATGTACCTCCTCATGTGCAATACTTAAAGTGTTTGCTGTAGTGCCACTGATGGAGACCCATGACAATGTCTGTTCTCTCTGCTACTGCTGTCCAGTGGCTACGTGGACAGCCAGCAAAACCCTGGGCGTGGCATGGGAGACCCTACTAGCAACATTACTACTTTCAGCATCATCTCTTGCCTGTTGGGAACACACAATCCACCAGGGAAAGGTAGCACCATCAAGATTACCAATGCTGATGATTTATAAATGCACACTCAAATAAGGAAAAGTCTGTGAAAAGTTTGAATGTATTTATTGTTAAATTATGTTTGTATTTGTTCATGTGCTTGCAAAACTTAAAATATTTTTCTTCCTTTCTGTATTGAAACCTTCCAGCAATTGTATTTGTGGACATTTAGAGAAAATAAACAAAGGATAAACCTCCTAAAACCAATGAAGTATCAAATGTATGAATGATGGAAATCTGCATTTGGATGTACATGCTCCATTTATTAATTATAACTGTGAAAGCTTAAATGCAAAACTTTCCAAACAGTTTTATTTACCTATCACTTGGACTTTTTTAATGAACGTTTATCATGTTTATCCAGACACATATTTGAATTATGAAAAAAAAATGGTACTTTCTCATAACCCTGCTAGAACTTTTCATTCTGAATAACATTTGAAAGATCCCAGAGCATAGAAAAATTTCTATCGATTTCTATACATCTTAAGTCTGTATCAGTCCCAATAAAGCACAATCCACTCTTAGGACAGCTATTACAGTTTGAGAAATAGTTTAGGTACAGAACATTCCAATACCCCCAGAAATAACTGTCAAAACTTTATCCGGTGATATATCTAGAGATTTATAAATATGGTTATAATCCTATGGTGTCATTTCTTAGTGGAGATTTCTTACCCAGCAAAGGATAGCTTAAATGTTGAGCCAGCAGTTTACAGACAAGTACAAATATTTTGATAGATATCATAAGAGTTCATGTGTAGCTTGTGTGTAAAAACTGAGACCCTTAATAGCAACAAATTTCTGTTAGATTGGGTTTTTAAGAACACAACTCTAGCACCAGGCACTTAGATGCCAGTTTGTTCTTTTGTTATGAAACAAAAAATGATACGACAGAAAATCTTTTCCTGAAGTAGAAATTGCATCCTTCTAACTACTCTTTGTTTCTTCTGTTTTTTTTCCAAATTTTATTTTATTTGTTGCCTTTGTATGATGCCTTTCTCCCTGTGTGAGACCCTAAGCAGTTAATACATTAAAAGCCTGTTGTATAATATTGTTAGTTAATAAAAGGACTTTGGCACCAGATCTTCGATCAAGAACCCTTAGGACAACATATTTTGAACTAACAAATGTTCACATACATACTAGTTTAACAAATTATGTAAAATTCTGAAACAGGGTCTGTAGTTTCTCTTGAACTATCACCATGGTTCTCAACTTGTGGGTCCCCAGAAGTTTTGGCCTTCAACTCCCAGAAATCCTAACAGCTGGTAAAAAGGATACCCTGACTAATCTGTAATGGGATTTTGTTGGAACCCAAAATTAATTGGGAATATAGATATTGAAATAAAGTTTTCCACCTTATTAGGAAAACACAAATAAAACTTTTGTGTAATCACATCATCATCAGTCATCCTCTTCTCTCCTGTTCAGGAGAATGTCTTTAGAATAAAACAAAAAGGCAATTTGAAAAAAAAAACTGATAAGGCAAATTCTAGGTGAGAATCTAGCTCAGGAATTAATTCCCCACAAAAAACTTTCAAGTGGATTTTTTGAGTGCATACAGTAGTATTTTAATGTCGAAAAAAATGTTTCTTCAGAGACAAGATATTTCCTGCATTAGACACAGGTTTTGTGTTTTTTGGGGGTTTTCTTTTTGGCACACAAAACAAGTTTCTTGAACACATATCAGCATTTTCTATGTAGAAATTAGAATCCACTGCACATACATTTTTTCTTGTATAGAAATCTGTACTCTTGGCATAGAAAATGGTATCCAACAGCAAATAAAATCCAAAAAATCCAGTTTGAACAGTGAAGACTATGTTCTATGAATCTCTTCTGGCTTAGTATTCTTAGTAGCACTGTAGTTTCCTTTTCTCTTAAATGATATAAGCATCGGTTTGTTGTAGGTTTTTCCGGGCTATATGGCCATGTTCTGGAGGCAATTTTTCTCCTGACGTTTCGCCTGCATCTATGGCAAGCATCCTCAGAGGTAATGAGGTCTGTTGGAACTAGGAAAAATGGGTTTATATATCTGGAATGACCAGGGTGAGACAAAAGACTTTTGTTTGCTGGGGCTAGCTGTGAACGTTTCAGCTGATCACCTTGATTTGCATTCAATGGCTTGGAAGCGCCTGGGGGGAATCTTTTGTTGAGAGTGATTTCATGTGCCTGTTTGTTTCCCCTCTGTTGTTTTGCTGCTGTAATTTTTGAGTTTTTTAATACTGGTAGCCAGATTTTGTTCATTTTCATGGTTTCTTCCTTTCTGTTGAGATTGTCCACATGCTTGTGGATTTCAATGGCTTCTCTGTGTAGTCTGACATGGTGGTTGTGAGAGTGGTCCAGCACTTCTGTGTTCTCAAATAATATGCTGTGTCCAGGTTGGTTCATCAGGTGCTCTGCTATGGCTGATTTCTCTGGTTGGAGTAGTTTGCAGTGCCTTTCATGTTCCTTGATGCGTGTCTGGGCGATGCGTTTGGTGGTCCCTATGTAGACTTGTCCACAGCTGCATGGTACACGGTAGACTCCTGCAGAGGTGAGTGGATCCCTCTTTTCCTTTGCTGAACATAGCATTTGTTGGATTTTCTTGGTGGGTCTGTAAGTGGTTTGTATGTTGTGTTTCCTCATCAGTTTCCCTA
Source organism: Anolis sagrei (assembly GCF_037176765.1). Taxonomy (NCBI): domain Eukaryota; kingdom Metazoa; phylum Chordata; class Lepidosauria; order Squamata; family Anolidae; genus Anolis; species Anolis sagrei. The sequence goes on from NC_090022.1 coordinate 44,630,686, forward strand.
TGCGGTCAGTGGTTCCCTTGATGTATGGCAAGAACACTTTTCCTCTGGGAGGATCTTCATCTTTACTCTCATGGTTTGTTCTTGGTTTTGCAGCTCTTCTGATGTCTGAGGTGGAGTATCCATTGGCCTGTAGAGCCCAGTTTAGGTGGTTCAGTTCATCTTGGAGAAGGTGGGGTTCGCAGATTCTTTTTGCACGGTCTGCCAAGGCTTTAATGGTGCTTCTTTTTTGACTTGGGTGATGGTTGGAGTTTTTATGTAGATATCTATCCGTGTGTGTGGGTTTTCTGTAAACGGTGTGACCCAATTGTTGATCTGGTTTGCGGATGACTAGGACATCTAGAAAAGGCAGTCTTCCTTCATTTTCATTTTTTATAACCATCCTCCTTCCATGGCACAAGCACTAGTTTTACAGAGACAGGAAACAATGCTGAGGTGTATTGCCAGGACACAAGGCTGTAAAGAGTTCCAACAGCATAACGGATATGACTAACAATTCATATAAAGAATTTCCTCCCAATTTTATAATACAATTTTATATTGGATTGGCCCTTTGTGGGAAATGTAATATGTGCATATCCTTCCAAGAAGTTTTGGCATAATGAGCACTCTGTCTCATTGTTGCTTCTGTTCATGTGTCCTTTGAGATAAAGGACTGAAATGGGTAGTTCATGTTATAGGACAAAATACAACTTTAGACTGAAATAAACTCATGAAAGTGAACTCAACTTTCACTCAACAGTAATGTGTAGACCTACACTACTTGGAATCATATTTGGATTTAGCTTGTTTGTCTAACAAAAGTAATTATGTGCAAAATACAATGTTTTGTATATATAAAATGCAATTTTCACACCAAGTTCCAGAATGTGAATAGTGGTTGAAAAAATGGCTGCTAAACTCTTTTACATTCCAAATTATACCAAGACATCATTGTAAAGGATGAGAATATCGTGTATTAAAGTTCTAAATGTGAACTCTCTTCTAGGCGGACATCACATGTTTGGGACCTTTCATCGGCGATACCAGATTAATAACTATCCCATGGACAGGATAAGAAGTGTTTCCAGAAAAGGTGTGTCATTGTATTTTATTCAGTTTTATTGTATACATATATGGGTGTATACACACCCTTGATATCCTTTATATCCAATGTGGTCTGGTTCCATACACACACACACACTACCCCCTCCAAAAATAACCAAATCTATGGATATCCAGGTTCTGTGGTGTGGTAAAACATTACTTATATATAGTGGCTAAACTAAATTTCACCTTTGGGTTTGTTTTTTTTTTCCAAAGGGGACTATATTTTCAAGCATATTTAATACAGAATTTGTGGGTCCAGAGGGCTGAATCTCTCTCTATGTGTGCAAATATGAGTGTCCATCACACACAAAAACATATATCTAGAAAGAGAGAGGGAGAGGGAAAATGTTAAGCAGTTCTATATTTGCAGGTTTTGTTTATTTATTGTCCCTAATTCTGATTACTACAGTTGGGAAGTAGTTTTTGTTCATAAACGTTTTGTTCTACTTTGAACTGGAAAAAGGAATTTGTTTAAAGATACCAGACTTAAGCTCAAATAGTATGCTGATTCTAGAGCATCCCCAACATTATGATATTTTCTCTCTTAACAGAATGTGAACAAATCTTGTCCATCCCCCCCCCCCAATAAACCCCTAAACAAACACCATTATTGTGACTTTCTTCTCCCTATTGGTTCCTTTCTTATTTACATAGCTACAAGTAATATCTAAAAAGAATAGAACCTACAGCCAGAAAATATGTTATGAATTATTTAATATTGCTTGGCATATCCCAACTTAATTCTGCTCCAGTACAACAGCAATAAAAGTCTCCAATTGTTTATATATAGGTGTAAGATTGCTTTCATATAGTGCTTATAATGGGTTGTTTTTACTATAATTTTTAAATGGTTTACAACATGATTCTAACAGTGCAATCTGGAAAGAGGAATAGATCTGTAACATATTTTATTTTATAGCAAATATGAGAAATATTTTCAGTCATTGGCTGAATTCAATTTCAGAGAGGTGGGGGATAAATGGTGAGCAACACCAAAACAGAAAGATTGGACTTGGAATTTTTAGGTTAAAATTCTTGGTGATAAATACTAAACCTTAAGAAAGTTATTTAAACCTTTCAGTGAGAAAGGCAACACACAATTCTGCATTAATAAGAATGCATACTCTATGTCAGAGAGGACACACTTTGAGGTTGCCAGCATGTCAGGAGAGAATGCTTCTGGAACATGGCCATACAGCCTGAAACACTCAAAGGAACCCAGTGATTCTGGCCATGAAAGCCTTTGACAACCTAAAGATGATTATTAAGGACACAGAGAGAGAACCTCTTCCTTCAAGAGTTGGTGCTTTCCCTGAAATATTTGAATAAACAAATATAGAAATATAAATATAGCAAATAAATAAATAAATAAATAGTGGCTTAAGTGTTTTGCTAGGACTGGGGGATAAAGGTTCGGATCTCTGCTCAGTCGTGTAAGAGACCTTGAGGGAAGACTGGACAAGTCACTCTCAACCTTAGAGAAAGGCAATTGTACACATGGATTGTTGTAGGTTTTTTGGGCTATATGGCCATGGTCTAGAAGCATTCTCTCCTGATGTTTTGCCTGCATATATGACAAGCATCCTCAGAGGTTGTAAGGATGCTTGTCATAGATCCAAGCAAAACGTCAGGAGAGAATGCTTCTAGAACATGGCCATATAGCCCGAAAAACCTACAGCAATGATTCCAGCCATGAAAGCCTTCGACAATAAATTGTAAACATTCTCAGCATAAACTTTTCAAAGTAAAATCTACAATAGGGTTCCCAGAAGTGAAGGTCAACTTGAAGGTAAATTACAACAACAAAAGCAAAACAGTTAGTCAGACCAGCACATAATTAGATTGTAATATATTTGTATAATAATAATAATACCCTCAAAGATCATATTTCATACTGAGGTATTCTTTTTACCATTTTGTATTTCCATAGTTTGTTTTTTTTTAAAAGGAAGGAATCCCAGATCCAAATTTTTCACTTCTTGTGTGAGAAACTACCTAATTTAATTAAAACCATTATTGATTTTGTTCCTGTAACCTTTGCTAGCTCTGAAAGGTTTCATAATTAAGAATGCAATTGCGCTCAGATGTCTACCCCAAGGTAAACCCAGAAAGCTCATTGAGATTTGCTTGCAGGTAATTGAATGGGATTGCAGGCCAAAAGTTAAATTATTTTTTTAGATACATCAAGAAAGATTAGTGTGAACGCTTAACATTAACAAGATGCTGCATTATGTGGCTATAGTATTGAAAAGTTGGTGCATTTTATTTTTTTAAAGTTTTTAATATTCACAAATGCAACAGTTCCACAACTGCAGCATAGAGTATGATTGTTTGAATCAATGATATATGTGTGCACATATATAAAATTTATCTGTCACCAATGCCAGGCTTTTGTGGTCTTTATATTCTCCCAAAGGCCAAGATCCTAAAGTGGTAAACTGGAATAGGCTGTTTCTTTAGTGATGTAATGTACTGTGACTAGCATACACTTATACAATATTTGGAGTTGGTGGAACTTAATGAAACCTTAATAAAAAGAAACATTTATGCATTTCTTAACCAGTCATGTAGTATGAGTATGTTACTCAGACTTACTGAGATTAATCATTAATCGGCAAATATTCTTAATTCTAAAACTTTCTTTATTTTCTGCTCAGTTTGTGCAGATGAGTGTGTGAGAATTATCACTGAAATACATATTACAGAGGATATATTGTTCTCTGCACCTCTGCTTTTTATCTTGCTCCACTGGTTGCAGAGGAGGATATTAAACTCCAAGTAAGTGTGATACAGAATGCTCTACACATAGCCACTTTTTGTAGAGAAGGTTATTATTTCATGAAATTATAGTTGATAGTCTGTCCTGCCATTCAAGTTTGCCTGTATTATTGGACAGAGAAGTGGAAAGACACCAGTCATTGATGAAGATAGCTGATGGCAATAGGTAGATGAAACTGTCAAGTCAAATGAGGACACAATAAAGCATTCAATGTTTTTTTTAAAAAAATATTTTGATTGTAATCATATCCTTCTCAGCAGTTTTTTCAGCCTAAGGCTCACAGCTTAACTGTATGCTAAGCAAAAGATGCTTGGATACCTTTTATGCCTTCATTCTAAAACATCTTCATTTTTCCAGTGGAAAAAAAACATTTACACATGCACACTTTTACTTTAATATATATCTCTGCAAGAAGAGGTGATACTGCCCCCCATACCACATAAATCAATACAATGCAATGAAATTAAATTTAAACAGACATTGACTGATAAACATTGATAATATACAAACAATAAATCAAGATATTAAGATTTTTTTTCTTCATGTCAGGAGCGACTTGAGAAACTGCAGGTCACTTCTGGTGTGAAAGAATTGTCCATTTGCAAGGATGTTGCCCAGGGAACGCTTGGATGTTTGATTTTTTTAACCATCCTTGTGGGAGGCTTCTCTCATGGGGAGCTGGAGCTGACAGAGGGAGGTCAACCTGCTGTCTCCGGATTTGAACCGCTGACCTATTGGTCAGTAGTCCTGCTGGCACAAGGATTTAACTCATTGCATCATCAGGGGCTTCTTTAAAAACATATGTTATGATAGTATGTATTTACTTATTTAATATCTGAAAATCCTGATTAAATTTCAGTTAAGTACAAATGTTGGTATATTATTTATTGAACCTTGGTACATTCATTTAGAAATGTTGTTGTTGTTGTTGTCAATTACCATCAAGTCAAGTTAGATTTAAGGCAGTCCTATGAATGAGACATCTCCAAGGTATCCTGCCATCAACAGCCCTATGCAGACTTACGACAGTGGAATCCTTGAGTCTATCCATCTGAAATGCAGTCTTCCCCTTTGCTTTCTATTTTACCAAGCATTATTGTCTTTTCCAGTAAGTCATGTTTTCTCATTATATGGCCAAAGCACAATGGTCTCAGTTTAGTCATCTCGGTTTCTAGTGATTTGCACTACAACTCTCCTTGAGCACTACATTTCAGATGAGACCATTTTTTTCCTATTAGCTTCACTGTGATATTTTTCCAAAACCATACATAGAAATGAGAAATATGTATAATGGCAGGGACAATTCTAGCTTTAGTATTCAATGATGATTATGATGTTTATGTTGTTGTTATATTTATGTATAACCCACTTTATCTCTCTTGCAGGAGACTCAAAGCGGCTTAACTTAAAAGCATCAACATAAAATTTAAAATATACAAATATTCAAATATTAAAACAGGATTAAATGTAAACAGTATTTTAAAATACTCCGTAAAAACCATTAAAACATGTTCAAAGTTAAAAACCACAGCATTACATTACCTGACTCGATCTTAAAAACCTTCATCTTTAAAAGCCTGCCTGAATAAAAGGCTTTAGCCTGCTGCTGGGGGGCTATTCTGGCTTTCCTGGGCAGGGAGTTCCAGAGTCGAAGGCCACTGAGAAAAAAGGTCTGCTCTCTCGTTCCCACCATACAAGATTGAAATGGAGGTGGGACCGAGGGAAGGGCCTCTCCTGAAGATTTCAGGTTCTGGGCAGGTTTGTACGGATGCAGTCAAACAAATAGCCTGGGCCTGGACCAGCATTTAGGGCTTTAAAGGTCATAACCAGCACTTCAAATTGTGCCCAGTAACAGAGTGACAGCCAGTGAGGCTGCTTCAGTGGGGGTTGTCTGCTCTCTGTAGCCAGTCCCTGTTAGCAACCTGGCCTCAGCTCTTTGGGCCAGCTGAAATTTTTGAGCAGTCTTCAAAGGCAGCCCCTTGTAGAGCATGCTACAGTAATCCAGATGAGATGTAACTAAGACATGTACTACCATGGCCAGATCTGGCTTCTCAAGGAACCAGCACAGTTGGTGTACAAGTTTTAATTGTGCAAAGGCCCTCCCAGTCACCACACATGCCTGGGCTTCCAGGTTTAGTGCCGAGTCCTGGAGGATCCCCAACTGTGGACTTGTGTCTTCAGGAGGAGTGACCCAGACTGAATTCCTACTCCCTGGTCTGACTGACCAGGAGTACCTCTGTCTTATCTGGATTAAGTTTCAGTTTGTTTGCCCTCATCCAGTCCCTTACTGATGACAGGGTCAGGGCAGCTTTCTTGGCTTTAGGTAGAAAGGAGTAGTAGAGTTGGCTGCCATCTGCATATAAGTGGCACCATACTCCAAAACTCCAAATGACAATTAATATTCTCTCTTTGCATTTCAGTATATTTTGTAGTTCCTCTATAGCATCCTTTCCAAGTTGTAGTCCTCTAATTTTGTGACTGCAGTCTCAATTCAAACATACAATAAACATCATTATTAGATACTGAGCCTCTCATTCCTTTATTTCTTTCATGGTTTTCCAATATCACCATGCTTGTACTTTGAAATGTATGTATTTGACTTCATTTTAAAAGTAAATATAATTTTATGGTTTGAAAAAAACCCCTAAAACAAACACTAACAATTATCTCCATGTGTAACTGAGAATGGGAAATGTTCTTGTAAAGACATTACCATGTCAGTATGGAAAATAATTAATCCCTTTTCCCTTTTGATTTCACTTTTCCTTAATCTTCTAGGCTGTTATAAAGTGTGATCACAAGGGGAAAAGTGGGAAACTATCAAGTAAAAATAAACAAAGTGGCTGAATTATAGTTATGGCTTAAGCGTGGTAGCTGTGTAATCCCAAAGCGCTATTAAATTCATTGTGGGTTCCAAGATGAATTTTCACTTCAGCGCTGTATAGCCTCTCATAATGTACTTGTTTGACTTGTCAATTAATTTCTCCTACAGCTTATTTTAGAGTAGTTGTGAATATAGCATAACTTGACGCCTATGCTGAAAATAACACATAACCCCCCTTTTTATTTCAGTATGATTTGCTAGTTGTATCCAAAGAAGATAAAGCTTGCTAGTAAACATTCAAAAGGTCATAATTTATTACTACTCCTAAAACTTTTATTAACAAATAAAAGTTTATTTTGTTTCAACAATGTGGATGAAAAAGAGTTTCAGTTTGGGTTGATTTTGGAATGCAGTTGCACTCAGTAGTAAACCAGGCATTCAGGAAATTAACTGTGGAGATTATTTGATTGAACACAGCTTCACGAACAAACATCCTTCTTTGTAAAAAATGCCATCTGTAAATCTGGCTAGAAGGATATCAAACAAGCAGTTCCCCAACACAGTCTATCAGAATAGTGCCACATGGCCTAATTAATGTTGTACTCATTTCTCTATGGAGATCCTGTTGGAATCCCTTTTTCATGAGGAAATAAAACAAGTGTGGCAGAAAATGTAAATCACGTTGCTTGAAAAGATCAATCAGTAGGAACTAGCCATTGTTCTTATATTCGGGTAGAGAAACCTTTCTGTAATGTGGATTTTAATTTCTGGAAGGAATTAGTCTTATTGGGTTGCTGTGAGTTTTCTGGGCTGCATGCCCATGTATCAGAAACATTCTCTCCTGACATTTCACCCACATCTATGACAGACATCCTCAAAGGTGAGGTCTGTTGGAAAGTAGTTAAGTGAGGTTTATATATCTGTGGAACGTCCAGGGTGGAAGAAAGAACTATTGTCTGCTTGAGGCAAGTGTGAATGATGCAATAAGCCACCTTGATTAGCATTTAATGACCTTGTAGCTTCAAAGCCTGGCTGGTTGCTGCCTGGGGGATCCTTTGTTGGGAAGTGTTAGATGGCTCTGATTTATTCTTGTCTGGAATCCTCCTGTTTTTTTTAGTGTTCTTTTTTATTTACTGCCCAGATTATAGAGTTTTGTAATACTGATAGCCAGATTTAATTCATTTTCATGGTTTCCTTCTTTCTGTTGAAGTGGTTCACATGCTTGTGGATTTCAATGGCTTCTCTGTGTAGTCTGACATGGTAGTTGTTAGTTGTTAATAGTTGTTCAAAGTTGGACTTCAAAGCTGCAAGGCCAATAAATGCTAATCAAAGTGGCCAATTGCAACATTCATACCTGCCTCAAACAGTCAAGAGTTCTTTCTCCCATCCTGGACATTACACAGCTATATAAACCTCACCTGTCTAATTTCCAACAGACTTCTCCTCTGAGGATGTCTGTCATAGATGTGGGTGAAATGTCAGGAGAGAATACTTCTGGAATATGCCCATACAGTCCGGAAAACTCACAGCAGCCCAGTGATTCTGGCCATGAAAGCTTTTGACAGCAGATTAGTCTTATTCCTTTTGAATGGGAAATCCTTGTGAGAGTACAGTCCAAACAATTAGTGAGATAGTGAGATAGATAGATAGATAGATAGATAGATAGAGCACAAATATGAAGACCTTATGTGAGATATATATCCTGTGCATCATGAGTAGGCTAAACACAAACTATGGGACCAACTGACATCAAATTTGGCCTCCAAACATTTCATATTCGAAGGTATGACCAACAACTAAACAAAACAAAACCAAAACCATGAAAATAGCTTTAAAATCCTTAAAAAATAAGAAATACCTTACAATGCATGCTCAAAACCTAGCCCCGCCCCCTCTTGTGTGAGAGGGGGAAACAAACAGCCATCCAAACCAAAGCACCTGGCCGTCCCTGCTTCGGGAGCCAAGCCAGCAGCCCTGCAAACAGTGAGCCGAAAAGCCAGCCAAGGAGAGGAGGAGAAAGGCCCCGCAGGAAAGGAACAGCCTGGCAAAGCTGCTCTGAAAAGCAGCCTTTAGAGCCTCCTCAGAGAGAGGGAGAGGGAGATGGATGGATGGAGGGTCAGAAGAAGCAAAGAAGGAAGGAAGGGGAGGCCTTTTGCAGCTTTCAGAGAAGGAAGACAAGAGGCAAAGGGAAGGGAGTGAGGGAGGGAGGAGGAGCCATACCAGGAGGAGACTGCACAGGCCTCAAAAGAGACACAGGGTTCAGTAACAAATCTCATACTCCAGGCCTGGACCTATTTGGGCCCTCCAGGCATTTTGGACTTCATCTCCAACAATTCCTAACAGCCAAGTAGGCCCAGGCCTGCACACATATATAAACAATACACACATGCACATACACACACACACACACACATGCACTCATATATACATACACATATATACACACATAAATATATACACATACAACACATATACACATGCAGACACACAAACATAAACATATACACATGCAAACCACACATATATACAGGGTGAGGCAGCATAACATTTTTCAAAACTTAATAAAACCCATTGTATGAATCAGAATATATATATATATATATATATATATATATATATATATATATATCAGCACATACCTAAAGTTTTGTTCTATGTAGTTTTGAAGATCAAATTAGGGTGGTGATGTCCCCCATTCTCCATTCTCCATACACTGAGTAAACCGATTTCTGGCGTTTGTCATGACTCTTGCCAGCATAGCAGGCATTATGTTGGCAATTTCTTCCTGGATGTTGGTCTTCAAATCTTGTAGGGTCCTTGGATGGTTCACATAAACATAGGATTTCAAAAAACCCCATAGGAAAAAAAATCACAAGGGGCCAAATCTGGAGAGTGGGCCGGCCACTCCAAATCCTCTTGAAAAGTAGGCCTCAACAGCAAAAGCACGCTCCTCACTATTCCAACACATGATGGTGACTGAACTGTGTCAGGACAAAACTTTATACTCCCGCCTCTCGAATGAGACCACATACACACATAATATTCATATACACAAATATACACATGCACAGACATATACATACACACATACATTGCCCATCTTCATAACTTTTGAAAAGCCTTGCAGCTTAAAAGCCTGGCTTCTTCCTGCCTACAAGAAACCTTTGTGAGGAGGTGTTCCCTAGCCCAAATTCTTTCATGTCCCAGATTTCTGTTTTCTGAGGGCCACAGCAATGTGTGACAAGGGTAGAGCCTATCAATCTATCATCTATCTATCTATCTATCTATCTATCTATCTATCATCTATCTATCTATCTATCTATCTATCTATCTCTATTCTTCAAGCCACGTTTCTATACAGCTGATTGACATTATTGGCTAAACCAAGTTATGGATAAGAATTCATTGTTCTGTAAACCAGAATGGAAGAATATGAGCATACTTGCTCACAGTAATGAATAAAGTGAATTCTCTTTCCAATTGTCCATTCCGAAGATCAAAAGAAAGGTATTTTGGTCATATTTCTCACCCAAACCACCTGCCTCTTGTGATCCCTTCATGCATCATAACCTCCCTCTCCCCATTTTGCACATCCACAGCCATTCATTCTCTTCTCTTTGGTTGTCTTCCCACCATTAACTGCAGCAATGTCGCTGCCCTCTTAATAAGTACCTTAAGACTGTCTTCTTTCAGGGTGATTCATCAGTTCACTTAAAGTCTTAGGTGAAGCTCTTGAAACAGTTAATTTAAATAAGAAAGAAAGAAAAGGAACAGAACTTGATAAATCTACTAGTGAAACTCTTTTATGGAAAGTTCAGAATGTAACACAGAATACTGAGACCTAATTACAAAGAGTAAGCGAATCTGGATTTTCCACACAATAATTTCCACTTCATCATTTCAGCTTTGTTCTGGAACAATTCACTTTTATTTTCGTGGTCTTCTTTGTTTAATCTAAATACATGTAACTTTCCATTAATATTGCCATTTGCCTCTCTAAAATGGCCATTTTATATTTCCCTAGAATTTGAACTTTTCAGGAAAAATGTATTTTGCATAGGCATACTTTCTTGTATGTAAAGGAATCAACCCAGAAAAGCTGGATAGATGAAGCTATGAGGTCACATTTCATATGCAGTGGCATTGTTTTAAACCAAAATATTCCTTGCTTTTCCTATGTATGGTTGTGTGCATTCATATAGATGTTGGATTTCTGCATTGAATAATGCTGAAATGGTAAACAGAGATAAGTTGATTCTTTATACAACTTTTGGAAGGCTTTCTATTGGAAAGGGATTGAAGTTTTCTTTAGTTCTTCAGCTTTGGAAAACTCTTCCTATAGCTGCCAGACTGCACAAATCTAACGTCTTGCATTGTAATGATAATTTAGAAGCAAACTGTGAAGAAATAATTTGCTTTTCAGAAAAATGAACATGTAACTTAAGATAAAGTGGCAAATTGAGAGCAATGTCTAAAATGGGTTAACAAGAAAGTATGACAGAAGATCCCATATTTCAATTGTTGTACGCAAAATCTTGAAAGCAATAGTGTAAATTAACACTGATTTACAGAACAACACTTGATATTGGATGTCCACTTAATGGCTGCTCACTATCTCATAAAGCCCGACAATCTTCTTGTAAGACCCAAGAACACTTCAGAATGTCTTTCCCCACTTACATACTAAGTCTTCTAACTCCATGAAAGATTACGCCTGCTGCAGTGCAAGTTACAAATATGGAATTGGTAACATGTTGTTCACTTTAATCTTTCTTTTTCTTTTATTTGGAATAACTTGTAATGTTCCAAAACATTTCTGGATTAACAAGATAGGAATACTTTTGTGAAAATTGCACTTATGATAATGGGTCAGCCTGTCAAAACTTTAATGACAATGGGAACTCTGTCTGCCAAATTCAGGGAGCTGTGTACACCATTGATCTCTCAGCTCTTCTAACATATAACCATGTCATTGCTAAACGTTAAAGGCCAAAAACAAATCCAAAAACATAATAGTATCCCAAGAACTGGGACATTTTATCCATGCTGCTAGGGGGAGTTTAAAACTGTTAGTTCAGGGAAACAAGAAATCTTTTGGTTGTGAATACTCAGTACTGGCTGCCATTTTAGGAAGTCTTGTCTGTGTCAGTTACTTCAGATGCACTGTATCTTTGTTTTTGCTTTTTTCAATTTCTATTTACCTTATTAGCAAACAGAAATTTAAAAACTGAATCCAAATGTAATGCTCAGCAGTATTTGCTGAATCCTTGCCTTTTTGAAGCTCCCCACTTACATATTGCTCTAGAGTCTGCATGGAAAGAAGTGTGGGGAATATTACTGGTGAAATCTGTGAGAATTACTTCAGCCACCAGAAGGTCTTTTTAGAATAACATTCCCCAATGTCAGTGGAAGGAGCCATTGTATTTTTATGAGAACATACCTGTATCCAACCAAAACCAATGTTCAGTCTCATTCTTATTATGGATCCAAAATGCATTGTGAGCAAGCAGCCCTCCATAATTCTGCTGCCAGAATTCTTTGCTTGATGATGGAGTTGGCTGCTGTATGCAATGACAAAGTTTTAGTAAATCCAATGGGCCTGTGGGCTGGCCCTACTAAGTCAGCCTGCCTGGTATATTAACTATGACCTTCCAGCTACTTTCCACCTGTTTTTTCCTCCTACTGCTCCAGTTTTGACTACAAAAAGAAATCTTGTAAAGGTTAAAAGGTGTCTTCTGTACAGAATTGCAAGAGCAAACTGAATTCTTCTTCTTAAATAACTTCTCTGGATACATATTAGAAGCCTGTTTAATTGATGGCTAGTAATAAGACAATGTCTTGCTCTAACAAATTTGAAATACATTCTAATTGCTTTATTATTTTTTCAAAGATTTAAAGATTGGGCATGGTTCTTCCATTAGTGTTACTTCATATTGAATCAAACACACTGGAATTTTGGAATTTTGTTCACTCAGTAGCAGGTATTTTAATCATCAGCTTATTCCATTGTATTTTCTTCTACATTCATATATTTATAGGCACCAAAGGTAATTTATGCAGGAAAGCCATCTTTGAAGATGGTTGTCTGTCCTCTACTTGAAAACCTCAATTGAAGGAGAATCCACCACCTTCTGGTGTAATTTGCTCCACTTTTGATCAGCTTTTAACACTAGGAAGTGCTTCCTAATTATTTATAGTATTTCTTTGACTTCAGATCTCACCTTGTGGGGCATTAAAATGCACCTTTCATTTGAAATCATTTCAAATATTTGAAGATATTATCATATCCTGTCAAACTTCATTTTTCCAAGTTAAACATATCCAGTTCCCACAGCCATATCCCATGATGGTGCTTTGATAGACACCTCCATCTCTATTGACATTTACTGGATATGCTCCATCATGTCAATATTCTTATTTATTTGACAGGTTGGAAAAATCACATGTTCATTTGATTGTCAGATTGCTTTTGAAGGAATGAGTAAACAGCATGTGTGGTTAAAGCCTTTCATGGCCAGAATCACTGGGTTGCTGTAAGTTTTTTGGGCTGTATGGCCAAGTTCCAGAAGTATTCTCTCCTGACGTTTCGCCTGCATCTATGCCAGGCATCCTCAGAGGTTGTGATGTCTACCTGCCATAGATGTAGGCAAAATGTTGGGAAATAATACTTCTGGAATATGGCCATATGGCCCGAAAAACTTACAGCAACCCAGTAAACAGCATATTTTCACAGTGATGAAGAGAAATTGTGTATACAACTATACCCCTACTTGACTTCTTTGTTTGAGCCATGCAAAGGTAAGCAGGGCCAGCCCTGGTTAGTACTCAAATTGGAGAGCACCAACAAATACCAGATGTTGTATACACCTTTCAGGAACAACTAACTTTTGAGTATTTCTTGTCTAAGAAACCCCATGAAATTCATGAGAACCCCATATGTCTGCAGGTGACTTCTCATTGTACACATCTATACTGTAGGTCTCTAAGGCCAGCAGTTAAGTAGTTAGACTTCAACCTTACTGTTAATCTCAATGAAAACAGCATACCTGATGGATTAATTAAATTTCTATTAAGTGTTGTCTTACTAAATGTAATTGGTTCAGTGGTTCAAGCTGTAGTTTGGACTAACTAATAGGTTTAGCATAGAGAAGGAATTGCATGCAGCCCATGAAGTTTAGTGAGGCCCATGAGACCTCCTCCTCCTCCTCCTCTCATCCTCCTCCTTCTCTTCTTCCTCCTCACCCAAACTCCAACAGCCCACACCCAGCTGTTTCCCAATGCTTTCTCCTCATTTTAAAATGGATTTAAAAGCTCTAATATGCTAATTCAAGAGTTCCTCTTCTAGTAACAGCAAAATAAATCTCTTCCAAATCACCAAAGGCCATCCAGGAGTGAGAGAATGTTATTTTGAGTTGCCAGGATGGCCTACATGCTTAAATGATTGCAGACCTCCATACCTTCTTCTGATCAACTTCTTAATCAAAATACTGGTTTAGATCTTGTGTGCTATAAGGGTTCAAAACCCTTAACTAAGGGTTCAAAATCCTTAACTAAGGGTTCAAAACCCTTAGTTAGGATGGTAATCCATGACCATATTGTCCTATATGCCTAGTGGGGTTCCTTTTGCTTCCTTTTCTTTCCAGGAAAAAAATAATTCTCACTTAGAAGATCTCATATCTACCATGTTGTTGTCATTTCCCTCCCATTTTTCTATGCTGATTGAAATATATCTGAAATCCATTCTTCCTTTTCCCGCTCCCTCCCTACCTTCCTTCCTTCCTTCCTTCCTTCCTTCCTTCCTTCCTTCCTTTCTTTCTTTCTTTCTTTCTTTCTTTCTTTCTTTCTTCTCTGTGCTTAAAGTGATTACATTGACACAAGCATCCTTTGTATAAATCTTGGTTTTCAAATTGGAGTTTATATTCTGTTGTGAAGAAAATAATTAGTTGACTAAGACAAAATACTTAATAACTGCAGTTTCAATAATGTGTATTTGAAAAAGAACACACATAAACGAGTGAACATATATTTGAAAATGTTATTAAGTAATCAATAATATTTACAGCAAGTGTAAACAAGGATAACATAGTCAGGGAATTAAATGACCCTGCATTCAGGTGTATTATTATTGTGTAGATGTTGTTTGACATCAGTTTTTGACTTTAATTTTTATTAATGCAGATAATGGCTTATACAAGCCTTATGGCTGCATTACTACTGCTGTAAAATTTAATTAGATTTTAGAGCAGCTGTTAATGCCTTTTCTAAGATTATGTAATTTGGAGGCAAAGCTAGAAAACTCCATCCATTTCATTTCATTATGTTTTATAAACAAAGTGAAATGCAATATTTGGTCTGCAATACCTTTTGACATTAATACATAATAATTAAAGCTGAGGCCATGCCTGATTACCTTGGTGGCATGGTTTGTACATGGTGTACAGATTGAGTGGGTAGAGATGACAATACATTGCAAAGAATCCGAATTCTTTTATAAGTGTAAACTAATACTTTGTTGTTTTTGAAGACTTTTATGGCTGGAATCACTGGATTGTTGTGAGTTTTCCAGGAAACACACAACAACCCACTAAAATTTTGTTGTTTCGAGGACAAACCACAGATGACTTTTTTTTAAAGCAGTGGCTATGATTCTGAAAGAGGGTCATACTGGGGCAGATCAGAAATAGGTTCTGCATCCCCCCCCCCAAAAAAAAAGAGAGCAGTTTGTCATGTTTCAGCATATCTTTTATTGAAAACTAACAATATCTACATGTGAAATGCATAAATAAAAATATTTGGAATCTTCTCAGGGCCATTTGAAGGCTTCTTCCAAAATGCATCTAAGGATGATATTTTATTTCATTAGCTTCCAGCTATAATTTCTGTTTGTGGCAAAACATACAGAGTTATGCTTTAAAGAATTGTGGGGGTTTCTGGAGTCAGCTGCTGTTTACCTTGCCTGTTGTAGGGCACACAAAGCCACAATAGGATTGCTGAGAGCATAATCCCATTCACTCTCAACTCAAGCTTTATTATAATGATTACTGTGTCACACAGCAGCAGCCTGAAAGTCCATCCATCCTTGACTGTTCTCCCAATGCTGAAACTTCTATAAAAATCTTACCTGCTAGATAGAGCTAAAAGGCTATAAAGGAAAGGGAAGAACTGAGCAGATGTAAAAAGACTTTGAAGGAGGAAAAGATTCACTTTTGGTGGATCTACTCTAAATCAAGACATTTTGGAATTTGATACAAAATAATAATAATAATAATAATAATAATAATAATAATAATAATAATAATAATTTTCTTACCTGCCTCTCCTCATGGTGAATGCATTTTTTTTTCTAAACTATAATCTAATTATACCCTAACCTATTCATATTAGGAATACAAAATGTAGAAGTGAAATTAATTAATGCTAAAACATTACAACACATGTTTATTGGAGCAAGAATGTTATATGCATGGTATTGGAAAAAGGCTGAAACCCCAACAGCAGAAGAGTGGATTGTAAAAACTTTCAAAATGGCAGAAATGAATAAATCAGCAGTGATGCTCTGGGGAAAACATCAAAGTGACTACAAAAAGGACTGGAAAACATTTTTTAACGTTGTTAAAAAATAGAAATACACACAACTGTGGACTGAGAGCGTCAGATAAGTTTGAAGCAGGAATAATTCTAAGTTAAAAATGTTAGCTCGAGAGTTCCATTTAGTGCTGTCATCTGTTATAGATGTTTAAAGTAGTAATATCTGCTAACTAACGAAGAAGGTGGTGGTGGTGGTGAGATAGTTATACTACTGTTTTCCATTTTACAATGAATATAACATGTAATGCAGGCAAAACAATTGTGGAAGGAAATAAAAAGAAGAAGGCAGAGGCAGGCATGTAGCCAGGGGGGGGGCTTGGGGGGCTTCAGCCCCCCCCCCCCGAAATTCTGATGGTGGTTCGCGAAAAGGCCTTACTGGTGCATTATTTAAACTGTTATGTTTATTCATATCATGATCTGATCACCATAATCAATATATCCCATATGCATGGGGGTATTGGGGTAAGGATACAAAAGGTTTGCTAGGCTAGACCCTCTTTCACTCAGACTCAGCCCCCCCCGAAACTCAGCCCCCCCCGAAACTCCCCCGAAATTTTTTTAGCCCCCCTCCCCAAAAACGAAATCCTGGCTACGGGCCTGGGCAGAGGGAGATATTGGTTTGGTTTGAAAAGATGAGATCCTTTTAGCTGATATTAGCACCAAGCAGTTTCTTGGTGATTTGCAAAAGAAGTAAGGATATTTTGGTCAGTTTGATCAAGCAGACCCTTGACCCCTATCTATGGCTGATGTAAGGGCAGAATTTAGCTGATGAGCACCTTCTGGCATAATGTTAATGAAGGATTCTATTTTAGAACTGATTTGAGTATTTCCCAATCTGCAGGGTGGGGAAAAATGACCATCCTTAAAGCAGTTCTCTGGGTCTTTGCCCTTTCCAGAGGCCATGTGGCACAAGAGATTACACTCTCTGGTCTGCCTTCCAGCTTGTGCCTGGCCTGGGAAAGACCCTGGATTTCAGAGATTCCTCTCAGGAGCTATGCTGGTTTTGCCTAAAGGGTGCTGGAAGATGTGATCTGGCTTTAACTTAATGCCCCAGCCTCTCTCACACCTGTTTGTTTTCCCCTTAATTTGGTGCACCGCCAAGAAACAATTTAATTAAGTAATAATTAAAATTGCTCCTGTTTCATCTAATATCTTGTACCTGGTCTCTTCATTCCTCTGGTTGATCAGCAAATTGCCTGTACTAGTAGAACTTGTCTTATAATGGTACTTAATAAAGTTTTCTTAAAATAGATTTCACACACACACATATGCATATGCACACAATTGATGAGAATTAACACACATCCATTATCTCTTATTATGCACCTTTAAGTGAGGATAATTACAATGAGAAAAGGGAGAGCATTTTTTCAAGCTCTGTAAGGTCTTGTCAGCTTAGCTTTTCTTCATTGTGTGATGGTAATTATTAAGAATATATGTTAACTAGAAGGGAAATGTTGTAAAGTAAAGATGGATGCAAGGATTAGATGTGTTGGGGAAAGATATTATAATGATATATGACAGTGACCTAATTTCTGGAAACATCTCCCGGGATAAAATAATACACTAATTTATAGCTATATAATTAACTGGCCAAGAACAAAATCAATCATGTCAAAATCATCAAGCAATGTAACAAATCACTATAACTTTTTGAAATGCTGCCTTGTACCACTGAATTACATCTAGTGAACTCTCCTTATAAATTCAGTAAAACATATTAAGATATAAATGCAGAGGTCAACAACTCAGTTGTTTTACATTTGCAGCAACTAGGAAACAGTCAAGAAAGAATAATAACTTAAGCAGAAAAGTATTTTTCAAGCTTTTAAAGGAAAAAGACTACAGACTGTCACCGCAGTACCTTGTGACTGCAGAATATTGTTACATTGTCTGCAACACATAGGCAATAGGAACAAAAAGGGATTGTAAACGAAGAGACATTGTTATTAGTTGTTTTATTTATATCCCACCTTTTCCTCAAAACCGGTACTCATTGAGACTTACAATAATAATAATAATAATAATAATAATAATAATAATAATAACTGTTTATTTATCTTCCACCCTGTCTCCCCAAGGAGACTCAGGGCAGATCACAGTACACATACATGGCAAACATGCAATGCCATTTTGGATAGATAATACAGAGACAGACAGAACAAAAATGAGGTATGTTGTGTTGACCTCCAGCTTTTTTGGCACCTTGGAAGGTTGTGCTCAAATCTGGCCACGAGGGGTGCTGTCGCTCCATCCTCTATGGTGAAGAGCCATCAGGACTTCCTCCTTTCTTTTGGTCGCCAGGCATTTTCTGATCTTTTTTATTTATTGTGTCATAAAATACCTCCCCCACTTGTTTTAGTGGTACCTAATTTCTTTAATTACAGCTCAAGCTGCTTTTGAACTGCTTAGGTCAACAGTAAGCTGGGCTGACAGTCGGAGCTCACACCAACCCGGGGCTTTGAACTGGCAACCTTTCAGTTGGTAGATCTTATAGTTGATGGCAATTTACTAGCTGTGCTAAAGCCCGACCCTGTTTTTTTTAAAAAATACAGATAAAAATATGTAGAGAGAGAGAGCGAGAGAGAGAGAGACATAAGTAAAAACATGCAAACAAGATACTGTATAGTGCAATTAAACATTGCATCTATAAGTGCAGGTAGCCCACTGAATAATATGTATATGCATCTGAGGAAGTAGGTTTGTGCTTTGAAAGTAATTTTATGTTCTTAGATGCTATAAGATCCTTTTGAATACTGATATTATAGACTAACATAGCTATGTCTTTGCATTTTACTCAAAATATTTAATTATAGCAAGGTGTATAACATCTTCAATTTATGCCCAGAAACCTATCTGACACTATTGCATGCATTATCATGGCTAGTGCACCTTGGTAATAATGGACAAGTAACTGATTATTATCTGCAAATACGAGCTGGGCCGTGTCTTACGGTTATTCAAGGTCCTTATAGGAAGGATTGCACTGGCTTATCTTTCTAGATTGATGGATTGAAACTATACAGACAGATACCCAGAACACAAATTATTTAAGAAGCATGTTCTGGGGTGTGTGGAGTTTGCAGCCTCCTTCTTCATCAATGAAGTGATGGATGACGGCAACAGCAGTGGTGCTTTGGGCTACCTTTTATGCATTTCCCAAAAATGAACACAAAATTTTATAGATGAATAACATTCATCATCTTCATTCAGGGCATTGTATGAGTGTTGGTAATAATGGCATTGATTTGAGAGAAAGTGCTTACAATTGAGTTGTGGATATATGTGTCCAAGGTTTTGTTTCTGGTGAGCTAGTAGAAAACTGCATTGCTTTTTTATGTGATGCTACCACTTCATACCTTTTGCTGATACATTGAACCATCCCTTGATGATGGTTAAAATGTAGTGAAGTTTTTCACTAACATGACTGTTTTCATCAGCAGAACCAGAATATCAGCAGTTCTCACTCCCATTGCAGCTCTCTATGCAACTGCAAATACATTTTAGAGGTTTTTGTGGATTCTGAAGCAGACTTCATGGGACACATTGAGTTACTGAGGGAGCAAGAGAGCCGTATTGCATGAGAAAATCCCCTGCTGTGCTTGTGCATAACCCACAGTCTAAACCTGAACAATTAAATTATAGGTAATGGAAGGAGAAAAGACACTAGAAGAATTGAATAATTAACTTGGCCAACTTGCTAAAGGATAAATGGAGTAAAAATTAAAGAAGAGAGCAATTTTCTTAGACACGAAAGAGAGAGAAGTGCTGCACAGCTAATGATTCCATCTACGAGATTTCAAGTGGTTGGTATGGACCTAGCTAAAAAAGTACTGATAATTTTTTTAAAAAAGTTAAGGAGTTGTATTTGTGAAAACAGGGTATACAATAATGTAAAATACTGTGAATACAGAGGCAGTCTACAAAAGTTGGTAAGATGGAGTGCAAGTGATTACACGTGTTCATACTGTATGGTAGGAATGCAAATTATCCCACTACTTAGATGTTGCCAGCATAGGCCAGGATGAAGAATTATGTGGCCTACCCAGACAATTTTAATAGTGAATTTTAAACGCCATTGTATGCCTAGTTTTTGTTTTGTGTATTTTAATATGCATTTTATGGATGTATGTTTTAATATGTGTGTTTTATGGAGTGTTTTAAAATGTTTATGTGTTTGTTTATGTTTTAGTAATGCTGTAATTCACCTTGAGCCATGAGGAGAGGCAGACAAGAAATAAAACGATCACTATTATTATTATTATTATTATTATTATTATTATTATTATTACACAATTCCCACCTCTGCTGTATGTGCAGGCAGTGTCTGATAATAAAAAGACCATCTTGTTTTCAGAAGTCAGCCCAGTTTCTGCCAGTTGGAAAAAACAGAAACGGAAAGAGATGCCCCCAAAGGGGACTCAGAGTGGCTGTCTTGCTGCTGTCTTGGATACTACCTTAGGGTTGAATCAAGTTGGAAAAAAACCCAGCAAGTTTGTCCAGAGTGTTTTGAAACTATTGGTTTGATAAGAAAGTAAGGTTTTCTGAAATGAGAGATGGGGGCACCCAAGTTTAATTTTGCTGAAGCAGTATTTGTTATTTATAAGCCATTTTCCTCCATATGTGGGACTCAAAGCAATTTGCAAATGGCTAGAATAAGATAAAATAAGCTCATCATAAATATGTGAAAACACAGAAACTAGTCAATATATATATATATATATATATATATATATATATATATATATCTCCATCCATATAAAAACATAACAATAATGTTAAAAACATGCTCCCTGTCATTAATAAATATTCAATGCTGGTTTGAATGAAGAATAATAAGGGACAGGGAACAGACTATATTACATTACTATTCAGATTTTATAAGTCATACTGAATTATTTCTGATCCTGTTAGATTGCTCTGTTTTAATGATATTTCCTATGCTATTATACATTTTCATCCACATTGTTGAACCAATTACTCTTTAATTAGCTCGTATTTTGGCCTTCCCCCACCCCCTTAGTTCTTTTGTTGCTTGATGCTTCTCTATTATTGTTATGTTTGTTTTATGTTTTTAAATTGCATTTTGTTATTGCTCTGCTTTTAATTGTATGTTCCCTGGGCTTGGCCCCATGTAAGTCGCCCCAAGTCCCGTCGGGGAGATGGAAGTGGGGTAGAAAAATAAAGTTCTTCTTCTTCTTCTTCTTCTAGTTTCACATAAAAAAGAAATTCCAAGGCTCTCTCTTGTCTTCTCCAGATAAGTCTGGGATGAGGGTAGGGCTGAGATAAAGCCCTTTGCAAAGATCTTAAGATGTTGGCAAATCTTATAGGTAGATGCAGTCATTCATATGGTCTGGACATACATTTCCTATTGTTGGGTTTTTCCTCCCTTCTTTGTATTATGGTCCTAGCTAATTCCGTTTCTCTGAATAATTAATGCAACCATTTTTATAGTACAGCAAATTTTCCTACATCGTAACAGAAGCTAAGAATAAATTAAGGTGATAAACACGAGTTCCAAGATTTCTGAGTGGGGACTATGGAAGATTGTAATGAGACAGAAGTCACTGAGGGAAAGTAGGTCCTATTCATGATAAGTACAATGTATGCTGAGTATAGAAATGAGTGGATAAAGACTTCATTTCCTACTGATGAAAAACCTTTGCCAAAAGAAGATGGAACACCTCCTTTTGACTGAACCGTAATCAGGAATGACTTTACTTTCAAGTGGCTGCTTTAGAAGCCGCATCAAAATCCCTGATGAAATATCCCTAAAAATATTCATTTAATCTGGTAATTAAATATGTCATCAGATAGAAAACTGGCAGATTGGTGTGTCTCTTACCAAGAGATGTCTAAGTGCAGCAGCTAAAACACATTGGATGTGTTACATCTGTGTCATCACTCTAGAGACAAAAATAAAGCCTGTAATTACAATATGGTAGAAACATTTCACGGTGCAATTACTCACAAAAAGGATCTCTAACAGACTGTAAAGCTTCTGGCTTTGTATTCTGTCTATTTCAAGAAAAGCATTCAGATTGCATTGTGCTAAATACAGTGAAGAATGGAGAGCACTCAACAAATAGGTCATGAAACAGCAAGCTAATTATTTATCAGTAAGGAAAAGTCATCAGCTGCTGATAACCATTATTCATCATTCAGTGTTATTGATTTTTACACAGGGTAGCAATAACTTGTCGAATGAGAGGTTATTGTATAATTCTGCCTGAAAGCTGACTCATTTGAGAAGGCCTTTGACCAGGAATAACTGTATTAACCAGCCAAAAGTGCTGTAGAGAAGGTGAAACCAGGACCTGGAGTTGTTTTGTAGATGGTTTGTGGGATGTGACCCCAGTTATTTAAAATCTTTATAACTCCATAGGGGGAAATCATTAAATTAAAAGGTGTACTTACCTATTATGGCCTCCAGGTGAATCTTCCATTAATCTCTATAGGTTTTCTTGCACTGAAATATACAGCCTGTTCAGATGCCATGCCATGCATACAGTGCTTCTCCTTTCTAGGCAATGGACTTTGCTTCTTATTATCCAACATGTTAATTGTTTCTTATATTTTTTTAGATCAAGAGCTATCATCATGCTCCTCTTTCTCAAGAGTTTTTGTTGTTGGTTATTCGTTTAATCCCTTCCAACTCTTCCGACTCTTTGTGACCTCATGGACCAGCCCATGCCAGAGCTCCCTATCGGCTGTTTCCGCCCCCAGCTCCTTCAAGGTCAAGCCAGTGATTTCAAGGATATCATCCATCCATTTTGCCCTTAGTCGGCCCCTCTTCCTTTTTTCTTTCCATTTTCCCCAGTATCATTATCTTCTCCAAACTTACCTGTCTTTTCATTATGTGGCCAAAGTTTCATTTTTGCCTCTAATTTCCTTCCTTCCAGTGAGCAGTCGGGCATTATTTCCTGGAGCATGGAATGGCCAGATCTTCTTGAGGTCTAAGGCACTCCCAGAATTTTCCTTCAACACCACAGTTCAAAAGCATCTATCTTCCTTTGCTCAGCCTTTCTTAGAGTCCAGCTCTCACATCCATAGGTTACTATGGGGAATACCATTACTTTAACTTTTTACAAAGAGTTTATTCATTCAGCATTCATTAAAAGTGTTTACTTGGAACCAAAAGAGACCTTAATTATCAAATATATTGACTATGCTTGGAGAGTTTCATTAAGTGAAAAGAGATTTATTGGCCATTATGTTTCTCTTGTTTTCAACAGTGTCCAGCATGGTCCTTTGATTTCAGCATGCTAGGGAAAAGCATGCAATTTGTTAATGAATTCTCTGCAGGATAAAAAAAAAACCCAAGCTATATTTTATTTTATTTGTGATATTTATTCAGTACTGCAGACGTCTATACGGTTATTGTTTTGAGGGTAGGTTTAGTTGTGTAAAAATATTCAAGAAAAGCATTAAAAATTTAAAATGTTATGAATTAGGGAAAATATAATACATGCATACAAAAAGACTGCCCTATTACAAATGTTTAATGAAAATTGTTTCAATTGATTGCAGATGAAAAAAGAGGAGGTCAGTCAAATTATTCCAGAATTTGAATAGAGTCACAAATAAATCTTTATCCAACTATTTATGCTTCTTTCATTGTTGGGAAGGTAGCACAGTTTTTTCCACGAAGGATTTGAAGGAGAAGGCCTCTTTTTGTTGGAGACAACCTGTTATGTATCCTGGAACTCATTAAATATGGGGGGGGGGGGAGGTTTGTGGTCACATAACAGCATTCACCATGAATAAGAGGAAAAATATATTCTCGTGTATTTGCAGTATGCAGAATTAGGTTTGATTTGGGGGCCGACTGATTATTTGAGGTAGTATATTAACGGAAAAAGATTAACTTCAGAAGTTATTTGGAGAAATTACTGGCTGTCTCTCTGTGAAATTTGTAATGTTTTAGAAGCGAATATTGTCTATTCAGAGGAGTAGTATTGTGTTCTGAGGATCAGACTTTAGCTTTTAGTCTCAGTGGTATGTTTTTCTGGACATTTTATGGTTTGACACAACTTTCTCGTGAATGTGCTATCTCATTATAGCTATTTCTGATGAGATCCACCACAATTTCAGACATTTCTATTAATACAAAAAAAGGTTGGAAACCCCTGATTAGGCCTCTAAAGATAACACAGCTCAACAAAATAAGAATGTATCGGTTTTGTTTTGTTTTGTTTGTTTGTTTTTGTTTTTAGGCCTATTCCTGGGTTATTTGGGGCACTGACTCAGAAAACTGCATTGGGTAGACTGCATCAAGTATAGTTTCTTAGATATGGTTATTATGATTTTTAAAAGGTGAGCAGATGGTGACTAGTAGATAGCACATGTTCTGGAATCAGCAGGTGAAATGTACCCAGAAACTTGAGGCCCCAAATTGTGTGTTGGCCAGTGTAATTATTGTAAATGAAGAAAAACCAAATGAGAATTTTGCAAAAAAAAAAAAATTAATCCCAAACCCAAGACTCTATTTATCATATTTTGAATAGCATCATGTTAGGTTTAATCTTCCTAGGAAATGGACATAAGCTTTTATAGCTTATGCTCATAACTGTACTTTGCATTTGAACAAGTAGCTGAAAATATTAAGAAGTAGATTTCTTTGTTTTCTCTTTTTATGAACATATCCTGTTTAGGTTTATGTTCTAGATTAAATCATACCTTCTTGATCTGAAATTTTTTTTCATATTGTATTAGAGATTATGTTGAATTGTTATTCTCTTTTAACATGTGCATAGTATCTAGTGATTTTTATAGATTCCAGCATTCTTAGGATTTTCAATTTTAACCATATTTAAACTGAATGCCCCTTTATTGGAGTAATTCCATTTTGTAGCATTGTACCTACTACAGAGAGTCAGCATCATTTTTCCCCTTCAAAGTATCACACCTGATAAATGACATCCTGTGATTAAGAAAATTACACACACTTAATACCCGGGGCCAATGAATTGCAATATAAGCATAAACCAAAGTGATTATATTGTTTCTTCTAGCTACCAAAAGGAGCCCTTGGTATCATCCAAGATGGCTGATTGTTTTCTCTTTGTATTTAAGACCAACTTCAGGATGAGAATTCATTGTTCATGTTGGTATGGCGTTTCTTTCTGTAACAAACTAACTTGTAATGAATGCACACATTTGTAAATGGTTTCTAATGATATCAGTTTCATTGTGGATCTTTTTTTTCTGTTGAGTGACAGACACTTGTTGACTCATGCCACATATATAATGGGACACAAGGCATATAATGAGTTGAGGGGAGGGGTGCCTCCCTCTTCAATGTCTGTTTTAATTTCCCCTGAAAGTGATCTTCATTATGTCTGCATGGTACATTTACCCCCGTAAAGCTTTGTGAGGATAATGTCTAGTGGACATTCACAAATGAATTTTTTCTCAAATAGTCCTCAGGCTGATTCAGAATGAGGCAATCATATGGCTTCTTTCAGAACTATATCCTTACCTAAATAAAAAACTAGTAATTGAGGGGAAGTGCCAAAGAGAGAAAAGAAAAGATTTGGGTCTCAGTAACTATGCAAATGTTCATCTGTTTATAAAATTATTTTCTACGATTATTTGGCACCTCAAAGTGGTTTACAAGTAAAATAAAATAATACAATGATACATACAATTGAGATCATATCAGAAAACATTTAAAATGACAATAGTCAGTTTGCATAACTACATTAAGAATATTCACTGTTATTTATGGTGAGCTCACATTGACTACCAAAAGCCTATTATGTATTGTAAGAGTGCATATCTGCAGTTTGCCATGGACAATGTCATTTTCTTTCAGTGGTTTCGCACAGAATACACACCTTTGGTCTCCTTCGCCAGTTCTTTTTACTCGGGCTTGGATGTGCATCATTTCACAAGGTGATTTCTTTTATAAATGGAATTACACTGCTTAGAATGATATGTAAATATATGGAAACTTTTAACCGTTTCCTCTTCTGACAGGCATATTGGTCAGGCAAAGTGATAATAATAATAATAATAATAATAATAATAATAATCTGAATTCACTTTGTATATTTTATAGCATCTTCATACTTTCTAATAGTGTGGCCCAGATAATTGGTTGGGTTATGCATATTGTTGCTAGAAGTATTTACTGACCAAACCTCTGTGTATTTTCATTATTCTTGTAAAATGTCTCCAGGGAATATGATCACCTTGTTGATTATTAACTTTCTCCAATTCTAATGTGACTTGGAACATATTTGTTTTTGCTTTCATTGGGGGCAAGGTCAAAAGTACCAAATGTGGAAGCATGTCATAATTGGATGCCTGTTCAAAGCACAAGGGAATCCAATCTATTACATACACTTCAGTGCACTAAACTAACACTACATGGAGCCATCAGAGCATAGAATGGACTCACTAATCTCTCCATAATAATTATAGCAGGTGTGCCAAGTAGCATAAATACACTGATTGTCTGAAGCGCTGCAAAATATATTTATTTTTAGTTCCTTTCCCAAAATACATCCTGAACCTTCAGAATGCCTTAAATAATATTCAGGTGTCAGCTTTGCTTTACAAAGAAGGTCAAAACAAAAATTATATCATGCTATATTTCATTGTGTGTTTTAAAACACTATATATATCACAACAAGCAAGTGACTTAGGTCCATCTATACTGCCACATAAAACCCATATTATCTTACAATACCTGAAATCTCTTGGTAGAGATTGGAAATAATACCACTTGAGTTCTTTAATAGCTGCTGTCAGGTATTGTTGACACACAATTGTTTGAATCAGTTTGAGATACCTACTAGAGTTCCTGAATTTTACATTAACAAAATAGAAAGTTTGATTGTACCAGAATGATCACATGTCCTGTGATGTAGTTCTCACTGTTGTTACAGAAAGGAAGCACACATATATTAATGTTTATATTTCAAATGTTTTTAACAACTCAGTGATGTTTACAGGGAAAGAAGAAAAAAGTGAACAATTTAGATAATCTTTGAAGTTTTTTAAGCATTAAAACCAGTCTTCACATACTGGAAATCTTTAAAGTAATTTCACAAAGAAAACATCGTGAAATTTTCAGAACTCCACAACATGTAGTTGAAGTTTTGAATTCCAAGAATTCTCATCAGTCCAGAATTCCTCTTACTAGAATTTTCTGATGCTCAAAAAACCCATTTTGACATTTTTTATGATTTTTTCCAAGACACATATTCCTATCAATTTGTTTCTTTTCCTGTTACATCCTCTGCGACAAGATTGCTAGGTATTCTTGGTCTTGCAAAGACTTTAATGATGCTCACTAACCATAAATCTTTCAAGAATTCCATGGAGGTATGTAAGGATTGTCTAAACCAATTGTATTTCCATCCCCCCGCTTGTAATTCGGAGCAAACCCAATTGTTATTTCCTTTTGTATTTAGTAAAAACATTCTAGAACTCAGGATCTAGAAATATCTTGTCTCTGTTCCATATATAGATGTCCTACAACTGCAATAACATTTTCCCACTTTCCTGCTTTTTCCTGCGCTTTGTTGCACTTTCCTGCACACCTGTAAAAATGTATTGCACGTATTGAATCTGTACCTCAGCTATGTTCTTTTCTCTCTTTGTTCTCCAGATTATTTTTACCCAGAAATTTAATGGTGGTTGGTCATTTCAGTTAAAGATACATATCACCCATAGTTATAGGGTCTTGTTGTATTACAAAATAAAAATGTCAAAGCAAGCTGTAAAAAAATTGTATGTGATGGAGGAAATCTGTGGCATTTTTCAATTTAAAAGGCCGAATTCCTATAAAACAAGGACTCTCAATTTTGCATTTCTGTAAGTAATATCATGAGAAATTATGTTGTAAAAGAATATGGACCAAACTTACATGAAGATGGTCTTTATAGCTCTTTCCCCAAGGATGAGACTCAACATGCCTTAACATTAGAGTGCTTAAAATATAATTAAAAACATTCAAAAGGTTAATGTTAAGATAGCATTAAATTATTAATATTAATAAATACCAGTGAAACATTTCACACAATTGTAACAGACACCTGAAATGATAAAATGCAATTGAAAACAGTGCAATTTTAAACAATGCAGCATCACCTTGAAGCATTTGCATATGTAAGACTTACATATTACTAGACCAAATCACTTATTTGTGATATGAGAGTAAAAACAAAAGGATTCTAATTACTAAAAGCAACAAAACTAAGCATTTGATGGAAGCACCTTTGTTTGTTTAAAGATTTAGGCTTCCACCATACCTTGTTTCCACGCTTGGATTTTAATGCTCTAAATTATTGCAACCAGCAAACTTGTAAGCATTTCATGAATCAGTTTTATCCCCAGGCTTGTTTGCCTTTCGTTACAGCTTATTTTGTATTCACATTTTGTGCATCTGGTCTTAAAGTCCCTAATTTTTACATTTCACTTTTGTTTCTGCAATATATATGGGATTGTTACTAACAGAACAATAAAAATTATGCAGGAACACACTGTGAATAATATGTATTCCATGGTTTATGGGCCCTTAATTCTTCAGCACATGGAAAGGTTTAATGCTGTTTTAGATTAAAATTGGAATAGAGTCACTAAACCATCTCACTTCTCTGTCTAATTTTTATTTGAATGCATGCTGGCTAGACACTCCAATATCAACCATTACAGCATTGCTGACAGAGATACTCGGCAACTATAATCCTATGTACATTCACATGACAGCCTCATTTAACATGATGAGACTTACTTCTCACTGTTTATGTCACACATAATGTCCTATATCAGTAGGAAATATTTGAGGTCTTTATCTGAGGTTTAAACCAAAAGTAATTCTCCATGGTAGCTAATGGCTAACTAATTCAATTATAATTTAAAAACTAACAAAAGCTTTCTCATGCCAAAACAACAAAAGCTTCTTCTATTTTTGCTCCATAGAATCAAGCCTAATTAACAAAGAATAATTGGGTGCTTTTTGTAGCTCCTGATACATTTCTGTGTGGCTGACTGGACATTACTATCTGCTATTAGCGTGACCACGTGCAGCCTATTTGCATGACTGCATCTCCCCCTATGAGCCTTTTCAGGCCCTGAGGTCCGACGGAGAAGCCCTCCTCTCAATCTCACCTTTGTTGCAAGCATGGCTGGTGGGGTTGAAGGAGAGGGCCTTCTCAGTAGTTGCTCCCCGGCTCTGGAACACCCTGCCCAAGGAGATTAGACTGGCCCCCACTTGAATAATTTTTGGGAAGCAGTCGAAAACATTGCTTTGGAAACAGGCATTTGAAAATGACTAATTGTAAACCAAGAGATGGTGGTTTTAATGGAATTAATTTTAATTGGATTTTCTTGCTTTTACCAACAAGAACAGGTTCTGTGATTTTTTAATGGTACTATATGACTTAATTGTTGTAAAGTGTTATATTTA
This sequence comes from Anolis sagrei, assembly GCF_037176765.1. Lineage (NCBI taxonomy): Eukaryota > Metazoa > Chordata > Lepidosauria > Squamata > Anolidae > Anolis > Anolis sagrei. The sequence continues at coordinate 44,660,383 of NC_090022.1, forward strand.
TATGGGTAATATTTATGAGTTATAATTAATATATTTATTAGGATTTATATTTCTTCTCTGTGTTGTGATTGTCTTTTTGATCTAGTTGCATTGATTTAACCTTTTTCGGATTATAAATGTGACTGGTATTATGTACATTGTTTCCTCTTGTAAGCCACCCCGAGTCCCCTTGGGGAGAGGGGGCAGGATATAAATAAAGCATTATTATTATTATTATTATTATTATTATTATTATTATTATTATTATTGGGCAGTGAGTGATGTGAGGCAGAAGCAGGGTGCTGTAGGAAAAAACAGTGGTACTTGTCTTGCTCAGTGCCCCCAAAGTTCATTTGCTGTTTCCAGGTATTAATAGGATGTTCTCTAATTACTAATGCTGAAAAAATATCTAGTTGACTTTTGTGCATAGGATACAAGGGTGCACCATCTTGCTATTTGTGTTAAACTTGGGCTAGCCTTGTGATTGCATAAAGAATTGGAATCATGAAACTGATAATGAATTACCTTATCATATACATTCTTGTCATTTGATGGGGTCATTTCTTAAAGAAACCAAACCTTGTGTTTTTTGTTTAAGGACAATCAGAGACTCAGGGTGCATTTAAACTGTAGAAGTAAGACTGAATCTACACTGCCAAATAATGCAGTTTGAACCTGTATAGTGCAAAGGGAAGTCATCAAGAGTGGAGACAGCAGCAGTAAAGAGACAAGGATATGGGAAGAAGCCGTGTGTGCCAGGAGTGTGAGGCAGCAACTTTCCATTGCTTCTTCCTGTTTCCTTAACTCTTCGTCACTGCCGTCTCTACTATTGATGTCTGCCTCTTGCTTCCCACTGGGTTCTTTCCAGTTCTATCAGCTGTTAATGCCACTTTTGATCCTATTTTTAAAAAACAAACAAACAAAAATCCTGCAATACTAAGACAATGGCAGTGGCAAAGAGAAGCAGCCTGGAGAGGAGAAACTGCACATATAAACCATGTTGCATCAGCAGTGGGAGGAGGCAGCATAAAAGGCAGTAGGGCAGCAGCATCAAGTGAGGGGTGGGGAGGCTTTCTGGAGGCTGTCCAAGACAGTTGGGCAACAAAACAAATAAGTAAAGTTGGAATGAGAACTAAACAAGGTTTTCCCAAAAATCAAGTCCCAAAAAATATGTGTCCTAAAACTGATGACATTTTATAATGAAATACAGCAATTAGATTTTGCTTAAAATCACCAGATTTCTTATACAGTATACTTCCAAGTGGCATATGGATCAACCTGTATTGGGGTGGCAAATCCATGTTCTGTTTTACATCTGGTCCACCAATAGTTGCCTTGAAATAAACAGTGTTCTGATGATGCTGAATTTCTGCAAGGATAGGGTCCAACATTGAGAGCTGACATTCAACTTAAAACCACTGTGGGAGAACTGGCAGCACAGTTGAGAGTGGATTTTCTGTCTCTGTAATAGTTATGCCGTCGTGCCTGGGGCCTTTAGTTCTTAGTGAAATCCAGGGGATTGCTTCTTGCCCTCCTTTAGAGAACTGGAACTCTCAAGGATCAAGACACTATAGATAACTCGAAATAGTCTTTATTGTTCACAATGAGTTATCTTTCTTAGGCATAAACTTGATGTTTCAACAGGGGTAAAGAAAATATACGTTACAGTCTCTGAAGTGTTGGATCCAAGGAGTTTTCCAGCTGAGAAGCTTTCCAAGTTCCCTCTTTCTCAATGGCTGTGAAAGTCTGAACATTCACAACCCCAGTCCAATGACCTATATTGAAGGCCAAAGTCTTCTTCTCGATGCCAAAGGACTGGTTTGAAGGCGCTTAAGATTCCGTAACGTCGCCCAGGGTGAACTGGGCATGAAGAATGAATCTTAAGAGTACAAACTTAAGAATTGGTGATAAGAGATGTCTTGACTGAGGGCTTTAGAGACAAGCCTTTCTCACGTCCATCTGCTGAGTTGTTTGATGGCGGAATGAAAAGAAAGCACTTCCCTCTTCCCTAGGAAGGGGTGGAGTCAAACAATTGAGCTGGGGGAGCAATTCAACTGGTGCAAAATAACATTTATTGACAGCTATAGATAACCAAACAATTTAGCTATACATTCACATATAAGTAGGGCCAGATGAGCCGTCACAATAGTAGAAACATGATTTGCTCTACCACATTGCCAAGATCCGTTTTTCTTGATGACATTTTAAAACGTATGATATGAATGGTGTGCTTTCAAATGTATCATTGACATGACTGCTATCATCATCAATTACAGCAGATATGGGACTAGACAACATAGTTGCATTCTTCAGCTAACCACTAGCAGTGCCATTCTCAGATTCATGGCTTCAGATGAGAGTCCGGCTATTCAATCAGTCCTCTCAGTTACAGCAATGTACAAAGTACAAAGGAGTGATCCCGGATCAGACTTTAAGTAAGTAATAGTTGCACTGCATGTGGGCATTGCTTTTAATCCTGAAACAGCAGTTTCATCACCGTATCAAATTTTAAATAGAACAAAAAAAATTGAAAGGGGCACTTGAATTCCATTAGATTACCAGTCAAATATAAATGCTAAAATGCTGGTCACAGAAAGGAGAAAAAAAGTACCAGAAAGAAGAAAGATATATCTGGGGAAAGCTATAAAACAGAGTGACAAACTGATATCCATGGACTGTTAGAACTGGCCCGCCTAAAAATAAATGAACAGCTTTTCTGCTTTTTTAAAAAAAGATTATGCCTCCTCTTTCTTATAAGCAAGGATACAAATGTCAATTGGATTAGTTTCCCAACTGCTTTCATGGATATAACAGCATTAATTGTTGCATAATACTATTTTCAATTCAGTTAAAATATGTGGGCAGTAGTTTAAATGGAGGTGCCACATAGAGCTCTTTGGTGGAAATCCTTTTGCTGCCTGCTATGCCAATTATGTTATCTGTCTGTCTGATTCATACAATACCTGTGTGTGATTGTTTGGATGAGTCTCCTCACAGTATAATAATGCAGAAGCTTGACAGTTAGTTCTCCTGCTGTGCTGCTTTTGTGTTTTGCACTGACTTTTCTAAGGATGTGTTTCGGCTTGTTCCATCTCATCATATCCTGTCAACTTTTACTGAAGGCCTGTGAACTCCATTTTGTGCATCCTTTTCATGTCCAGATTTCAGCAAGCACCATGCTTTCTAACATCTGTAATAATGTTTCTGTGAAAGGTGCTTTCCCCTATAGACTTCCTACTAGAACATTCACTTTATTTTTTTTAAAACCCAGTACATTTAAACATTAGCTAATCTGTGAATGTTTAGGTCTTGGGTTTTTTTTTTCTTTTTTCCTTAACTAAATTAATACATTTGAAATTTCTCTGTTTATCTGTTTTGAAGCTCTATTTGATAATTGTCTTTAGATTGTTTTAAAAGTTTTAAGGAGTATTTTTATGTATTTTAAACAGTTTTAATTATTTTTCTTTGTGTATTGCTTTGGGAGCCTCTGAGAGGTGATACAGAAATATCTTAATAACTTGAAATAAATAAGTCTTTAATGACTGCATAACAGACATACTTCAACAGATGACAACCTTCCCCCCACCGGTGATCAAGTGAACCAAAACAAATTATGAATTCAATTTGCCAGCACTCAGTCACAGATATCTCTCATTCTCATAAACCCTTGTGCCGGCAGGACTAAAGACTGATAGGTTAGAGGTTCGAATCTGGGGAGAGTGCAGATGAGATCCCTCTGTCAGATCCAGCTCCCCATGCGGGGGCATGAGGAAAACCTCCCACAATGGTGGTAAAACATCAAACATCCGGGCGTCCCTAGGCAATGTCCTTCCAGACAGCCAATTCTCTCACACCAGAAGTGACTTGCAGTTTCTCAAGTCACTCCTGACACGAAAAAACAAAACAAAAAAATAACCTCATTCTCATGACTCATGTCAAAAAACACACATTTTTTTCAAAGAAAAATATTAGGCCTGTGTGATCAATGAAAAAATGTTTTAATACTCATTACTAAATTAGGGGAACACAGAGAATTGTTTCTAAAGTGTTTCTAAAATATCGTTAGGGTTCTGTAACTATAATGAAGTAATGAATTCTTTGTTACTTTTGTTAAGTAATCGTGCTGGGGGAAGTTCAAACCCAGCCCTTCTGGGGGAGAAGTGGCACCCATGACGTAGACCTGGAGCCATTTACAAAACTTATATAACTTGTTTGAAAGCCATAGATCAGTGTTTTGAATCTTAAGTTTTTTGCATGGCCACCCTTTGTATTTCTAAAGGGTGGCTTCATATTTATGGCTTCGTATTTATGAATCTAATGAATTATAGGGTTACAGCCTGTGCTGGACGGGGTCGCACTCCCCTTGAAGGCGCAGGTTCGCAGCTTGGGTGTGACCCTGGACTCATCGCTGAGCCTGGATCCCCAGGTTTCAGCGGTGACCAGGGGAGCATTTGCACAGCTTCGGCTCGTGCGCCAGCTGCGCCCGTATCTTGGGAAGTCTGACTTGGCCACGGTGGTACACGCTTTGGTCACATCCCGCCTCGACTACTGCAACGCTCTCTATGTGGGGCTGCCCTTGAAGACGGCCCGGAAGCTCCAGCTAGTCCAGCGCACGGCAGCCATGTTGTTAACCGGAGCGGGACGCAGGGAGCACACAACGCCCTTGCTGTCCCAGCTCCACTGGCTGCCGATCTGCTACCGGGCCCAATTTAAGGTGCTGGTGTTATCCTACAAAGCCCTAAACGGTTCCGGCCCAAAATACCTTGAGAACCGCATCTCGGCCTACGAGCCCACGAGGACCTTGAGATCATCTGGGGAGGCCCTTCTCTCGGTCCCGCCTGCCTCACAGGCACGCCTGGTGGGGACGAGAGAGCGGGCCTTCTTGGTGGTGGCCCCCCGGCTATGGAACTCCCTCCCTGCTGAAATCAGACAGGCGCCTTCCCTCATGGCCTTCCGCAAGGGCCTGAAAACCTGGCTCTTCGAAAAGGCCTTCATTTAAGTGCTATGTTTTTGGAATGACCACCGGAATGGACTATGACTATGAGATTGATTATGACCCCAAACAAGACGAAGCGGATTTTTAGTTTAATTAGTTGTGTATTCGTAAGATGTTTGTTATGGTCTTGATCTATTGTAAACTGTTGTCTTTTCTATGTTCTATGTTTTGTACACCGCCACGAGTCGCCCTCGGGCTGAGAGTGGCGGTTAACAAGTGCAAATAATAAATAAATAATAAATAAATTACAAACAAAAAACATCAAATTACAAATGAAGTTTTGCACAGCCCTAACACACACCAAAACTATATTAAGTTGTAATGGGAATATTTTACTTTTCTAGAAGTCTTGAATTGGTAGATTTCCATATTCTAACACTTTTTCTTTCTAAAACTGCATGCATTTTTAAATCCAATATCTGAATCCTGTCAAAACAAATATTTTCATGAACATCTTCTGCATTTTACTTGTCTTCAGGGGTTGGTGCAGTAGCAATATTACACACATTTCCATAGCACAATTCTTAGAGTTCAGTGAAAGTTTCTATTTATAATGACAGTTGGCATGTATATCACAGTCATATCTATAGCGTGCAATTATAGTGGTTTGAGGAGAAGGCACTACAGTTCCCCAACAGAGAATTCAAAGAACTTCCTAAGCTATAAATCACAGGATGCAGGCATGGCAGTTAAACTGTTATCAAATTTCTATAATTGCACATATAGATAAAGGTTAGGCAACATGCTTTGAACATCGGAATTAACACTCCAAAATTTCAGTAACACTTCAACCAATATGCCTGCCATTTAAATGCATGTACAATATGGTACTATCATAAATAAGTGCCAGGGAAGTCCATAGTTCATAAGGAGAGAACCAGTAATTTGCACACATATTCCACTATTCTCAACTGAATATAATACATTTTATTATAAACACATAAATTATCAATTTGTGGGGGTTTGACTATTAAGAATTTGCATTTATAATCAGCCCCCCCCCCCCATATCCATGAGTTTGACAATTGTGGATTTGAATATCTGCAGGAAGTCCAAGACCAGCTGTAGCACAGAGTAAACTGGGAGGGCAGCTGGGGCTGTGGGTGGGAAGTCAGGCCTCTTCTAGCCTCCTCCAGCTTCTCCTTTGCTTACCTTCCTGCTTCTCTTTGTGCAAATAAAGCTTAGGCCATGATCACCTAAGCTTCAGTCACAGTGGGCAAAGGAGTCTGGAGAAATTGGGAAGCTGAGGTGCTTTCTCCCTCCACTGGATCTGCCTTCTCCCCTTCCTGTGTGTCCCTCTCCCCTGCATCTGGATCTCACATGGGGGCTCAATTGCTGTGGAGAGAAATCTGGGTGGGTGGACAGGGAGGCTGGAAAAGGGGTCGAGCATCTTCCTTCCTTTCTCTACTAGCCACCACTTTCATCTGCCTCTTTCTCTGCCTGTCTCCATCGGGAGTTTTTTGACTATGTCAATCACCAAAGGTCTGTCACCCCCAACTTTTGATGCAGAGATGAACAGTGAATGGTTGGAAGGGAAGTGTCTTTCGGTTCTCTTTACACTTTTCCATGCCAGCCATTAGCATTTGACTTTGCAAGGATCATGAGGACCAAAGTGGTGATGGTGCATCATTTCCACATTCTGACCCCTTCCTCCCCTCTAGAGTGTCCAGTAGGTATTTGCATGTTTTCCACATTTGTCAGGCTTCTCCACACCTAACCTCCGTGAATGTGGAGGGCCAACTGTCTGTACATAAGGAGATAGATTGGAGATGAGGCCCAAATTTAAACACAAAATTCAGTATACAAACCTTGTACAAATAGCTTGATGGTCATTGTCTACAATATTTTAAATAATTTTGTGCATAAAACAATGTTAGTTTACATTGAATTATCAAAAAGCAGAAGTTTTATATGTACAATTTTGCACACACACACACACACACACACACACACACATATATATAACATAAAAAATCAAGATTATGGCAACCAGACTGATTGATAACTGGCAAATAGAGGGAGAAAACGTGGAGGCCATGACAGACTTTGTATTTCTAGGTGCAAAGATTACTGAAGATGCAGACTATAGCCAGGAAATCAGAAGATGCTTGCTTCTTGGGAGGAGAGCAATGTCCAATCTCGATAAAATAGTGAAGAGTAGAGACATCACACTGGCAACAAAGATCCACATAGTAAAAACAATGGTATTCCCCGTAGTAACCTACGGATGTGAGAGCTGGACCATAAGAAAGGCTGAGTGAAGGAAGATAGATGCTTTTGAACTGTGGTGCTGGAGGAAAGTTCTGAGAGTGCCTTGGACTGCGAGAAGATCCAACCAGCCCATTCTTCAGGAAATAAAGCCCAACTGCTCATTGGAGGGAAGGATATTAGAAATAAAGATGAAGTATTTTGGCCACATAATGAGAAGACAGAAAGCTTGGAGAAGACAATGATGCTTGGGAAAATAGAAGGAAAAAGGAAGGGGGGCCAACCAAGGGCAAGATGGATGGATGGTATCCTTGAAGTGATTGGCTTGACCTTGAAGGAGGTGGGGGTGGTGATGGCTGGCAAGGAGCTCTGGCATGGGCTGATCCATGAGGTCACAAAGAGTCAGAAGCGATGGAAAGAATAAACAATGATATATATATATATATATATATATATATATATATATATATTTGTAATTGCTTATTGGTAATTTATGGATAATGTGTTAAGTCAATTGTTATATGTTGTATGGAACCACTGCTGTTTCTACTGTTTCTACTGTTTGTGAACCGCTGTGAGTCGCCTTCGGGCTTGAGATACAGCGGTATATAAGCAAAGTAAATAAATAAATAAATAAATAAATAAATAAATATACTGTGTTTGTATACACAGAGAGAGAGAAAGAGTTTTGGATTTCCAGATAAGGGATGTTCAATCTGTATGTTAATGTGAACAAGTGATTAATTTCATATATGCATAACTAAATGTATTCACTGGAATAATTGTATACTCCAATGAAACACTTGTTATTTTTAAACTTTGATAGCTCACATAGCCCAGTAACCTGAATGAATTCAGTCACTATAGTATTGCATTTAACTCATGAAGTTACCACACATCAAGTGTTACTCTACAGTGTCCATGTTAAGGGGGAAAAAAACTGGCCCTCTGAGGCTTTTTCAGATCAAAAATGCTATACATATAGAAAATGAGTACAAGAAGAGAAATGTTCTCAAATGCTATTCATTTCAAAGTGGTAAAGGTCAAGAGGGCTTTCTGATATGATTTTTTTCTGAATAAGAGCATTGGCTGTTAGTCAACATGGCTTTTCTTTTTACTCTATCAAAACCCTTTTCAGAAAGTGGCAGAAAAAGAAAGCCAATGAAAAATAATATTTTAAGGACTCTTACTACTATTTGATCCACTGTCTCCTAACAATGGGACACCTTTGTGCCAATTCACAAGCACCAAATACAAATGTAAATATGAATTAAAAAAAGAAAACACCTGATTATCGTTTTCCTGGCATCCCTATTTCTATGTAAGCCAAATATAACAATATTACACCTAGAAATGTTTGCATCAATGTAAAAACAAACATAATTTATATCTATATATTTAGCATCATTGATGTAATAGTTAACTGTATGCCCAGTATTAGCATACTAATCAGCCTTTTGTCTCAATCATATGCTAACAGAATAAGTAAAATATGTAGAGCTTGGTATATAAGAGCTAGTGACTCAATTTGAATGCCAGACTTGAATCTACAAGAACTCGCTGGGGATCAGAAAAAGACTCCAATCAATCCCCGGAAGTATTATTTTTACTCCTGCATGACACATTGCCCTAAGCACATGTGTAAGGCTTGCCCATGAGTCATGAAATCTGCCTTTACAGTTCATTAATCTTAACTCTCAGCTTCCATTGGGAGAGGACAAGGATACAGATAGCATAAAAGTCATTTTAAGCCTTTGAGGATACAGGTTTTTTGAATGCACATTACTTGATATGCTGGTATTGCACGAATCCTCATGTTGTAAGAATACATAGCATTTGATAATACAAATGTGACATATTTTTGAAAGTCTAAAACCTCGCTCAAAACATGACTGCCAGAATTTTTAGATGAAGATAAAACACTAATAAGAAAACGGAACATTTGTAAAACAAAAACTCTATGTCAAAAGAGCTTCATGGTATGTTTTCTTTGTACCAGTTAGACCATATAATGTTCAGAGATGAAACACATGTATCACTATCTGTCCATTGATCAATCAACCCTACCAATTTACTTAAAAATCAAGCATAAGGTAGACAGCAGATGGTTCTCTGAAAACCATGTTCAATTGGAATCTAGCCACCTGTAACTTAAAACCATTAGACCTAGTTATATTCTTTGAGGCAACACCCTCTGTGGTAGTCCTTGGGATATTTAATATACTTAAAATGATTCTAGCTTGTATATCAAACATTCAGTTTTTAACATTCAATTACTTAACTTATGCTTGGGTTATTTAAACGTACTATTATCACATGATCTCTTAGAGAACTAACTTCCATTCTCTAATATCCTATCCTATCTGATTTGTTGTCAGTCCACTCTTTGAGCTTCATGAAAATCTACCATTTGCCAAAATATACAATCCCGTTCTTTTCTTTTCCATTTCTAGTTGAATAGCTTAATCATTGGTTTGTCCCATCAAATCGAGGTCTGTCCAAGGGCTGCTTGTGGTCTCTTGGTATTCATTTCATTAGTCAACATGTCCATCGGTTGCTTTTTGTTCATGCTATATGCCCTGCCCATCTTATTTTTGCCTCAGAGATTTCATTGACCATGTCATGTACCCTGGTTCTTTATTGCTGATTTTCTCTCTTATTGTCATGCCACATATCCTTCTTTCCATTGCTCTCTGACTCACTGCCAGTTTTTCCTCCTCTAAGTTTGTTGTTGTCCATGTTTCAGATGCATATAACATTGCCGGTAAAACTGTAGTGTTGAAGATATATTCTTTAATATACTTATTTTAATTTCAGGATAGAATTATGTCATTTACCACATATTTTAGCCTTCACCTAATGAGGATTTTTTTTCCATTAGTGTGGGATGGTATGTATGTTGTTATGCTTCAGTAATACAGAATGACCCTCATATCTTTAGTGAATATGTTCTAAGACACACACACTGTGGATATCTGGGGGGAAAGGTAAATGACAAACCTTATATTTTATTACTGTTTTTGGCAAGCATACCATGAAATTGTAGACCTAGAGAGGTCCACCAATGCTTCTGAGTAGAAATCATTTTTTGAGCATGGGTAGGTCAAACCATGGATATTGAATCAGTGGATAAAAGTAACATGCTGTCTAGTGAATTGACGCGTGCTACACTGTTTTAAAGTCTTACTTTTGTACATAAAAGTGAAGGAGGAAAAATTGCTTCATCACACTGTTTCTCAGCCAGCACTCCTGTTCATCTTTGAAGATGTTGCTCCCTTTCACCCCTTGTTGTTCTTTTGCTCTTTGATATTCTTTTATATAGAAAGCTTCAAGAAAAGTACTGAAAGCAATGAGATACTAAAAAGAAAATACAAAACAAATTACCAGTAATAAGAAAAGCACTTCCATGGAGTATAATTCATTTTTTTTTCTTTTAGGGCACAGGGAAATAAAGAAGAAACAGTCCATATTTTTGGTTGGGAAAAGTCAATGCATATTATTTAATCAACATTTAGATCGATACTATTTTTCTCTTCCAATCCCAGGGGGTAGTGGAGGTTACAAAGTTGTTCTTGCAGGCATTTTAGGTACAGGCACAGTTGTGTATACTGAAGTTAAATCCAGACAAGATAGAGATTATGTTGGTCAGAAGTTCTGTAAATGTGGTGGGAGGAATAGATTCATTTTGAGGCAACAAAGTACACAGCTTGGCAATAGTTCCTGATCTCTAGACAGATATGGCAGCAGTGTTGAGGAACCACTTTTTACTAGCTTTGTCTCCTAATGAAGACATTTCTGTTTTGTTTTTCCTTTCCTTTTCTGTGAACTAAATAGAAGCCATCATTCTCTAGAAATGGTTTAAAACATCCTAGACTGCTTTGAAAACAACCTAAAATTTTCTGTTTGTAAAAAAATGCTGCTGCCATGCTATTTTATAATACCTCTTATTTCCTTTTTTTACTGTTTATTTTCAAACTCAATTGAAAGTGCCTATCATGGCTTTCAAAGCCCTAAATGATTTAGGCTTAAAATACACAAAGTGAACAAACTATTCATATTGGACACACATTCAGATTATTTTTCTATTTAAGCAAGAGAAAGTATGTAGAGCTCCAGCCTGCATCAAAAACAACATATGTAAGCCTCCCTATCTGCGGTTATTTTCTTTTAAAATTACATCTTGCCATTATTAAATACCAGTTCTTTGAAAGACACCATGCAATTGATGCTTATGATGTTTAAATTCCTTCATACACAAACAAATCATTGGAAGGAGAAATCCAGGTGGTGGTAAAAAAATTCCCATGTTGGTTGATTACTGCTTATGATACAGGAAAAAAGGATAAATAGGTATGCGTTGTGTATTTAGTGTATCAGGAAGACTGTCCTTGAGAAATCTCCTGCCTTTGGAACTGGCATCAGAAAATTTGTTTTCTGTTCCATCTATTTATGAGACCTGGAGGGGGGAGGCAGAATAAATGTTCGTGTTGAAACTCCATTTTGATAGAGATTTGTGTAGGTTCCTTTTTTTCATGTTTTAGATAATTATTTTAAAATAATTTTAGTTTGGCTTTTGTGAGGATAAGCCTTCTGTGTAAATGAAGGATTGCATTGAGGATTGTGCTATTAGATTATTTTACTACCCGCGTTCTATGTACCTTTCAATTAATATACTCAGAGCAATTAAACTTTCTATAATTATCCCAAATCCTATTTTCACCCACCTCTCTGTGGGGAAAACAGGACAGCTGGACATTTGCCAAATAGTCCATTTTACAATTGCTTACACTTCAGAAATAGCAATCACCACTAGTTACTTAAAATGCATTGGGCAACAATTAGCAATTGACTTCTTTCTTTACTGTAGCAAGAAAGAAAACAATTCCATACAATTCACTGCCCATTGTATAGCTGGATAGCAGCAGGCCATAGCATAAAACCTACATTCCCAGTGTACTAACATCATAATCAAATGAAGGAGCTTTTATGGCAGAATAAACATTGCTATTTCATAATAATATGTAAACAGCCACTGTTTTGGGGAATATAGACATTAAAATGCATAGATCTAATTCAAACTGTCTTTTCCAAACTGATTTAAACAAGAGTGTTAATAGTGGCTGTTAATAGTGTATTGTAATAGTCTTTATACTTTTATACTAGAAAAAGTTTTAAATATATATCGCTTTGAGTCAATTTGTTGTATTGGGCCCAATATTGAGAGAAAGATAGGATATAAATGGAATAAATAAATGTTAAAAATGGAGAAGACTAAAAACAATTTATGCTATTATGGAGTTGTTGATTTGTTTTAGATTTATTAACATATTTGAGGCTCTTTTTCTTTTTTGTGCATTAGTTTTCTGTTAACTGTGACACTGTTTTCGTATTATTTACAGATTTGGTGCAGACATATATATTTAAAATGCAAATCCTTGCTGCAATCAAATTAGTCAATTGAAAGAAAAGAACACATAAAGGAAGGACAAATAAATTTAAATGATACACATCAAAATATAGCAATCATTCCCCAGCCAGTGAATTTGGAATACTATATTTATGATAGTGAAAATAGTTATTAGATTTGTGACTTTCAATAACCATATTATTCACAAGTGACATTATTTTAGTATAGTTGTTTATTCATCACTGAAAAGTACCAAGTTTCCATAAAGAGTTATTCCAATAAGAGATTAGACTTTGCCCCATCTCTACTGCCCTATAATGCAGTTTCAAACTGTATTATATGGCAGTGGAGATGGGACCTTTGATTCCATCACTGAAAAAGGCAACATCTCGTATTTCTTTCTTTCTGCATATGGATCTCTTCCATTGCAATGAAAAGACGAGACCTTACCAACTTCCCTTGTGCTTCTCTAATGTGCTCATTATTGTCCTTATAATTATTACTGCTTTTTGCTAATCTTTTAAATTTATTTATTACAGTTGAGTAAGTGGATGAAGATAATGGATGAGTTGTTATTGTTGTGGCAGTTTTAGTAGAATAAATAATAAATAATAGGTGCTTTTTAAAAGATATCATGCAGAAATAATTAACATACCTACAACCTTAGAAAGCCATCAGTGTAGAATATATGGCCTTGTGGGTTTTTGTAACTTTTCTAAAAACAGACTTAAAGTATGTTGAATCTGTACGATGCCATTGGTACCATATTTTATGGGAGAATTGCCTTGTGAAAGATAAGTAGTTAAAGTTGTTCTTGACTTTCACTTTTGTTTCTGACATCTCAGGGCCCTTCTACACAAGCTATAAAGTCCCAAAGTAACTGGGTTAAAAATGTGTGTGGGTGTGTGTGTGGGTAAATGATGTGCAGGAGGGATCAGGTTAAGAGCTTTAAAAAGCATGTATTTAAAAGGTGTGCTTATAACCTGATTCTGCCTGAAAAATGTTCATCTTTGCATGACTGTATACCCTTTCAGTCATGCAAAACATGGGCTTTCCTTCCCTCCCCCCTGTGTAGACTCCTCCAGTGCATGTGCATTTTTTAAAAGCCTGAAACAGCTGATCAGCTGAGTGGACTATAAAATGTACACACTAGTGATTCAAAGGAAACACAAATTGAGAGCAATTAGAACACTCTGAAACTCTTTATTTTATACTTTGCAATCTTAAACAGAGGTTGAATTAAAAATTGGGAGAAAAGAGATCTGATGGAAGTCTTTTTTTAAAAAAAAATTCTGTTATGTGCTGGGCCTCATATGTGTGCATGCAAATTTGCTTGTGTTTATATTAAGATATTTGCATGTGTGCATATACGGTCCAGCAGATGACGGAGGTTTTTTTTTAAAACTTCTGCCAGATGTCCCACATCTGCTCCCCATCTTGATCTTCTTCAAAAGAAGACTGTGAGGATAGTGGGGGACCAAGTCCCAGGACTGACTAAAGGACTCTCTTATCCTAACTCTTCTTAGAGCAAATATATCTGAAATAATGTTGTACCATACAAATTAAAAAGCTTGAATGTTGCTTTCTGAAACCCCTGAGTTCCACAATTCTAAGGTTTCATGAAGGTAATTCCTCTAACTGGAGGCTTTTAAACAGAGGCTGGATGGCCATCTGTCAGGGGTGCTTTGAATGCAATATTCCTGCTTCTTGGCAGTGGGTTGGACTGGATGGTCCATGAGGTCTCTTCCAACTCTATGATTCTATAACTCAAAAGAAATTAAAATATTAAATGAATGTGTGTTTTCAAAGCTCAGTCTGGGGTGATTATTGTATATTCAGTTTTACCTACATCATAAAAAATACTACCTAAATAGTAAATTCTCATGTAGACAGTTGGAGAAGATGAAAAAGTTTGACACACCCCTGTTTGCATCAGTGTTTTTCCATGTCCCTGCAACCAATGCTGTATGACAAAATTGCCATAAAAAAGCACAGGTAAGATTTTCTTTCTCTTATCTAAAATGTTGCACATAGACTAGCAATGAGACATATGTTGTCAGAGAAAGCATATCGACATGAAACAGTTATAATAAACATTGAAGTGATGTAGGAAAATGTCTCAGTTGCAAGCATATCTTGACATAAATTGCATAAAAGATGCCTGGAACTTTAATTATACTCAGATTATAATTATACTATAATACTATTTTTGTAATATTATTTTAGGATCTCAAACTTTTACAACAATAACACTTTAGACAGTGTATATTTCTCTATTTTAGCCCCATTGATCCCATCTACATTGACCATTTAATGCAGTTCAAAGCTAGCTATTTTATCAAATATAAGAGCAATATGAAATTCATATTTGGGGGGAGAGAAGTAATAAGTTTATTTGCTATCACGGTCTCAATATGGCACTATCTTCAGTTACATTATTGGAATATATGGTTGGGTATATGTTTCTTTAAACAACAAACAGCAAATATAAGCTGACAAAGTTAGCAGCTATCTTGCTTTACATGACTGAGTTTGTCATGTGTTCTAAGTGTAGCTTTTTAGCCCAATAGCAACCATAGCATGTGTTATCTTCTTGTATTTCAAATAACTCAAACCTTACAAGAAAAACCTGGGTAAGTACAACAAATGTACATGCTGTGCTGTAGATCTTTAATTGAATTAACATAGAAATTAATAGCCTTTGGGAATTGAAGACTGTATTTGAATGGAATGAATTTTTGTGCATGAATGCTAGTTCTTATAAACAAACTTCTTTCCTTGTAAATATTTTGAGAACTTATTATAAAGTTGACTCTCCATATCTATGGGTTCTATGTTCATGGATTCAACTGTCCATGGCTTGAAAATATTTTTTTAAGTGCCATTGTATGTAATGGGACATGAGCATTCATGAATTTTGGTTTCCATAGCGCAACGTAGAACCAAACTTAAGGGGATATCAGGGACCCACTGCACTCAGCTACAGTTAGCCACAAAGTGAGATAATATGTCTCATAAATGTGAATAATGTTGGGATGAATGAGGGAAGTGTGTTCCAACAGATGATATTGGATTGTGGATGTTTTGTTTAGATTTATGTTATTATAGAATTTTGTCTGATTATGTGTAGTTTAATTTATTGATGTCTGGTTTAATTTACTGATGTTAGGTTTTAATTTGCTATTAGGCTTTAATGTTACTTTTATATGTGGGGGTTTTCTGGGACTTTATGTTAGTATCGTGTGTTTTATGTAGACATTGAATGTTTCCCATTGTTAGACTAGAATCTGCACTGAGTCCCCTCGGGAAGATAAGATGAAATACAAATAAAGTTGTATTATTATTATTATTATTATTATTATTGATACAAAAGCACAGTATGTCACAGCAAATGAGATCTATATGCTGGATTTCGTATCACAAAATCACAAGTCGAACACTTCCCAAGCATGTAGGACTGTGTGATGTATTTTTGAATGATACGCGCAGATCCAAGTAAGGTGGCCTTTTGCAGTTGACAGATTATGATTTTGTCAATGTTTATTGTTTCCAAATGCCGGCTGAGATCTTTTGGCACGGCACCCAGTGCACCAATGACCACTGGGACCACCTGTACTGGTTTATGCCAGAGCCTTTGTCATTTGATTTTGAGGTCATGATAGCGGCTGAGTTTTTCCTGTTGTTTTTCCTCAATGCGACAGTCACCTGGTATGGCAACATCAATAATCCAGACATTTTTCTTTTCCACAATCATGATGTATGGTGTATTGGGTTCCAAAACTTTGTCAGTCTGGATTCGAAAGTCCCACAGTATTTTTGCATGTTCATTTTCCACTACCTTTGCGGGTTTATGATCCCACCAATCCTTTACTGTTGGCAGGTGGTACTTGTGACATAAGTTCCAGTGAATCATCTGGGCCACAGAGTTGTGTCTTTGTTTGTAGTCCGTCTGTGCAATTTTCTTGCAACAGCTGAGGATATGATCCATGGTTTCATCAGCTTCCTTGCACAGTCTGCATTTTGGGTCATCCGCTGATTTTTCAATCCTAGCCTTAATGGCATTGGTTATGATGGTTTGCTCCTGGGCTGCAAGAATCAGGCCTTCTGTCTTCTTCTTCAGGGGTCGATTCATGAGCCATAACCAGGTCTTCTCTTTGTCAACTTTTCCTTCAATCTTCTCAAGGAACTGCCCATGTAAAGCTTTGTCGTGCCAGCTGTCAGCTCCGATTTGGAGTGCAGTTTTCTTGTACTGACTCTTTGTCTTCTGTGCTTTGAGAAGTTTCTGATTATTGACTTCAATTAAAGCAGGTTCTTGGCTTTCCTTGACATATTCTGCCAGGGCATGTTTTTCTTCTTCAACTGCTTGTTTGACTTGTAAAAGTCCTCTACCCCCAGACTTTCTAGACAGATAGAGCCAGTCAACATCACTGCAAAGATGTAATGAATTATAAATGGTCATGAGTTTTCTTGTTTTCTCTCCCAATTGTCCATTTCTTCCTGCGTCCAGTTTATGATGCCAGCAGTATATCTTATGACAGGTATGGCCCAGGTGTTTATGGCCTTGATGGTATTGCCTCCATTGAGCTTGCTTTTGAGAATTTTTCTGACCCTTTGAATGTATATTATTATTATTATTATTATTATTATTATTATTATTATTATTATTGGCGCCTCCGGTGGCACCATGGGCTAAACCCTTGTGCTGGCAGGACTAAAGACCTACAGGGCAGAGGTTCAAATCGGGAGAGCACAGATGAGTGCCCTCTGTCAGCTCCAGCTCTCTATGTGGGGACATGAGAGAAGCCTTCCACGAGGATTGTAAAACATCAAAGCATTTGGGCAATGTCCTCGCAGACAGCCAATTCTCTCACACCAAAAACGACTTGCAATTTCTCAATTTTCTCCTGACATGAAAAAAATTATTATTATTATTATTATTATTATTATTATTATTATTATTATTATTCTACATGTTATACTTCATCATTAGTTAACATTGGTGGGAATTATGTGTCAACAAAACCTATAGAGCCATGCATCCCTAACTCTTCTACTACAGAGAAAAAACAGGCTAGAATTTTAAAAAAAGGAATATTTTCTTCCTCAGAAAAGAGTGAAAACAGTTAAAACAGAATAGGAATTAAACTCAAGGGGAATACAAACCATATTGAAGACATGATGAGCTATTGATCTCCTGAGAGAATGCTCAAAAGAGGCAATCTAAAAAAAGCTATAAATGACCACATGTTGCCAAAGGTTTCAAATACGGAAATATGTATGGTTCCCTATCCCACCAATCTTTCTTGCACTTATTTTTTGTATTTCTGACATGTTGGAAAGGTTGGGTTTTCTAGTGGTAGGGCATGGGACCAAAACTTTGAATGTTGACTCTCCTAACATTGCATTTGATGCAAGAGGTTGAATGTATGAAGTCTTACAAAGCATTTTCTTCATTATATATGATACACTTGGTGAAAGGAAATTTGTCACCCTAATTCAGATTTATTAAAACATTTTATTAATGCCTCCTTGGCCCTGGAAACCCCATAGTGACTTTGGGCAAGTCATACTCTTATAGCCTTAAATAAGGCAAACCCCTTCTGAACAAATCTTGCTGAAAAAATCTTGCTGAGAAAATTCCATGATAGGTTTGCATGAGGAAATGAAAGGCACACGTCAACAAAAGTCATTAATATCTAGAAATACAGTGGGGAGAAATGAATAGCTAACTGTTTCATACAGTTCATCTATAAACTTAACATTCTCTTCCTAGACTCAGTAGACAATTTCTTCTATTGCTTTTGCACTTCTCTTGAGGCTCTAAGAATGGCTCTGTAGCAGATGGATTTTGGGTAGCCTGGTAAAAGTCAATAATCTAGACGTATTTTTGAAAAAGAAAACAAAAGTCCCATTTCCTCTCAATTATTTAATTCAACAACAAGGAAAGAGTCTTAATGCATAGTTTGTGAGACTCTATGCTCTGTGGTTGATTTTGCTCTGTGATAATGAGGAGGAACAAATCTACTTTGTACTCTGTCCCTAAGGTTGGTTGCTTAAGTTTAGTGACAAAATTGCCTTGGAAGCAATCCTGGTAGTTGGAGAGTCTGATAGATTCACAGCACTAACTTATTCTTTTTATCCCGCTTTGAGTTCTCTTTGGGGGAGATAAAGTGGGGTATAAATGAATATAATAATAATCTCCTCTTCTCCTCTTCTCTACTTAAGAGTGCAAATGCACCTTGTCCAGCAGGAATGACATCAAGGACAAGTTATGTAGATGTTTGAGTTTATTAATATTCTACATGGAATTAGTAACTTTTACATGGAAACTGACAGTGTTGGTGCTCACCAATGGCATTACTGGAAGAGGGAGGATGAGAGCTTTGCTCCCCAAGTAAGAGATGTTCCCTACTTTAGTGGAACATTTAGAGTTTAGGTATATGAAGCAAAGGGGCCAGCAGAGTTACCAAGGGAATGTGAACACAGCAGTTACATTTTTTTCTTTAAACAGTCTGTTCTCTCTCTCTCTCTCTCTCTCCCTGCCTCTAGCTTTCCTTAAAATGTTCATGAAAGTCCAGTGTTCACAGTTCCTGTTTCCAAAGATATCACACTCGTGCTACTCTTTTTTCTAATTCTTTCTCACCTAAAACCTTTGCCAAAGCATCTTGCTGAAACTGAGAAGTGACATAATGATGTGCAAGACACCATGTTGAACCTGGTCACTTTAGTTTTCTCTTTGACAAGTACCTTGTCAAGTTCGAGGTGTCCTAGAGCAGAGAACTTTTGGGGGAAAAGACTTAGCTGGGAGAAAGTCTTTATAACTGAACTCTTTCCTTCTACACACATTCTGCACATTTTTCTTTTTGAATGTGTTGAACTCCAGGCTGTTAAGTCAATTTCTGGTTTGAAGTATGGGTATTGGAAGATCTTAATGCATTGGGTCTAGCCAGTATCTATTTAATGTTAAATAGTAAATCACCACTTCTGGAGGACTTTCGATAGACACAATTTACCCTCTTTTCAAAGGTAAAAGAAAAAAATATATAAAAATTGGTCCAGAGGAGTCTGTGCAGGGAATCAGGAGCTACAAAAACAGCAGGAGTTTTCCCACCTCTGTTGAAGAAAATGTAGGACAGGCAAGCCTATTAATTAATAGCTAATTAAAATGGCTGATTACCTATGATAAGCAATAGCTCATATTTAAAATTACTGGTAAATTGAATAAAGTTATTAATTAGCATAATATTCTTGAAGGAATACTAAATTAACAAAAGCGGTTGCTAACTTGTCAACAATTAACTACTAAGGCAGTTGAAAAAGGATCTTATACTATATTAACATTATCTCTCACTTAAATGCTCTTAATTCTTTTTCACCTTGCTCTTGCAATTAGCCCTTTTTGCTACATGGAAAACATCTACTAGTCATGTGGTATTCTTTGATACTCTGGGTGTGAGAGGAGGACATATTCTTTGGAATGCTGTTTTTGGAAGAGACTCCTAGAATAAAAGCTTGCTTAAGGAAGAGAATATTCTACTCTGCCCAATCCTCCTTTTGAGAATTAGATCAAAGAATATTAACAGAACAGTCTTCTCTTCCAGGCAAGAACGTTATAGAGCCTTTATTCCTTGCTGTTATTGCTTCAGGAGCACACAGCAGGAAGTTGGCTATTACAATTTCTTCACTGCTTTCTTGTACTTGTGATCTTTTAAGATATGATATTAGATATACCTGGTATGTAATAACATATGCTTACCCCTGCTCTAAATCTAATCTTCTAGACATATCTGATACCATAAATGAAATATCACAACAATATTATGGACTGCAGCTCCTGTAAGTGCCAGTCAATGTGCCTAATGGTCAGAGTTGTGGAACAGTGGAACTGAATTTTTGGAGGACACTCTAGGTATGGAAAATGTTTAGTTTTATATATACAGTTTCCATCACTTAGTTCACAAGAACCATCTTCAAACAAATTTCTCTCTGTAAAGGGCTGTTCTCAGCTCATCATCATAGGCTATCACTAGTGGCTAAGTATGATTGTCTTCAAAGTGTAGGGTTTTGGTAGTGGGTCCACGAATGATTATAGAGACCTTTTCTGGATCCACATGGTCTTTTGTAGTGAGGACATACATTTCCAGATGGAAAACAGCCCTGACAAGGGTTAGCTTGATGTGCTTTTCTCTTGACACATTTCTCCCTTTCTCCTCCTATTTGTGCCTTTTCAAAATCTCCAGCACTGTTGGGGACTTCTAGTTACAATGCTCAAGGGCCAGGGCTTCCCACTTCTCTGTGTTAATGCAACATTTTTCTAATAGTTCCCTAGCACCACTATAACAGTAAGTCAGTATTTTTGTTCTTCTCCCACACAGACAAACCATCTAGATATTGTTAATGTTGGATAAAATATTTGTTGAAACATGTTAAACTACTTTTTTGTGTGTTGTAGGAACCTATCCATCTTATTTCCATTCTAACATTACTTGTTTGACACCAGGAACATGTTTACTTTGTTAAGTTAAGCATCCCTGTATACATTTCCTGGTCAAAAGGTTAGCCTAATACACTTTCCTTTTTAACAGCTGTCTTAACTGCAAAACTTCTGCTTCCTTCATTCCCTCTCCCCTCACTTCTGTCTGTTCTGCCTCTCCTCTTTTTCCTCTTCATTTTTTCTCTTGGGTTTCAAAGCTAGTTCTCCTCATTTGTCCCTCACCCTGACTCTACTGACATTTCTTTAGAACTGCCAGTTAATCTTCCAGTCATTCTTCTTTGACAGAATTCACCTGCAAGGAGAAGTCCCACAGTTCTTTTCCTGGGTGAGATACCGTTGAGTGATCGGGATGAGAGAGAAACATATGTAGAAAGAGCTGAGACCAGCCTTTCCTCCATCTATTCTTTGTTTCTTGCAACCAGCTCACTAAAGAGCAGACCTCTGAGGCATTCTAGAATACAGGTGTCTCAGGGCCTCCTTTGTTCAGTTTAGGCAGGTTCACAACTTGGATTTGTGGGACATTTCTTTGAGGACTTTGCTAAGCCCCAGACCCAAGGATAACACTGGAGTCTCTTTTGATATAGCATGGGACTTTATAGTCATATATCTACCTGCAAGCAACACAAGTATTCATGAAACTCAAAATTTTAGGTGGGAGACAAGAATGACTTGGCAGGAGGGAACACAAAAGTATCAGAATATGGAGAGTTCTCTTGCCTTGTTCATAATTCTCACCATGTGGATGAAAAATTTGGAAGGGAATATCAAACAAGGTAAATTTGTCTCTGATTCCTTTCTAAAAACATGTGTATGTGCAGGTGCATACATGCATATGAGAAAGTAAAAGAAATAAAGCCTATATGTAAGTCTAATGAACATGATCTATGCATATTTGTGTGGATTTATGTGTATGATATGCCAGAGATTTATGTGTGTGAGAGAGTGAGAGGTGCAGGGTCATATTAAAGGAAAGTTTGTTTCCCCACCTGCATAACAATTTTGGGCCCCCATGTGTAATCCAAGATGGGCATTATAGTATAGGTGGATTCACATTAGCCATAGAGATAGGCAATAGCAAATCTCCTTTGAACAAATCCTGCCAGAAAAATCCTTGGACAGGATCACCATAAGCCAGAGTTGACTAGCAAGCATACTACAACAGCAAATAACCCCCCCCCCCAAAAAAAAACACCCCATATTATTATACCTATTCTATTCAGGGTAGTATTTTCCTGGGCTTTTTGGTTAGAAAATAATCAAATTATTATGACTCTGTGCTACAGCTTTTGAGCCAAGAGATCAAGGATAGCCCATCTGGCTTGCATTTTACCTCAAAAAAGATTGGTAACTCTCATGTCATAAAGGAAAATCAGCCATTTTATTGAGCCTCTGGTGGCCTACCTTGCATCACCAGTATATTGCATAAAAGCATGTCATAATGTGTACAGGCCTAAACTCACACTTTACCAATATTTTTGTTATTTTTTGTGTGAACCCCCTCCTTCTTCCTCACTTCTGCTTCATACCTCTACAAAGGAGATAACTTTTATTTTGCTGCTTAGTAAAAATTCTGCATCTTCCCTTTATTATATGGCATACTCTGCCAGAATGTTCAGATGTGCTCTTAGTATTGTGTACTTGGAATACATTACCTGTTCAGAACCCAGCACTTCAGTTAACATGGGACTTTATCCAAAGATGATTAAAGCCAGTTTCAGAATTGCGGAAGTAATTTGAATTGCACTTCTACTTGGCTTGCTGGGTGTTGTTAAAGTTTGCTGCTGTGCAGTGATATGAGAAGTATAAATACATTATCTTCATAGCCATCTGAAACAATTGGAATGTGGGTGTTTAGAATCCATGGCTAGTTTGCAAAATCAAGCATGGGATGTGCTGTGCAGAGTTTACACAGTACAATATCTTCGGGAATGACAGTAATAATAATGGAAATAATAAACTGTACCTATATTTAGTACCATTTGTCCACAAATACCAAATTGCTTTTTAAATATTAACTAAGTCTCAACACACCCCTGTGGAGTAGGTAATTATCATTGCCATAACCATTTTGCATATGAGACAGAAAGAGATTAATGGCCTTATATTTTTACAAACAGGAAATGAAGCACACTGTTTATGCAAGTACGCTTGGGCTTATTTTTTATGCAGTAGTTACAAAGGATGCTGGAGATTGCACATTTGCAATGTAATATAAAATACATGTATCTATGTGACCTTTTTCCTTCTCCCCTTGTATTTTTCAGATTGTAATTTTTCTGCTTGTTTTCATTGTTTGTAGATCATAATTAAGAAACAGGCTGTGTGAATCGGAGTGCCTACTAAATAGGAGGGAGCATGAATATTTAAAACTGGGAAGGACCTGATCCATTCCTTTCCCAGGCCAAGTGAAGCTTGAATAAGTCTTTCAAAATGAAAGAAAGTAGAAGCTGTACTAAAATAGTGGTTTATTGATGACATGAAAGGGATGCAGTAATACAACTAAAACCAAAGGTAACATTATCTCACACCCTTTAGGTGATCAAAGTTAGGTTTACTTTATCTGCTGTTCACTAGGGTTCACACAAAGAACAAGATGGTGCCCTAGTGGACCAGTTTTCTGGGCTGGGATATAGTTGAATGCACCCTTTCAAGATCTCCTTTTCTGAAATATACTTATATATCATTTATCACATTATAACAATATTAGCCCATTATAGCAAAGAACTATTATTATTATTATTATTATTATTATTATTATTATTATTATACCTTGCCCTCTCTCCCAGGAGAGATTCAGGGCAGTTTTTGGTTATGTCTACTGCATTATTTCTCAGCCAGGCATCCCAGCAAGGTGTAGTAGTTTGAGCATTGGACTATCAGTGTGGAAACCAAGATTCAAATCCATGCTCAGCCATGGAAAACCACTGCCTTCCTCTTTGCCTCAGAGGAAGGCAAAGGAAACCCCCTCTGAATAAATTTTGCCAAGAAAACCCCATTTTAGATTTGCCTCAGGCTTGCCATAAGTCAGAAATGAATACAACAATGAATAATAAGAAAGAGCAGCAACAGCAGGATTTCTCAACCTCAGAGATCATGATTGAACATATTTTTAAAACTTTAGATATAATCATGTTTATGTAGGAGTACTCTGAGTCCTGAAAATTATTTCAAGGGTTCTTCTAAGGCAAAAAGGTTAAGCAAAGTTGGTTTAGAAAGTGAGCTGACTTTGTATATCCTGCTAGGAAAAATGAATCTGCTGAAAGCTGCATCATTATTATTTGCTATAGGATGGCTTGATTAACCAGCAAATACCCAGTTGTAATATGATGCAGTTCTTAAGCATCTAAAATATGTTTATAGTGAATGGGAAAGCTAACCATTACTCTTTACCAATTCTTCTGGCAGTTCCAGCCCCCCTACAGATTTCTGAGGCCCCTTTCCAGCAGCGGATGTGGATAGATCCATTTTAAGCACCAGCAGGTTTCAAGGCTGACTTGTGTTGTACCATGAAAATTAAATTCTGTTATCCCTAGTGCATCACACCATTGCAATATGGTGCAGTGGGACATTTAGTAATGCTTGCTTCACTGTTTCATTTACTGTTTTATTTTACAGTGTTACGGTGCCAGTTCCTCTCTCCTGCAGAGGTGGAAGCCCTCTTTAAATGGTCTGTCCTTGGAGATGCATGGAATTAAAAAGGTTTTCTGAATTCTCTATCAGAATTTTGCAGTAGCCAGAACTAGCAGGTTTTTTATTATAAAAAACCACATGGCACAGTATGGAATGATTAGATGCAACAGGCTATCATCACAATTGCTAACTTTGGTCCTGTGGAGTTTAGATGGCTCTCTAGTGTAACTACAGAACTTCAAACCACAAAACAGATAGGAAGACAGCTGGATTGCAACTAGAAACAAAACTTGTCATGACAGGCTTGAGAGCTCAAAAATATGCCTACTGTGTGTCACTGAAGGCAACACGGATATTTTACGTTGATGTTTCCATCACATCATTGTATGCCAGTGCTACTCCTCCTCAATAGTTAGGGGCTGCTTTGATGTATCATAGTGAACTCAGCTGCAAAGCCTCACTGTGACATATTTCCTCCAAAGTTTTGAAAACAAAATCAAATATCTTTGTGTCAGCTTAAAAGCCTTCATTGATATAAGGTTTGGGTTCAAGAGCATTGTCTTGTATTATTTTCTGTAATCAGTTTCAGGTTTTGTGGATTTTGGGAAAGATTTTTTCCTTGGTGCAACCAACCACATACTGCTTCAACCAACCTTTTTGATTTTCTATTTCTCTGAGCAACCAATCCATGCCCATCATGGGGGAATGATTGTATATATATATGGGCTGTAGTGAAAGACTATTGTTATGATCACTTGCTCCCTGCTTGAAGGGAGCAGTGATTTGACAAGGCCTGAAAACGACCTCCCTTGACCTCACAACCTCTGAGGATGCCTGCCATAGATGCAGGTGAAATGTCATGAGAGAATGCATCTGGAACATGGCCTTACAATCCAGAAAACTCACAACAACCCAGTGATTCCGGCCATGAAAGCCTTGGATAATACATTGCCCTCAACCCAGTGATGTATAATAATTATTGTGTGCATAAAAATATACCTTTTGGGGCGGTATGATTCTCAAGAGCATTGCAGCTTTAGATGCCTTGTATTCTAGTCTCAGTTGAGGTCTAAATTTGGGTCAGAATTACTTTATTTGGGGCAAAGATGGAAGAATGTAGCTCGTTTACTCCTTGATTTCTTAGTTTATGGAGTTTTTCTGGTTTTGGATTTTGGGGATGTTGTGCTTTCATTCCACCATTACTTATGGTGGTAGTTTCAGAGAATAACAATGGATAACTGTGTTGACTCCCTGGCAGTATATTTATTAGGCTTGTTTGATCCACCAAAAAAAAAAGGTTCAAAACTCGTTTCAGATGTAGGAGGCACTGGTGTTTTGATTCTAAAGTCACCTCCTTTAAAAATATTTTCAAAACTTTCCAAAACTTCTGAAACAGCTTGGTTAATGGTAGATACACATGGGCAGTAGGAAAAACAGCACTGGCACTGGAGAAATTTTGGGGGCTCTTCAACTCAGGCCACTCCTGACCAAGGGGCTCTTCCACTCCAGGCCTGCCTCGGCTGCCAATGCTGAGGAGGAGGAGGCAGCAACGCCCCCTCAGGTGCCACTTGGCTCCCGCTGCTAGGCTTCATCCAGGCAGCGGGCTTCAGGCTGTTAGGAATAATGGGAGTGGAAATCCAAAATACCTGGAGGGGCCAAAGTTTTCCCAGGATGGGATTAGATGCAGTCATGCCACAGCTCAATGTTATGGGATCCTGAGGTTTGCAGTATGGCGCTCTTTGTCAAAGGAGGCTAAAAAATTATGCAAACTACAGCTCCCAGGATTGTGTAGCATTGAGGCAAAGCAGTTGGAAGTGGTTCCTTGATAAGATCTGCCTGACCCACTGGGAGGGAGGGAGGGAGGGAGGCAGGAGAGGGAATGAAGGAAAAGGAGAGAGGGGAGGGAGGGAGGGAGGAAGGAAGGAAGGAAGGAAGAGAGGAAGAGAGGAAGAGAGGAAGAGAGGAAGGGAAGGAAGAGAGGAAGGGAGGAAAGGAAGGTGCTTCTGGCAGGTTTTCCTTTCCAAAATTGGTTGCTTTAACCAATATCCCAATCAACCTTTAGTGCCACTGATCTATAACAGAAAGCACCCTCTCCTTTCTCCCTTCCCAATTTTCTCCCGCCTTCCCCCCTTCCTTTTTTTTAAACCCAGCATTGGCTTGATCCTGTTGAGCGGAGGCTGCCTCCTGCCTGCCTAAACTCCCAGTTGCCAAACCTTGAGATTGGGGTGAGAAGGGGGGGGGGGAGTGAGGAAAACTCGGTTTGAATGCAAACTCCGGAGGTCGAATCCAGCTGGTAATGCAGAAAAAAAAGGAGGAGCCTGCTGCTCGGCCATTTTGGCGAATGCGCAGCAAGGCAGTGTGGAAAATGTAGTTTTAACAACAGGGCCTTTTGAAATATCTACCATTGGGGGCCTTCCCTTCACAAACTACAACAATGGCTATGCTTAGGCACGCCCACCTCATCCCTCCTTTGCATCACCTGGGAGGGGAAGCAAAACTTTACAAAAGTTGCTTAATGCTTGTGAAAATTAAAATAACCTTGGGAGAGTTCCGAACATTACGAAATATTTATGAATAAAAAGGGTAAGTGTTTCAAATCGTTATTACACCTCTTACTTTTCCTGCATAGTTCAAAATTGATTTGAAAGACCAAATTTCATAGGTTTTAACCAATTTAAAGTTTTAACGAAGCGAACCTAACCAACTCTAGTATTTATAGAGTGCCACAGGTCATTTTTCTCTTCCTAGTGTTGTTTAACATCTTTATGAAGCTATTGATGCTGTGCACATTCTGTTGCTGCACAAATTTATGAGTTGGATGAGGGCAATGTTCAGTGGAGCAGCAAACTGTAAAGATATTATTCCTGTGTCCTGCTTGGGCTACAATGGCTAAGTTTGCATGGAAATTTTGGGGGTATCCATACAACACAATTATAGAACTTTGATACCACAGTAACTGCCGTGGTACATGTCATGCTTATAATTCTCTGCCGGAGTACTCTAATTAATCACTTCAAAAGCATGCAATGGGAATAAGTATCTCACCAAAGTACATATCAGTAAAAGTGGTATGAAAGTGCCACATTGTGTAATGTGGATTTACTGTTCATTTCGTCCTGTACCTTGTAGCCAAAGAATTGGCCTTGGAAAATTATAAGGAGAATGTGAACATAGCATTGCATCGTTTGCAGTGGTTAGCAATCTATTTCTGGATACAATTTAAAGTGTTCCTTGTAAGCTATGTAATGTGATTTGAACCAAACTGACTGTCATATTTTAATTCTGGTAGGGTTTTCCCCCACTTTTAACATTGTAAAATAGGCTTTAACAAGTGTACACACTGCTGGGACCTTGTTCTCTTGCATGTCCTTAGAGCCTTAAAACCAGAGTTCCTTTATTTTTATTTTAACTGGCTCTTATTTTAACATTGTTTTCATATATTTGTTTAGTTAGTTTTGAAATATTTTTTTTATTTGAGTATTTAATTTATTTTTTAATCCATTGCACATTGCCTCCAGGCTGGAGAACAATAAATAAATGTCTGATAGTAATAAAAATAAAGAACTCTCAGTTATCCAACACTCATGAGGATTGGTAGATGCCAGATAAATGTAGTTTCGGATTGTTTGAGAGTTACCATTAAAAGTAGGTCTAATCTCTGATGTTCTCAAACTCTGCTGCTCCAGATATTTTGGACTTCAGCTCGCAGAAAGCCCATCCAGCTTAACAGATGTTAGGAATGGTCCGAGTTGAAGTTCAAAACATCTAGTAGAGTTTGAGAAACTCTGCCATAAACCCAACAATTCCTTGATATTAATGTTGAAACACAGTAATTAAAAGCAAATAAGGATAAATAAAAGCAAACCTAGCTTACTGTAACATAGTTTTACCATATAATAAAAGTAGCTTTGTGAAGGCAGAATGCAGTTTTTCTTAAATTACAGACAATAAACTTTTCAACTTAATGAACATTACTCACACGAGTGTACCCTTACTCATGACATGACATGCTAAAATTGAATTTATTTAAACTATTTGTTTTTCCAGTTAGGTGAGAATCTATACCTATATACAGTTTTCCCCCTTTTTCCCTCTTCTTTTGCATTTTATATGCATTTTTGTATTATTTGCTGTTCTGAAAACATTTATAGGTAGGATATGCATTTAATAAATGATGTGTGAGCTGCGGTTTTTAAAAAAGGAATGACAGATGTTTTATATTACCTCAGCATCAACTTAATGCTGTGATTTTCAGTCAAGCTATTTGCACTCTCAGTTACAAGCTGTCTGCTTTCAAAACATCAAATGATTTACATACATCTGTAAAACAGGCCTATGCAATTGGGTGAACTCTGCTTATTTTCTTTTTTAATAAATCAGGATGATTTCTTGATTGAAAATGATGGCTTTAAAAGGACAAGGTAAGGACTGCCTCACTAACTTTTGCATGAGCTTTCATTCCAATTCAACTTCTAGTGCAGAGGTTCCCAACCTTTAGTCCTCCAGTGGTTTTTTACCTCAACTCCTAGAAATCCTAGCCAGTTTAACAGCCATTAAAATTGTGAGAGCTGATGTCCAAAACAACAGAAGGACCAAAGGTTGGGAACCCCTGCTCTCGAACATTGTCCTGATTGCAGGAAAGTATGCTATTCATTCATTTTTAATTCCTTATGTATGCAGTGCTTTTGACGTGAAGTAATTTTTTCAAATATTGGCCCACTAACAGGTAATCCTGGGCAGCCCCCAGTTAACTGGTCCTTCTTGAACTTCCCATCCTACTGTAGGTGGTAATTCATTATTATTATTGACACAAAAGCACAGTATGTCATAGCAAATGAGATCTATATGCTGGATTTTGTATCACAAAATCACAAGTCGAACACTTCCCAAGCATCTAGGACTGTGTGATGTATTTTTGAATGATGCGCACAGATCTACGTAAGGTGGCCTTTTGCAGTTGACAGATCGTGATTTTGTCAGTGTTTATTGTTTCCAAATGCCGGCTGAGATCTTTTGGCACTGCACCCAGTGTGCCAATGATCACTGGGACCACCTGTCCTGGTTTATGCCAGAGCCTTTGCAGTTCGATTTTTAGGTCTTGATAGCAGCTGAGTTTTTCCTGTTGTTTTTCCTCAATGCGACTGTCACCCGGTATGGTGACATCAATCATCCAGACTTTTTTCTTTTCCACAATCGTGATGTCTGGTGTATTGTGTTCCAACACTTTGCCAGTCTGGATTCGAAAGTCCCACAGTATTTTTGCATGTTTATTTTCCACGACCTTTACGGGTTTATGATCCCACCAATTCTTTACTGCTGGCAGGTGGTACTTGTGATATAAGTTCCAGTGAATCATCTGGGCCACAGAGTTGTGTCTTTCTTTGTAGTCCATCTGTGTGATTTTCTTGCAACAGCTGAGGATATGATCCACGGTTTCATCAGCTTCCTTGCACAGTCTGCATTTTGGGTCATCCGCTGTTTTTTCAATCCTGGCCTTAATTGCATTGGTTCTAATGGCTTGCTCCTGAGCTGCAAGAATCAGGCCTTCTGTCTCCTTCTTCAGGGTTCCATTCATGAACCATAACTAGGTCTTCTCCTTGTCAACTTTTCCTTCAATCTTCTCAAGGAACTGCCCATGTAAGGCTTTGTTGTGCCAGCTGTCAGCTCTGGTTTAGAGTGCAGTTTTCTTATGCACTCAATCTAATTCATTATTATTATTATTATTATTATTATTATTATGTAATAATGTAATTTATTATTATTATTTTCTTTGGAGCAGTGGTGGCACAATGGGTTAAATCCTTGTGCCAGCTGAACTGCTGATCTGAAGATCAGTAGTTTGAATCTGCGAGATGCAGTGAGCTCCCACCTGTCAGCACCAGCTTCTCAAGGGGACATGAGGGAAAGCCTCCCACAAGATGGTAACACATCTGGGCATCCCCTGGGCAACATCATTGTAGACAGCCAATTCTCTCATATCAGAAGTGACTTTTTGTGTATCTGACATGATAAAAAAATACTTATCCCATCTTTCTTGCGGTATAGAGACACATAGCAGTTTATCAGTGTCATAAAGGTGTTATTAATTACCTACCACCCACTACCATTTATGCGAATAACATCCTTACTTTCCTAAAGCTTAGCATCAAACTGGAATGAACAGTCATTTTTGGTATGTAGTTTCTTACCTACTGTGCTGCTTGCAGTTTTCTTTTGTTCTATATCTGTGCAGATGTAGGCATGTTGACACAGCATACATCTGACTAACACTTTTCTCCTCCAAGAAATCATATGCCATAATTGACTGTTTCTGTTTCTGGGGTGTTACTAGTTTCATTTTTCTCCTGCCACATGCCAACACAGAGATCGCTTGGCAAATTGTCATTAAGGCAATTTTTTCCCCTCTCCATTTCCTATTTTACAGTGAGAAGGTGCAAACGGTATATATATATATATATATATATATATATATATATATATGAGTCTTCAAATATCAGAATATATTTCTTATTGCAGAAAAATACATAGGTAAAATAGTACAACCAAGCAGTTCATATAGTTTTAGCCCTATGAGTCAAAAATCAGTGTAAATTGTTTCACTCAATTATATAATGTAATTATTTCACATATTCCTTTCATTGCTGAATTCTCAAGTATATACCCTATGATAGGTGTACAATAAGCTCATCTCTTGTGCAATGCTTAGAGATGCAGGACCCCTGCAAAAGTAGGGAAATTATGTTTGTTTGTTTTTTGCCCGAGGGAATACTTCTCTAGAAATCTCTAGGTCTTCTAGAGCAGTGGTTCTCAATGTGTGGGTCCCCAGATATTTTGGCCTTCAACTCCCAGAAATCGTAACAGCTGGTAAACCATCTGGGATTTCTAGGAGCTGTAGGCCAAAACACCTGGGGACCCGCAGGTTGAGAACCACTGCTGTAGGGCAACTCTATGGTCAACTTCTGGTGGATGTTGACCATAAAATCAGCCTGAAGGACATAATGATTCCTAGAGAAATTGTCACTTGAGTAACCTTTAGGTCCTCCAACAGAATTGAGATTGACTTGCAGGACTTAGAGATTATTAGAGAGAACAAATATGTGGGGCTGACTCCATCACTGTTGTTCTTACAACACAGCCATCAAGTTATTCTCTGTTGTCTTCTTTTGAAAGCCAAGAAGCAGAGGCTGAGATATAAATAAAGCCTAAGACCACCCATTGATCGGTTCTTTATCTTCAGTGACAGCCTTTGCAAGCTTTATACTTTATTATGATTTTAATTCTTTTTGTATTGCTCTGTACTTCAGATACTGATACTTTTTCTTACCTGCTCTAAGGGATAGGCTGAAAAGGCCCTTTTAAAAAGTTTCTTTGCACTCTTATTTATTTTTGTTTCTAAAAGACAGCAGCTGTTGACGCTTGAGCAAACATGTAGAAATGATATGGCCTTGTTAGCACTCGATATATTTGGAATAATTCTGTCTCACTTTGTACAACAAAACAAGTCAAATTTACTAAATAGATAGCCGTGAGTCACCAAAACCCTCAATTCTCGGATTAATAAGGTTGCAAGTAGGATACATATTAATAGAAAGAAGGAAAATGATTTGGCACCATGGAGAGTTCCCTGCAGCAGCTAAAACAGGGTTGCAGGAGAGACCTGACACAGACATCTGCATTTGTAGTAGAAAGACCTGCTGCATATGCAAAGCATTGTTTAATTACAGAGATTCATTTAATC
Source organism: Anolis sagrei (assembly GCF_037176765.1). Classification (NCBI taxonomy): domain Eukaryota; kingdom Metazoa; phylum Chordata; class Lepidosauria; order Squamata; family Anolidae; genus Anolis; species Anolis sagrei. The sequence goes on from NC_090022.1 coordinate 44,692,835, forward strand.
ATCTATTATGTGGTCATAGCAGGATTACAGCATCCCTGAAATCCAGAAACCATGCTAGTTGACCCATCTGTATGTGTGTTTGCCCAGTGTTTGTTTTCAATTTAAAAATGAAATTAAAAAGACTTCTCACATACTTGGTCAATGAATAAAATTAGCCAGTATTTGGATATCCCTTAAGTAGGATTCAGTTTCCTTATGTGTGCAGGGGTTGTAAATGTGTGTGTGTGTGAGAGAGAGTGCCTTTGATTCCTGTGCTAATTGTTCGGGTCCTTGGGGAGAGAGAAGACATAAAGCTGTGGTGGGCTGTATTTCCTGATGAATGCTGGTGTGCTGGCATACAGTGCATCGTAGTAGTAGCGGTTAGGCATCTCCAGTCCCAGCTGAGAATATGGCTCCATTATCTCCCAGCTGCAAAGGCAATCCATAAGGGCCCGTTCTGCCTGACTGATCAGTGTAGCGGAAGCAGTGAATGAGAGCCGAGATCTTTGTTTGATTTGCATTAAGACATGTAAAAGAGGAGCTGGGACGTTTTTACTTTACAAATCTGTAAGTACCAGTTTTGCCTCCCTCACTGCATGTGAATGTAACTTTGCCAGCTATGTTTTAATTTTCTGTTCCACTGCTCTTTGTTGAATTTAGCAGGCAAGGCTGAGGGTAATCTGTTTACAGCTTGCCAGCTGCTTTGGCTATGCGAAATACAGACATAGAATAGGCATGTGATCCAATAAGCTAACTTTTTAAATGAGTGGTTGCCTTGTGAAAGTTCAGTGAAATGTAGTTGTATTTCTCTTGTGTTTTGTTTTGAAGTGCTTTGGGTGTAAATTTCCATTCAAGAACCTGGACACTTTTTTTGAGCAGAGAGTAACATAAATTTTTTTTTCTGGAATTCAATACCTTCTAACAGTTATCGGAAACTGTCCTGCACTAATCTGTTGGAAATTTCAGTCTTATAATTATTGTTTTGTGTTACACAGTCACAGACACACATACACACATAGGGATGTATTTGCTCTTATAGAAGACATAGTGAAAAATGGTAGTAATATAAAAGCAAAGTAGTTGTGATAAATTTACCCTATGACTTAGTATTTGAAAGAGATTAATTATATTTAAAAAGGTGCTCAAAACTGAGAATAGTTATATAAAATTAGTATTAATTTTCTTTCTTCACAGTATGTTCATAGCTGGGCCTTGGTTCATTATTAAAGACATTTATGCATATTTAAACATGGGAAAGTTAAAGTAGTAGAGCAGCTTTAGGTCTATAAATGTCCTTCAATGTAGTTGTTGCTACAAGCTGTAGCACATTGCAAGGGAAATGAAAAAGATAGGTTTGTGTCTTAGTTCATATTTCCAGGGGTTCTTTTATTTCTCTCTCAATGCTAATTGGCCTTAAAGATATACATGGTCTAATTATGACATCTTGCTATAGAGCTCAAAGTTTCTAACGAGACAGTCCTGTAAAAGCCAACATGCTATGCAAATTGAATGAAACCATGTGGTGCTGAATGCATCTTCCTGGATAGGCAATAAGTCTCAAAGCAGAGGAAAATCACAGGCTGTGAAGTATGAAAGGGTCTCGCTGCTGAGTACAGGGTATGTTCTCATTAGGTTGTGGTTGATGTGAACTGCTGAAGGAAAAGGGGAATGTCACAATAGATGGGTACCTACACTAATATGGAAAACATTATCCCAGCTTTGGGGGGGAGGGGTTGGGAGCAAAACAGTAAGTTGGGGGAAATGACAGGAAATTAATTTAGCCTCTTTCTTTCTTTCTTTCTTTCTTTCTTTGAATTTGTTTGAATTAAAAAATGCACATATACATAATTTTTAAAGTTTATTGTTTCCAAGAGCTACTTCTGTAAGATTTTCTTCTAATTGAAAAAAGAACCAGCTTTTGTTTCAGGACACAGTTGTCCTGTGCACATTTGTTGTACAGAAGGAATATTGCACAAATTTGTTTCCTTGCTGAATTTTTTAATTTCAGCATTTGTGTGATTATTTTAAGCTGTTGTGAGGTGGATAAGGGACATTTTAGTAGCTAGACTAATGTACATGAAGTATATTGTTTTGTTGTTTACTTCTGGTAAACCTATTGAATTCTATGGGACTTGCTGCGGAATAATTAAGTGCATATAGAATTTCAACATTTGTTATACTGTCAGGCCTCTTATACATATTAGAAGCATGTACTTGTATATGTACACACACCCACACACTTCTTCATCTTCTTTAATTTTTTCAGCATGTGGGTAGATAATCGTGATGGGTTTTGATGATGGTGATCAAAGTTGTTCTTCTCCTAAGCCATGCTTAGACTGTAATGCAAAATGAAATGATCGTTTTTTCAAGGCTTCTACAAGGAGCATGACATTTTTTCACATCAGAATTTAATGCTCCTATACATTGGGGGTGGGGAAATGTGTCCCCTGTTTGTTTTGATTGAGTTACATTGAAATAGCCAAAACTATATATGGGATTTAAAATATAGGTAGCTCTATGACCTTAATAAGTTTACACGAGTCTTCCAGTTGTCTGAAATGATCTGAGCTTCTGACTGCCTGTATTCATATATGAGTGAAAATCTGATAGAGGTGACAGCTGTAAAGAACAGCCTGAAAAAGCACTGAATGGCCCTGATGGGGATTACAAGCTGTATTGTATGTTGCACATTGTGTATAAAAGAGAATGCCAGGAAAACCTTATTGTCAGATAATAAAACAGAATAAACAGAAATATGTGCACTGGGTCTTAAAACTCAGCAATGGCCTAAAGAAGGGAAATGGTTGAATCAGCAATGCTTAGAATACTCCCCAGCAATGTCACAGTTTTATTATCAAGTGTCTCAACATGAACTCTAGCCATAACAGCAGGAAGTAATAATCATTCTTAGTGGGAACCTGATTCAGGTGGCAATTTTGGAAGAATAGATGTGTTACTGTGTTTGAGTAAAAGCAACAAAGGAGCCTCATGACAATCATTCATCTGATGATTTAGAATCCGGTCTGTCAAAGCATGCACCATGACTGGTTCTTATTTTGGTTGAAGTGACAACTGAGTTTGTTTTGGTGAAAACTAAAAAAAGAGAGTTGTGCAGTGAAGAGCAATTCCAATTCTTAAAGACATTTACTGTAGTTTCTTAAGAGGACATTTCTGGAAACATTATGTGAATCTTTATAACATTTCTGAAACGGGACTTATAAACTTGTGTTTTGAATTGATATACTTCCTGCTTTTGCATATCTTGATTTCATCTGCATCATTGTTCTCTATAATTTCATCAAATATATCACCTTGTGATAGAGCTGAAAACCAAAACTGTGTCTCCTGCTTCTCTGAGTGGGTTTAGCCACCATGCTATTACCATTCCCCATTCTTCAATTACATTAAACCGAGCTTAAATCACTGACAATGTTTAGTCTCTACCCACCCACCATACACAGTAATACAGGAAAAAATAAGTGACAATAATAGCTGGAGAACACTCTGGCCAACTGTTTAATATTGTATGCTTTGTTATATTTAAAAGGGTTTCTTTGCAATCTGTACTGTAGAAGAGAAATATGATAGCAAATCCTTGGAAGCTCCAACTACTGCTTACTTGTTAGTTTTCAAAACCCACATACATTCAGTACCTGTGGTAGAGGGCAGGTTATCTGGAGAGAAGTATTGCCTGTTTTCTTACAGTCTTCCCTTGTTCTCCCTCTCCCTGCTGTCAGTGCAGGGCATGATTGTGACTTTAAGGAGCAGCCTGCTCTTACCTTTTCAGAATGCATGGGATTTCAGAGCACAAACAGCAGCATGAGTTCTGATTAGCCTTCTGTGTTGTAAGCCTATGGCCAGAATACTGTGAAGAGAGAAAGATGAATAAGTACAGATATGGCAATACATTCCTAACATAGGGAATATGAGGTAGGTTTTTTTTAAAAAAACAAAAAAACAAAAACAAAAAACCTCATCTTCCTTGTGCTATTATGCATGCAACATATTCATATAAAAGAAATTAATATTTCATACAGCTCATATGATCATCGTAGTCAAGATTAATCTTGAAGAATTTTAGGTATGGTTAATGAGTAGCCTTCTGTGGGGCTTGCAAGAAGTTCTGGTTTTGGAAGCCATACTTTTTTTCAGAATAATAAACCATTTTTCCTTCTCTTGACATGGTTTCCAATTTGTCCTTTCTTCCCTCCTCATTGACATTCTATAGTCTTTTGCTCTTGAATACCATTTAGCATTTTCAGTGCACATTTTGATGGCTTTTGGGTGGATCATACTTTGCCTAAGCATGCTGGTGGTCAAAGAACTTGAGTGAGTTCCTTCCCCAGCCCCTATACTAGAGTTAGTTCCTAGAATCCCCCCAACGCCACATACAGGTAGTATTGAATTCTGGGAACTGTGGTCCAAAAATGAAACATTTTAAAGCCCTGACTGATACCTCGCTTATATTTCCCAGGGTCTGTATTTTGGTTTCTGTATAATCATCTGAGTTTGCTATTAGGCATAAAGGTGGTTAAATGAACCTTAATACTAAGTGACAGGATGTTTAGAACTTTGTGACTGTCAGTGGGGCCATTTACTGGAGTTAGAGCATTAAGATCAGCTGAGGAGGTCCTGCTCTTGGTTTCGCCGCTCTCGCGGGCACGACTGACGGGGACAAGAGAAAGGGCCTTTTTGGTGATGGCCCCTTGGTGGTGGAACTCCCTCCCCAGTGAAATCAGATCAACCCCCTCCCTCCTGACATTTATGGAACTACTTAAAATGTGGCTTTTCAAGCAGGCATTCAGGAAGTGAGATGAAGCAGCCAAGATAGCTTTCAGATAGGTGCAATGTTAACGCTTTTATGTTTTATGTATGTCTATGTCCTATGTTTTATAGTTAATTGGTTTTAATCTATTGTGATATGCTATTTTCATCATGTGATGTATTTTATATTTTTGAGGCATTGAATTTTGCCATTTACTTTGTTGTGCACCACTTTGAGTCCCCCCATGGGTTGAGAAAAGTGGTATATAAATGAAATAATATAATATAATAGCATGGGGAGGTTGCTGACCTTTCTCCTCTCCATCCTTCCTTGATTAGGATTTACCTAATACATTTGGTTAGAGATTATAAGAATGGGGATGCTGGATCCAGAAATACCTTTACACCGATCCAGCATGGGTATGTTGTACATAACAACAATTTTTGCACACCATTCTATTAATTATGGGAAGATTCGAGTCAAGTACCCCAACTCACTCTTGAGCAACCATTGCTTTTAACATGTGCACCATTCTCATATTGTTACCACCATACCCATTCCCTTTCTCTGGCCAATCACACTGTGTCTGGATAAAGAGGAAGGATGGTAGTAGTTGAGGAAGAGATTTCTAAATGCCTTCCTTCAGCACAATACACTATCAGGAATATACATTACTACCCACCCTGCTTTCCCTTTCTCTTGCCCTGAAAGGCTGGGTGGGGGCAGGAGAAGGTGAGGTGCCCTAAGGAAAATGCTGTGTACTTTCCAAATGTATGTACAAAACAAGTGAAAAGTACAAAGAAAATCACTGGGCTGAATAAATTACTGTTCATGTAATTTCATGCAGCAGTGGCATTGCTAAAGTATATTTAGCATACTATTTCTTCTTTCAGTTAGAATGTTGGGGAAATACTTCATATGCTATGTGGATTTGAAACCTCTTCTATATCCTTTGAAGCCTGTGGTTCCTGGAAGATCATACTTTAAGCATATTTATCCCTGACCTATTTCTTCATGCATTACATGCGGAAATGATGCCACATTTCCTTAGGCTATGTTTCCAAGTACAGTTACTTGGAATTAAATCTCTAGAAGTTACGGGAAGATGCTTTCCAAGAAAATGTGTTTCAGGTTGTACTTCAAATAAATCCTGATGAAGGTAATAGCCATTCAACGATAAAGCAACATTAGATTGCTTTAATGAATGCCTCTTTGAAGACAATAGCGCTTGCAAGCAATTAGTGTTACTGTAATGGTACCATGGCAAAATGTTAATTAGTTTGATAGTTACATCTCTAGAATTATATCAGTGTTACATCACTATCACCAACAGAAAACACTAAAATGATTAGTGTGTCCTCCCCGCCCCTCTACCCCTCCCGTTAGATGAGAATACATGAGCAAATGCTGCCCCTGATTAAGTATCCACACCACAGTCTATAGAGCCAGGAGACAGTTAAATATTTTATGTGATCAATGTAGTATATGAAAATCATTTGCTTTTGTTTCCTAAGTATCAGTATGTTTGGTGGGCAGGAGCAAACCAATTAAGTGGATGCATTGATGCAGGTTAATCTAGTAAGTCTTCCCCTCCCCCAATGTTTTCTTCCTCTTCCTCTATCAAATTAATTCCTATAGTAATGTGAAATATGCATTCACATAGATCTAGTATCTTGGTTCTTTGCATTACATCGCTTTCAACATTGATTTCATTTAACATTTTAATCCTTATGTCACAGCTTTATATTGATTCCACTGGCTTCAGGTATATGGGCTGGCATGCTAATAACTCTGAGATTTTTATTTTTGTATTATTTTTGGTGAGGTGAAGTTTGATTTCTCTTGACAGTTCTGATTGCGAACTGAGTTGTATCTTATGGTGTAAGAACCAAAGACAGGAACCACAGCTAAGACCTATAAATATGAGAATTTAAAAGAGAGCCTGAAGCCCCCAGTCTTGTGTTTCACATGCTTACTTTGTAAGAGAGGGCAGGACTGCTCTGATGTCTCTCCCAGATAACGGGCTCTGCCTGCTTCAGTCCATTTTTCAGCAAGGAAAAGCTTGTGATTTAATGTTGAGTATAAAGCTTCAGAAGACCAGCAAGGAAATAAAGTATCTCACATGGTGAGATATAAAATGCAGCAGTGTAGATTTTAGAGGAGATGGCAGAATTTACGGAAGCTGGCTATCCCAGGCAATTGGCAACGGAGAGACAAGGAGACAGATTTAAGACTCACCAGAAGGAAACTCTTATATCAGTGGGAAGAAAGTCAAATGCCTGGCAAATGCTTGCTGCTGTCCAGTAAAGTGTATTGACACTGAAAAGAAAATGTAAATAAGATGAAAGAAGCCCAAGTTTATTGTGGCTGGATGAAATTCAGGGAGACTGTCTTGCTAGGAGGAAAGAGAGGATGTGTGAGAGTTGGGGGAAACCATCAGTGACATTGGGACAAATTCTGGAGGAGCTGTCACGTTTGCTGGTAAGTGGCTGAATAAATTACTATGGAAGCTGAATAGCTTGTAGTGTAAAAAGACCGTTTAGAGATGTTGTTGCCTTTAGCAACTTTTTTTGATGGCTGAGCATGTTAATAGCCTCTTTGTTCAAGCTGTAAAGCAAAACATATTCTGTGGCAAGTGGTTAAAATCACAGTAGGAATACTAGAAAGAATTAGGTTCCCTCTGTGAAATAGATACTTGTTTTATTTATTTTTTTAATTTAAGGTGAGGAAAGTAGTAGCAATAATGCTATCCAGTAAACAGCACACATGTGCAGTATCATAGTATGAGTCAAATTTAAAATACTATTAATTCTCACAGCTCAAATGAAAGTAATGTGTCTGGAGGTCATAGAGGTATATCAAAACACACTTTGTTGCTGAGAATGGGACAAAATGTGTGGACAAGGTGAATGATTAGGTATTAAAACCCCCCCCCCCTTTTAAAAAATGTCTGTGTACTTTTCAGAACCAAAAATCCTTTACTATGATATTTGTATAAAAAGGGGAAAAGGAAGATCCTTGAGAGAGATAACAAGACCATAAAAATGGAACATAATTGGGTTTGCTGAGCATAACTTCCTGGTTTCCCTCCCATTCATTGTTTATGTTATTTTATGAATAATAGAATTGTAGTTTGTTTTGCTCCACTTTTCGTATGTGGTGAGAACAAAATTCCCGGGGCTGAAAAACAGTTGTGTTCTTGGCAGTCACCTTCCCTGTCATGACACGACCCAGAACTCCCTGAGGCAAATCCACTTTATTATAGTAATTAACCTCTCCTGCAATATTATGTTTGCACTTGCAACTAACCAGAGAACAGTACATAAAACTCAAAGCAGAGGAGGGAATAATGCAATCCCTTCAAAAGTATTTTGCACCAAATTTAGTCAGACAACTGTGCATTGTACTGTGTATAACAATAACATAACATATTTATGCTAAAATATACATCTGTACCTCAGGCAATCTGTGTAAATTGGAAGCGGTTCAGAAGCCCACATTAGAACAAGGAAATTCAGGATGCATTCTAGGTTTTTCTTTTCTTTTTTGCAAGTTGTTGTATTATAGTAGGGATGTTTACACATATACAGACATGCACTCACACACTATTGAAAACTTGTCTTCTGAAAGTATGACAGCTTTCTCTTGAACGTTTCACAATATACCATTGATAGCTAACTTGAAGGACTGGTTAAGGACTCTGGACAGCTCTCTGGATTCTTTGTTCAAACAGAAAGAAAGGAGCTGCAGCTGCAGTTAATGAAAAGCTCGTGGGTCATCCCACATCTGTCAGAGAGTGTTCAGCAAACAGCACAGTGAAGGAGTGACATTTAAGGTTAGTGGGGGGTGGGATACAATTGCCTTGCTTAGTAGGACAGAACAGGCAATGTTGTGCAGCCTTAAAAATAGAAATAGTCACACTGTTGCTTAACTGTACAAGTTCTATGCCTTATAGAACAAAGAAGACACACTTGCAATATATATATATATATATATATATATATATATATATATATATATATATATTGAAGTGGATGTTTTTTGTTGTGTCTGTACTATTTTTCAAGTTAAATATGGTGCAACTACTTTATTTATTATTAATTTTATTTACTTTGTCTTATCCTGCATTTCTCCTGATATATTTTATCTTGCCTTTCTCCTGTCTTTTCCTTTCCTCTCAAGGTAACAGACAATAATTGTATAACACAATGCTCATTAAAACAATATAAAATAATGTATATGATTAAAAACATTAAGCATTAAAATATTAAATTAAATATTAACTCCATGCCCAGTGGAATATCCCAGTCATACTATCCCTGAAAGCTCTATTAAAGCAACACTTTTATATATTTTAAATAGTAAGTTGTAATAAAACTTAAGGAATTATGCAGCTTTTATATGTTTCTCCCTCCTGAAGTACTTCCTTATGCATGGGGAATTGATTCCTAGAATTTGTGTAAAAACTATATTGAAATGAAGGACTTCATTTCAGCCCAAGTCCCTAATTTTAATATAGTTTGCTACTTTCTGTGGTTCAATAGACCAAGAATATCATAGAGTCACAGTGGAAGATCTGGAATATACCTACAGCGGACATATTTTGTTAGCTGTGAAACTGTAAGTCCTGGTCCTGTGGATACAGGTGTCATTCTGTTCTTCTCATATTTTGAGATTTTTAAAATGTATTTATTATAATTTTCCTAGTTCATGAAAAAATTTGTTTGACATAATTGATTAGGAGCTGTTTGAATATGCTGCTTTGGAGTGTGGTGGCATTCCCTTCTCTGGAGATTTTTAAACACACGCTGAATGGCCATCTGTTGGGAGTGCTTTCATTTTGTGTTCCTGTGTGGCAGAATGGAGTTGGATTGGATGGCCCTTGTGGTCTGTGATTCTAGCTATTAAGTGATTTTATTAAAAACAATATGTACACATATATAGAGAATGATTTCCAGAAACTCTTAGGGGTGTTCAAACTGTGGGATTCTTGAATCTGAATGATAAGGAAACCAATTTTTTGGCAGAAAACAAAAAAAGTGGTGAATATTTCTTCCATCTCTGGTGTTGAAGTGCCAATTCAGTATATTTTTATCATATTCTTAATAGTCCTTAGCTGAACCCCTCATTCTGTTCAGAATATAAGAATAAACAATGAAATTCATTAATTTTGAACATACAACCATATATAGTTTTTAAAATGTAATATGCCAAAGAGAGAGAGAGTCTGAGAAAAGTGGGATGTTCAGTTAGAAAAAAGACCCTTAGCTGTTCTCTGCCACTCTTTGTTTGCCTTAAGCCATATTTTCCCATGCAATTTAGTCCCTTTTTCTCAGAGTACCTTTCATTTCACTAAATGCATTTAGGCCCCAACAACTTTCTCTTTTTTATGTCAATCCATTAGTACCTTTGGTAGCTTTAGGAAAGTCTCATATCAAATCCCCTATTACAAATGATAATGACTTGTTTTTCTTTGAAAATCTTCTGGATTTATTTTGGGCTTGTTGGGTATAGAGAAGGGTGCCTGGTGAAAGAGACGGGGAGCAGTGAAGGCAAGAAGCTGAGTGTGAACTCCTTTAAATCTGTTAAGTTAAAAAATGAGGAAATGCTACATTTTCAGGAAGTAGTGGCAGAAGCCATTTTTGTGCAGGGAGAAAGGCTGCTTTGTTCTTGCAAGTTCTATTCTTCAGCTTATGCAGAATGCTGTGGTCATGCTGTTGACTAGGATGCTCAGTGTGTGCATCCATTGTTATGCTGGATTCCCTGTCTACCAATCTGTTACTAGACATATTTCAGGAAAGGTTGGGGTCAGTCTACTTGACAGACTCCAGGCTCCTTTTTGGTCCTGCCTTTTTAAAAACATTTTCAGAGGAAGAAGCACCCTCAGAGATCTTTTATGGAAGAGGGCTTTCTGTTAGCTGCTTCCAGTTATGATATTCCCTGCCAAGGGCTGCTTAGCTGCCCCTTCCCTGTTCTTCTTTGCCAAAAGACAAAATACCTTTTCATTCAGTCAGCCTTTGGCCAGTTCTGCTGGATTATGCAGCAGGCTTTGACTGGTAGTGATTCTGGCTTTATTTATTTGTGTGTGTGTGCATCTTTCTAAGTGTTTACAATCTTCCTAGGAACTATAGAATGGAAAACGAAGCCCAGCCACAAATTGAATACATACTGGATTGTGAATAAAACCAGTTTAAAGTATGCACACAAGCACTCAAAGCCCTGCTGGGAGAAATCACATGAACATCAACACATCAAACAAGTGTTTGATTTGGCCATATGGGAGAGGCATCATGTGAAAATCAGATTGCTTGTTTTGGAAGTTGTTGCATCATTTATTGGCTATGTAGAGATTGTAATTACCAGGAACTGTAGCTCTGGGGAGTTTGCACAACATGTTACACAGTGCCTGGGCAACAGGCACATCATTTCTTCCAAGATTTCCATAATAATTTCTTACCAGTTTGGCTAACCAGGGAAGTTACTTTAGGTGTCTTAGGTGTTTTATGCTCAATATAAAACTGCTTAAATCCTCATTTTCAGTATTATACTGAAGAGTCTTTACTGGTTTCAATAAGTGAAGAAGCAGTCCCTTGTCATACCAGGCCTGATGCAACATTTGATGAAAATGAACAATGCATTTCAATTGCTTCCTATAATGTCACAATACTGAGTGACATTGTGCCTCTCTCCATTGCATCAAACCCTAGTTAAATCTTTTCCACATATAAGTCATGTGGCTGGACTACGCTACTTTGAACTAGAAAATTATCCAGTGAACAGTTTGGCCCTATTCTCCCAAATTCTCCTTTGAAGGGGAAAGAAGTGTTGAGGTATGAGAAGCACTGCAAGCTTCCAGTATCTGGTAACACTGCAGAAAGTGTGAAGAAAAAATTGGGGATTAGCAGGTGAGTGGTCTAGTATGAAGGCATTATAAAATAAATAGATCGATAAATAAATACAATAAAAAGGAGCTGCGGTGGTGCAATGGGTTAAATCCTTGTGCCGGCTGAACTGCTGACCTGAAGGTCAGTGGTTCAAATCCATGAGACGGGTGAACTCTCATCTGTCAGCTCCAGCTTTCCATGTGGGGACATGAGAGAAACTTCCCACAGGATGGTAACACATCTGGCCATCCCCTGTGTAACGTCTCTGCCAACGGCAATTCTCTCACACCTGAAGCAACTAGCAGTTTCTCAATTCACTTCTGACATGATAAAAAAATACAATAAAAATCAAATAAAAATTGAGCTCAAATATGAATTATGATAACCACGTAATGCATTTCTGAATCACATTTCTAATATTCTTTACCATCTCTTGTTCTGGGCATGTAGTCATACCTCCTGTCTTTTCTGTTTTGCACAAAAATGAAATAGTTGTGTTGTATCTAACAACAATAATTGGATGGATAGGCTATTGGCATAAATAAGGAATTATTGGGTTGTTGTCGGTTCATTGTTAATCAGTAGTTTCCATGGACATAGCTTGAACTCCTAAAATGTTTTTGATCATTGCATCCAATGACACATTCATGATGTTGCCTTGGGCCTGCAAGATTTGATCTAAAGGTACAAAACTGGATACCTTTAGTAATAGTAATACTGTTAATAGGTATCCCAGTGTTGTACTAAAAACTGCAAGCTAAACTACCTGTACCAAAGTAAATCTGTTTATACCTTCATTCTCAAAGCACAATATACCTGAGGATGATCCTCAAGAGACGATGTATGATACTTAATATCTCTTCTACTAGTTGCCTAATTTTTCAGGATGAAATAGCTCATTCTGTAGATATTTGCAAATACAGGCATTCCAGAGTTGAGTAGGAAAAGGCTTTTGGTCCCACACACTTTGGATAAGGAATACTCAAATTGTACTGTAGCATTTAACACTAAATTTCAGAGGGAGATGGGGAGAAAAAAATGCCCTTCAGAATAATGGCAAAGAAAAAGCTGGTCCTTGACTCAAGATTTTCGTATGTGAAAATATTGTGAAATGTATTTCTTGAGAGGAGAAACTATCTACTTTTGCATGAAACTTTTCTATATGAGGTGACCAGGGATTGCTGGAAAAGTCTGCCTCCTCAAGCTCCCGACAGTAATAAAAATACTTATTTTCCTTCTGCAGCAATACATATTTTATTGCTGTAAGTGACAACTCAGAGACTGGGGCGCGACACCTCACTTCTTCCTGCTAGGGTGACATGATGACAGCTGTCATGGGAAGGAGAAAGATACAGTGATTAAAATTCTTCCAATGAAGGCGTATTCATATTTACAGCTTAATGGAAGTCACTTCCTAGCAAAAAGAATATCTTGACCACTACATATTTTGAATCCTTAAGTCATGTGCTATTTATGTCTAAAGGAATTAATTTTCATTTAAGGTTCTGATAACATTATTATTGCCATAAGGAAAAGATTTCTTAGATGTATTAGCTTTTCCCTAGCATATATCGTGTTCGTATACAATGTTTGCATTTGTAGAAAGGCTAATGATTTTATTATTCTAATTATTGCTTATGGCGAGCTCTGATTGGACTAAGTGAATGTTTTAGTTCTGGGGTTTTGCTTCAGGACTCATCACTGACAGACATGTAGGAGATCTGCCTGTGAAGTTGACATCTAGTCACTTATGCATTTATTTATTTAATGTATTATTTATTTATTTAAATGTAGGCTCTTTAGGTTGAAGCACCATATTCCTAATTCTATTGGATTGGAATAGTCCCCTCGGCCTCTGCTTCCAGCTCCATCTACATGAGTGGGTCATTTGCTTACGGACTTTTCCCAAGTCAAAAGGTGCCACAGTGTAACAAAACAAGGCAAGGAAAGAATCCGTCTTGTTCTCTACTCAGACATCCATCAGCTTTGGCCCTTGGGTTCAGCTTGTTTCTTTTCAAAGCAGTCAGATGTTCTGACAGGTAAAGAGAGACGCTTGAGTAGCGAAGCCCTGTCAGATGCCAGATTACATCCAAAATGGAGTCTTAAGTGGGAATCATGACTTGCCAGACTGCATCTCAGGAGCTAGGAAGATCTGTAAAATTTCCCTTTATTGTTTTTTCCAGCCTTCAGAATCCAGACCAGTAAATTGGAGGCTCCAGGGGTTTTGAGTGCACTGGTGCTGTTATGTAACTTAGCACCTGTTGTTTTGGGGCAAAAGACAGACAGGCTGGGTAATGTCCTGTGGTTTTAGTCACTTTTGAATTTGTTGTTACATTGACTTAATATTATTTTTCTGCTGTGTAGTCATTTTTTAAATTATTTCTGTATTGAATCATTCTTGCTTAGCAAGATTCCTACTTCAAAATCTCAATATTGAGTATTTGCCAGGGGCTAAAAGCAAATTCTTTCTAATTTCATGTTTTATTTTTCACTCCTAGTTTCCTAAACATTATTTTCCTTGAACAAAGATCACAGGAAACCACCTTCCCCATCATGCTTTTAAAATATTCTATAACATTTGTTGTTTATTCATTCAGTCACTTCTGACTCTTCGTGACCTCATGGACCAGCCCATGCCAGAGCTCCCTGTTGGCTGTCGCCACCCCCAGCTCCTTCAAGCCAGTCACTTCAAGGATAACATCCATCCACCTTACCCTTGATCACCCCCTCTTCCTTTTTCCTTCCATTTTCTCCACCATCATTCTCTTTTCCAACCCCCTCGATGTACTGTCACCTTGTCATGGTGAGGGAGCTTGTGTATTCCAGTGAACCTGTGGGCACAATGACTGGAGTCGTGAACTCCCAGGAGTGGCTGCGGGAGAGATTCCAGACCAAGCAGAGTCGAAGAGCCAAAGACCTCAATGGCGGAGCAGGCAGTGGATAACATGGTACATGTTACAATGGCTATGAAGGCGGAAGAAGGCTGCAACAGATTGAGAAGCCACTGTCATTGTGTTAAACTACACCACCAGTGGAACCTCACTCTGTGAAGACTGTGTGTTGATCAGTTGTGCACTGACCTCCATACATTAAAAAGTCTCACACACAGGCGTCTTCCAAAGAAAATAAAAACAAACCAACAAAAGTCGCATGGCAATCAGCGAGTGGTGATAGGGGAAAGGCCTGTGAAATCTGGAAGCCCCTAGTCACAAACTGGCATATGGGCGGTGGGTACGGACTCAGTCGTTCTACCTCTATGGGCTGGTTTGATCTTCTTATGGTCCAAGACACTCTCAGAATTTTCCTCCAACACGACAGTTCAAATCAAACCCAAATCAAGCCTGAACTTGGTCTAGATGCCAAGATGACTAAACTGAGCCTGTTGTACCTTGGCCATTTCATGTGCAGACATGATTCACTAGAAAATATGATACTTGATTAGATAAAAAGCAGTAGGAGAATAGGACCATGTTACAGGTGAAAGCTACAGCCATGGGTTTTCAAATCCTTAGCCTAACTGCAGATAATTAGATGACATGAATATCTCACATTGATAGTCACCACAAGTTAAAGTTTGATGGCAATCAACAACATCAACCACTCCAAAACATCTAGAACCTTTCTTCAAGAACCCAGAAAGGAACCTGGGAGTGACACCACATAACTTTCAGTTGCCAAAAAAAGGATTGTCTGGCCCTCTGGAGAATACCTATCCCTGTCCTGACATGAGCATAGGCCCGTCTGTAAGGTAGAAATTGAAATTGGACACCCACCCAAGAAAATATGAAGGATGTTTTATGCGGTTTTGCAGACCTTCACTGTCCCCTGATTCTATGATGTGCTGTGAGGCAGGTATTTAGACACGTTTCAGGGTTGACAAATTTGTCTGTATGTTTATTTGTTATGGCTTCAAATGGTAATTGGGATGTTGTAGCCCTAGATGCCATTGCCCAACTGACATTAAAGAAAAGGTAGTATTGATACAATGAAATTAAGGGCAATTAATATCTGCCATATCCCAAAAGCTTTTTGATAATCATGTGTTCAAGTGATACATGGGGTATTTATGTAGCCGAGACCTCCCATATATACAAGGGTCATCTGTATCTGTTGGAGGTCTTGGTTACATAAATATCCCATGAGGCAAACATTCTTCATGTTTCTACTACTGAAGTCTATTGACTTCTGTGTGGTCTGGTTCTATATAGTATTGATGTACATTTCATGAGGGGGTTGGTGATGGCAGGGTGAGTGTCCTGCAAAGTAACCATTCTTCATGTTCCCCCACACCTTCATCAATTTATTGACTACTATATGATCAAGTCCCTCTTTGGACAGGGCACAGAGGGCTATTTTGTTTCTCCTGTGCTCTCTCCAAAATGGTCCTGTGCACAACATCTGTAAGCTTCAGCAAAACGGGTGGTGGCGGTGGATTGAGTTCTTTGCAAGCATTTCTTCATGATCTCTGCACTCCTGCTTTTCATGCTGGCCTGCAAAGAAGAACTCTAAGCTAGTGGGAGGGGGGGGGGGGTAGGGATGGCAGTGAGGGGTGGGGTGAGCACTTCATGAGACAAGTCTTCTTCATGATTCCTTCAACTTCAGAGAGCACACGACCCTCTTGCTTCCACCTTGCATGTCAACATTGAGTTAAAGCATTGACTTCCATATGCACAAGTCCCTTTGGAGAGCACATGAGGCACTCATTTTGCAAGGCCTAAGTTTGTACATCTAGATTCTGGGTCTTGTCACCTCCTCCACCACTGATAGCTTCTTGGTCTGTTTGTGCTAGACCTCAAATGCACTATTTCTGCATTTTCATTCTGCAGTTGATTAAATCCTTGGATCCTAAACTCATAGATATACAGGGACTCTACTGTACAATTTTACAGCTGAAATATGTTATCCATAGCCCTAAATAAATCTTGGACATACAGTGTCTGTACACATGAAAGAGAGGGAAAAATAATAAAGATTATTTTCCCCCAGTGATCTATGTGCTCTGTTGGTATTGTTGTGGTTTCTCCTTGCAAAGACATATGAGACAGCTATTATAATGAAAAGAATGTGACCTTCCTATCAGTTCATCCAGGCTTGGAAGGAAATATATATATTTTAAAAGCTCTGTTTACTTAACTGGGCATATGTGCCATTGAAACCATTGGGGCTTTCTTTTTGGTAGGCATGTACAGAATTGTGGTGTTCATCTCTAATCAGGAACCAGGATCCATTTGCTCAATTCATCCGATGTGCCCCCTTGTCACATTTTAAGCAACATACGGTTTGATTTTGAAGTGAAAGCTATTCCAATGACCTAGTACTTACTTACTTACTTACTTACTTAGGCGATCCCTCGTTGGACGAGTAAGATGGTCTTCCATTATGGATTTCCTTGTGGGTCCGTATGTGGCTGTGGAGCCCTATTCTTGCTCTGCATCTTCTTCCACAGTGAGGGCATTGGTTTCCAGGAGGAAGGCGGTCCCGGTCGGGGTTGGCTTGACGCGCCTTCCTCCTGGCACGTTTCTCTCTTTCACCCTCCACTCGTGCCTCCTCAAATTCTGCAGCACTGCTGGTCACAGCTGTCCTCCAGTTGGAGCGCTCAAGGGCCAGGGCTTCCCAGTTCTCAGTGTCTATGCCAGAGTTTTTAAGGTTGGCTTTGAGCCCATCTTTAAATCTCTTTTCCTGTCCACCAACGTTCCGTTTTCCGTTCTTAAGTTCGGAGTAGAGCAACTGCTTTGGGAGACGGTGGTCAGGCATCCGGACAACGTGGCCGGCCCAGCGGAGTTGATGTTGGAGGACCATCGCTTCAATGCTGGTGGTCTTTGCTTCTTCCAGCACACTGACATTTGTCCGCTTGTCTTCCCAGGAGATTTGCAGGATTTTCCGGAGGCAGCGCTGATGGAAACGTTCCAGGAGCTGCATGTGACGTCTGTAGACAGTCCACGTCTCACAGGCATAGAGCAGGGTTGGGAGGACAATAGCTTTATAGACAAGCACTTTAGTATCCCTACGGATGTCCCGGTCCTCAAACACTCTCTGCTTCATTCTGGAAAATGCTGCACTTGCAGAGCTCAGGCGGTGTTGTATTTCAGCGTCGATGTTGACTTTGGTGGAGAGGTGGCTGCCAAGGTAGCGGAAATGGTCCACATTTTCTAATGTGACACCATTAAGCTGTATTACTGGCATTGGAGAGGGATTGGCTGGTGACTGCTGGAACAGCACCTTGGTTTTCTCAATGTTCAGTGACAGGCCGAGCTTCTCATATGCTTCTGCGAAGGTGTTTAGAGTGGCTTGTAGATCTTCTTCTGAATGCGCACAGACGACATTGTCATCAGCATACTGGAGTTCTATAACAGCTGTTGTTGTAACCTTGGTTTTGGCTTTCAGTGGGATTGCATCTTGCAAAGTGAATGATATGGAAGGTGAAAAGAATTGACTAGAAAGCTAGGACTACAAGGGAGAATAATATGCACTTTAACATTCCTTTAGGCTCCTGGCAGAGATACCTGCACCTTCTATTTTTGTGGTATGAGGAGTGCCTGAGGAGATTCCAAGGATAAGGGTTCTGAGTCAGATCTAAGGTAGAATAGAAGATGATACAATCATGCTCAACTTGTGGGAGGATTCCTCCAGCAATATATTTCACAGCTCCGATTATTCATAAAGCAATAGAAAAAATGATACTGTCAGACTTATTTTCTGGTTTCACGTACTGTCTCTGATCACCTCCAAATGGATTTGGACCTGATAGACCAAGGAAAGCTGTGATCTCATGGAGGGTAGGGTACAATGCACATCATGCTATACTATGCAATATCATTTCTGATCACAAACACAAACAATAAGAAGCTTAAACTTCAGATTGATTCCAACTGTTGGAAACTTTTTTCTAGAGTTTTCTTGGGAATTTTTTTTAGAGTAGCTTTGACATTGTCTTCCTTTGAGACTAAAACAGTTTGATTGTCCCAAGGTCACTGAGTGGGTTTCCATGACTGAGCGAGGATTAGAACTCTTAATTCAGTTTTCAGACCACTATACCACACTTGCTCCCGGAGTGAATATGAAATGGCTTGCACTGTGGTGTTTAACCAGAAGGGTTTTCTCCTTATCACTGAATATATACAAATGTTCATTAGACAAGGATTGGTAAATGCATGTTGTCTCACATCTTTATTCTGGGAGGAAAGTGGAGGATATGAATTCAATAAAGTAAAGGTTTGGATTTTGAATTCAAAGTTTTGAATTCCAGTGTTATTTTTGTGGAAAAAATTAAATCAAATAGCAAAATTGTTCTGACCAAAAGCTTTTCTACTAGAATTGTTTCACAATATTTCAATAGTATTGCAAATATATATATATATATATATATATATATATATATATATATATATATAGTGGTATGTTGTGAAAAAGGAGTATGTCTCTCTTGATTTCAAAGGGCCCATCTGGAGTGTTCCTTTTTCCCTCATTAGCTATTCAGAACTATAGTTTGAGATTGAAAGAGTCGGGTACGATGCCACTGACCTAAGGCTGATAGCTAGTAAAGAGAAAGCAAAGTATGAGGAGGGGGACTAATATCTCTTGATAGGGAAATGGTTTGACTGTTCAAGTCTTGCAGGGATATTTAGTTGGAATCAAATCTTCAAGGATGGTAAGTTGATTGGCCCTTTTTGCATTGACAATTATTTCCCTAGAGCCAAAAATAAAAGAAGAATATTTCACATCTGTGCTCTATTCCCTTTCATTTTTTAAAGAATCTTTGGCCTCTCTTCCATGTAACCTGTGGTATAACAATCTAATGAAGTACTTCTGGCACTTCATATCTGAAGATTTAACTTTTGTTGATTTGATTATTCACTGATTTGATTATTATGTGTCTCTCAGAATTTCTAAGTGAAACACTGGCAAAATTATATATTCTTCCTACTGGGAAATAGATAAGCAAAATATTGTATGCCTGATAAATTCATACATGTGGTCATCATATGAAAATGCAAGGTTACATGTTTTCTCATGTTCTTGTAACAGCCAACATAGATCAGACAATGCAGAATTTTCATACAACTTCCATACAATGTTCTCCAGTGAAAAATATGCACCTGTGCAAGGGAGAGTCATTTAATCCTCATATTTATATGGAAATACATTTAACAATGCTAAATATGTTTAGTATTACTAGTTGCTTGCTAGAATTTGTATGCTGAAATTGGTGGGAAATATATTTCTAAAACAATCAAGGGTCTGGAGAACAAGGACTATGAGGGGCAGCTTAAAGAGCTGGGCATGTTTGCCTTGCAGAAGAGAAGGCTGAGAGGAGACATGATGGCATTGTATAAATATGTGAGGGGAAGTCACAGGGAGCAGGGAGCAAGCTTGTTTTCTGCTGCCCTGGAGACTAGGATGCAGAACAATGGCTTCAAACTACAGGAAAGAAGATTCCACCTGATCATTAGGAAGAACTTCCTGACTGTTCAGCAGTGGAACTCTCAGCTCCAGAGGGTGGCAGAGGCTCCTTCTTTGGAGGCTTTTAAACAGAGGCTGGACGGCCATTTGAATATGATTGTCCTGCTTTTTGGCAGGGGGTGGCACTGGATGGCCCACAAGGCCTCTTCCCACTCTATGATTCTATGATTCTGTAAATGATAAAGACACAGATACATAGGAGCCCCCAGAGGCACAAAGGGTTAAACCCTTGTGCTGGTAGGACTGCTGACCAACAGGTCAGCAGTTCAAATCTGGGAAGTCCAGGTTGAGCTCCCTCTGTCAGCTCCAGCTCCCCATGTGGGGACATGAGAGAAGCCTCCCACAAGGATGGTAAAACATCAAGCATCTGGGCATTCCCTGGGCAACCTCCTTGCAGACAGCCATTTCTCTCACACCAGAAACAGTTTTTCAAGTTGCTACTGACAAGGAAACAAATCTCAATGTTAAAAAAAACTATTTTCTAATAATAATAACAACAATAACAACAATAATTTAATTAATGCAGTATAATGATCCCAATGAACCAGATTTATATGCTACTATTTTTTCCCTTTCACAAACAAAAATAACAATTTGTAAGTACTTTCAAGTGCCAGATTCTGCCAAGATTCTGCCAAGTATGGCAGTAAAGTAAATTCAATGTAGCTTGATTTACATTGTTGCATTTGAAAACGAAGTGATACAATAAGCACACATCACAAAACTTGAATAGGACATAGTATACTTTGAAATCAGAATAGAAATTAAAGTCCTATTCATGCTTCACTCATTGTAAAGTTGTTTTAACATTTTAATCCAATCTGTTATTCCTCAGTTCAATTTAATCTTTGAAAGAACCCTGTTTCCTTCCGCTTTTGCTGCTGCTTCTATAGCCTTTTGTGTCATTTCTCTCTTTTGTGTCTTATTCCCTTTCTCCCTCCTTCTCCTGGGTATATTTTTATCCTGAGGCCAAGATCTTTTCTCCCACAGGTTTTTATTCTGCTTCTAGGTTTCCCTTTAACAGTCTCCACTTCCTGTCTCATGTGCTCACTCCTGTCTTCTTTAATATTGATTCCTGCTCATGCTGCCCAGTCACTCCTAATGATTTTTGACATTTTTAAGGGCGGAATGCTTCCTTGCACACTCCATCATGATTCTCCCCTGGCAGAATACAAGTGACTCCCATTGATGTCAATGAGAGTTATTTGTAATCCTATAAGAGGGAGAAACATTAACCCATCGGGAGATGGCTGGAAAGATATGGGCCACTAAGGAATGGTGCTGACAGGGATTTTAAAAGATAAATCCTTTCAGGGCAGGTAGAAGAATCTAGATATATTTGTATTCTCAGGGTCAAACTAAGTTTGATGTACTTGAGGATGTGATAAATTAACTCCTTAGATTTAGATTAGTTAGTGACTGTGAGTAATAATTCCCTCCTTACCCTCTATTTTCCCTTTGGGAAATATGTCTCAGTCACTTCCCTTGTGTGATTTGACTTGTTTGCTTAATAACAGTGCTCAGCTTTATTTTTCCTTAGTCTCCCCAGTACTCTTTGGTGTCATAAAGTGAGAGTTCTGACAGTTGATAGAACAGAGTTTCAGTAATACAATAAAAAGTCATGAGTATCATTGGAAAATTACTGGAAAGAACATGTGATTGATTCTATGGTATGCTGATACTAAGCATATTAGCATGCGGTGGTGCAGTGGGTTCAAATGTGGGGAGTGGGGTGAGCTCCCATATGTCTGCTCCAGCTTCTCATGTGGGGACATGAGAGGAGCCTCCCACAGGATGGTAAAATATCTGGGTGCCCCCTAGGCAACGTCCTTGTGGATGACAAATTATCTCACACCAGAAGCGATTTGTAGTTTTTCAAGTTGCTCCTGACACAAAAAAATAAACTAAGTTAGTCTAGTTAGTAAGTCCGTTATGCCACAAATATATGTTGATGCAACAGCAACAACAACAACAACAACAACAACAACAACAACAATAACAACGTTTTGGAACACAATACACCAGACATCATGATTGTCGAAAAGTAAACAGTTTGGATTATTGATGTCACCATACCAGGTGACAGCAGAATTGACAAAAAGCAACAGGAAAAACTCAGCCGCTATCAAGACCTCAGTATCGAACTGCAAAGGCTCTGGCATAAACCAGTACAGGTGGTCCCAGTGGTCATCAGAACACTGGGTGCCATGCCAGAAGATCTCAGCCGGCATTTGGAAATCATAAATGACAAAAGCATGATCTGTCAACTGCAAAAGGTCACCTTACTTGGATCTGCATGCATCATTCGAAAATACATCACACAGTCCTAGACGCTTGGGAAGTGTTCGACTTGTGATTTTGTGATACGAAATCCAGTATATATATCTCGTTTTTTGTGACATACTGTGTTTTTGGGTCAATAATAATAATAATAATAATAATAATAATAATAATAATAGCTTTATTTTTATACCCTGCCTCCATCTCGCTGAAGGGACTCAGGGCAGCTTACAAAGGGACAAACCCAGAAATACAGTTTAAAAACAAGCCCAGAAAATACAAACAACAAAGAAAATCAACCAAAAAATCAATAAAAACATCATAATCCGACAACATCATAATTATCGTATCAAGGCTGTGCATCAAATGCTGTGCATAAAGAGGAAATGTTTCTACATGCTGGCTTTGTGGTAGTGCTTGTGATTTCTGCTATCCTTATCCACTTGTAAGAGGTAATTGCATGTTAATTCCCTAAACTAAGGAAACGTAAAGGGCGAAACAGCACCAAGGGGACAGGAAAGTCCAACTGGACTACTCCAACCTCCCTTTCTTGGGCAAGGTGCTGGAGCGGGTGGTCGCCTCCCAGCTCCAGGGTTTTCTGGATGACATCAACTACCTAGATCACTCACAGTCTGGTTTCAGGCCTGGTCATGGCACCGAGACGGCCTTGGTCGCCTTGGTGGATGACCTCCGTAGAGAGCTGGACAGGGGGAGTGTGACTCTGTTGGTTCTCCTGGACATCTCAGCAGCTTTCGATACCATCGATCATGGTATCCTTCTGGGACGACTCTCTGGGATGGGTCTCGGGGGTTCGGTTCTGTCATGGCTCCGGTCCTTCCTGGAGGGTCGATCCCAGATGGTGAATCTGGGAGACGCCTGCTCAGACCCCTGGCCTTTGACCTGTGGGGTCCCGCAAGCCTCTATTCTGTCTCCCATGCTTTTTAACATCTACATGAAACCGCTGGGAGAGGTCATCCGGAGTTTTGGAGTTAGGTGCCATCTCTACGCAGATGACACACAACTCTACTACTCATTTCCACCTAATTCCAAGGAGGCCCCTCAAGTTCTGGACGAGTGCCTGGCCGCTGTGGCTATCTGGATGAGGAAGAACAAGCTGAAGATCAATCCCGACAAGACAGAGGTCATCCTGGTCAATCGTAAACCGGATCGGGTATAGGGTGGCAACCTGTGCTGGACGGGGTTACACTCCCCCTGAAGTCACAGGTCCGCAGCTTGGGAGTCCTCTTGGATTCATCACTTATGCTTGAGGCTCAGGCGTCGGCGGTGTCCGGGAGGGCTTTTGCACAACTAAGACTTGTGCGTCAGCTGCGACCGTACCTCGCAAAGGCCGATCTGGCCAGGGTGGTCCATGCCTTAGTCACCTCTAGGTTGGATTACTGTAATGCGCTCTACATGGGGCTGCCCTTGAAAATGGCTCGGAAATTCCAACTGGTTCAACGGGCGGCGGCCAGGATGTTAACTGGCACCCCTTACAGAGAGAGGTCAACCCTCCTGTTTAAGGAGCTCCACTGGCTGCTGTTTACCTACCGAGCCCAATTCAAGGTGCAGGTGCTTATTTACAAAGCCCTAAATGGTTTGGGACCTGCCTACCTGCGTGACCGCATCTCCGTATATGAACCCACGTGCTCCCTCCGTTCATCCGGAGAGGCCCTGCTCGCGATCCCACCTGCGTCACAGGCTCGTTTGGTGGGGACGAGGGGCAGGGCCTTCTCTGTGGTTGACCTCCGACTTTAGAACACCCTCCCCAAAGACATTAGACTAGCCCCCACATTGGCTGTCTTTAGGAAGAACTTGAAGACCTGGCTAT
Source organism: Anolis sagrei (assembly GCF_037176765.1). Classification (NCBI taxonomy): domain Eukaryota; kingdom Metazoa; phylum Chordata; class Lepidosauria; order Squamata; family Anolidae; genus Anolis; species Anolis sagrei. Next base: position 44,717,034 of record NC_090022.1, read on the forward strand.
TCTGATGTGCCTTTCCTGAATAGGATAACCTCCAGCACTCCATCCCAGAAGCACCTTATTAGAGTTTAAGACTCTCTGCACATTGCACTTGCCCAGAATCCCAACATATCACCTCTTACACCCAGCACTTTTTTTAACCTGTACCCTTCATTGGCCCGGCCCTGGTTTTATTGCGTAATAGTGTAATGTTTTGTTGTTTTTATTGCTTATGTTTTTAATTTGCTTGCTTTGTATTGTTATTGTCTGTTCTTGTTGTTTGAGGCCTTGGCCTTTGTAAGCCGCATCGAGTCCTTCAGGAGATGCTAGTGGGATACAAATAAAGTTTAATAATTATAATTATAATTATAATTATAATAACATGTATTAGCTATTCCCAAACACCTGATAAAGTCTTTGTCCAGAACTGCACTGCCCTTTTCTCTTTTGTACAGTGAGACAGATCATTAGCCTCATTTAGTGCTGTGTACTATCTGTTTTGCGTAGCAGCTTTCCCATTTCTAGTGGTCTCAGCTTTTCTTGCACTTGAGCAATGTGAGAGTTTTCCTTGTACAGCATTGTGATATCCCTTATGGAAATCCTGTTAGCGATGACTCAACAAGGGACTGTCTGCATGCAAAAACATGTACTTCGCTACAGAGCAGTGACCTTGCTCTCTATATGTTAAGAGTGCATTCCATATCCTTTGTTCTACCCTTTTTGAAACAAAAGTTCCTCCACATTTTCAAATATTGTTTCATTTCTGTGGGCTTACAAGGTAACTGACGACTGAGTGGGAAATTGTAGCCAATTCCCATGGCCTCTCCACAGGTTCTTTGAGAGATTCTGTGCTTTTCAGATCATTTCCCTTGTTATCTCCCCACAGGGATCTTTCTGGTCTTGTGTGGACACGAGACTGCATTTTCAGGTACTTCCCCTTTTTCTGTGTAGCGCAGAGTCTGAATACTTGCAAGCCTGATAGCCTGTGGCGAGGAGAAAAAAGCTTTTATTCCTCCTAGAAAGCACCATCACATTGTGTGATATTGACTTTAAATAAATACATTCTTTCTATGAGAAATGAGCAAGATGGAAGAAGAAAGAAAAAATGTAAGAGGGAAAAATGAGTGGGAGGAAGAGAATCAATAATGTCTTTTAATCTGTATATGTAAGATGTCCAAGTTTTTTTTTCTGATACAACACCCTAAGTATGCAGTATTTAATAGAGACTTTTAGCTAGATAATGCCCAACATGGTGTATTAAATATAATACAGTTATTAGTGTTAGTTTTTATGCTTGTTTTATCTTAAACTTAATTAGTCACTAGAGAGAAGGGGCAGTGGAATGGAAATGAACACATTCACTCTGTGGAATTCATCCACGTCTGGGCACATAGGAATTGGATAGCTCCCAGTTTGCGGTGTTTGTGTGGGTATCTATATTGAATGTTCTTTGATACAGTAAATTACATTTGTCATACAGGATGCTACATGGGAGATTCATGACTGAATTTTACACTCAATTTTATTTCCCAGAAATAATCCTCCTCCTGTCTTCTAAAAAAACCAAGATTTAGACCTGTGATAGAGGTTCTTATCTGGAACAGGGACTCATGGAGACCTCCAGGTGCTTTTGACTCACAGTTACTTGCACCCCTAGACAACAACCATTGCATTGGCCAACTCACATTTTGATGCCTCATATTTAGACATGTTTCTGGGTATATTTGGCCTGATGATTCAAAAAATGACACACATTTCCCCTTATCAGGTGTAGTTTTTGGAATACAGAATATGTGTCATATTCTAGTCTTCATCTGCTCACCCATACGAAATCATGATAACCATATCTAAGAACATCCCGTATAGACTACTGCAACATGCTCTTCATGGGGTTGCCTTTGTTCAGAAGCTTCAAATGGTCCAGTGGGCGGCAGCCAGGTTGCTAATGGGAGCAATGCTCAAGGAGCACACAACTCCTCTGTTGCACCACTGGCTGCCAGTTTGCTACCAGGCACAATCAAAATGATGATCTTAGCCTATAAAGCCCTAAATGGTTCTGGTCCAACCTACCAGTCCAAACACATTTCTCCTTATGAACCAGCTAGGAATTTAAGATCTTCTTTGCAAGTGCATCTGGCGGGGACAAGAGATAGGGCCTTCTCAGAGGTGGCACCTCAGCTATGGAACTTCCTTCCTAGGGAAGATTGCCCCCTCCTTACTGACATTCCCACAAAAAGTAAAAACATGGCTTTTTGAACAAGCCTTTGGAAATGCAGCATAATTAATGAATATGGAACCCTGGAAAGAATGACCATGGAATGGCTTGACAATGTTTTTGGAAAATGAGCTAATAGGAAGTCACTGGTGATTATATGTTTTTAATGATTTTTACATGGTTTTTATAATGTGTGTTAAGTATTTTTAATTCTGTTTAAGATTATTGTGGCATCTAATTGTGCCGGCTGTAAGACTCCTTGAGTCACCTCCGGGCAGAGAAAGGCAGCATAGAAATGCAGCAAATAAATAATAAATATGGAACATGGCCATATAGCCTGGAAAACTCACAGCAACCCAGTGATTCTGGCCATGAAAGCCTTCGACAACACATATCTGAGAAACTAGAGCTAATGTGGTCTATCCAGTGCAGTTTTCTGAATCAGCATCCCAAACAACCCCAGCAGCAGCCCTGAAACCAAGACACCAATAACCGTTTTTGTTGAGCTGTGTAATTTCCACCCCAAATCCAGTTTTTTCATTTAATTAATATATACATTGTAAGCAAAAGTAACAATAACTCCTCTTCCCCTGTTATTCCCCAGCAATTTTACAACAACAAAAAGTAGAAGAAAACATTGCTGTAAATGTCATTCTTGTGCAGGCCTCCCACTGTCATATAAAATATAAAATTATAGTAATAGAGTCCATAATAAGATAAAACAGCCCAAATTATCTCAATTAGTCCCCCTCTTTCAAACTGCACTTATTTTGTCATTCAACCCTGTATTTATCTGAATGCTGGTATCTATGTTCTCATCATTCACACATTGCATAACTGGAATCTAATTCAAATAAAATGCATCTGGCTTAACTTTTCCGTTAGTCAACAAGATAGTATAGGACATTTTTTTTCCATAACAGCTATAAACTGTATCATTTTATGCCATGCAGATTGTTAATAATTAAGACCATCTTTCCATCTTTTAGCTATTCCCAATTAAACTGCCACAATGCAAAATATTGCATGATCTCTTTATAAAAAACTGTTATTGTCTCCTTCAAAAAGGCCAAGTAAGCATAAATTTAAGATCCTTCACAACTGGCACCTTCAGTATAAAGGAAAATTCTTGCACAATTAAATCCAATAATGAACGAATAGCTTAGCAGTCACATCATTTAAATTAACAGAATCATAGAGTTGGAAGAGACCTCATGGGCCATCCAGTCCAACCCCAGTGTAAGCCTTTAAAATCACAGCATCTCAAAGTCCAGACCCCACACTTTAAATTCTGGAGATCTGAAGTGATGTTCTATACCATTTGTGTCAATTTGTGTAATTGATTTTCCTAATGTAAGCTGAAACAAATCACAATGGTTTGGTCCAGGCTCTGTCTAATTTGGTTTCCTAGAGATGTGACTCCTTTTACATCCTTCAGTGTTAGTTGTTGATTTATTGAGAAGGTCATACAATCTGACTAGACATGACCATTGCATGATCCAAGTGAGGCAAAAATCATAGAATCATAGAGTTGGAAGAGACCTCGTGGGCCATCCAGTCCAATCTCATGCCAAGAGGCAGGAAAATAGCATTCAAAGCACCCTCGACAGATGGCCAACCAGCCTCTGTTTAAAAGCCTCCGAAGAAGGAGCCTCCACCACACTCTGGGGTAGAGCGTTCCACTGCTGAACAGCTCTCACAGTCAGGAAGTTCTTCCTCATGTTCCGGTGTAATCGCCTTTCCTGTAGTTTGAAGCCATTGCTCCACATCCTAGTCTCCAGGGCAGCAGAAAACAAGCTTGCTCCCTCCTCCCTATGACTTCCTCTCACATATTTATACATGGCCATCATGTCTCCTCTCATTTTAGACAGCTAAAATAGAAGTGATACTAATGGCATCTGTGTAGTTGCTGTAAATGCTTTTCTTATTTAACTGAATGGCATGGGAAACCTTGGGAATGAAGGGATTCGGAAATATAACTTTTTTTCTTCTCTGCTACCTACCCAGCTACCATTATGATAAAACTTTCGTCTTTGAATATGTTATATGTAATTGAAAGATATTCCAGTTGGTGCCAGAAGAATCTATCTTAAAATGAACATAGTGCCTTTAAATATGTGATTTCTGTCAAAATAATGTCAGTGGAAAGAAAAGTAAACATTTCCACCCACTATCTGTGAAACAGTGCAGTATTCTCTGCAACTACATTCCTACACTTAATGCCATATCTACTTTATTTCTGAATTTTCAAGAAAGGTGCAGTAGTACTTCAAGTACTGAAAGAGCCTTCAGGGTGAAAAAATTCAATAGGAAGGACTTACTGTATGCCCAGCAACCCTTTATGGAGACACTGAACTTGACATTTCAGGTTTCCTGAAGGCTGAAATGTCCTGATGTACAGTAGTATCTGCAGGAAAGATAGGGAGTAGTGCAGCTGTCATTTCTATACGCATGTTCCAGGCACTGTACCAGTAATATGTCAGAATATCTTCACCCACGGCTCTTTTGTCATGTTTTCCCTTTTAGGCTTTGCGGAGTTGTCTTTACACCTGTAGCAAGTCATACTGGAGGCCAGTTATGCTTTTATGATTGAAAAACAATGTCAGGGTCTCAGTGTCTGGGAAGCAATCCAGAATGGGTTAGTGGGTGGATGAAGGGGCTGTGGAAGTCATGCCCTAACAGCAGGAAGAAACAACTGGCTTGAAATAGTCCTGTATAACAAACTTCTAAGGATAAGTGGTTGTTTTACAAAGTTCAAAGGTGAACGTTTGAAAGCATCTTGCACATTTAAGAGATGAGTAAATGTTAGTAATTAAGTCAATTGAGTGCAAATAAGCACAGTGAGCCAAATATCCACGTGCCATGTTTCTTGGTCTAGCTGAACCCCACTGTTATTTTTATTAGTAGTAGTCAAGGTTGTACAGTAGTCATTTAAAAATCAATTTCTTCCCCAGTCTACTCTATCCTTATGACATCTATGAGGACACTCACTATATCCCCATGTACCATCCTTCATGTGAAAATAAATTGTAGTTATTGAGCCCAAATGTGATCTTCTCTGTTTATTTGTATAATGTTTCCCTGTTTGTATTGGACTATTCCCAGTAGCTCCTGGTTGCCATTATTCGATGCTTCAAGAAATTGAATATTTTTAACGGTAACAGCTGATGGTTGTCTACTTACAATTGTTTACTAAAGATGATCATAACTGAAAATAATATGTGTCTTAGGGCATTTCATTTTCATAAATAGTTTGATCTGTTTCTTGCTCTAGCTGAGCCAGGTGTTGAAATAAGGTGTTGAACTAAGGAAGGAAGGGAAGGGAAGAAAGAACTCTCCTAAGAAGTTGGACTGTGATAACAGATGAGCAGTTTTCTCATTGATTTCATTTTGACAGTTTTCAAAGCTGGAGACAGACAAGGGAATAGAAACAGAAGCCCAAGGCTTGCTTTTGTAGCATGAAAGTTCAATATAGCTTTATGGGATTTAATGGTTGAAAATATTATTGTATGTGCTGTCATTGTATTTGTATATGCATGTGCCTTCCTGCCACCTATTGACTTGGGAAACCTCATGATTTTCACAGTGTTTCCTTAGGCAAGAAATACTCCGAGGTGATTTCCCATTGCCTTTCTCTGAAATATTGCTGGATTGGGGGAGGGGAGAAGAGAGATTTTATTTCATTTCATTGTCTTATCTGTTACTACTTATACTGCAGTGGTATTGTTATTATTATTGCTGATGCAACCATGTAATTTCTACAAAGCTGTTGTATGTACAAATTATAATGTGTAGTAGCTGTGAAATTGTTATTTTGTGAAAGTAATAATTACAAAAACAATGCTTTCATTGTGGTGAAGGTTAGAGATGAGCATCCTCATTCTGTTTCCCTCCAAGTGTGAAGTTCATGCTGAAATATGCTACCTAAATGCCAAGGGCATGAACGCCGCTGGGATTCATCATGACATCATTCCAGTTTATGGGCAGGACATAATGTCACAACAACATGTGACAAAATGGGTACGGAATATATTGTGAAACCATGAAGAAACTTCGCAGAGCCATCCAAAACAAATGTTGTGGGATGTTGACAGCAGAAGTCTGTCTCCTTCATGACAATGCATGTCCACATACCACTCATGCAACACAAGAGTTGTTGACGTCATTTGGTTGGGATGTTTTAAGCTACCCCTCTTACAGCCCCAATCTCGCACCCAGTGACTATCATCTGTTCACTAAAGTGAGGAAACACCTGGGTGGAAAACACTTTTCCAATGATAACGAGGTAAAAATCAAAGTGACTAACTGGCTGAAAAAGACAGAGGGAAACTTCTATGACACAGGCATCAAAAACCCATCCCATGGATGACAAAATGTATTGAACTGAATGGTGATTATGTGGAAAAGTAATGTAACACCTATGCTACAATCCTTGTAAGTTTTATTACAATATATTCATACTTTGTACTATTATTTTTTTTTAAAAAAATGTAACCTTACTTTCCAAAATTTCTTAGTGTTGTATTTTAAACAGAAAACAATATAATTATTTTTATGTTATGATGAGCTTTAGAAAATACTCATTTTCTAAAGCTCATCATGTTAGGATGGGCTTTAGAAAACACTCGTAATGAGATACTGTGAAAAACCTGTATTTGACAAAAGAGAGTCTTATCAATGCAGTACCTGCAAGAGACAAGGCACACATATACACATGGTAATGAAAGCAGTCTTTCTTCTCCAATATTCCCATTTCTCCATTTGTTTAGATTGAAGCTGAGTTTTGTGGCAGATCATGTCAGATGTTGCTTTGTGTACATGAAGCAGAGAAGGAAGTCTGACAAATATGAATGACTAGGGTGAGCTGGGAGCTTGTTCTTTTCTGATGGCATGTGGCTTCTTGTGCAGCCTCAACAACAATCAAATCACACTCTGGTCTGAATGAGGAGAAGCCAGGTAATTCACAATGTGTTTCACTATTAAAAATTCCTTTATGCCACTGTAGGAACATTTGCATTTATTGTAAAACAGCTACACATAGGAAGCAGATAGCATGTGAGTATACTGTCTGGCATTTAGCATATCATGTTATTGTGATGTAATGTAATGTCCTATGACACATAAGGGAGAGGAAGTTGCTCAGACATACCTTAGACTGACATGTTTGCTGAAAGAAAAAGTGTGACACGAGCTCTTCTGATGATACCACTGGCCTGCTTCTGCATCCCCCTCCGGCCCCTTTGTTGCCTCTCTTTTTCAGAACATTATTTCTGAAATAGAACTTACAGTATAATCTCAACAAACCTCTCCTCAAGTATTGAATTAAAATCACATTATTATTTTTAATGAAAATTAGGTGCTATATATAGCAGTGTAATTTTCTTGGGAAATTACATGTGGCAGTTCTGTTAGGAACTCTGCAGGTACTAATTTCTTGGAAAACATAGTTCAAAACCAGCTAGAGCATCACTGAAAACGAGAATCTCTCTCTTCCGAACTTTCAGAAAATACCATATTTATTTGAGTATAATGCACCATCAAATGTTATGTGCACCTGAATTTTAAAGCTACACATTACAAAAAAAATGAATTTGTCTTCAAATGTAATGCACACATTAACACTGACACTGCTTATCAGCCTCCTGTCCAGCCTCTAGGGCTCCAGGTTCATCTTGACCTTTTCAAGCAGGTCAGTTTATATACAGAATTCAATGCACCATTAAGTCTAATGTGTGCATCTCATTTTTTGTAATGTCATTTAGCCAAAAAAAGAGGTGATCATTAAACGCAAGTAAATAAGGTAATATAACCTGTATTGCTTCTTACTAAGAAGATGTCTTTGGTTTGCTGTGGAGATGGATAACATGCATCCTACCTCCCTAGCACTCCAGTGCCCATGGCTTAAGAACCCACTGTGAAGAATTACAGCTTTCCTGCTGATTCAGTAAGGGATATTATATGATAATCCTTCCCTGGTAGATAAAATGAGGCTTGTGACACCTTAAAGACGGAACAATATAATTCAGCATAGGCCTGTTTCTTGAAAAAAATAGATTGTAGTTCACAAATGCTTATTCTGAAATAAATTAATATTTAGGTTTCTTCACTACTTATTCTTTTCATACTGAAGCCGACTTCACCTGACTATTGCCCCAGCTACACTTCCATATAGTACAGTTTGAAATTGGATTATATGGTCAGTGTAGAATCATAGAATCTTTGAGTTGGAAGAGATCTTATGGGCCATCCAGCCTACCCCCTGCCAAGAAGCAGGAAAGTCACATTCAGTCTCATACAGTCCACTTCAATGCAGTTAGAACTGCATTATATGAGCCATACTGACCATATAGTGCCGCTTCAAAGCTTCACTCTCTGACAGCTGGTTTTCTGTAAGCCCCCTTCTACACTGCTATATAAAATCCAGAGTATCTGCTTTGAACTGCATTTTTATGGCAGTGTAGACTCATTTAATCCAGTTTAAAGCAGTTAATGTGGATTATTGGCTTTGATAATCTGGATTATATGGTAGTGTAGAAGGGCCTTAGTGACCAGTGCCATCTGGGACAAGTGAATAACCCGATCTAATGTAAATGTTGTTGTTACCATCATCACCATCATTAGCAGCAGCAGCAGCTGGTTGCTCCCTTCATTTCTGTCCCAAGATTTACTGCATTGTGATGAAAAAATATGGTGGGAGTATATATAGAAACAATTATGGTAGGAACTGAAAAAATATTTGAAGGAACTCACTAAGGCTGTGTAGAGGGTCTCCTTAGAGTTCAACCTCAGTGTTTGCTTTGGTCTTGCTGTAGGAGACAAAAGAAATTTCTGGATGTTCCCAGAATATAATTTGTATTTTCTGATTTTGAGTAGACTTGCATGCATTGTAAATGATGTCAAGTGTGTAGCAGGAGTTAGGTTGTGGTGGGTTGTATGTGAAATACTAAGTGCAAGCCTTGCTCGTATGATACAAAGATGGAACTGTGAACTTCTCTGACCTAAGATAATAACTCAGTCATTACGTATATTATCATGCTATTTGAAGTAATTAAGAGTGAGTTAAGAGCTCCCTGATCTTCTTTGCCTCATTAAGACTTTTAAAAGGTAAATGAATGTCATTGCAGCACTTTGATCCTGATATTTTACTGCAGTTTTACTACTCCAATAGGGAAAAGGCAGGGGGAAAAACATCTACAGCCAGCTTTTTATGGAGATGGGTGGGTAGGGACTTTGCCAAGAAAATCTTTTTTCCTGTGAATATCCATCTCCTCTTCTGTGTTGTAGTTGATGGCATTTTGTTTTTTTCTTCTTGTCTGTGCAAAGTCCAACCAAAGTATTGCTCAGAACAGGAATGGACAAAGCACTGGCTATGCGTATCATTCTAACCCCTTTTATGAATCTCTACATGAGACCCCTGGCCTCCCCCTCATTCTTTACAGTATTTGTTGGAGTTAGGACCCAAACCATGCAGAAAGTACTCCAGTACATGAAAGCATATGTAATACTCAAATGCATCTCCATAAGCAACCAAGAATTTTGTACTGACTGCAAATACTTCCATTTTTATATGCAATTCTTTTCAATATGTCAACAGAAAGTGGTAGGATATGGTCCATATAGGAATCCAGAGGGAGCATTAGCTACGTACTATCATACAGGTGATCACTGAAGCATATGCATTTGGTGGTTCTCCTTGTTCTAGTTTTCATTCACTATCCTGAACACAGTATATGACTCGTAGGTAAATAGATAAACAAAACAGAGGGAGAGCTGGCAGAGCTTGGAAAACTTACTTTTTGGATACAACTTTAGAAACTCAGTTATGTGGTCACTTGCCATTTTTCAGACAGGAAAGTGGCCACATGAGCTTCTTCAGAAATTCTCTATATGTTTGCTATTTCTTCCAAATGCCCTTTTGCTTATTCAAATGAGTGAGGGTTTGTTCCAACTACTATTTTCTTTTCCATGAAGTGAGGCTTTATGGAGTGTCCTTTTGATATTTGCCCAGTTGATGGTTTTTCCCATCTCGGCTGGGGAGCTCTTGAGCTGCTTCAGAGTTAGGAATGGTTTCCTGATTGCTTTTCTAACTAATGCCATACTTACCTTGCTACTGGGTTTTGGTCAATGGTATATTCTAGGTAGAGTTGTTGTTAAACCATATTCTTTATAGTTTAATCACAGCAAAAAGGAATGAATCCTTACACAACTTAGAAGTGCTCAGTTTGGTTTTGCATATTCACTGTGCTAAGTATTTTGTGCATCTCAAGTGGTAACTATATCTATTAAATCCATTCAATTCCAGGTTGTAACACTATAAAAATGTAAAAAAATAAACCCTCTTCAGATTTAGTAGCACTTCTATACAATGGATAACAGTGAGGTTCAGGCAGTATAATTGAATTCTACACGTTGTTTATCTCAAATAATAATCCCAAATAATACAGTCATTGTTTTCAAAACAATACTTGCTCTGGGATTTGTTTTAGTTGTTGTATTTATCTTTAACTTTTCTTTTATTTAAATAATGATTAAAAAGTGTGCACAATAAACTTTATTAATTATTATTTAATTTGGCACTTATTTGGCACACAGTTGGCACACTGTATTACATCAATGGGCAAAATAAAAGCAAACAAATGTGAGAGAACTGCTAAGAAATTTCTTCTTGTTTCCAGTTCTGTAAATATGACTCTATATACTTTATGGGATGTCAAGAGAAACTGACAGTACAAGCAGTAGAACTATATACAAAGATCTTCATGACAGACTGTTTTGTTTTCATTTTGAATTGAGAAAATGGGTTTTTCCAAAAAATACAAAACTGCTTACATGTCCAAGTAACATTTAGGTTTAACAGTTTGTTTTCCAGAGACTGTGTGTATTTCATTTGCCGAGAGACTCCAAAAGAAGGCCCCTAAATGTGTTTGCAACTGGGCCCATGTCACTTATTTCTATGCCTTATCATACACACAGTTCTTATATTGTCAACTTTCTCCATCAAAATCCAATTACTGACAAAGGTGCCTTTCAAAACAATTTGCTACAGCTAGATGGAATCGCCAAAAGTATAGTTAGAAAAGCTTCAGCATAAATGCGAGGTCTTTTCAGTGGGAAAAGCGTTGGATTCAAATTGTATTTAGGTCGCTCTTCATCTCTTCAGGTGTCCTGTAACTAAACAGATTTTTCTTTTAAGAAATTGTATTTTAAAATATGTTTAGTAGTCTTATAGTAGCCTCTTCTAGATTCTGTGCTGTGTGTTTTTATAAGTCACTGAAATTAAAAGAGCAGAACACTATGTATTAAATTGCACATATTTTCGCCCTCTTCACTAATACGTGTTTCTGCTGATTATTGAACACATATAGCTGAAAACTAAAAACCCATATTGAGCTTGATGCCATAACTAACACATTTTATAATGGTGGAATTTAAGTAGAGACTTATATTCTGTTAAATGTGAGATTCATTTATCAAAAATAGTAAATGGGTGGATGCAGGCATTCTGGCTCCATGGCATGACCTTGACTCATACCTTACTCAGGTTGATATTTGCCGTACCTGGCAGCCCACCAGAATCTTGATCTGCTCTTTGTGGACACTATTTAAACAAAAATAAGCAAACAAAAGTTCTGAACTTAAAGTAAAAATTATGAAAAATATAATTATAGACAATCAAATTGATTAGGTCAAGGGTGAGAGAGAGAGGAACAATATAATGTGTGTTTGGGTATATTTATACTGCCACAGAAAGATGTATAGCTTTAAATCTGATTTTTGAAATCTGATGGGTGTAGGTCGGTCGTTCCTAACCTTTGATCCTTCAGGTGTTTTGGACTTCAGTTCCCACAATTCCTATCAACTGATATGATGGCTGGGATTTCTGGAAGTTGAAGTCCAAAACAACTGGAGGTTGGGAATAACTGGTGTAGATAGTATTGCCAACAGTATTTTGTCAAAATAGGGTAGGATAGTACAAGTGGTTTTGAGTATGGTGTCCTGCTGGCAGGGGTCTAGACCAGGGTCTTCAGATATAAAAACTGGAACTGACATGGCTAATTTGGTATTAATTCCAGCCATGATGTTAACTGCTGTGTCTGCTCCTCTGTATCTGCATTTTCTTTCTTTCTTAAAATGTGATTGGAGAAGACTTACCAGGCTAAAAAAAACCCTGATAAAGACCTTCCTTGAAAACTAAGAAACTGAACAGCAAAAAGCATCAGGTTTACCCATTTTTCATGTAAAAGGATGGATCAGGACTCAAGATTATTCCAGAAGCTTTTTCCTGGTGTATTGTGAAGAATACACAGTCAACGCCATGTTCTAATGGAGCTGTGTTTATAATAAATTATAAGGTGAATCCACAATTCACAATTATAGTGCAATGCTTCCACTTTAACTGCTGTGTCATTCTGTGGAATCTTGGGATTTATTGAAGAATATTTTGAATACTCAATCAGAGAACTCTAGTGCTCCAAGAGGTTCAAAACCTCACAATTCCATAGAATGCAACCCTTGCAGTTAAAGTAGAATCACAGCTCTCTAATTCTTTAGCTTTAATGGTCCATGGTCAGTTTAAAACTTACTAAATGAAAGAGTTCAGAGGCTTCATTTCATGAGACCAATTTCATACAAAGTTCTTGATTTTCAGTTTAGAACCCTTCCACACAGCTGCATAAAATCCACATTGAACTGGATTATATGGTAGTGTGGACTCAAACTAGTTCAAAGCAGATATTGTGGATTATCTGCCTTGATATTATGGGTTATATGGCTGAGTGAAAGGGTCCTAAGACTTTCAATAGATAAATGGGGACTAGCTTACTTAATATTTGGCCCCATCTACACTGCCATATAATGCAATTTCATAATGCAGTTTAACGGCCTTTATTTCCACTGGAATTCCTGCTTTTTGGCAGCGGGTTGGACTGGATGGCCCACAAAGTCTCTTCTAACTCAATGATTCTATGAAAGTTTTTGTGTTGAAATCAATGCATGGAGTTATAGTTTTGTATCTAAAACCCAACTGCTAGGCAGCACTACAGCAGTCATCAGGAGCTTGGTAAATCAACCTTTATGTAATTGCCATTGACTCATTCAGCTTATTCGTATTGTAATGGGCATATGGATTTTGTCCAGGAAAACCTTTTATGAAAAATAATAAGATAAGTTGGATCTAGGCTACTTATCAATATTCTAAAAAAGTCTGCATCCCGAAGCCTCTTATTCTGCAACTATTTTCCCTTGTTCATATTCTCACCAATGAGAGGACTATCTAAGCTTAGAATAAACATTCTTCTTCCCAATATGAGTGACTCTGGGTCATGCAAGCTTGAAAATTGGATGTACCTCTTCCCTTAGAGACTCAATCTCAACAACACAAGCACATTTTCTCTATGCTTTATGTGGACTGCATTACAATCTTCAGAAAACTTCAGGAGTCATAGCTGAAATGTGTTTCAGCTTATATTTATGTCCTGGGAGTGAGAATTTGTTAAACTGGGATTTAAATTGGAACAGAATGAATTTCTGGCCCATTTCTTGATGGCAAGGAAGAATCCCTTTTAGGATGTGGTAGGTATTGCTGCAGTTCCCTGTCCATTTTCCGAGTTACCTTTTTGACATCTTCACAGCTATATTACTAGTCCAGCAGTTTTGCAACTCTGCCATTTATTGATACTGCACTGATTGTGGAAATGTTTAAGTCAAGGTCTCATTTTCAGGGGAAAATCATAGAGAAGAAGGATTCATTCAACTAGGAGAGTGTGCTATCTTCCAATGGTTGTCTATTTTCAGATACATTTTGTGAACTCTTATATCATCAGATGAGCCCAGGCACATGGTAACAGCCAAGGACCTATGTTCAACACTATAAAGTTGAAATATCAATTTCTGTAGATGAAATGTCAGTCCTCCTGCCTCAGTAATCTTCGCTGGGCACATATAGCTCTTCCAGGTTCTGACAGAGGTGAAAAACATTTCAGACAATATGAACATAGAGCTTCTTGAGGTCGGAAAGCTAAATTCTTTGCTGGTCCCGAACACACTTGCTGTGTTGCCCTATTTAAATGACAAGTGAAATATGGTGCATGAAAACATCAATTGTTCATGTTCTTAAGAAGTAAATGGTAAAGATGTGACTTTAGCAGCATCACAGCTTTTGGAAGAAAGAAGAAATTTAGCCCTCTTCATATAGTGCTAATGAAAATATCCTGCAGAGGCTTCTCAACCAATACAGTTGTAGAAATTGTTGTTGTTGTTGTTTATTCATTCAGTCGCTTCTGACTCTTTGTGACCTCATGAACCAGCCCACACCAGAGCTCCCTGTTGGCCGTCACCACCCCATCTCCTTCAGAGTCAAGACAGTCACTTCAAGGATACCATCCATCCATCTTGCTTTTGGTCAGCCCCTCTTTCTTTTTCCTTCCATTTTCCTGTCTTCTCATGATGTGGCCAAAGTACTTCATTTTTGCCTTTAATATCCTTCCCTCCAGTGAGCAGTTGGGCTTTGTTTCCTGAAGTATGAACTGGTTGGATCTTCTCACGGTCCAAGGCACTCTCAGAATTTTCCTCCAGCAATACAGTTCAAAAGCATCTATCTTCCTTCACTCAGCCTTCCTTATGGTCCAGCTCTCACATCCATAGGTTACTACAGGGAATACCATTGCTTTGACTATGCGGCTCTTCGTTGCCAGTGTGATGTCTCTACTCTTCGCTGTTTTATCAAGATTGGTCATTGCTCTCATCCCAAGAAGTAAACATCTTCTGGTTGTAGCTGCAGAAGAGGACATTTCAATTGATGGGACAAAATGTTAATTCTAGACATGATGTGGTTCTCCTCCTCTGTGCCTGCATCTTTTTATTATTATTTTTCTTTCATTTTAAAGTGGGAGTGTTATCTCTAACCACATAGTTCATTCAGTTTCAAAATGTTGCTTTAGGTGGTGCATTCTTGGGCATTTTGTTTTGTACTGTTTTGAGGGAGACATGCTGAAATGTGTATATAGCTTAGCAGAGGTGGTGATATGTTCCTTATCCAATTAATAATGGATGTTGTAATCATTTGGTTTAAAGTGTTACTCAGTTTTATTCATCAGCACTTTTCTGCTTATCTGTAGTGAGCCTGACCCCCATGCATGCCAAAATATTGGTTTAGTTGTTGAAATAGCATCTGCAGATCAGAAGACAGTCTTTCTTAAGTCTTCTCAGCACATTGAACCTCACTATTAGAAACTAAGCAATTTTAACTTATATAAAGAGGCTGAGACCTCTAATGATATTACTTCATTTTTTATTAGGCAGGCAGTTTATCTTGTAAACATGAAAGTTCCTTAAGTACTAGACGTCAGAAAGATTAATAAATGATAAGAATGTATGATTAGACAGCTTTATTTATTTTTAATCTAAAACTGCCTTGTGTGGATTCTTGAAAAAGAGATTACTATGCTTTCATGTTCTCTCTTCACCAAACACACACAACATAAAGGTTTCCCTAAAATCACATATGGTTTGTAGAACAGGAGGGTCTTATTTAATGTGAATGCTTTGTTTTTGCCAGAGTAAGCATACTAAAGAAAATGCCATAGTAGCATGCTTCCTTAATCAAGCCTGAGCATCAGGGAACTTGCTTTAACACACACGTACGTACAGAATGGAGTCATGCTCTGCTGAAAATGAATTACCTCTGGTCAACAGCTAAAAGAGTTTAAGTGGTTTGCCAAATTTCCTGTCTGTTGCCCCTCTCGCCCCAGCTGCCCTGGAGGTCTAGCAGGAAGATAACACACCGTCATGGAGGAGATGAGAGTTACAGTACAGCAATTAATCTTAGACCACCCCTATTTCTGCACGGACATGAATGGTGATCTGATGCCATAGCTTCCTGAACAAAAAAAGGGACATCTTGCTATTCCTTAATGGCTCACCCTGACTTTGTATACAGAAGAGTGTTTATCATCTCCCCAGGGACCTCTAGGCTACCCTTGTTACCATTTCACTGCAATGCAGGCAAATCCAGCATGATCAAAGGAAAATTTAAGGATGATATATATCTTATTATGTCAGTTCTCTAGCTGTTTTATACACCTATGTAACCGTTTTTGGATTCATGAGAGAGTAATATGATGTGAGAAGGAAAATTTGACAAGCAGAATGACGGAAGGTCACTTCCATAGCACTGTAGTACTTTGATGACACTTCCAATGCTTTGGCTCCAGCTTATGGCATCCTAGGTTAAGTGTTTTTTTGTGAAATATTTAGAATTCAGCCTAAGCGCTCTTTTAATGCTTCACCAAACTACAAATCTTAGGATTCCACACAATGCACCCATGGCACTAAGAGTGGAATTGTAGTGCTATAACTGTGTAGTTTGAATATGACTTCAGGACTAATCTGGGAAAGCATCTATATTTTTCATCACAAGATAACATCCTTAATTGTATATACAATGTTCCCTTTACCACACAGTAACACAGTTTGAAAGATCAGGTTATTATTTCAAAGGAAGTACAGTTTTTTCTTCATCTCTCAGTGACTTAAAAGTGCTGGCATATTTTTTGATTTTTCTTGTATAGATTTCCTTAGATCTTGTGGAAAAGTAGAGAATCTCAAAATATTACGAGGATCTGTAATCTTAAATCTCATTGTAATATTTCCCTTTATATCTCTATAGATTAAAGATTGGATATAACTTAAAAGAAGCATCATTCTGATCACTACGTATTGGACACCAGCCTCCTTTGACCTCGGAAATTGAAAATGAGGTTGCTATGGGAACTGCTTGTTCTGAAATCATTCATGTTGTGCCTTGCAGGTAAGGTGTCTTTTTAAAAACTTTTTGTTCCCCCTTTATTTATGGTTTCTAAATTCTTCTGTTATGCTTTATCATTATAAAGCAGTGAATAAAGCTATGCTTCTTGACCTACACTTAACCAGGAGACCTGAATGGACCAGGGGTGGTCAAGGGAGAGGTTTGACTCTGTTTGAGAGATCCCTTGGCAATTTGCATTGAATCAATAAGGATTTCTGATTTCTGCCTGTTTAGAAAGGATGGGGTGGCTTCTTTTCCATTCATAGGGTGAAAATGAAGAAAGAATGCAGTAAATAGGAGTGTGTTTTTGCTCTGGGATATGACTGTGAACTCTTTTAGGTCGTGCTATTCAAAACCTAAATGGATCGGAATGCTTTAATTTTAAACATGACTTTTACATCAGGATTTGGCTGGAACTTATGACAGTCTTTGTTAAAAATAAAGTAGATCATACAAGCCTGATGTCTCCCCACCATTACTCAAGCAAGCTTTTATCTTCCTCCTGTAGTATTTTTGTGTATCTTTTCCACATCTTCACACAATCCTTTCCTTATATGTTGTTTTCATCCAAGCATCTCTGCACAGCTTCACAGTGTTTACAATGGAGCAGCTTTCTTTCTTCAGGAGGAATGTAGTGAGGAGGGCTTTGACTCTAGGGTTGGTTGAAAAACAATCCATTTGATTAGTAATACTGAACATGCAAGTTATCAAATCTATCAGAGGTAAACCCACACATATAGAAGGCAGAAGGCTCATTGAATTAACGGTGCACAATTAAGTGCACATCTCAACTTTGTGATTTGGAGTTTGAAAATCTGCTTAAATTTTGTGAGCTAAATCAAACCACAGTACTGTGCAGTGTGTGTGTGTGTGTGTGTGTGTGTGTCTATATGTCTATATATATATTTCCCTTCTGACTTTCCACAGTAAAGTGAAAAAATGGCTTTTTGAACCAGTCTTTCATTTTGCGGATTGTGGATTCTTTTATTTTAATATCATCCCAAGAGATAGCATTCATCATTGTTCTTAATTTTAATGTAGAACAGACTATTATGTTTTGTAATGCAGATTTCTCAGTTTCTGGCTCTAGGCATCCAGGAATACAAATGTCAGCCAACCACCAATTTTTTAATTTGCATGTGAAGTGGTCATCTAATCTGTTGTAACCTATTATATGAAAGTCAGTGGTTCTCCTGGACCGAAACATCAAGGCCTATGAGAGTGAATGATCTATACGTTTATAAATGAGTCATGGTGTTCTAAATGAGGCTGGATCTACATTGTCCTATATCCCAGGATCCGATCCCAGCTTATCTGCTTTGAACTGGATTGTGTACCTGTCTACACTGCCAGGTAATCTGAGATAAGAAGATAATCTGGGATCAGATCCTTGGAAATAGGGCAATGTAAATCCAGCCTGAGCAGTCACTTTCCATCATAAAACTGCCGGACAATTTGCTACTCACATTAAGGATCTTTTACAAAATTCACTATTCCTGATCAACGTTCTGTAGTGTACTCAATGAAAACAGTACCCATTATTGCTTTCATGCCCCCTTAAATATTAAGGTGTCTAATATATAAATAAGTAGGTTGGACATGTTTTGTGTTTATACTTACCTGTCTGAACGTATCTCTCCCTATGAACCATCTAGGAGTTTAAGATCATCTGAGGAAGCCCTGTTCTTGGTCCCACCTTCTTCGCAGGCACAACTGGCTGGGATGAGACACAGGGCCTTCTCAGTGGTGTCCCCTCGGCTGTGGAACTCCCTCCCTAGTAATATTGGATCAGCCCTTTCCCTTCTGACTTTCCACAGAAAAGTGAAAAAATGGCTTTTTGAACCAGTCTTTGGGAACCTAGTGCAATAGATAAACACAGAACTATGTGAAATCGAATACTGGAACATCTTAGACTATTTTTGGATGATGAGGCTAATAGTGAAGGTAGTAATTTTATATGTTTTCGAAGGTTTTAATGTATGTATATTATAATTCTGTTTTAAATGTTTATTGCAATTTTTTCATTGTTTTAATGGCCTATATTGTAAAGCCGCCTTGAGTCACCTTCAGGTTCCAGAAAGGCAGGACAGAAATATCATAAATAAATAAATAGTGTGACTATAAATGATGAGTTCTGTGTTAACAGCACAGGATCTGGCTTAATATTTTTGTTAATGCATTGCCATTGTTGCTGCTTTAATCACAATAGATAGGGGAGAAGTGTGAATGACAGAGTAGCAGGAATAGTTCATGATACATTATAATATCCCATGCCCATCCAACAGATACTACTGAAAGACAGAAATTGGAACATTCTTTAGGAATGTTATGGTAGCTACAGAGCTGTTGTGCTAGATTATGTATCTTCAAGTCATTACTGACTTACAGCAATCCTAAGGCAAACTTCTCTTTTCTTGATGTTTTCTTCACTGAATTTGTTCAGTGAGCATTTGCCCTTTTCTTGCTCTGAGACTGAGTGTGACTTGCCTAAGGACACTCCATGCGTTCCTATGGCCAAGCAGGGATTCAAACTCTGTTCTTCCCAGTGTCTATCCAACACTCTGCTGAGTTACACATTTGGTACTTTTGATAAATAACTGAACTTAATAATTTTATTACAAACTTCTAATTTTATAATAACCTCTGGATTCTGGCTTCTATTTTAAAGCTGTCCTTTTACCCCTTTTTTACTCTCTTTCTAATAGGTAGTCTTGAGTAAGCGAATTTCATTATTTTATACATTCTCTCCTTCTCAGCATGTTACTACAATATTGAAATGTGTTTTCTACTTTCTGTATTCCTCATGTTTCTCAGTAGTTTTCTTTGGAGCAGGTTTATTTGTTGTTTTTTGTTTGTTTCCACTGATCTGGGGGTGGGTAAAGGGAAGCATTGTATTTTTCAACCGATGTTCCATTTTTGCCACTTGAATTTAAAGTGAAGATTTCTTACTCACTTTATAAGCTGCCTAAGTGGAAATTGTGTAGCTTATGGCAAAGGTATGTAGGCATAGGATTGCAATTCCAAGTGGTCATTGAAATTATCTGAAATAATAATTTCCCTTGATCCCTCTGTATGTTCGATCATTGCAACCCTAAAACCAGCAGGTACAATTATAGTTTTATAGCCTCCAGCACTTGTACATTTACAGACAAACCCTGAAAATAGCTATTTCTCTGAGCAGACACAGAGAGCCTTTTCTCTTTGTTGAACTACTTATTTGAGCCACCCTGGAGCCCTAAAGAGCAAATTTGTATAAATTACTTTTTAGTATATGTCAAGGAAATTTCTTTTAAAAACAACCCAAAACATTATTTTAAAAATGTATTGCTTTCCTAACCAGCACTCTTGCCTTTCATTGTTCTACACTGCCAGGTGTAAGAGGTATTCCAACCTGCTGGGAAACATACATATATTACAGCCAAGCCCTGTCAAAAAGGTGACAGGACGGGACAGGGCAGGCGTGGAACAGGAGAGGGAAACTTATTGTACCAGCAGTGAGCAATATGACAGCTGCAAGCGTAATGTATAGTCAAGATTGGTTTCAGTTCAGGGAGGTGAGATGGGAAATGGTTCAGGGTGAGTTGCTAAATGGATAGATTTAAGCTCAGGCTCTGAAGGAAGAAGAGTAATGGTGGAGAACCCTGGCGGGTGGTTTGAGGATGAGGGGAAAGGATTGGCTTCTGACTTCAGCATCCTTCAAAATTGGCAAATGCCAGAGGACGTTCATCATGAAAGCTGCTGCAGGGAGGGCTACTCCTGTAATAAGAGACTGCTAGTGAATATGTTTTTCCTTGGAGCTGATCCAGTCCTTCTCACCCTCTGATCTTTATTGCTCTATACAGTGTTATAGAACATACAATCTCCCCCTCTTTTTTCTGACTTTCTCTCATTTTTGAGGGAGGTTGCTTCAGACTCTGAACTAGTGTCTTAACAAAACCAAGATTCAATGAGTACAGTGCCTGTTGTTTCTTCAAAGACAATTCTTACTTCAGTTTCCTTCCTCAACTGGAAATACCATAAACACAATCAGAATAGTGTCAGCTTGCTTTCTTAAGACCATGCAAAATATGTTCTGGAGACCCCCTTTTCTTATTTTTGCCTTTTCTTATGTAGGAAGAAGAATTAACAGAAAGGAACCCATGCTCATTGTTTCAAGATTTTATGTAAGGGGAGAAAATTCAAATCTTCCCCACTCCCAAGCATCGATTGCATCCCTATAAGATGCTCCTTATAGAATTATATTTCTGTTGGGAAGAGCTTCAGATTAATCATAGAAATCCTGGCCAACAAAGCTCATCATACAATTAAGTCCCTCCTTCTAAAGAGCCAGAGAATTCCTTGTTAGTACATTGTTGCTATGAATATTGTTGTCAACTTGGGATAAAGTAGGATAGAAATAAATAGTAGACGTAATAGCAGAAAAACAACAGTAACATAGATAAGGAACATGTTGAACTTCAAATGCTATTAGTCTGTGACTCCCATCAGTTCTAATTAGCTCAGGTCCCATCTGCACTGACTATTGAATGTAGTTTGAAGCTAGCTTCAAAGAGTGGTAATTAGACAACAAAACTATGCAAAAGAAAGCCCTCATTGCATATCAGTGCTCCATAGTTTGAATAAACACTATCCAGGTTTTAAACTGGTTTCTATGTAATCATCTGCACAGTGAAACCACTTTCTTCAATACTGGTTTGAAACTAATGTAAGTGGTCAGTGTAGATGAGGACATAGTTAGTGGTGAAGGAGTATGAGAGTTATAGTACAATCGCATTTAGAGCAGGAATGGGCAAATCCAGGTCTGGGGGCTCTTTTTTCAGGCCCTCTTCCCTCTCACCATCCTATCCTTCCTTCCAATTATTTTTCCTTCCTCCTTTCCTCCCTCCCTTCCTTAACTTCCTCTCTCTTTCTCCTTCCTTCCTTCCTTCCTTGCTTCCTTCCCTTTCATTCTTTCATCCTTCCTTCCCTCTCTCCCTCCTTGGTTCCTATCTTTTTGTCTTTCCTTTTCTCTTTCTTCCCTCCCTCCTGCCTTCCCTTCCTTCTATCCATTCTCTTACACCCTTCCTTCCTTCCTTCCTTCTCTTTTTCCTTCCTCTTTTCCTGAGGGATGTTTTGCTGAGAGAAGAGATGGTAGAGAAGAAACATGAGAATCATGTTTCAAGATTTAAAAGACTGTCCCATTGAGGAGGAGGGAGGAACCTAATTTTCTCCTGCTCTAAAGACCAGGGCAAAAGGTAACAATGGTTTCAAAGGGCAGGAAAAGAGATTTGACTGACAAGATTAGGAAAAACTTCACGGAGAGTGACATAAGCTGCCTCAGAGTGTTGTGGAGTCTCTTTCTCTGGAGGCTTTTCTGCAGAAGCTGTCTATTAGGAGTGTTTTGATTGTGACTTTGTGCACGGCAGGGGGTTGGACTGGATGGCCTGGATAGCTCTTGGAGGTCTCTTCCAACTCTAGGATTCTAGTATTCTCTATCAGGAGTAGGCAATACCGATACACTTTTTCTCTCCCGTCCACCATCTCATCCTGACCAAGACCAACTCTTGTGGGATCCAAATGTTTCCCATATTTCCTTCACTTTCTGCTTCCAAAAGAGAAGAGAAAAGAGAGGAAAGGGCAGGGAGAGAACCCCCTCCCTCCCATTCTGCCCATCCCGCTCCATCTCGCCATGCAGCCCTTAAATTATAAAGTTTGCCCATACCTTATAGAGTCACAAATCCCTGCTGTAGAAGCATCTATTATTTTATATTCCAGAATAATGTAACTCATATTTTAGATTGATCCCCTTTACACTACACTGTTATAGCATTTTCATTGTCATGACCACATCCTACATAAGCTAGGATTGATAGTTTATGAAGAACCTCCCTGGCTGAGAAGTTTAAATATTGCACCAACTAGAAATCCTAGTCTTCTATGCCATGGAGCCGTAACAATTAAAGGGGAATCAGAGTGCAATAATTTTGTAATGTGAAAGAGATTTTGGAATAAAGTATGAGTTGTTAATTTAAACAAACAAGGGATCAAATTGGCATTAGAGTTCATGACTTTGCTCTTACAAATAAAGGGTGAAACCTCTGTCTGCATTCAGCTCAGAGATTATATATTCTCCTTTCCTTGCCTGCACCGACAGACTCTCCAAGGTCTCACTCTTTCACTTCACTCACTATTCATCATCATCATCTAGTACTTCTAGTTTTAATGGCAGAAGTTGACCCTGGGACCTACCATATTAATGATACACTTTTAACATTGTAGTGTGGCCCCTGCCTTAATTCAGCTGCTGTGTCTTTTTTATGGCAATGCAAAGAGAAAAGACCTTTTTTTGCAGAAACACTAGAGGAAATTAAAATGAAATTGAATAAAAAAGAACAATAATATACTTGATACCAACAGTTGTATAGTATATTAAGAACAGCTAGCAACTTCCTTTTTTTTAGTTTTCCTCTTATTTCTTATTAAATCAGTTCCTGTGGAGGTGAAATGCAAAAATTAAAGCATCTCCAAATGCCTTTTAAAATTCTAATCACTGTGTCTTTCAATTTTCAAGGAACCAATTTTAATCCTGCCATTTGACACATCTCTATTTAAAACTAGAGACGGAATATAAAAATGCACTCAATATTTGGTTGCCGCAATAAAGCTGGAGTGTGTGACCTCGCTTTAATTGCTTTCATGTTTCAAAATAAGGGAAGGTATTAATGGGGATTCAGTGTGACTGGATTTAGAAACTAAACAGAAAGGTTCCCTGCAGCTAACTGTAACTTCTGTTTATTCTGTTATATATCTGTAAACAACACATCCTGGATTTGTTCCACTCCAAGCCTGATAGAGGTACATTGCTCTACTGCTATAAATGGGAAAGCAGATTGACATGCTTTTCCATTTAGGTTTACCTGTGTGTTTCATTTTGGGCTTGTGCCAATCAAACTTTTCAAGTTTGTTTACAAGACTTGGAAATATATTCCGAGGTTAGAGTCCTGTTGGGATGGTTTGCTGCTGTAACTATTTCTCTTGCAGGCAGATGTATTTTTCAGATGTTTTCATAAGGAAATGCTGGTCTCCTCTTACACAGTTATGCATTTGTCCACGATAGATAGATAGATAGATAGATAGATAGATAGATAGATAGATAGATAGATAGACAGACAGATAGAGAGAGAGAGAGAGAGATCATCTGGACCAGTATCACTTGTGTCTGAATAAGTAAACTGTGAGACCTGTTTGCTTCACCAGTATTGAATAGGCTATTAGCCCATATATGAACCTGAACTTGAACTTGCATTATGAAGTTTAGAAATATTAACTCCTCTAAAAATCTCATTCGAAGACAAAATTGGAGCAACGGAAATTTGTTTCTAACGGAACAGTTTTGTTCTGCTCAATCCTTACTTATGGAAACTTCAGCATTAATTCTTAAACCAAGTTTCTTGCATGTCTACTCAAAAGAAAATACTATTTGTTTAGGGTGACTTGCATCCAGACACAAACATTTGGATTTATACCATATTTATGCAATTCTAATGTGCATATTTTTTGGCTAAATTGCTTAGTTGGAATTAGGGTGCACATTATATTTGATGATGCATTAGAATTGCACATAAACTGGGGGCAAGCAAGGGAATGAATGAGGGGCAAACTGGAAAAGTGGCGAGCCAGGAGTCATGGAGGAAGAGGTGAATGACCGGTGAAGCCACCTCAGCCACTTTCACATATTGCTCCTTGATTTGCCAGGGCTGCTGCCTCACCAGCCGAGGGGAAGGAGAAGGTGAAGGCTGTTTTCTTCACCCTGGCTCACCAGGGCCTTACCTCCAGGCTCCAGCAAAACCAGCCATGGCTCCACAGATGCAGAGCTCCTTTCATTCTTTCTTTCTCCCTTCCACCCTTCTTCTCTCTACCTTTAATTACTTGTACCTTCTTTCTATTCTCTTTCCCTCTGTCTTTTCTTTCAAGGCTTCTTTTTTCCTTTCCTTCTTGCACTTCCTTTCCAATCTCTTTCCCTCTTTCTGCCTTTTCTTTCAGGACTCCTTTCCCCCATTTCTTCTTGTACCTTCTTTCCATTATTTTTCTGCTGCACATATTTGGCAGTGAATGCTTTTTTTTTTTGTTTTTGTTTCACAGTCTTGAAAACTGAGGTGTGCACTAGATTGGTTTGCACACTTTTTGGGTAAATATGGGTATCTCAACCCTCAGAGAAATTTCAGCGATTTAAAAAAAACAAGAAAAAGAGGAGGTGTGGCACTGTATGTCAAGGATGTTTACACATCTGAAGAGATGCATGACTTAAATCCTGGCAACCAAGATGAAAACATGTAGTATTCATGGGGGAGAGAAACAAAATTATGAGGGTCTACTTCATAATTGGATTTTGCCTTCCAGGAACAGATAAAACATTCAGAAATGGGAGATGCCATAGTAGTGGGAAATTTCAACTACTCTGATATTTACTGGAGATGAAATTTTGCCAAGAATATATTTGTTGGAGAATAAACTCTGTCAATAAATTCTTAAATTGCTTTCCATGCATTATCCAGGAGGTGGAAGAGACAATAAGGAGATCAACTATTTTAGATCTGATCCTAACCAACAGTGATGACCTGGTTAGAGGGCCGAGAAGATCCTTAGATGAGAGTGTTCTCTTGGAGTTTGTAATACAGTGGAAAGAGGAAGCAAGCGGAGTCAGACATGCATTCTAGACTTTTAAAAAGGCAGTTGCAGTAAACCAAGGGAAATACCGGGTATGTGATGCAATAGCTAAAATACAATATGATTCTAAGAGTATAGTTTCTAAAATACAATATGATTCTAAGAGTATAGTTTCTAGACTGAAGGAAGTAATAGTACCACCTTATTCTGCATTGTTAAGACCTCACCAGGTATACTGCATCCAGTTCTGGCCACCAAAATTCAAACAGGATGTTGACGAACTGGAATAAGTCTAGAAAGGGCCAACAAAATGATTACAGGTCTAGAAATGATGTCATATGAGGAATGGCTTAGGAGGTAGATATTTTAGATGGAAGAAGAGAAAGTTAAGTTGTGACATGATAACCATGTTTCGATATTTGAAAGGATGCCATCTTGACAATGAAGGACTGGAAATAGATAGAAATAACATACTTATTCTGAAAGAAAGACACTACTTGTATAGACCCCCTTTCCTATGCTTTCTGGGTTCTATCAAGTAGTATGTTTTTACCTTTGGATTTATAGTGTATAATAAACAAAATCTTGGATACAATTTCTGGTCTTAGAACAGAATACAGTTTTGTCATTTAGTGTGCCTTGCCTAGTTCTTTGTGTACTCAGTAGGGTTAATTCTGAAAAAAGTCGAGTTAATTGTTCTCATTGCGAAATGCCAATTTGTTGATGTGTGCATTAAATATTGTGGCCTCCTGTCTTCTGAAATTAAACAGTGGCTGTTCAGAGTCAGTGAGCGCTGTCTCATAATTATGGCAACTCTTCAAAAGTTTTGCTATAAATTATGATAACCTCAAAACTCACTCATTAACATTAACTTCAGCTAGAAATTTTTATTTCTATTTTCTGCTTTTGTTGTTGATTAGCAATACAATATACAGATTAATCACCATAAATAACTTCAAGACACCAGTTGTTAAACAGTCTATATCATATTAATTAGACTCTGAAACAAGGCAAGCATTACAGCCATTTATAACGGAGTACTGCTTAAGTTGCTAATCAATGAAAAGGCAACTAATTAACAAGCCAGCAGTCAGCATCTGAGTGCAACTTGGTGATTTCCAACTTAATTAAACATCTAAGGTGTCTAAACCAAAAAATCTTCTATGGAGAAGTACCATCATTTTTCTTTTATGTGTTAAGAATTATGAAAGCCTTTGTTTCTTAAAAGAAACATTATGTGCTTAGCATTTTTATTTCATGTTGTTTTGAAAATAACAACCATTAAATCATATTTGAACTATGCATATGGGATGCTACATTAAAATGTTCTCATCGTTGTCTTAGAAGTTATATGCATTGATTTAATGGATGTTCTTTGGAATTGCTGTCTCACATGTCACTTTTTCCCTATCGTGTGAATGCATGTGTATGTGTAGAGATATAAGCATACCTATGTCATGTTTTAAAATCTGTGTAGCATCTTACTGAAGTTATATTCATTGTAAAACTACAGTGCACTTAAGATGTGATGTGTGAATAAAATAGATCCCTCACATAATATTCATACGGCATATATTGAATGGGTATTTTAACATGAATGAAAGTTGGACAATATATGTAATAATCTGAGAGCTAGTGTGGTGTTGTGGTTAAAGTGTTGGGGTACAGGGTTCAAATCCATGGTCAGACAGGGAAATCTGTTCCGTTACCTTGGGCAAGTCCCACTCACTCAGCCTCAGAAGAAGGCAAAGGCCAGATAAATACTACTACTACTACTAATAATAATAATAATAATAATAATAATAATAATAATAACTTTATTTATAACCCGCTACCATCTTCCCAAGGGGACTCGGGCGGCTAACTTGAGGCAAAGCCCAACAAGGCAAAAAGAATACAACATACAATCATACAATAATACATCAAATAAAATGCAATAAAATATATCAAAAGAAAATAATACAAAATAAACACAGAGAATAACATAAATAACAAAAACATTGAGCCGAGTGGGCAGGGCCAAGTACAACGGATAGGATTTTAAAACCCTGGGTGAGATATATGAGTAGGGTAATGTATCTGGTGGGAGGTTCAGATGGGACAAACAATGGGGTTTAATTTCACTGAAGGGTGAGATAAAGTGCATTGAAGAGCATTTTGTACTGAGTTGGTCAAGGTACGGGAATTTGTTGTAATTTGTTTTGTAAAAAAAGAAACCACACACACATACACAAACAATAGGATCAAAATAAGTTGAAAACACCTTCAAGGTATACAACAACAAACATTAAAGCTGATACTTCATGAAGCAGGTGAAATCTTAAAAAAAAATATGAATGTTCTCCTAGGCAGCATCCTTGGCATACAAAGTTTACCTGCATGTTTTCTTCTGCAGCACAAGTAGTACCCGAGAGGAGGGGGATAATTGCTTGGTGAGGGTTATAACTGGGCAAATGGTACAGGTTTTACCAGTATCCCAATAGTACAATCCTGATTCTGCACTCTTCTCCTCTCAGTTAGAATCATACAGTCGGAACAGACCAACTGCCATACAAGAAAACACAATCAATGCACTCCCAACAGATGACCATCCAACCTCTGCTTGAAAACCTCTAGAGAAGGAGACTCCACTACACTCTGAGGGAGCATATTCCACTGTCGAACAGCTATTACCATTAAGAAGTTCTTCCTAATGTTTAGTTTGAATTCTTTTTCCCCTGCATTTAAATCCATTGCTCCATGTCCTAGCCTCCAGAGTAGCAGAAAACAAACTTGCCCCCTCATCATAAAATCATAGAGTTGGAAGAGATCTCATGGGTCATCCAATCCAACCCCCTACCAAGAAGCAGGAAAATCGCATTCAAAGCACCCCTGACAGATGGCCATCCAGCCTCACTTTAAAAGCCTCCAAAGAAGGAGCCTCCACCACACTCCAGGAGTTTCACTGCTGAACTGCATTCACAGTCAGGAAGTTCTTCCTAATGTTCAGATGGAATCTCCTTCTTGTAGTTTGAAGCCATTGCTCCGCATCCTACTCTCCAGGGCAGCATCACATCAATTCGACATCCTTTCAGATACTTAAACATAGTTGCCATGTCCCCTCTCAGCCTTCTTTTCTCAAAGCTAAATATACCGAGCTCCCTCAGGTGTTCCTCATGGCTTCCAAACCTTTGATTATTTTGGTTGCCCTTCTCCGGAAATGTAAGAATTGTTGATTTTAAAACACATGCATTAGAAAGTCTCATCCCGGATGTATTGTGTCACCCCCAACTTGTTCCTCCATCAGACTGTGACTGTTAACTTTGGTGTCATCTGTGAAGAATATGAGTTTTCCTACTTCATTTCTCTTAATAGTAAACATGCTTATTTCCAAGTAGACTCCAATTCTGAGGGTATAGGAATACAATTTGTCGATTGGCCACTGTCTGCAAACACGCAAGTGTATATGTCAAAAGCCACCACTTTACTTGCCTGCAACAGTAGATAGGAATCTACTGGGATATCCCACACATGAGTTAGCCTTAGGGCTCTAAAAATGTTATGTAGAAGCATCTAGCATGATCCTGGGTCCCTGATAGGAAGTCTTTCCTCCTTGAAGTATGCAAGCACTAGCAGTACTTTTTCTTGCTGCGTGGAAGGAACTAGAAAGTAAGTCAAAGAGACAGTAAGTAACTGCAGGTATGTGTTTTATCTCTTTTTGTGTTTTATTTCTAAGTAGAGTTGAAGAAGATTTCAAAAGAAGAGAGGTTGAGCATATGGCACACTGAAACAAGAGTATTTTAGTTATTGGGTATAAGGTGCCAGAAGACTCTAAAGAAAGGGAAGAGAAGTGAATATAGAGGTGATAGTAGGTGGCTTTGCAGGAGGAAGAGGAGAAAATAGAGAAGATCAGAAATACTACTTATTGTGCAGCTTCACTTTTCTGGCAATCATTTATAGAAGAGAAAGAGAAAGAAAAACCTTCACCTGCAGTGATTAGAATGAGAAGCAGTCATACATAAGTATGGCACTGAATACATAAATAATGTATAAAAACAATTTTCTTAACAAGAGGAATTTGTACTACAGCTGGCTCTTTATCACAGTTCCACATTGTATGTGCTTGTGTTTATAACTTTTTACTGAAAGTACCTCTAAACCGTTTTGTCAGTTAGTTCAGCATGCTTATTATATTCGTTTACCTTGGGCAAGTCCCACTCACTCAGCCTCAGAAGAAGACAAAGGACAGAGCTTAAAAAAACAGCTTAAACAGTTAAAGTCACTCCTAACACAACAATTTAAAAAAAAAAAGATTACAAGTAAACTGAGAAATGCTATTGAAAATGGTTTGTAGCGGGTCCTGTACAAGATGAATATTTCTGTACAAACATTTCGCACCAAAGTGGTAGAAAGAAGCCAGCATGACAAATGCATAAACCAGCTAGTTTATTTCTACTTTCTTTCTATCATCCTTTGGAGAATTTCTTAAAGGAAACAAAAATATACATTGCTACCATAGTAGATAGAGATTCCAGGGTTTTTTTTAAAAAAAATTAAAACCTTGCGGTGTTAAAATGCATGATTTAAAGAAGAATTGTGCCCAGTGTCATTTTATGCAGCCGTTCTCTTCTGTGCCCCATTTACTACATGGTGAGTCATGGTATTGTTTCTGCCAGAGAACTCACTGCAGATCAACGTTGAAGGTCATTGATGGTTGGAACAAGAGGAATCATGTGAAAAGCTAATATGTGAAAGGCACTGGGTATGTTAATATAAAGTTCATGGGCTTTTTTCCAATAAACACAAGGAAAGGAAATGGCAGAACAGAGTGACCAGAAGACTGATTAGGTAAAAAATGGACCAAATCCAACAGAACAAATGTTAGAGCCCATTCTGAGGTCTATAGTATGGTCATAATGGTTTTAAAAAGTTTTCCACCATCTACAGTTCAAGGAGCCCAAAAAGTGTGATATGTGTGTGGGGACTGGCCCCCAGGAGTACCCAAGAGTCAGTCTCCACAGGACCATTACCCAATTAGACCCAGGCCTTTCAGGATCTAATGGGGGATTAATTCAGGACAAAGCAGGGTTTTCCTATTTTACCTAAGATGTTGTTTGGATGCCTCAGATAAAAGTCTGACAGGGCTTGCATTTTGGGCCCTGTCTGAAAGGGCCCTTTGTTGTCCACAGCAACTGTTTTGCTACATATTTTGTTTTGATAAAGTGTCTCCCATAAGCTCCAACTGAAATGTCTTAGTAGATCTTAATATTGTGTGTCTGGTTATTATGTCTCTTGTCTTCATTTAATGCAGCCTAAGATATGGTCAGGTTTCTTTGTAGGTTGAGATCTGCCAATTTTGCCTGGATTCAGCTAGCTACAGGAAGCATTGATGAGAGTAAGGAAAATGATAGATACCTCCATGTAAAGAATAGTAGTTCAGTCCGGCATTAACTGGCTGCTGTGAAACCTATAGAAAGAGATAGTTTGGATCTCACTATATTTATTGATTCAGACCAGTCTCCAGTTGTCCATATTTAGATATATATTTAATTTCTTGTGACATTGAACATCTGGTGGCAGCTTTAGACATTTTTGAATAAAACAAATTGTCTGGAATCATTTTAATGTGGTTTCATATTGGTTTCTGAAAGTGACATTAGAAAGATAGTGCTCACCACCTTTTGGTCTACAGGGTCTCTTAGAGCCAGTGTGATATAGTGGATTGACTATGGCTCAGATAAAACAGGATCCACATCCCTTTTTGACCTTGGAGATTCACTCGCTAATCCTTCAAGTCACACTCACTAAGTCTCAGAGAAGACAATTGTAGACCACCTCTGAGAAATCTTGCCAGTGAGATACTAATCTTAGAGTCATCATAAATCAGAAGTGACTAAAAGGCAAAAACAACAAGTTCAGCCTTGCTCTTCTTCCCTGACTTAACACTATTTCATAGTGATGAGAGACTTTGCTTCAGTTAACCACTTCTTCCAACAATGTCCCCTGGAATTTCACTTGATCAACTTCGTGTGTACTATTTCCTTTGGCAAGGAAGCCAGAAAAGTGATGCAATGTGTGTGGGGGAAAGAGAGAGACAGTAGAGATCAAAGAGAGAATGGGAAAGATGGATATGATGTATCCATTGTGTGTATATGAGAGATTAATATTTGTATATGATGAATTGTACATGGAGTGGAGTATCCTGGGTAAGTGGAGGAGAGAGTGTGGATGGTTTAAATGTTTGTGTACTTGTATATTTTATATTGTATCCCAATGCTTTTATGTTAAGCTGCTTTGAGTATCCTCCAGGAAGGCAGTGCCTAAATTTATTTATTCATTTATTTATTTACTTTACTTATATACCGCTGTTCTCAGCCCGAAGGCAACTCACAGCGGTTCACAACTAAAGACCTTGGTCTGCACTTAAACACCATCAGCGCTGACAAGGTTACCATCTGCCAGCTGCAAAAGACCACCCTACTGGGATCTGCATGCATTATTCGCTGATACATCATACAGTCCTAGACACTTGGGAATTGTCAGATGTGTGATCCAGTACAACAGCCAGCAGAGTGTTTTAAATAATAATAATAATAACAACAACAACAACAACAACAACAACAACAACAACAACAGAAACAACTGATTGTTAAGTATTTAGTATGGTGATGATCAATAGGGAAGACATGTGAATGGATATATGTTACTTGCTGTGTCCCCATCCCCCATTTTGACACTTATTTCTATTTTCTTCCTGTCTGATCTAGTGATCTTCACAATCAGGTGGTAGTTTGTCTTCCTGAGCTGCTTTTAAAATAACTGGGATATGCATAAAATATTCTGAAGCTTCACTTTCCCTCCTTTGGCAATTCAGAGTTAAATGTCTGCCAAAAGAGATTTCAGAGCTGATGTGTGAAAGGTTGTTAGCCTTCTGTTAGCTTTATACATTTGAGTCAGCAGCCGATTTCACAGTTCATACATTGGGTTAAAGGTAACAAAGACTTTCAACACATATATATTTAGTGTTGAAATAGCACTGAAAAGTAGCATGGTAATAGGAATTCTGTAATTCTGTAGCATGTAAATTATTTCTAATATTATTCTTGTGTGGCTACAAATAACCTGAAGATTCAAACAGAACCATATGGATGGTTTTGCTGCTGAATAAGTAAATATGAAATAATACTTTAAAATTTGCTCCATAGCTGAGGTGCACTGACTTTTTGAAGAAAGGTTTGTGAGCAAGATTACCATATTCTGGACTCCAAAATCTAAGGAGCATAATTTGTATATTATGCAAATGTATTTAGTATGTAAAGGAAATATAGTGTGCAAATGTGTCACATTGATAACACTATTTACCAAAATTTGAAAAATTTCATAGTCCTGGTTTGAAAGTGTTTTTTTCCTGTTTCATTGTGTGGTACTTACTTTGAAAGTAGTTGGTATACACCACAAACTTCATTCTTGTGGCTGCCACAAACTGTATTGAATTGTATTGTCGAAGGCTTTCATGGCCGGAATCACTCAGTTCTTGTGGGTTTTTTCCGGGCTATATGGCCATGTTCTAGAGGCATTTCTCCTGACGTTTCGCCTGCATCTATGGCAAGCATCCTCAGAGGTCTGTTGGAATTAGGACAAATGGGTTTATATATAGATATATAAACCCATTTGTCCTAATTCCAACAGACCTCTGAGGATGCTTGCCATAGATGCAGGCGAAACGTCAGGAGAAATGCCTCTAGAACATGGCCATATAGCCCGAAAAAACCCACAAGAACTGAGTGTATTGAATTGGTTGAGACTCTATAAAATATTCATTGAAAAACTTTAGCAAAATGTGTTGCAGGATTAATAAACTTTTCCCATGTTTTTATGATCAATCCAATTAGGAAATTATACTGATAACCCAGAAACAAAAGTCATGTTGTAGTGAAATTGAATTCTTTTTTAACCATTGTGTTTCATCCATGCTAGCATTTATAAAGTAGAAATTTTCCTGAGAGAGTCAATACAGTTTAAGCGTTAAGAACAGCTAAAGGTGGGCTCATATAGTTTGAGTATCCCTTGATCAGAATTCTAAACTCTGAAATGCTCTATATTCCACCTGGGTGCTTGAAATAGTGACACCTTTGTTTTCTGAGGGATAGTGTACACCGAAACTTTGTTTCAAACACAACATTATTTAGAATATTGTAAAAAGAATTATTTTAGGTTATGCATACAATTAAGGGATGCATTACATAGATTGTTTTGTGTTTGTTGACATCCAACAAGTATTCTGGGATGGTGTTTAGTAGTATGCTCTATATTCCACCTGGGTGCTTGAAATAGTGACTCCTTTGTTTTCTGAGGGACAGTGTACACCAAAACTTTGTTTCATGCACAACATTGTTTAGAATATTGTAAAAAGAATTATTTTAGGTTATGCATACAAATGAAATACACACAGCAAAATAATAATTCGAATTAAATTAAATTAAAATAATATACCACAATAAAACAATAACATAAAAACAATAAAGGAAAGTTAACATAGTGGGATATAACATCAGGCCCGAAGTGAAATAGCAGTTACAGACAAGGAGTAAATCAGGATGGGCTAGGCCAGAAGCACAGAATAAAAACAGGGCATAGGGTGGGAGAGAAAACTGGACAAATTATCTGGTGAGAGGTACAGGAGGGACAAGCTAAGGGGCTCAATTACCCGCTAGGGATAAGGAGGTGCATCAAGAGGACAGGTATTTGCTGGGACGCACATGGTATGGGGATTGTTGTTCATTCATCAAAAGCAAGGTGGAACAGCCAGGTTTTCAAGCTTTTCCTAAAAGCTTATAAGGTGGGAGCATGCCTAATCTCCCCAGGTAATGAGTTCCAAAGCCAAGGGGGCACCACCGAGAAGACCCTCTCCCTTGTCCCCACAAGTCGTGTGAGAGGAGGGCCTCCTCGAAAGATCGAAGGGGTCGAGAAGGTAGGCCATTCAGGGCTTTGTAGGTAATCACTTGCACCTTGAATTGGGACTGAATTGGGAATGAAAGGCAGCCAGTGGAAAAAAGGGCATAGGGTGGGATAGGGTTAAACAGGGGAGTATATCACTCTCTGTAATTTGCTCCAGTTACATTTCACATATCACACAAATACATAGCATAGAGTTGCTGTCCATACTGGGGACACACACACACACACATTTGATCATGGCTCAAAATAATTGGTTTCCTTTGGAGAAGACTAAGTGGTGATATGATAATCATCTCTAACTATCTGAAAGGATATTTTGTAGAAGATAAAGGAAGCTTGTTTTCTGCTGCTGCAGAGACTAAACATGAACCAATTCATAATATAAGAAAAAGATCCTACCCAAGTATTAAGAAGGTAATTTTTGCTGTAACAGCTGCTTAGCAGTGGGACAGACTGCCTTGGAGGGTGGTAGACTCTTTCTTTGGTGGTCTTTAAACAGAGGTTGGAGGTCCATCTTTGGAAATACTTAGCAAGCGTTTAGAATAGATGGCTCCTGTGGTCCATTCCAACACTGCAATTTGATGATGTTAACAACCTTACATGGCAGTTTTCTTTGTAATGATGTTTTGAATCGATATTGGTTCAGATATATTGCTGTATGAGCTCATTCCCACCTTTCGCCTTTTCTGTTGTATTGACCTTTTCTCACAGTAATAGCATTTTACCTGAGTCTTGGTCATATCTATCATGATCTAAGACCATCCAATCATAGTTGTTGTTTTTTTTTTAAAAAAAGTAGAGAGTTGGGAGGCACACAAATCCTTACTTCACACATACTACTTAGAATATACTAATGGAAATGCATGTGACTTGGTAGATGAGTGACTATTAAAATCTCATTGATATCAATAGGCAAGGTTAACAGCCAAATAATGTAATGTAGAGGCGGCATGTTTTTCCAGCAATGCAAGATAATTGTGTATATATATGTATAGCTCGTTGATAGCCAAGATAAAAATTGTTGTTACTTGGTCCTAATGATAATGTATTCTTCATTATTATTCCTTTATCTGAGCATAATAAAACAGAAGCTTTAAAATGACTGGTATTCAATGAGATCTTGTGTTAGTTCATTCACAGCAGTGCAATCATCTGAATTCATTCAAGTAAGGAGAAGTTGCATTAATTTTACTACAGAAATGTATTAATATTTGTTATGCAGTGAGATGGAAAATGTGTTAGCTATATATGCAAATATATTTATTTCTGTCATTGGATTCATTTGGGTGTCTGATTTTAACCAGCCCTTGAAGTATAAATACTGTTTTGAAATAAATTCTGCTTTTTATTAAACCGATTTTTTTATTTCATTTTAAGTGGCCAAACTATTGACTCACAACTTAGATATAACACCAAATTAGTGCTTACATCTATTAAAATAAACAGAGCAAAGGGGAGAAGATTCAGAACAAAACTCAAGCATTGCTGTGTTTTGCTAATAGGTTTTTTTATATCAATAATATAGAAATAGGAACATTTTCAGTTTTTAAGAAATGAAAATTGGAACCCTCAGGGATCCACTAGCAGATTCCAGACAACTATCTCATTATCCCTAGAAGTGGGAAAGAACGAGTTGTCTTCAAATTAACTGACCCTACGTAGCCTTCAATAGCAGTGCTGAGACCTTTATTTGCAGAGAAAAGGCAAATTTAAATATATCATAATGAATCTGATGAACGAGTATGTGTGTGCATATGTTGATACAAGGGCCCCCTGGTGGTGCAGCAGGTTAAACCGCTGAGCTGCTGAACTTGCTGACCTAAAGGTTGGCGGTTTGAATCCAGGGAATGGAGTGAGCTCCCACTGTTAGGCCCAGCTTCTGCCTACCTAGCAGTTCGAAAACATGCAAATGTGAGTAGATCAATAAGTACTGCTTCTTCTGGAAGGCAACAGCACTCCATGCAGTCATGCTTGCCCCATTATCTTGGAGGTGTCTATGGACAAGGCCGGCTATTTGACCTAGAAATGGAGATGAGCACCAGCCCCTAGAGTCAGACGCGATGTCAAGGGAAATCTTTAGCTTTACCTATGTAGATACAGCTTTGAAGGATAAGCATTATCCTGAGTATTTTCTGAACAGAGTTTGCTATTTATTTATAGATTTGTCATTATTTATAATCTAAAAGCTCAGTAGGGTAGAATAATGCAAAGATGATAATTCTGTGAAGTTGTCAGTGGTCCTTGCTCTTCACAGAATGCTTTGGGAAATTATTTTGCACAGAGAAATGCATGGGTTTTATCACAAAAGTCATGTGTGATTTCCATTTTCTCTCCATCGT
The DNA here is from genome assembly GCF_037176765.1 of Anolis sagrei. Taxonomy (NCBI): domain Eukaryota; kingdom Metazoa; phylum Chordata; class Lepidosauria; order Squamata; family Anolidae; genus Anolis; species Anolis sagrei. The sequence goes on from NC_090022.1 coordinate 44,753,950, forward strand.
TTGTATACAGTTCTCACCTACTGTTTGGGGAAATTATTCTGCATGGATACACATATGTTACATCTTTACTTCAAGGATGATTCTATTTTAGAAATGGAGGAAGTGAGCAAAGGTTGGATGGTGCTGAATATTCATCTCTTCCAGCTGTTCAAAGCATGGGAGCATGGAGAAGAGAAAAAAATGAAAAAAAGTTTCATATGAATGCACAAAACACCTTGTGTACTGTTGTGCACACTGTGTTACATAAAAAGAATCTAAGAAAACAGAACCTTGCTTCTTTGAAGCAGAGATGGGAATCATGTGGCCTTCCAGATATAGTTGGACTGCAAGGTGTTTCAAAATGATGGGCCTAGTTTCAAAGCAGTACATTTCACGATGGCAACAAGTTATAATTACACACAAAAGTTACAAACTGTTTAATGATTTAAGAATTTATCAAGTTTTACTATTTTGAACCACAAATAAATCTAAAAAAAAATAACTCGTGAAATTGAGACTAGCTTATTAGGTCTTGTGGGGTTGCCATCTTATGAGTGACTGTGGCTAGGGGCTGATTGTGCGCTGTTACCACCCTTTCAAGTGGTAACAGTTTTATTCATGAGTGGTTTGCAGTTGTAAAGATATAATAAATTCAAAATGGGTCCATTTTATATAATCACCCTGCATAACTCCCAGTCTTCCTCACCATTGACTAGGCTGACTACAAATGCTGGGAGTGGTAGATCAACATGATAGTCACATACTTTCAGCCTCAGAGAAAGGCCTAGGTACCCCCCTCAATAAGAAAAGGGGGGATAGAGTTGAGTGAAAGTCATCAAAATTGATTTAAAGCATCAGAAAGGAAAAAAAAACAGCTCTGACACTCTGTGCAAATGAAATCCAACAGGTTCAAGCACTGCTTCCCGTGGTGACTCATAGATTTTAGAAGATGCATTCCATATCGTCTACACCATAGCTTTTATTCTGGTACATATCAGAGGCAAGGCTTTCCAAGTGTACTTGCAAATACATTTTGTCAGCTGTACCAGTGACGTGTCCCTCAGGGCGTGTGTGTGTGTGCTCACTGGTTGATTCTCCTTTATTAAATCAGCAAGCATTACACTTCTGCTGGCAGTAAGAGAAAGACTTTCCCTTTGTGGTAGAGTCACTTGAGTAAAGCCATACATGTTTCCTGCTTTTACATTATATATATTTTTATTTTTTGTTTGTTTGTTTGTTTTGTTGTTGTTTCAATGTTGGAATTGTGTGGCTCCATCGGAATAGAAAGTTGCTTCTCTGTTTCCCTGTTGGGATGGAGGTTACAAACCTCTGCACTTGCACAAAATCTGCCACTTTGTGGGTTGTTGTAGGTTTTTCGGGCTGTATGGCTATGTTCTAGAGGCATTTTCTTCTGATGTTTCGCCTGCATCTATGGCAAGCATCCTTAGAGGTTGTGAGGACCTCTTTGCTTCCAGATTTTCTAGTGAAATCTGGAAGCAAACGGAGAAACAATTTAAGCCATATCCATTTTGTTGCTACTTCATTTGCATCTTTGCAAGATAGGTTCATCATAGAAAACTAAAATGAAATAAAACAATAACAAACCAGAACCCCTTTCACCAGGTATCCCTAAGTATAAGGGCAAAAACAAGATACCAGATAGAAATTTCCAAAACTCACCCCAATTGGCCGTCTGGGTTTGACTAAATATCCCCAATATATTTGAACATATACAATAATTTAAATTTATATTTGAAGTTCACAAGTGTCCTCTGGGCTTTTTATTGAGCCAGAAGAAAACACACACAGTATTTCTGTGCCATATTTTATATTTTAAAATATGTTTCATATAAACTTATTTATATGGCAGAAGGCTCGAACAATTTTATGGTTTATTTAAGAATTTTAAGCAAAATCCCATCCATCTCCATTGTAAAGTACAGATTGTTTGTGGCATTGAAATCTCAGTACAATGCCAAAGGGAGGGTGTAAAGTGGTTAACCAGCTTGAGGTTGTTCAGCCATTTATATTTTAACTTTTAATAACTAAAAATGATGCAAAGGTGCAAAGAGGTCATACTCATGAAAGTGACAGAAGAAATAAAACTCAGACAGGATATTGTCTCTCTGGCCCTGGTTGTCATAGAAATGAAGCTTTTGTGCTGTGTAGCTTTTCTGTAGTGACCTTGACAGCTTAGTCACCTTCAGTGTTACAATAAAAAAAAAGGTTATACAAGATATAAATTCAGGATAACTGTGAGTTCATGGCTATGAATACGTGTTTCATATACTGAAAAGGGTTCTTGTTGTATTCATCTTATCTTGCATTTCACTTCCATTGGAGACCTGTTTTAAAGTTAATTGGAAGAAGGCTTCAAAGAACAGTCCCACGTTTCCAGGTGCAGAGATCACTTGGTCAGTGGAATGGACACGGTAGGATGAGTCTTGAAATTTATCGGGTGCACAATACATCTAGAATGTGAGTTGATAGGTAAGAAAGGAAAAAAGAGAAATGAATAGAGCCAGTGAAAACAATTTATAGTTAAAATTAAGGGCGGTTGAATTTTTTGTTTGGATGTTGAAGTCTTTTCATAATAACCTTACATAATGGTCACTTGTCTACATAAATGTACATTGCTAAGAGCAAATAGCTATCTCAACGTGCATTTCAGAAGTGGAGAGATTGGCCCATTTAGGGAAATTCAGATGGAAAAAGAACAAGGAGTCAACTTCCCTCCTATTGTCTAAAACCATTGCACGGTGCTTTTAAGTAAAGTGTTTCTCTTCAGTGTCACTTCATTTACACGATGATATACAATTTCTGTATCTGGGCAAGAAAGGAAAAACTGAAAGACAACTGCCTTCTCAATCACTTTGCCCAAAAATTGAGTTGGATGCTGCTCTGCAATTATTAAGGTCCAGGGGATCCAGAGAGGGCTTCTTCTGCAGTGGTCTAGCTGTTGCTTCTTTTTAACATGGTGGAAAACTTTCCTCCCTGAAAGATGCATCAATAATTTGTTGTATTTCAGATCAAATTGCATTTCCTCCCTGAATGACCAGCCAAGAGGGAAAGGGATCAAGAAAACAGTTTGTCCTCCTTACCAGCCCCAGCATCTTTTCCACATCCTCAGTACTCACCAATTGAAACTGATTCAGTGTAATCCCACTTGCAGAGTTGCTAGACACCTCATTGTTGGCCTCTACTTCAATGACATCTAAATTGGCTCTTATGTGAAAGATTTTATCTGCAAAATGGTTGTTAAAAGCATCACAGTAAGCTACCAAAGGTTCTAGCAATGGGTTTGGAGGGGAGGGCACTCTCACCACACTGGACAGCTCCCTGGCAGAGCTTTGCTGGCTAGGTGTCTTTTTGTGACTTCCTTCACCTCATCCTCTATGATTTCGCCAGCCTTCTTGGTAAAGTCAAACCACTCTGAAGTATTTTGTCTGGTGAAGATGCAGCCTAGGCATCTAGTTGTTGATAAAAACATGTCTTATATAGCTCTTTAACACATGGATGGGAATCATGTAGCCCTCAAAATGTTGGTGGAGTGCAAGTGCTGGCAAGCCTATACAACATAGCCAAAGGTCAGATTTTCTGTGATTTACAATCAAGCAACAACACTCTTATATCAGTATGTTTTCACATGGGTATTTTCCAGATGCATGTTGTTAGGTGTCCATTTAAAGGATGATGAGACTAAGTTCTTTAGTAATCCTGATTCGTGGTCCTGAACCTTCAACTAGAGAACAGCAGCAAAAACAAACAAACACACACACACACACACCTGAGTAGGTCTTGATCTACACTTTCTGGAAGAAATGAATCCCAGCTTGGGAGAAAGGTGAGGTGTAAAGTAAAACAAACAAACAAACAATTAAATAAATATTATGATTCTGTTTGCAAGATTTATATTGCAAATTAGGTAGAATCCTAGTGTGATGAGCCAATGTACTGTTTCCAACTTTCTGATCACTCTTATTGCAAATGTGATTTTTCTAGCAAGTCAGAAGAACAATCCAGTGTTTGTATAAAAGTTGGTTTGTCTAGCTTTTTGAGAGAAAAAAAAACAGAGTACCAACCAATTCTATGTTCCGATCCACAAAGAATGAAACCCTGGACTTAAGTGTTTGTTTGTTCGTTTGTTTTTAGCTGTTCCCGTTCAAAGCCAAATGAGTTGAAAGTATGGGCAAAAATGTGACCTTATCCATGGAAACCCACTCTTCCTGCAAAACCCTGGCTTCCCATGGCATTTAAATATGCTTACTCTTCCATGAATAAAGAACTAAGAACATTCAAAGATTATTCAATCACAGCATTAAAAAGAGAAAAAGACAAGGGGAAAATTAATCTAGTTGCCCTATTAAGGCTTTTATTTAGGCATGATTTTGTGGACTCAGTTTCCTTCTTCAAACACACTGATGGGTTTAATATCAGACCACAGGTATACCAGCAGTTCCATAGCAGCAGGGATGGGATTTTATTGTGGCATTTAGAAAACAGAGCACCAGCAGACTATCAAATTCCTGTTCACAAATGTGTTGCAAGTGTTATTGGAACATTTCCACTCAAAATCCACAAGGATCAGGTTTCTAAAGCATCCCTCCAGAGATGAGAGGAAAGCAGAAAATTGCCAGCAAAAGCCATGCTGCTAATTATGCTCAGGCTTGTGTGTGTCCTAACGTTGCTTTTTTTGAAGGCTTTTAAAATCACATTTCAAGCAGGCTTGGCCACAGATGTTTGAAAAGGAAGCAGTGCAGTGTTGTAATGCTGTCTCATGTTTAAATTGTGGAAAGTCTAGAGAATTTTGGAGCAGTTACTCTTGGCAGGGTCCACGTACCCTTAATTAATTTCACTGACAAACTTCTGAGTCTGAACTCCTCTCCAGTGTATGAGCAGAAGCTGACCTATCATTTCAAGCAAAATCAATACACAAGGCATCACGTTTGGTGGGGATTGTTAGAGATATCTTTAGTAGACACAGCATGTGTTTTTCTTTTGGTTGGAGTGGGTTTTTTATAAATACCTTCACTTGACATGTATCGTGTGAGCTTGGATATCTAGCCAGTGATGTATATGTTAAAAAACATGTTGATATTTCACTGAAAATGTTACATGAACTCTTTAAAGACCCTTCTTTACCTCTGACACTTGTATCTTTTGCAAATTGAACCTTTTCAAGAATGACTGTTTCTTTTTTAAATAAGTCAAGCAAGAAAATATAAAAAAGTACCTCATGTTCATACACCACATTTTATCATGTTTCAAGTTAACAGAAATAGCAAGGGGAAAGATAACTAAAATCCACAGTCTACCTGTCAGCTAAGATGACTCAGGGTTAAGTGTTTACATTCAGTGTGTACGGCTAAATTCTAAAGTAGGTGGATGAGTACAAAAAGGTGCTTTAAGCAGTCTGCCTAAGTTATAATAGTACTAATTTCTTCTTTCCCTGGGCATCAGCAATATTTAAGATTATGCTAGATTCATCCTCAAATAGTGCAGCAGTTGTCTGGAGTGATTAATTTTTTAGCATTGTCTATACCGACATTTTGCCCACTGAGACGAAACATGTAAAAAGTGACATCAGGAACAGCTGCTGACTTCAAAAATCCCTGCATATCAGGTGCTTCTAAGCCATCTTCCCCACTGATAATAAACACAATTTACAGTGAAACTTCATTTGAGTTAACCTGGATAAAGTAAAATTCTCCATAGGGAAACAGATGAAAGTCAAAAGCTGTTGCTTTGCAAGACGCTTTGTAGAGCTTTTGACAAATCTACTGTGCATACATTCAGAGGTGAAGATCATGTCTCTGGTGGGTCTGATGGTTTATGAGAACAAGTAAAACATCTATTGCAGCAAGAAGTGAAGATGTTCATTCCTTCTCTGCCCAGAGCTATATTGGTTGCTGCTAGAAGCTTAGGATAACATCCCACCCCAGACTCTTTGTCAGTTTTCCTAGCTACCTGTGATTTATGAGAGTACATACCACATAGCAAGTGTACACATGTACGGGTTATTTAAGGTCATGAACTGAAATCTGAATGATGTATTATCCCCACTTGCAAATAAATAAACCACAGAACCTGCCAGTCTTTTCTCCCTGTGATTTCATTGTGTGCTGTGACTTGGGTTTCATGGGTAGAGAAAGACTGATAGAAAAAGCAGAGTCTGGGAAGAGTGAGCAGTGATTGGCAGATCCAGGAGTCAGTAAAAGTTTACAGGAGGACTCATTGCTATGACAGAACCAGAGAGGTTGAGGTCAATTGATATATAACATTGAAGTCAGAGCAAAGACAAGTAGAAAACAAGTTTGAAAAGGAAGAGACTGAAATATTGTCAATGAATGGAACAACCCCTCTTGAACCGCAGTTTGAGAAAGTTATTGATGAGCTGGAATGTGTCCAGAGGAAAGCAACCAAGATAGTAAAAGGGCTGAAAGCCAAGCCCTGAAATGGAATTTAACATCACTTTTCATATTTGAAAGAATTGTGTAGATAAGACGGAGGAAGTTTGTTTTCTACTGCTTCAGATACTAAAGCATGAACCAGTGGAGTCAAATTAAAAGAAAAGAAATTCAAACTGTAGATTAGGGAAAATGTGTTGACATAAGAGCTGTCTGCGAGTTGACTTAAGAGCTGTCTGAGTGCTTTATGAGGTAGTAGGTTTTCCTTCTGAGGAGATTTTGAAGCAGAGGTTCGATTGTGATTTCTCAGCATGGTTTTAGTTGTTTAGTCCAACATGACATGATGTTAGAATAGTCAGCTCTTGTGGTCCCTCCCAACTGTTTAGTTTGAGAGTTCTCCGATTTGCTGAACTGTCAGGGTTGACAAAGAGGTTGAAAAATGGAGAAGGAGAGGAAAAGAGAGGGGCTACTATAAGCATATCCTAACATTAAATGAAAACTGGAGCAGCAGCAGTGTGGATGCCAGCAACATAGCTCTCAACTAACAATTGTACTTTATATATATATATATATATATATATAACCCATTTAATTAGGCAGATAATACTTCTTCCACTAAGGATTTCTCACCAACCTCACATTTCAATGTCTGTCCTATACTATATATATATATATATATATATATATATATATATATATTTGATAGAATGGTTCCATCAGAAAAAAGAATTCTTTATGTATACATTACAGTATTGAAATATACAGTTTAAAATTGCTGCGCCACAGAAAAAAAATAAAATGCTCTCCATTTGGCTGACATGATTTTGATGTTAGCACTACAGCTTGATTTTTCAGTTCTGCTGAACATTCTACTGTCATTGAGCTCGGTTTCAACTTTCTCCTGATGCTATTGAAACTTCTCTTGTTATCTGGCTGGCCCCCAAATTCTCAGACCTTTAAAGGATGAGTGAAAGGGGTTGGTTCCTTCAGCTACTGTCACTGAGCTAGATGTCCTTGCATTTCTCCTGTTTCTCTTTTGAAATGTTTCCTCATTTTGTGGACCAATGACACCTTTCTTTGGCATACCAAGTCTTTTCAGAATAATTCTGTTGCAGTCATCGTTCATTTGGAATACTGCAGTGAGGTATTAATTGGAAGCCCCATGGTTGGTGCTATTGCCAGGGTTTTATTAGAGATATTTATTTACCTACTGGAGACTGTATTGTCGAAGGCTTTCATGGCCGGAATCACTGGATTGTTGTAGGTTTTTTGGGGGGGGTATATGGCCATGTTCTAGAGGCATTCTCTCCTGAGGTTTCACCTGCATCTATGGCAGGCATCCTCAGAGGTAGTGAGGTCTGTTGGAACTAGGAAAAAGAGTTTATATATCTGTGGAATGACCAGGGTGAGACAAAGAACTCTTGTCTGTTGGAGCTAGGTGTGAATGTTTCAACTGACCACCTTGATTAGCATTTGATAGCCTGGCAGTGCCTGGGGCAATCTTTTGTTGAGAGGTGATTGGATGTCCTTGTTTGTTTCCTCTCTGTTGTTTTACTGTTGTAATTTTAGAGTTTTTTAATACTGGTAGCCAGATTTTGTTCATTTTCATGGTTTCCTCCTTTCTGTTGAAATTGTCCACATGCTTGTGTATTTCAATGGCTTCTCTGTGTAGTCTGACATGTTGGTTGTTAGAGTGGTCCAGCATTTATGTGTTCTCAAATAAAATGCTGTGTCCAGGTTGGTTGCTACTGGAGACTGTTCAATCCCACACACACCAGTAAACAGTACCCTTGAAGAGCCACAAATCTCCTTCCCGAATGCTTTTCTAACCATCAGACATAACCAAGATAGTCATAGATCTCTTTGGTAAACCAACTGATACTCATCTGTATTTGAATTGGATTTTTTGCCACCTCAAACACGAAAAATCAACAATTTATATGGTTTTGTACTCTAAGATTAAATGTGGAGCTTGTTTCCAAAAAGTATCAAATCCATCTGAAATGTTTTTTGCAGGAATCAAAAACAGAAGATGTGCATTATTTTTTATATAACATGCAATTTTCCAAGCCCTGTACCAAAGTGATCTCATACATTTTGGTAGGTTTGATCTGATTATAATATTTTGCTACTAGCCAACAAAGTGCTGCCACCTATAACTCACTTTTCAACCCTTTTGATTTGGAACCGTTTGGAAATAAAATTCACAAATGTGTATGCAACAATAGCAACAACAAAGAATCTAGGAGCTAAACACCATTTTTTGTAAAGAAGATAACTCATCTTTTATCATTGAGCACAAAATCTATCAGGCTGCTTTATTCACTAGAGAAACTCTCCTTTAAGGATGAATTTTTAAAAAAAATTGGAATAGTCATGTGCCTTTTGTGGCTGATTTCCACTCATAATTTCTTAATTGTCATGCTGAGATGTTATTCTGATGAATATGCTTTGATGTGCAGTTTCTGGAGATAACAGAGAATGGTCTAAGAAGTGAAGTAAACTAAGAACTTGAGAATGATCACACAGGGTACAACCACTTCCTTTGCTACCTTCTGGTGTTACTAATTGATCAATTCATAGCTTTCCTTTCCCCCAAGTATCTCAAAATTGCTTTTTGTGTGTGTGTAAGGAGCGACTTGAGAAACTGCAAGTTGCTTCTGGTGTGACATAATTGGCCCTCTGCAGGGGCTTTGCCCAGGGGACACCCAGATGTTTTTTTTTTATGTTTTACCATACTTGTGGGAGGCTTCTCTCATGTCCTCAATGGAGATGGAGCTGATAGAGGGAGCTTATCTGTGCTCTCCCGAGGTTGGATTCAAACTGGCAACCTTCAGGTCAGCCACCCAACCTTCAAGTCATCAGTCCTGCTGGCACAAGGGTTTAACTCACTGCGCCACCGGGAGCTCCCCTCTCAAAATGGTGTACATCCTTGAATATTACACTATCATTTGTGGAAAATTGCGCTGATAGTGTGTTGGATTCTCATTGTCTACAATTGTTTCTTTCTTTCCTGAGAACTACTTAGGAAACCAATAGTCAGTAATTCATAGACTAACATTGATCAACTTTGAGTGCTATTAATCCCACATGATGGTAGCACTCACACTCCCTTTTGTTTTGGTCATGACTGTGTTTCTTCTCTTTACTCTAGACCAGGGTCCTCAAACTTTTTAAACAGAGGGCCAGGTCACAGTCCCTCAAACTGTTGGAGGGCCGGATTATAATTTGAAAAAAAAAAAAAACCCCATGAATGAATCCCTATGCACACTGCACAAATCTTATTTGTAGTGCAAAAAAGACTTTAAAAACAATACAATAATTAAAATAAAGAACAATTTTAACAAATATAAATGTATTAGTATTTCAATGGGAAGTGTGGGCCTGCTTTTGGCTGATGAGATAGGATTGCTGTTGTTGTGGTCTTTCAAGTCGTTTCAGACTTAGGTTGACCCTGAGCGAGGGCCGGGTAAATGGCCTTGGAGGGCCGTATCCGGCCCCCGGGCCTCAGTTTGAGGACCCCTGCTCTAGACACAATTGTGTAAGCATGAACCATGATTAAACCTAACATACATTGATAGTGGTTTTAAAACATACTGTATTTTGAAATTTTCCCATTCTTAATAAGAAAGACTATCACAACATGTCAAACCATGCCATTTTTTTTTTAAAAAAACATCAGCTGTCATAAGTCTTATTTGGTTTGGTTTTTTCCAGTTTGAATATCCCTCCTAAAAAGTAGTTTCTCCCAAAAACATTTTTACTTGTCAATATTATGTTTTTTTTAAAAAAAATGAAACACACACAAAAGTTATGCAAGATACTTCTTGATTTTTTTTACCCAATAGTCTTGAAATGCAAATAAAATAAAATAAATAAGCATATATAAGTCTTCTCAGTTTCATGTAACAAGGAGAAATCTTCCTACATATTTTCATGCTGGAATGAATAAGTGAAGATTTACACCATTAGTTATGTATGTATGTATTTATTTTTTATCCTGGACTCAAAGTGACGAACAAATGGTAAAAAACAAAACTACATGATTCATGAACACAACATCTCATCAACCCAAGAAAATAAACAGAAACCAACATATTTCACATATTGCATAAGCACATTACATAAATCATATAAATAGGTTTTTAAAAAGTTTTACCTGAGAGCCTATTATAAGGGGACTAGAACTGAGAAGGTGATAAATGTGCCTATCAAACACATGTACTACACAATGATAGTCCTTCTGGAATTATAAGTAATTAACTAACTCATTAGTTAATTCTCATTGAGTGATTAATTCCTATTAATTAATTCAAATGGTCCCTTAAAAGCTGAAATGGAAGGGGAGCATCTACACCTAGGGTATATCTAAACCTTTTCCCCATTATTTTCAGTTATATGTGGGTGTCAGGAGAGACAAGATTTTCCATTCTTATTGACAGGCAGGTCCAGCAAGTGGAAAGAAGCATCAGAAAAGAGACTTCTTTGTCTTCTCCACAGTATAACACTTTGTGCACTTTGGAAATCATTTTCTAGAGTTTGGGAATGCAAAATAGAGGATGTGTGTGTGTGGGGGGGGGGGAGTGCTGGCCACAGTGAGTTATGTGCATATTGTGCAACCAAAGTCTCAGGAGCATCATTTGGAGGTAGGACAGAAAAGGTTCCTTCTTGGGAATTTTCTCAGATTCACATCCATAAATCTTTCTCCCACTAAATGTTTGGAGCCCTTCCCAACACCTCTGTATGTAAGCCAATATTTCAGATCATTAACCATAACTGTCAAGCCAGCTTAATATATTGTATGAAACGTTTTTTAAAAAAAATATCTAAAGTTCATTTCTTCTCAAAATCCAAGAAAATAATTAAACATGTTGTGTTGAAAAGTAGTCTTTATCTGCTAAAATGTTCACTAATTTATGTTGTTGGTTGAACTGGTGCCAAAAAACGAAATGTGAATGACTATGTTTTAATACAAAGTTGAAGTATAACAATGGAGTGTAGTATATCCCTATTGTTAGCAGTATTTAGAAGACCTTTTTTGATGTATCTTTGAAGATCACATCTTATCATTATTCACAAAATGACATCTCTTCAAAATATAGTTTCCTATTTACAGGTAGCTTTTAAAGACAATCAGTTTACAAAGTGGAATTTGTTATTTTTCCGTGCTGTTAAAGCAAATTAAGATGTAATTAGATTTATATACTGAATAATCACATTTGCATATCCAATTTATTCTTCCTGTTTTAATTTGCTAGGGATGAATTCACATTAGTGGTAAAAATAACATTTAAATTGTCAAGGACTCACCTTCTCCAGTGATTCATTCAGGATGTTTCCTAAGAGCTTGCTTCTGAGTATATTCTCTTATTTTTCAAATTTTGATAACTTTTAAACATTGCATAATGTTGTTTGTCAAGGTTCACCAAAAGCTAATGTAACGTGACATTATTTTATATAAACTACACTTACTTTGGGCCTCTTGGTGGCACAGCAGGTTAAACCGCTGAGCTGCTGAACTTGTTCACTGAAGGGTTGGCAGTTCAAATCCAAGGAGCAGGGTGAGCTCTCAGTGTTAGGCCCAGCTTCTGCCAACCTAGAAGTTCAAAAACATGCAAATGTGAGTTGATCAATAGGTACCACTTCTGCAGGAAGGTAACGGCTCTCTTTGCAGTCATGCTGACTACAGATTCCACAATACATGCAAATATTCATTAAAACTATCTCTAGTGGCTGATCATTTCTTGATCAGTGAGGCTATGGATCCACTCAGTAGTATAGTCTGTTGCAGGTAAGGGTAAACTCTGGCCCTTCAGCTGTTTTGGACTCCAACTCCCACAATTCCTAATAGCTGGTAAACTGGGTGGGATTTTTGGGAGTTAAAGTCTAAAACATCTGAAGAGCGAAAGTTTGCTCATGCCTGGTCTATCCAGTATGCTGAACCTTATTTCCCAAATAAATTCAGGGTGTAGGCTCTCTCTTTTAAAGTCAGAACCTGAACTCAAAGCAGATTTGTCACTGGAAGGAAACTACCAGCAATGACTAGTAACAGTATTTACACTTCTATTCTTAAAGGCAAAGGAAGAGAAAGGAGGGATTTCTATAAGGGAAATCTTTTAGTGGTGGGAGTGTTTTTTGATGATGCTATTAATATTATCTGAGCATTCTTGTTCCAATAACAGTGAGACAGCTGGAACACTACAACCTATGTATAGTTTGCCCCTTAGGAAACAATGTGGCAGCTGAGTGATATAGTAGGACCTCATGTGATCCTCTTAAAAGCACAACACAGTGACCTGGATCCCTGCCTGTGTGACTGAGAAAGAAGATTCGGAAGTTGGAGCCTCTGTATTACCTTCCTAAAAGGAGAAAGGAATATAGCTGGTGATCCTTCATTTCTCATCCTAGCTTCATATGCAAGGTGGTGATGGCCTTGGGGAAAACACGCAACATGCACCCCAGAAGAGCAAGGAAGAGTATGAGGACAATTGTTGGTCCCTTCAAATTGCCTCGTATGTAGGGTTGCCAGGTGAAATTAGTATAGAGTCTCTTCTATTTATGTATAAGAGGGAATTTCAGCAGTATTGCTTGCTTGAAAAGCAACGTCCGCTTCATTTCCTTCTTCTACACAACCCTTATTTCATCCAGGACCCTTTCCCATAAACAGATGGGAATGCATTAACGCACAAGATATTCTTTTAGCATAAAGTTGCAGATTATTTCAAAAACAGGATTAAGGCAACATGGAGAATATATGCTGGCCCTAGGCTTTTGATTTTCTCCATATGAATTTGGGTTTGAAAACCCAAGAAAAGTAGTGAAGAGTACATTTTAAGCAACCACAGTTTGCGACATTGTGAAATATCTTAATTGAACAGAGGGCATATTTTAGGGCACCAACCATAGCGTATAATTTATTGATTTTCTGGAGCTGAGTGTTCATGAGATAGCTGTAACCTTGTTCTTAAGCCAACAATTTTTCTTTAATATCACTGAAAATATATCAGATTTTGTAAGAGCCACAATGACAAACTTTGTGCAAGATAGTTGGCATATAATGTACTTAGATAGGAACATTACAACTCTCTGAGGATGAAAATACCTGGTTTGAGGCCTATATAAAAATACAGTACAGAAGTATTTATTTATGTGTAGTACATGTGTTTGACAGAATCATTTATCATTGTCACAGATAGATCTGCTTCAGTTTGTACTTTTAAGTGTATGAGATGATGTATTAACTTTTCTAAGAGGGCCCTATGCAATACTTTAAAACCAATGTTCAAATGTGAGATGTTGAGTTAGTAAGGTACCTTCTGAGATGCTCTGAAACATTTTGGCTGTTTCCAAGACAAGCTATTTATGAAACAGAACCTTATGTGGACTGTCAAATAATAATAGTGAAGCTAGAACTCTGGCAGCTCCATTTAGGGTTCCAGCTTCTGCTGATTAGATGTTTCTCTCTCCTTCACATCCAACACTCCATGTTAAATAAAGCTATTCTAATTTCATCCCAACCCTGGATTAAATCCTACTGATACAGTTTCATTTTTAAATTTTAATTTCAAAAGGTGAATAATTACTTTATCAGTATTGTATGATAGCCCATTTTTATGGAGGTAAACTATCATCTATTAATGTGTTTTTGTACCAAAAATAGCAATATAGTGTTCTCCTTTAGTTACACAGAAAAATGTTGATAATTGTTCTGATTCTTCCACCCCTTTTGTTTTCCTAATTGCATTTAGTGTGATTTAGACAAAAGTATTATTAAACTTGGTCATTAGATTTGAGGTAAACAATAGACATTTAGATGAATACAACAGTTATAAATATCCCAGGGAGTATGGGGCAATGTTTTCAATTATTGCATTTCCAACAATGTAGAAGCACCCAGCTCTATGTTGCTTCGGAAACACAGTATTATAATTCTGCCTGCTTTTCTCTCTTTTCAGTCTACCTTAGGCAACTTTTTCTTTCATTCAGTATGCTTCCTCTATCCTGGTACTTATAGAATCTTTAAGACTGTGGGCGGTACTACACAGCCACAAAACATGGGGTGGAGCTGGCATACAAAACACTGTTTCCAGCCACCATTGCAGCTCGACAGAGACACAGAAATCAGCCTCAGTGGTGGGAGGGTGTCCCTACTTCCCAGTTATGCCAAACTTGCTCCTCTCTCTGGTTCTATGCCATGTGACTGGCAAAGGAGACTGGGAGGAGCCAGCTCCCCCCTCACTTCATGGCATGGAACCAGGAAGCGACGCTGCTGATAATGAGGTAGATACTATGGAACAGAAATGGCTTGTCACTCTGGCTACGCTGGCTTTTAAATTTCTTTAAAGTCTTTTCTCTATTGGTGTTTATCTAGCAGTCTGTGATTAATGTTTAACTGTGAAAACATTACTTAGTTATGTCGTTGCCTAATGTTTGGTGCTATCTTTATTATTATTTTGATGTGGATGTTAGGTATGATTTGGGATTTGGATAGTTTTGGTTACTTTGTTCTTTGTTTAGTATTGTATGGCATTGAATGTTTGTTGTTGTAAACTGCCCTAAGCCCTGGGAGATAGAGTGAGACATAAATAAAGTTGTATTATTTATTATATTATACATCTCCATAGGAATCAGCAGTAGGCATCAGAATGGCCTGAATGCAGAGATGGCCCAAACAATGCAAGTTTGGCACCACATCTTGGCCACACATGGGTGCAAAAACCCATTTCTTTGATGAGGGAGGGGCAGCCATACAGGCCAGCAGAGCTGATGCTGGTTTGGGATGCTGGGCACGGGGAGTGCTTTCCGGCCCCTGTTTTCCCCCAAAATGAAGTGAAAGCCTCCTTACTATTGCAGGAGAACCTCTGTTCCCTGGATCACTTTCAGTGATGACAGAGGTTTGGAGAGGGAAACCTTCCCTCCTCTTCAAAGCTTCATTTGGCACTGCATCTTGGAAGAGGAGCAGGAGGGTATTGCATGGAGGGTAGGGAAGCACTGCTATCCTACCTCCCTAGGTTGCCTAATCCCAGGGAGCATGGGATGGCTGTGGGAATGCTATTTGGGATCAAAGATAGTAGTCACCACTGCCTCAGCACCTGCAACATTTAGATCTTCATAGAAAATCTGGATTTTTGCAGATATTTTTTAAACCCAGGTGTAAACAAGATTAAAAGCTTTACCCACATTACCCTGGGTGCATTATTTGGATGCCCCAGGTTAATGCAAGACCTATATGGCATTGTTTTAGGGCCATAGATCAGTCCTTTTTTAACATGCAGGGTATAGTTGGTGAAGCAGACTTATTTGCTTTCCCCCTTTCTCTGTATTTTACTCTGTATGCACAGTAAAGGATTTTGAAGTTACCTGCAGCTTACCTTACTTATTGTAGAGAGGTACAAACAGCTACAGGTGGATCAGCTAGGACCTCTTCACACTGGGCTAAATAGCTCAATTTTGCTGCTTTTGGCTGGGGCCTGAACAGGGATTGCCTAGCACCATCAAATGATGCTTGGCAGGCCCCATACACATTCCTCCCAAAGTGGAGGGGAAATGTCAGAAAGTACGTTCTCCTCCACCAAAGGGAGGAAGGTTTTTTTTTCAGGTAACTCCAACAGAAGTACATACACTTTCTCCCCCTTTCCCCATATAATGGGGAAAAGGGTGGCGGGGCAATACACATTGCCACACGTTGCCATCCTTTCTCCCATTTGATGGGGACAGGGACAGGGTGCCAACGCACAAGGGGAAGGAGGAAGAACACCTTTCCTTTCACCGGCAACTGCCAGCGGAATGAAACACCCCCCGGGCCATGTGAAGAGGTCCCTAGAGTACAATCCCATCCTTTTCAAGTTCAAACTTTAATTTATTGTTCACTCCAGGCAGAGTGCTGCATACCAAAACTAAATCTCTGTCATTCTGTGTCCCTCCTGCATCATCTCCCAGTGCCAATGGTTCTAGAAGAGCTTCTAATTACACAGAGAATAAGGAATAAAAGATGGGCCTGGACAGGCATTAAAAGACTTCGTAAAACGTTTGTCAGCAGCTTTGTTGACTAAATTGTGTGTGTACCTCTTTTTTATTTTGTAATATATTTTGAATCCAGCTATGTAGAAAAGGCAACCTAATGCACATATGCATTATACATATAGTCCATTCTTTCTGAGAAGCAGGTGCCCATCATCTAATTACTCAATTTCATCCGGCAGATTAAAGACCATACTCTGCATGTCTTTAGGATTCATGCCAGGTTTCAGCTGTCCAGGTTTCGCAGTATTCAGGCAACAGTTGAGTCCTGTTTCCCTCAGAACCACACATGAATTACTGACCTACTCTTTTAATATTATTAGAAGAGAACTGCTGTGTCCTCAAACTGGAATAGCAATTTCTTTTAAGAGTCATTAGAAATGCCTTATTTGTACTGTGGCTAAGTAATGTGAAATAGCATCCAGCTGATAACAGACATTAATACTAAAAATAATTTCAGGGAAGTCTTTGTTGTTGTTTATGTGCACCAGGAGAAGTATGGTTCTGAAGCATATTAGGTTTTGATCTGGATTAAGTTTGTCCTTAATATAGGTTAATACTGCAGAGCACTCAACAAAACTACAAACACAGCTTTACAATTCTCTGCATAGGGACGAGTGTAAACATTCTCATGTGTAAGAAAAAAAAGGTAAGCACAAATGACCTCTAGCTCTGAAGCACTTATTGAAAACCTATTTTAAACTGAATACACAAGCCAAGATAATACAAGTTGTTTGATAAGAAACATTAGAGAAATCCATAACATAAGGCTTTTTATTATAGGTTTATAACATCAATCTCTTCAGTGGGTAATGGAACTTGTAAATATACTCTTATGCAGGAGTCTCTGTGCAGGCTTTTTATTCATGCTGAAGTAAGCACAGCAAACTTATTTGCTGTCAGGGTACATTGAATTTAAGATTAGTATTTATTTTGTTTGTAAAGAGGTTTTGTGTCTGGGAATTTGGATCAACTGTGTAAAAAGACAGGGAAAACAAACGTCTATTGGGAATACAGCAAGTAAATTAGTTTTCTAAGGGCACTTTCATACACAATTTAATCAGCCCAACATGAAGTTAGTGCTGTGAACTGTAGTAGTGACCGACTCTAAAGCCGCGGTTCCTGACCTTTTATGTGCTGTGACCCCATTTTATAGAGGCAAAGTGATCTGTGACCCCAATACATTAAAATAGGCTTTTAATACAGTAAATGAAAACATATCGAAAACAGATTTTTAGTATAATTCAAAATAATGTTAACTTATGAGATATTTAATGTAATTACTAAAATTGCAACTCATTAACAAGTGTAAAACATATTCATAGCTCACCAATGCTGGGCAACCACACAGAAAACCCTTTGCTATCCCTTTTGGGATCACAACCCATGAGTTGGGAACCACTGCTCTAGATGAGTGGGAAGCCAGTGCTGGTGTACTGCAACTCCCAGCATTACTCAAGAACAACTATGAATACTTGAAGTCTAATATGATTCCCATGTCTGGTAAATGTCTACCATGATTAGGTTGTAGTCAGCTATTGATAGTTGCTACAGAATTATTAAGCCTATTCCCAATGATGTTGCTAATCCATTACATCATGAGCAACAATGAATTTCTTATTCATTATGCTAATATAATAAAACTTGTCTTCATCATCTTCTCTTATACACTGAATTTAATTGTAATATAGTCACACAAATACAATGCAATAAGAACAGCACAGTACTATACTGGAAGACAACAAAGTATAATTAAAGCAATAACTATAATACAGGGCTGAGGAAGGATATGTATAGACTACTGTTTCCATTATCTTTCACAATTAAATAGGCTGGGTTGAGACTGATGGCAACTGAAATAATAAAAAACTCAGAGTGACTCTATTAACTTTCTATATTGCAACCCTCATGTTTCCACTGAGGGATGAGTTGAGTTCTTTCAACTCTTGAATTCCCAGACAAGGGAAGCCAGAATGGCATCCTCCCTGTTGTCCTTTCACTGACACACAAACCCTTTTTATTCAGATAGGCTTTTAAAGAAGGTTTTTAAGATCAAGTCAGGGGGTGCTGCCATTTTTACCTTTGAATGTGTTTCTATGGATTTTAACTGTGATTTTTGAAATAAAAATGATATTAAATTCTGTTTTAATGTTTGTTTGTTTGTTTTTCTTTTAAATTTTATTGAAATGCTTTTAATGTCATCCATTGAATCCTAGTGCACCTTAGGAACAGTAGTATTTTTATATCCTGAATTTTCCCTACACATATTAAAAGCTGATTCCAATTTCACAGGCACTTAGATCATATTCTTAGATTTAGTAGTTTGGTCCAGACCCAGAGTTTGGAACATTAGGTTTGAAAATTAGTTTGATAATATTAAATGTTAGAAAATGAGATAGAAATTCACTACTGTAAATACTAATAATTAAAATCATTTGGTTGGTTGAGTTATTGCTAATTAGCTCATTGTTTGAGACAGTAGTGTTGAACCAGCCCATAGGATTCAGAGAAAATGGCATGCAGTTCGTCACTATTGACATTAGGAAAGCACATTTTCTTTCTGGCTCACTGTAAAGGACTATTTTGTTTTTTTTAAAGTTGCCTTCCTTCAGGATTTTTTCTCACATTGACTATAAAGCTAATGGTGATCTGTTTTAATTGTGATGTGCCCCACCACGAGCCAGGATATGATTGTTGCCTGACAATCATGGGAGTTTCAAAATATGAGATTGAAACTTATAGTCTCTTAAATTCAGTTTATAACTCATCTGAATCATGATTATGAGAACATCTAGGCATGAGCATATTATACCCATGTTAAAGTCATTTGACTGGTTGCCAATTTGTTTCTGGGCAAAGTATAACAGGTTGGTTATAAGCTTTTAAACTCTACATGGTTTGGCCCCAGGTTATCTACAGGATTATCTTCTCCCAAATAACCCAACCGTGAAGTCCTCTGTGTGATGTTTACTCCAACCATCAAGAACCTGAATGGTGACCATCACCCACAGGGCCTTTTCTGCCCCTAGACTGTAGAATGACCTTCTGGAAAAGATCCAACAACTAAATATGCTATCAGAATTCAAGTCACAACTGATGACCTGTCTCTTCCAGCTGGCCTACCCAGTAAACTTTTAATATATTTTATAGTTATTATATAGAATTGTATTATTTTTGTACCATATATTAAAATATATGGATTTTATAGTAATGTGTTTTAATATATGCATCCTATTGAATGTATGCTATGGTGATCTATTTTAATTGTGATGTGCCCCACCTCGAGCCAGGAGGATGGACAGGTAATAATAATAATAATAATAATAATAATAGCAACAACAACAACAACAACAACAATGTTTTCCTCCCAAATCCACCAACATGTGCATTTCACTCACTTAGGAGATATTCATTTCAGTTCAGAAGCACCAATTCATTGCAAGTATAGCAATAAATGAATAGCATAAAACATTGGTTGGTGAATTACACTGGTATCACTGAGACTCTATAATGGGAATGCCTTGAATTTAGGACTGCCTTTTTAATAAATATCACTGGGATGTGAGTGTTCCAGGAAGATTAACACCATTTTGTAATATTGATATTATATTTGAACTTTTCAATCTTCATTTAGGATACTTCTACACATACACTATAATGCAGTTCGAAGGCAGCTTGAGGGTGAAGTGTCCACAAAACATACATCCCCAATGTATGCTGTAACACAGATCAAGTCAGAAACAGTGCATTAAAAAAACTCACCAGAAATTCAGGAACAAGTGGGACAATATGCTGCAGCCAATCTGAGTATATTCCACGCAGAGCTTGAAACTGGAGTGATCCAGAATTCACATGGATACAGTATATGCATCAGGGCATCTCTGGTGGTTGTCCAGATATGGATATATTGCAATTCCTGGGTCTGTTTCCTAACCACATTCAGTGGATACTGTGGCCACTGTCATAGCCTTTAACCAGTTCCTGGGATGTTTGTGTAGAAACACAAGTTTGTTTTAATCCACTTCCAAACTGAAAAATAGTGTCTGTGTATCTTAAAGGGCTTCCTTTTCTGTACATACTTGTCTGGCCACAGATCATAATTAATGACCTCTCCCTCATAACCCCCATTAAATATATATCAGTGAATATCGCTGGAATGAGAGAAGAGCATCCTGCAGAGATTGCAAAGTCTAGATAGGACTGTATGTTGAGAGGTGATCTGTTTCTTTCTTCTCGGTGGGCTTAGATCTTCATCTTGAATTCTTTTGTTTGCACCTACCCATAGCAGACCTACCAATCAATGGAACTTATGGTATATAAAATCCGACACCCTTCCCAACCATTGTTTTCATAAGCTTTCTGTCCCCCGCTCTCCAGTTTTGTTGTATGTAATCTTGGTGGTGTTTTTTTTTTAAAACAAACTAAATTAATCAACACATGCATCTATGTCCATTTGAAAATAAATTCCATTCAGTACTATATCTGGTAGATTTGAGGAGATGTTATTAAAACACTGTGCAGTGTGTCACTGAATTTGACATAATCCTTTGTTTTTAAATATAGGGAAACCCCATTATTTTAGTTGTGATAAAAACTAGATGTGCTTTTTGATTATCTACAGCAATCATTCCCAAATCCTGGATTTCCAGATGTTTTGAATTTCATCTTCCAGAATACAAGATCATAGACCAGAGAATCTATGGCTTCTGGGAGTTGGAGTTGAAACCACCTTGGGAACTGGAGTATGGGAATCATTGACATACACTGAAGGACTCATTTTCTTCAATTATTTGTAATTTTTAAAATGGGGATGAGGACATCAATTTTGCTTTTCTGTTCGAGATGGTTTTTTGTTTAATTGTCTTGTATTCATCTTCTAAGGCCTGCGGGGAGACATAAACATTCAAACCAAAAGCATAGGTGCATTAAGATTCCCTTGCTTTTTTCATGCTAGTGTTTTTCCCCTGTGCTAATCCTACTCAAATACATCAAAGGACAACACTTATTACTCTCTATTGAAATTCAAGCCCATGACTTCTGAGGAATCTGAGACCTGCTGATTTACCTCCAAGTATGTATTATTAAACAGCTGCTTTATCAGGGCTACATTCGTTATGTGGTCAAAGCATACACACACATATGTATTTATTGCACTAACAATTGAGACTTGTGGAGAGAAAAAGCGGGGTATAAATAAACATAATAATAATAATTCCATAATAACAATATGATGCAGTTTTACATTGCTAAAATAAAATACAATTTTGATATAATTTTGCAAGACAACAGAATTATTTGAAATCAAAGCCTTCTCTGATTGGACTACACTTCACAAAAGAAATGTGCCAACCCTGTACATATGATCTGATGACATATTTCAGTCCTTAATGTGGTGTATTTCTTGGTTTTATTCACCAGCATGTTTATCTTATGAACTTTTCCCAGTCTAGCATCCCTTGCCATAACATCAAAACAGGTCTTCCTCAAGGGAATAACTAGTTACACTTCATCTCCTGAGATATAATTATTTTGTGTTTATCTTTAATGCCCCAAAGGTATGATAATGCAAGATATTCTCTCTGGTCAGCCAAATGCAATCACCTTTGTTTTTTCATTGCTGCAAATACTAATTAATGCACTCTTGCATCACACCTTGTTAGTTTTGATAGGTACTGAAATACCTGTCTTGGTTTTGATATATATTTCAATATGAAAGCCTTCAAAAATACATGTGAAGCTGTGTTTCTAAATATTTATTTATTTATTTATTTACTGTATTTATATACCGCCCCTCTCAGCCCTCAAGCAACTTGAGGTGGTTTACAAGGCAAAATTCAATGCCACAAAAGTATAAATACAATATAAAAACATTGAAATAAGTAAAATCATAACAACAGCAATAAAACATTAATGAATCTGTTTTACAAAGCATGAGTATGTGGAGGGGTATTTGTCCACACAGAGCATAATTCCTGATCACTAGATGTATGTGTCCAATTATCAGCAGTAACTTCTAATTTCTTTACTTTGAAAAGTGTGAGCCAAAATGAAATAATCTTGTTATGCTATTTTTAAGAGTTCATGAGATACCAACAACCCCACTGGTCTGATTGCATCCAATCTCTGATAACACAGCTTTGTTTATTGGCTGTAAGACTGACTTGGTTGCTCTCGTAGAATGAGATCAAGTTGTTAGAATTACAGTGCCATCGTAAAGGGTACATAATGTAGGTGTAACCACTCTGAATTATTGCTTTGCACTAGATGTACTAGTAAGAAGGGGTTATACTTACTAATTGAGTTCACAAACAGAGTAAAGGCTGGAGCTCCAGAGGATCTGCTATTTTCAGGGCAAAGGAGGTTTTATCTTCAATAAGGTAGTAGAATCTTCAGATATTTATTTAGACCTATAGAATTGGAAGACATCACAAATGTCCTCAAATCCAATCCAATGTTGGATTGAAATAGTAAATTTATTGTAGTGAAACTGCGATATTGCATTTGCATCTACATTTTAAAAAATTAGGGCTTTAATGTTGCATTTAAATGTTGCAGTACCACAGAGCAGGGAGATGAGTCTTGCAGTCAAGCCATTCACTGATACCTCATTGGGACACTGCAAGTGTGTCAAATTTAATATAAAATGTTTTTGACTGTCACTAAAGATATATATGCAGACTTAAATTGTGATTGTGTTTGGAATGTCATTATAGTTGGCAAGATAAAACTCAGAAAATGGTGCACTGACACACAGCCACTCCAATAATAATTTGTAATAAAATTCAAAAACAACGCTACATGATTTAGTTGTACTAAATAGCATAGGTCTGTACAGTAGAGTCTCACTTATCCAACATAAACAGGCCAGCAGAACTTTGGATAAGCAAAAATGTTGGTTAATAAGGAGGGATTAAGGAAAAGCCTATTAAACATCAAATTATGTTATGATTTTACAAATTAAGCACAAAAACATCATGTTTTACAACAAATCAATAGAAAAAGTAGTTCAATACATGGTAATGTTATGTAGTAATTACTGTATTTAGAAATTTAGCACCAAATCATTGCAATGTATTGAAACAGCTGAGGATTCAGGCAGGAGGCAGACTGTGTTGGATAATACGAAACGTTGGATGAGCGAAGGTTGTATAAGTGAGACTCTACTGTATTATGGAAAGGAAAAGGTGGAAAAACAGGCAGGATTTGCCAATGCAACAGGCTTAGATGATCCAATTTATTCTCCTGATACATTTATAAAAGATATGTAAGCATTATACTTATACATGCTCTCTCTTCTGCTTGTTGCAATAGCATGCAAATAAAAACTGTGGTAGTACATGAATAGAAATATTAATGTTATAGTGAGGCATATGCTAAGGAGATGAAAAATGATCCTGTGGCTCAAAGAAGAGCTTTAGATAGATAGAGTTTTTGATGTCAAGTGGTACTCATAAAATAAAAGACTTCGGGAGCAAGTAATAGGAAGATAGCTGGTTTTGAAAACTGAACTAGACTATAGGGAGTCTGTGGAGAGTTTTGTAAGTCAATGCAGTAATTTTGAGTTGGATTTAGAGATGAATAGGGAGCTTCTGATATAATGTGTTATGTATAAGCAATGCTTAGTTTTCAAAACTCTTGGGGAAAATGATTTGTGAACAGTATTTCTTCAGAGTGACTTGCAACATTTATTTGTCAATTTGCATGTGCTAAAATTCTACTGGAGAGCCAGTATGTTGTGAAACCTACATAGGACTCCAAAAAACCCAGGATCTAAATCTTAGGTTAACAAAAAACAAAAACAAAAAACACTGGGAGAACATGGACAAGCTGACAAGCTGCACACTCTCTCAACCTCAGTGAAAGCAATAGCAAATCTCCTTCAAATAAATTTGCCAAGAAAACCATGTGATAGAGTAACTGTAAACAAAAATCAACTTGAATGAACCCAGTAACAACAACAAATTCTACTGAGGTTGTATTCAAAGTATACTTATGTGGAGGTAAGCATACTTAGATTTTCAGCACTATTCATGAAGCATGGTACCCATATGTCCTTATTTCCCAACTCTGCTTTACATTCATAAATTGTGGACTTGCACTACATGAAGGAATAATATAGGGACAGTAAGTCTGTTTTGATATCTATATAAACTTTACAAAACAATATAAAACTATATACAAGGGTCCAGAATACTTGCATTATTTTTTGTAATGTACTGAAACTTTGAATCAATACTGAGGCCCCGTCCAGACAGGACCTTTATTGTGGTATCTACCTCAATAAAGGAGGGACTGTCCAGACAATGCTCTGGATAGTCCTGAATTAATTCACTACAAATCAGGAAATCTCTATTTCCGATTCTGGACTGCAGAATTCTGTAGTCCAGACAGTATTCCCACAATTTACCAGGTTAAATAAGGCTCCATTACAAGCCTCGGCCCGCTCTCCTAGCTCATATAAATGATGTGCCAGGAGAGCGGGGGGGGGGGGGGTGAGAGGAGGGTGGAAAATTATCCTCCTTCCCACCCCGCTCTCCTGACACGTCATTTCTATGTGCCGGGAGAGCTGACTAAGGCTTGTAATGGAGGCCAGGTACATTTTTATTACTTTTCTAAGGGGTCTGGGGGCTTGGGGGAGGGGTAGGGCCTCCAGACATTCTCACAAGCTAGTTATGAGAGGACATCTGGACACCCACCCCATAAAGTGTGTGCTTTCTGTGTTGGGCATGGACAGGTACCCAGTAAAATCCGTGTTTAAAAAACATGGATTCTCCTGGGCTAAAGGCCTGTCTGGATCTGGGCTAAAGGCCTGTCTGGACTTCTGAATCTTGACTCATTCTGTTCTGATGCTAAGAACATGGGGTGCTTAGTGAAATGACAAGAGCCAAAGGACTAGTGACTCTTTAGATGTGGTTGGTCTGCAATTTCCATCAGACCTAGCCAACATGCTCACTGAAAGAAATATTGGGAACTGGGGGCCTACCACATTTGGAGTAGCCTACATTGTCCACCCATTGCCTTTTCTAATTCTACACATTTGTAAGATTCTGAAACAAACAAGAAGATAAATTGCTGTCTCAGGTTCCATTAGCTCTTGCTTTAAAGTACTAGTTTTCAAATGGTTTTCAGTTTGGACATAACAGAAAACTGTGATTTACTGGACCATAGGAAATACCTTGAATCTGAGCATGCAGAAGGATTGGAGAAGGTGAGGAAGGGATGATTTACTCTTAGTCCAGTCAGGCACGTTACTTTAGACCCTTTAAATGACAAATCTTCCAACAAACCAAACCCTAATCCTAAAAAATCAGGCACTCTACCAAAAAAAATTATAAGTATATTAGATGACCTAGAATTAAAAGATATATGGAGACACCAACACGAAGGTGAAAGAGATTTCACCTTCTTTTCCCATAGACACAAAACTTGGACCCGTATTGGTATGGCCTGGGGATCCAAAACAATACTACCCAACATATCGAAAAGCAAAATACTGCCGATGATAAACTCTGACCACTCTCCGATACTGATAATATTAAACTTACACCAAAAGGAGAATAATGTCTTTACCTGGAGACTGAGAGACAATCTCATAAAAGATCCCAATCAGCTAGAGAACACAAACTCTGCAATAAAGGAGTATTTCGATTTCAATATAGATAAGGGAACGCCTATAAATATTGTATGGGATGCTAAAAAAGGCCTACTTAAGAGGACATTTCCTCGAGCGAGGGGCTAGATTGAAAAAGACTAAGAAGGAAGAATGTGATAGACTCCTCAGGGAAATAACTAAAGCCGAAACTCAAGCAAAGGAAAATCCACACAACAAAAAAAATCTTACACCATTTGGAATTATTGAAGAAACAAATGAACACTTTACAACTAGAGGAGATAGAAAAGAAACTCAAATTTGCCAAACAATATCACTTCAAAAACGCTAATAAGATCGGAAAATGGTTAACAAGAAGAATTAATATAAAAAAACAAAAGAGACATATAACAAAAATAGAGGCGAATGAGGTAAGCTATTTCCAAACAAAGGACATTATGGAACAATTTGTGAAATACTATAAAGAACTATATAAAGATGAGAAAGTCCCAGAGGAAAAAAATTCACAATATTTAGGAAAACAAGACATATCACGTATAACAGATGAACAAAGGAAAACTCTGAATAAAACCATCACCCAAGAAGAGATTAAAACAACAATAAAAAATATGCCGGCTGATAAAGCCCCAGGGCCGGATGGTTTCACCAATAAATATTACAAAACCTTCCAGGAAACCCTAATACCTTTCTTGCAGAGAGTATTTAATAACATACTGGAGGAAGGCAAAATCCCTGATTCCTGGAAAGTAGCCTCAATCTCACTCATACACAAAGAAAATACAAACAGCAATTCGGTCAAAAATTACAGACCTATTTCGCTACTTAACGTAGACTATAAAATTTTCACGGGAGTATTAGCCAATAGATTAAAAAATTTACTAAACCACATAATAATGGAAGATCAAACAGGGTTCCTACCAAAACGCCAATTAAAAGACAATATAAGAACCGTAGTAAACATCATAGATTACTGTGAAAAAACAAAGCAGAAAGAAGTAGGCCTAATGTTCCTCGACGCAGAGAAAGCGTTCGATCGGGTCAACTGGAACTTTATTAGGGCATTACTAAGGGAAATGGATATTGGTTATCAATTTACAAAAGCGATAGGAGCCATATACAGCGAACAAACTGCAAAAATAATGGTTAATGGTCATCAATCGGTAGATATCCCTATAATGAAAGGGACCAGGCAGGGATGCCCTTTATCGCCGTTGATATTCATTTTAACCCTGGAAACCCTACTTAACAACATAAGGAAAAACCCGGAACTAACAGGACTAAAAATTAAAAGCCACTCTTTCAAACTACGTGCATTCGCGGATGACGTAGTCTGTTTTGTGGAACACCCAATTAGCAACATAAACAAATGGCTATCGACAATTGAGGAATATGGCGAAGCAGCGGGCCTAAAAATAAATAGAGATAAAACACAGATTATTGCTAAAAATATGAGTAAGGAGAACCAGGAAAAGTTGCAAGAATTGATGAAAACAAAAGTCAGCAATAAAGTCAAATACCTCGGAATAATAATCACTCCCAATAATAACCATCTTATAAAAAATAACTATGAGAAGAAATGGTCTGAAATCCAAAATAAACTGCAGAAATGGTCTCAGCTTAACCTGTCATTACTAGGCAAAATAGCTGTAATAAAAATGAACGTGCTGCCAGACATCCTCTTCACATTTCAAGCACTACCAATTCTGAAAACAAAGATGCTGCTGGAGAAGTGGCAAAAGGCAATTATCAAATTTATATGGAACAACAAGAAACACAGAATAAGGGCAATTCATCTGGACGACAAAAGGAGAGGGGGACTAGCCCTCCCCGAGCTACAATTATACTATGATGCCGCGGCGCTAAGCTGGATCCGCGACTGGGCGACACTCGGCAAGGAGAAGATCCTAGCAGTGGAAGGGTTCGATATAAACCAGGGGTGGCATGCTTATCTTTGGAGTAACAAGGACAAAAAATAAAAACTCTTTAAAAATCACCCAATAAGAGCTGCTCTAATCAATACCTGGAACAATTATAAAAACAAATTCCACCAAAGAACACCAATGTGGTTTTCCCCCACTGAAGCACAGCATAGAAGGGAAATACCTAGGAAGATATGGCTTACATATAAACAACTCATTAACATTAGGGGGCAGGAAATAACACTAAAATCTAGAGAAGAACTAAACCAAACAGATGCCTCTATCTCCTGGTTTCATTACCACCAGATCAGAGAAAACTTCAGAATTGACGAAAAAGTAGGCTTTGAAACAAAAATTTCTTTCTGGGACAACATTCTAGCAACTGACACTAAACTCATAAGAAAGATATACAATCAGCTATTAATCTGGGCCACAGAGACAGAACAAGTGAAGACCAACATGATAACCTGGGCAAGAGATATAGGCCATTCAATATCTCTAGCTGATTGGGAAAAAAATCAGGAAAAATAAAATTAAATATACATATGCCACCGATATTAAGGAGAGTTGGTATAAGATTTTCTATAGGTGGTATTTAACCCCGGAAATCTTGGCCAAAATAAATAAAAACAAAAAAGAAGATCGATGTTGGAAGTGTGAAAGGGAAAAAGGCACATTCCTACACATGTGGTGGAATTGTAAACGGATCAAAAAATTATGGTCACAAATCCACAGATCGGTTGAAAAAATACTAGAAGTTAAATTCGATCCAAAACCGGAAATACTATTATTAGGGCTCCACAATCTTAAACTAGACAAAAATGAAGATAAAATACTCTTTTATTTAACAACAGCAGCTAGAATGGTCATAGCAAGAATGTGGAAAAACAAAGAAGTGCCATCATTGGAACACTGGATTGACAAGATATTCGATATAATAAACATGGATATCTTGACACAGAAAATGTCCCAAAGTTACAGGAAACCCCAGAAAACCAATTGGAATTCAGTAATAAAATTTATAAGAGAGGAAAACAATGGGTTGTACACAATAGAAATGTAACAGCATTCCAAGAAAATGATTAAATGTCAAAGAAAAAACAAGGGTTTAAACGCCCGGAGTAATTAACTACAATGATACTTTTTATACTCTCAAGAAAGTTAGCCATAAGGCGCAAGACAAAACTTAATTATTTATTCAGAATATAATATGGAGGAAGAAGGGGGGAAAAATATATGTAAAAGTTAAATTTAATATGCAAAACCAAATATATTTGTACCACGACGGATAAACCTGGAAGTACCAAACCTCCCCCCTTGTTGTCCCCCCTCCCCTACCACTAGCCCTCTCCCCTCACCCGTGAACCCCCCCTCCCCTCCCCAACCCTCCTTTACCCGCTGCACCCCCCCCCCTTTTTGTAACCCACCCTTTATACCCCCTACCTGTTTTTAACCATGTGTATGTTTATGAAAATTAATAAAAATATTATATAAAAAAATCATTAGAATTTCAGGTGGACTTATGTATTGTTGGGAGCTGTTCTGATGTGTTTGTATACATTCCTCGAGTTGTTTTTATTAATTAGGGTTTATCAAATATTGCACATAATAATCATACAATTCCATTAGCAGCTCCACAGCTAAAAACATCCTCCAGTTTTTAAAGGCTCTGCCAACTTTGCCCAAACACAGGTCCAAGGAAGACAATTTTTCTTTCTTGTTTAAAATAATGATCCATAAATATGTTCTTGTGAAAATAGGTTATTACCGTTGAGTTAAATGCAGAAAGCTTTGCTGGTTTCTCTCTGGCCTATTTCTTTTTTCCTGTATCCACTAAGACAGCATAACTTTTTAAAGACTTCAAAAAAATATTCATATATGATTTGAAACTGGAAGAAAGATACAAAATTAGGTCATTTTTCTCAGTTACTTCAATGCATAAGATATTTCTAATATAATTATAAATTACAAAGTGATTAGAATCTAGCTATTGTTAGTCCATTAATGGAGGGCGGGAGGGGTATTTGAGTGATTCACAGTATGTGTCCCATTCGTGAAATAATTGATCTAGCTCTTTGGATGGTGATTCTGGTGGATATTGAACATAATATCAATTTGCAATACATTAAGTGAATGCTGCATTGTCTAATGCAGCATTCATTATGTACATTATGATGATTTAGTCGTTAGCTTCCCAGTCACATGATCACAAGGTAGTACATAAATGATCACGTTCTCTATCTTGTCTGTTCCAAGAGAAGCCTTTGCACCAGGTACAGGCAGAGTGTAGCTCTGGAGCCACATATGTTTTTATGTTCAATAGTATTTCCAGATATGGCCAAAACAAAACAAAAAAATGGATGAACTGCTTTTCCTGGAAGGCTCCAAGACCAATTGCTTACCTTTTAAACAGGTGATAAAACCTCCATGCACTGCTTAACATAAATAAACTTTAGGTTTCATTTCTGGTTTATTCTTTGTTGGTTATGCAGAACTGCCATAATTGCTCATCTGTGTTTTACATAATGCCAGCATCCTACCTTCGAGTTGCAAAGAAGCAGATATCCAATTCTTGTAAAATGTCTTATTCACAGAAACTCAGTGAGTAAGATAAAAGGCCACTCCCCACATACTCCAATAAGTACTATCTGTGAGTCTCCCAAAGCTATCAGTATGACTTTATTAAATATGAAATGCATGGTTGAGGGTCTGCTCTCCTTTTGGTGAAAGTTAATTCGTACAACACATATCATTTGCCTCATCTTGATACTTCAGTTGGAAGTTTACTTTCCTCTTGAACAATTGAAATTAAGCTGTGGGCATGAATAAGAGCTTTATATTATTATACCACTATAACAGTTGCTCATAACCACATCAGAATATCTAGATTAAAAATGCTGGGTCCAGACAGATTGCCTATCCAGAGACATCAACACATCAGAAGGATACAGCACAAAAGGACACAAACAAATGTTTATTATGGTTGTTAATTTGATGGCAATGTGAAGTAGTTATTCATGTGCATCAACACTATTATAACATTTTCATTTGGCTTTCGATCAGTGCATCCACAGGAATCACTTTATAAAGACTGGCCTCCTGTAGCTGCAGACAAATTTGGAAACGAAACAGTGAGCATATAAATAAAAGGCTCAAATCAATAAATCAATGTAACGTGCTTCTCTAATTGTGAAGTGAAGCACAAGAGGACACTTCTGTTTTGACAAGTAGATCAGATAAAATGTCAGTATTGCCGCTAATGGTTGTCCTATTACAAACTTCAAGGAAAATGGGAAAGCAGAGGTATAGTGGAGGTTGCTAATTTGCAGTGTCCTAACAGTATATACAAAGTCAATTATATATCCTCTTTAAGGTTAGATTTTCCTTTTAGTGCACTTTAAAGCATTTACATTATCATAAAATTCATGGAAGTATGACTATTGAAAACCTGGGCTTTGGGACAACAGCTTGGAATGTGAGCACAAAAAGCCTATGTTTAATTTGGGGACCCAAATTCCCAATTCATACTCTGATGTGGTGGCTACCGAGGCCCCATGCTGGCAATTTGTTATTAAATTCTTCTTCTTTTAAAATGGCTTGTATAATACTTTCATTTGCCTTCTCCAACTTTGCAACTGTTGGTTTATTTATTTGTTTGTTGTTGTTGCTGCTGCAGTGATGGTGGCTGTGTGTCTTCAAGTTGTTCTTGATTGATGGCAATCTAAAGTGAACCTAACATGGTGTTTCTTTGCAAGATTTACTTAGAGGAGGTTACCTTCCTTTGAAACTAAGAGAATGTAAGTTTCCCAAGGTCACCCAAGGGTTTCCATGGAGGTGCAGGGATTCAAATCTTGGTCTCCAAAGTCATGGTCAAATGCCCAAACCACTACACTATGCTGTCTCTGAATACAAATTGAATAATTACTGGACTATGATGGTAGGATCTATAGCCATACTCAATTATTAGATTGGGAAGATCATTCTGAAGCATGATGTCTAAAAACCTAGGCACATTTACACTACTTAGTTATAGTGCCATTACTCTACATTGACTGCTGTGATTCCATTCTTGGATCCATGAGTTTATATTTTGTAGAAGCACTACAAGGAGTGTCAGGCTGAGAGTCTAAATATCCATCCTAAAACTGCTGATCTTAGGATTCCATAGTACAGAACCATGGCAGTTAATGTAGAACTATAGTTAATTACATATTAATTACATTTTATCACTGATCCAAATACCTCTTCTTTTCCTCCACACCCATAATCCCTGGCAACATTAATTCTATTCTCTCATCCATGAAACAGTTTGTATTTGTGTTGCGATGAAACTAATATTGTATGACAGGGAGAGAAAGAAAAAGTATCAGGAAACCTCAGTGAGGAGAATCCTTCTGCAAACCCCATCCTGGTTTTGAAATAGATTCAGAGGACTACTATCATTTCCCCCAATGTTGTGGTCATAGGGCTGGCTAAAGATAATCACTGGCCATGTTCTGATAGTTGGTTCATAACAAGGCAGGCATTCTCCTCTTGAAATCCCAGAGAATTGTGTTTTTGTTATTTATTAGCTATCGGGACATAGGAGGTGATGATCTTCAGCTGCCCTGTCTTTCTCTAGCCATTACATCACCATGTTGTGAGAACTCAGAAAAATGTGAGGAAATTATCCCCACCATGAAAATGTTTTCAGAAATTGTAATTTTAAAGAATATTCCTGCAGCTAGGGAAAAATGCCAGTAATGTGTTCCCTTTGTTTTTAATAAACACAAATTTAATTGGTGCATTTGTGTGTACTTCCTTTTCTTAGTGATGTATGTAGTATTGAAATGTTTGGATCTTAGTATATAGTATATAAAAATTTGTAAGTAGATGAATACTGGTCTTGCAGTCTGATCACATCCGATGTAAGGGTTAAATCCAATTATTTGTCCCCAGTAGATCCTCTGAAATTACTATGTTGAAAATAATATTTCTGAGCTGAAATATTAATTCCCACATAGAAAGTGCTGTTTTCTGTGCAGAAAATGCTGTAATCCAGGATGTATTCTGAATAAAAATCCCAGATGGCTGATTTGTAGGCCTGGGTAACAACGGAAAAATTTGTTTCTAAAATCAATTCGTTTTTTGGGGGTTTTTGCGTTTCGTTATTTAAAATAATTACAAAATTTTCCTTTTAAAAAGTTCAATATTTACGAAATTTCGTAAATGTGAAAAAAATTACAAAATATTAATGAAACGATTTCCGAAACAATAACGAATCAATTTGTTAATGGCGGACACGACCGCGAAGTACGCTAAAAAACCTCCAAATGGGACAGGGGGAACTTCTGAAGCTTCCCTCTCCCTCTGTTGTTGACTATTGGTGTGATATTATAAAAAATTTTCACTAATTAAACAAAAAACAACTATAAAACTTGCCCCAGACATGCGGAAATAATAACGAAACAACCTCAAAATGATAACGAAACGAATACATAACGAATTACGAAGCATTTACAAAACGTATTTAAAAATTCGTTTTTTTAAAAAATTGCTCCAGAATGGTTTGTTATCGCTTCGTAATCAAGAAAATTAACGAATTATTAACGAATTACGAATTAACGAAACGAAACCGCCCAGCCCTACTGATTTGCATAGGAAACAGGATTTTATGTGCAAAAAGCAGTATTTCCTGTGCTGAAAGCAACATTTTCTGCACAAGAATTAGTATTTCTCTATTGAAATACTATTTTACAAGCAGAAAATGCTGTTTTCTGTGCAACAAATCACTTGCAAATTTTACATTGAATAAGGCCAGAATTGTGTAGAGCCTCCAAAAATTTGTGTTTTTCAAAGTGGAAGTAAATAGCTAAAATAACTAATTATTATATTTGAACAGAAATTTAGTACAGATTTTCACCCCTATTTCATACAGAGAGACAGGGGTAAGACTAGGCATATTAATTACACAAGGCCAGCCCAGCTGTAATCCTCTGAGCCAATTTCAAGGCATCCTATTTTTGAGTAAGTGCTTATGTCTGGAGCGTAGGCCTGGGTAACAACGGAAAAATTTGTTTCTAAAATCGATTTGTATTTGGGGTTTTTTTTTGTTTCGATATTTAAAATAATTACAAAATTTTCCTTTTAAAAAGTTCGATATTTACAAAATTTCATAAATGGTAAAAAATTAACGAATCGATTTCCGAAACAATAACGAATTGATTTGTTAATGGCGGACGCGACCGCGAAATATGCTAAAAAACCTCCAAAACCTTCTGAAGCTTCCCTCTCCCTCTGTTGTTGACTGTTGGTGTGATATTATAATTTTTTTTCACTAATTAAACCATAAAACTGGCCCAGACATGCAGAAATAATAACGAAACGACCTCAAAACAATAACGAAACGAATACAATATCGAAATACGAAGCATTTACAAAACGTTTTTGAAAATTCATTTTTTTAAATAATTGCTCCAGAATGGTTAGTTATCGTTTTGTAATTGAAAAAATTAACGAATTATTAACGAATTACGAATTAACGAAACGAAACCACCCAGCCCTACTGGAGAGTATGTAGCAGCTCAATGAGAGAATGATACCTATGTTACAGTAAAGGCTACAGGGCATTTTTGAGTTTTTTGAAGCAATTACTTTATTTTAGGAACAAAGCAACCCTGAGATGTACACCTGTGGAGTCCCCTTTCTTTCATGGCTACAATTTTCATAATTTGGGAGCTATGGCAGAAGCAAGTGGACAGATGGACAGATACATTCTCTTACTGTACATAAAACAATAGTAAATGGCCAAATACAAAACATAACAACAGCACCCAGGCACATTTTCAAAAATTAAAGGGAATTACACTAATCAATGTGCACATAAAATGCATATTTATTACTATTTATCCATTGCAAACAATTTATTAAAATTCAGTTTATTGGTTTATTTTACTTTTATTTGGAGAATTTTCTGACACAACTGATAGTTAAACTGAAATTAGACAATGATCATATTACAACAGAAGCAAATCAAAAGAAAGTTTAAAAACAGCTCTGTAAAAAAAACCTACAACTCCTCAGCAGGCATTCAGTTGCCAAAAAAAAAAAAAACAAAAAACCCTGCCAAAATAATAGTGGTTAGGTTTTGCAAAAAAATAAAAAAAAATCATCAAGTTCACCTTCCAGGGCCATCTCTTCCAAGAATAACTTTAAGAACAGTGTGAATGCTTTGTTTTCGAACTGAATTACATTTATACACTGTCAGAAATAATCACCAACTTTCCACTGTGCTATTTAAAGAAGAATTTAGACAGAGGATTTGATGAACAAATATTTGCAAATAAGCAGATAGTCACTGGTAATTCTGTAGGTAAATTGATGTTTTTGCTTGATATAGACAAAGATTGTAAATAACCAGTCTGATGTATTCCTCTAAGTGAATGACCTGGAAACAAAGTAAGTGACAGGAGTAAATGGAAAAAAGAATTGCATTTTATTATGTTGTTAAATATGGATTTTTGAATGCTTAATTTGTGTTGTATCTGTATGTTTTCCTGCCCATCTAAATTAAACAAACAATGGAGAATATTACAAGATGAAGTGAAGCTCTATTCTTCCTCACTTACTGTACAATTTTTATTTCATTGTTTATAGATACAGGGAAGAAGTTGTAAGTAGCCCTGCCTCTTAGGTTTTTAGAGCACTGATTCAGAAAATTGCATTGGATATACCTCATCAGCTCTGGCTTCTTAGATATGGTTATCATTATTTCTATGGGTGAGAAGATGACATATGGCATGTGTTCTGTACCTCAAAAACTAGTGCCATTTTTGGAATCAGCAGGTCAGGATATTTCCAGAAACAGGTCTAAAATGTGTCTTGGCCAGTGATAATCCCAACTACAATAGGACCATTAAATCCTTTGTTGGAGTTGGAGAAAGGCATTGAAAGGAGGCTGAGGAGAGCAGCGGCAGTGGTGCAGCCTGAGAAAGAGAAGGGACGAAGGAGGATGGAGGGAGGTGGGAGGAGGACGAAGGAGGAGGGCGGAGGGAGGGCGCGAGGAGGGCACGGAGAGGAGTGCCAGGCCTGGTGGGCTGCCCCTGCCGCTCTCCCCAGTATCCTTCTCCAACTCCTCCCACATAGCTATTTACAGGCAGCCAGGAGAGAGGAAGAAAGCAAGGCAAACTAGGCAAGCCCGGTGGTTTTCGGAGGCTTCTGCCAGCTGATCGGGTGCCCTTGCTTCCTTCCTCTCTCTCCCAGCAGCCCGGAAATGGCAATTTTGCAGAAGTTGGAAAAGGGCTGTGAAAGCAGAGCAGGGAAAACAACGGGGGCAGCCCAGCGGGCCTGGCATCCCTGCCCCTGGTGCCCCTATCCCTGTCCTCCTCCTTCGCCCTCCTCCTCTCCCCTCCCTCCGTCCTCCTCCTCCTCAGGCCATGCTTCTAAGGGACTTGTCCCCACTGCCACCCTCCCCGCTCTACTTTCAAGGCCCTCCAAATCCTCGCATGTCACCATTTGCAGGTAGCCAGGAGAGTGGGGAAGGAAGCAAGGCCACCTGAGCAGCCAGCAGAAGCCTCCGATGGTCACTGGGCTCACCCAGACCCAAGGAAGTGCCTCTAGACTATGACTCCCAGCAGCCCTGGGCAGCGGCATGCCTTGGACATGTCCACTGAGGCATTCTGGGAGTCGTAGTTACCAAATCAATTGAATTGTGTTGGGTGAGGGGTCTTATATGGCGAGTATATCCCTAACTCTATATTTTAACTTGAAAAGTTAGAGGGTGGTCTTATACACCCAGTTGTGTTGTACTCCGGAACATACAGTACTTCTTCTGCCTCATCACACAGTATGATCTTACTCTCTTTCTTTTGAGGTCTTAAAGGGAGGTTGGATAGCCATCTCTCAGGAGTGCTATTGTTGTGTATTCCTGCATGGAAGAGAGGTTGAACTGGATGGCTCTGGGGTCCTATAAATAAAAAAAAACTAATTGGTCACAGGACTCTTTGCTACAGCTGATCCTGCTAGTGCAAGAAAAATGAGTTAGAGTACAATGAATTTCTGAAATTATAGAATTCATCAAATTGTAATCAAAACTAGTATCCAAAATATATCTTTAAAGTAATCTGGGGAACAAGGGATTTATAACAAAAGTATCTCCCTCATGTTAATCTTCTCTTTTATTAAAACTGCCCATGTTGTGCCTTGAACTGGGAATTAAGTTAGCAGAAAGTGTGGTCTTCCCCTCTCAGCAGTTGCTCTTGCTTTATCCATATAATCCAGTTCTAAGCAAATAATCTGGATGTTATATGGCGGTGTAGAAGGGGCCTCAGACATCCAGAGTATGACTATTA
Organism: Anolis sagrei; assembly: GCF_037176765.1. Taxonomy (NCBI): domain Eukaryota; kingdom Metazoa; phylum Chordata; class Lepidosauria; order Squamata; family Anolidae; genus Anolis; species Anolis sagrei. The sequence goes on from NC_090022.1 coordinate 44,791,214, forward strand.
TTGATCACAAAATGTATGCCTGAATCTAGGCCTTCTCTATATCAATATTATTCAAAGTGGTCCACAATTTATTGTCTCTTGGTTCTTATTGAGTTTCCAGGACACAAAAATAATTGTACTAGACAATTGTATCTAAATAAGGTACCGATCTCTAACATGCTGGGAAAGATGTCTGCCACATTATAAACTTTGGGAGGCAGAATTCTGAATGACAAGGGAACACAGCAGGTGCTTTTTCTATGTTATAAAATAAATAGGCTGCATTTCAACTTCCTTATGAAAGTCTAGACAAGAACTGGTCCAGGCCTACAACATTAAATTGTTCTTACAAGCACAATTTATGAAAATTTCTTCCAAAATTAGTAATGTAATTGTTAATACTCTTCAATTAAAAAAAAATAAAAATGGTGGTGAGGGTGATTTTCCTTCTCTTGGCTTTAGATATCTTTTCATGACAAAACCAGAGGCTGAGTAAAGCAATCTAACCTCACTTTCAGAAAACCCTTGACTCCAAGGAGTAAAATGATTTTTCTACAGGCATCCTTCACAAATCTTTTTTTCCATGGCCTGATATTCAGCAACCTCATATTGTGTTCATTCATCGAGAAGATTCCAGTGATTATACTTTTCCTGGGATGCTACTATTTCATACTGCTGATAAAGACTGACACATTTTAATATTTTTCCATGGGATGAAAACCTCATATCATATAGAAATCTAGCAGAGTATGGATAACTTCAATACAACTAGGTATCCTAGGTATCCTTGGTGGTTTGATTCAGGACCCCTGTGAATACCAAAATCCTTGAATGTTTAAGTCCCATGATATATACTAATAGTGGCCCTTATATAAAATGGTAAAATCAAGTATTGCTTTTTGAATTACAAAAATATTTCAAACCACAGATGGTTGAACCTGTGATATAGAGGGTCAACTCTATCACTTCATCTTTCTCAGAATAAAGTGTCATGGCAAGGGTGGGTAAGTTTGCTTTGCAGCCCAGGGAAAAAAAAACACTTCATGGCTTGCAAGACATGCAGGGCTGATAAAAGACTGCTTCACCCTACTGATTGGAGATTGTGTCCCTTTTTAAAAGCACTATTTCATGTTGTTGAGAAGGTAAATATAGCTTGATTGGCTTTGATTTCCTTTCTTTGTGTTTGTCAGTGAAGCCATTCCTGCAGCTGGCACCTGGGCAAGGGTTTCTTCCTCCACTCTACATCTTTCTCCATTTGGGGAGAATATGCCACAGGTCATGCACATCCTTGCTGTTATGTCAAATATTGATCAGAAATAGTGGCAAGGATGCTCACAATTGCTACCGACCCTCCAAGTTCAGAATATAAACAACACTGGGGTGATACCACCATGATGTATGATCAGTGATAGAAAATAGCAAGATTCCCATGCATATTGCTCATCTTTCCATTTTGAAAGGCCAGTGATGGGTTTTAAGGATATGTGGGCTGAGGAAGTGATTGGGCTTAGAAGGATAGAGTGCTGGTGGCTATTAGCATGCATGCCAATGGGCATGTTGAGGAGCCATCAATAGTATTAAAGGAGCTTTCCTTGGAACTAAATGAGTTATCCCAGATGTTATAAGAGTAAAATGGGTCCAGCACCTTGTAAAGTTACCCAAAGGTTAAAGTTACAGCCCAGAGCAATTCACCATCCCACTAACAAAGAAATCACCAGCTATCATTGGGGAAGAGTTACCCTGAGACTCAACACTGGCCCTAGGAGGGACATGGAGGGGCTGGATTAGGCCCAAAGAATGAAGACTCCCATTATTGTTTTAAAATACAAAATATTGACATCATATATCACTTCTGTTTTCATCTCACAACTGAGCAAAAGTTAAGGAATGCTTATTGACCTTCAGTGTGACACAGCAGTGGATATTGTATTAGATTTTTCCAATTGAGATTCCCTGAACCAATCTGTGAAGTTGAGAAGTTTACCAGGTGTTGTTTTCCTCAACACTACAATACCCAAAAAAGAAAAACTGCTTTTGTGGGTCACTACCTGCCATGAAACCAAATGTGAAAAGGCCAGGAAGCTAAATAATATGTTCACTTTTTTTAACAAAAAAGTTCAAGTAATATTGACTAGCTAGAAACAAGTTGGAGTCATTTTCCAGAATACTTCATATCATACTTGTATTTCTTTCCTGCCATAAATTTGTAAAGCCGTTACCTTTTCATGGATAATGATTCCCAATTTGTTTCTTGTCCTGGATATTAATGAAAGGTATATTGTGTCTTTGAATATCCTCTACACAGGAAGTATCTCTTTCATTGTATATTTGATATGTTTAAAATGTTTTGGAAAGTGATAATGAAGAGTTGTGAAAGTTAATGTTTATTCAAAATTTCCAATTATTTCATTGGGCATTACTCCCCTGTAAACATGCATAAGATTGCAGTTTGAGACCATACCCCCCTTCATTTATTGAAGATTTAATACAGCTGACTAGTCTGAAGGTATGTGATGTATTTTTAAACAGTGGTGACCTTCAGTTATCCTATCTATCTGGCTAGGTCTTCCTAAGGAGCATTGTTATTTTACAAAAATACCAAATATCAGTTTGGTATGCCTTTCCAGTTGTGTTATAAAATGTAGCTAACATGAATTCCCTGAGTAGAAAACAAGGAAATCTTTTTTAAAATAATTTGAACTGGATATAGTCCAAAAATATTCTTTGGTTTAGTTATTAGCTTTTCCCCACAGTGAAAAATATTAAATTAAGTCTTCCCTCAAATTGGCCATAACTTTCAATTAAAATAAACGAAGTTTCATTCTGCTAACAATATCAATCAGCCCATCTAATGAAGAATTACAGCAGAAATGGTTCACCTGCTCGCTTAATATGGAAACGCTCAACCGCATTGTATTATGGGCTTTGACTGAGTGATATATAAGAAACCACGTGCCTTGTTGCAACACTTGCATGGAGATTTCTTATCCCCAAATGGCTAGTAAATCCAAAATACTGTAATCCAGTACATCTGGGCATAATCAGGTTAGGGAAGGCTGATTCATAAGTTACTTACCTACTTAGGCAATCCCTCATTGCCCAAGTATGATGGCCTTCCAAATGTAGTGTCTTGGTGGTGGATACGTAGGTGACTGTGGAGCCCTATTCTTCATCCACATGTTCTTCTAAAGTGAGGCATCGTTTTCGAGGTGGAAGGTGGTTTTGATGCGCCTTCCTCTTGGCACGTTTCTCCCTTTTGCTCTCCATTTGTGCCTCTTTGAATTCTGCAGCACTACTAGTCACAGTTGGCCTGCAGTTAGAGTACTCAAAGGCCACAGCTTCCCAGTTCTTGGTGTCTATACACAGTTTTAAGGTTAGCTTTGAGCCCATCTTTAAATCTCTTTTCCTGTCCACCAACATTCCATCTTCCATTCTTGAGTTTGGAATATAGTAATTGTTTTGGGAGATGGTGATCAGGCATTCAGACAATGTGGCCAGTCAGTGCTGGTGGTCTTTGCTTCTTCCAGCATGCTGACATTTGTCTGTCTGTCTTCCCAAGAGATTTTCAGGATTTTTCGGAGGCAGTGCTGATGAAATCGTTCCAGGAGTTGTGTGTGATGTCTGTAGACAGTCCATGTTTTGCAGGTGTATAACAGGGTTGGGAGGACTATAGCTTTATAAACAAGCACCTAGGTATCCCTACAGATGTCCCGATCCTCAAACACTCTCTGCTTCATTCAGATGGTTCATAAGATAGATTTATGTTATTGTATCTATTGTCCCCACCTCCCTTTATTTCAGTGGCTGGCAACTATGAAAGTCTGTAATTATGAAACTGAAATCCAATAAGCTGCTTAAACTTTCTGCTTCACACAATATTTTGGCTCAAAATTCTTGTCCCATCTGATTTTCCACTTTTGGAGAGGTGAAAATTTAACCAAGGGAGATCACCATATCTTTCTGGCCACTGTTGGTATTGATTGTGCCATTGTGTCACACAATTTTAAATGGCCATGGATAGTGAGATCCAAGCCACTGTGGGTTTAGTCTGGTGAGAAAATAGTCCAGAATAAATCTCACCAAGCTGAAGCAGAAGCCACCGGGGTATTTATTTCTGTTCCAGCTAGAAAAGGATGACAGCTGCAGTAATCAGCTGAAGGAATAGCCATCCCCCAGTACAAGAAATTACACATTTTATATTTTTCCCAGTCTGAATTCCCCTTGCCCACCCCCAGAGCCGGCTTTGAATGCATTGCGTTGACCCTTGGCCTCTTTGGCTTCTCGCTTGCTGGCCAAGTGAGAGCTTCTCCAGAGCCTTAATTGCAGACAATCTTGCCTGCTCATTAATTCATTATCTTCAAGGCTATGTAACCCCTTATCTTGGTCCAGCTGGACCGGATCACTGGGGGAAGGCAAAGATGTCTCCACCTGGGGGTGTGGGAATTCACTCTCGTTATCAGTCTCACTAACATTCTTTTCCCCTGGGAACTGACTTGCTGTTTCCCTTCAGCAACCTCACCGTCAGGCCTGTCTAAACCATGTACAGAAATTTGTAACCCATCATCTCCCTCATCATCCTGTATGAATTCTGGCTCACAGAGCTCAGTTTCAGACTCAGAGTCAAGCTGAGTCACAACAGGTTTCTTGATAGGATCTGGGGATCAATTCCTCTGGGAAGGGGAACATCATTGTTGGAGGAATGTCAACATCCTCTTCTCCTCATGGGTGGGAAAATATCCTTTGTGAAGAATGATTAAAGTGTCCAAAAGGTTACCCAGTTCCAAGTGGCCTAGCCTCTGTCCCTCTGAGCCTAGTGAAAAGGAAACCATCAGTCGATTGTTCATATTGTGAAATGCTTGAAAGTCCATTCAACAAAATGTAGACTCAGGGCAGCTGGTGGCACCTGAGCCAGCAGGTTCTGGCCAGAGTTCATAAAAAGGTCACCTTGCCTCATGTCTTATACATGTATACATACATATAAAATCATTGATAATAAAATACAGTTACAGATAGGTACACATGAGAGCTAGGGGGAGAAAGAGGGGCACTTTGGGGATGTTATTCCTTCTGCAGATTGGCAAAAAACTTAATTCTTGTTATATCATTCCAGCCTGGAGTCTTTGGCAAAACTATGAATTCCCTGATTATAAACTATCTTTTATTGGGGGGGGGGGTCACCTCTGACTACACCATGAACTTTCAGAGTTGACTATGCAATGAAGGTGGAGTGTGATAGAAAGTGTAGTACTGATCTATTGGAAGACAGAGACATATGGAAGCTGGAATGAACTTGTCTTATGTTACTCTTCAAGCCAGAATCAGAAATAATGGATTTGAATTACAAAATGGCAGGTTATGAATAAATATTAGTACCTCTTGAGATTAAGAGCAGTCCAGTACTAGAAATACACCACTTTGGAAGTAAATAATAACAACAACAACAACAACAACAACAACAATAATAATAACAACTTCATTTTTATACCCTGCCACCTTCTCCCCAAGAGGACTTGGGCGGCTTACATGGGGACTAGCTTGATCACAGATGAAAAACAACAGCATTAAAATCAAACAATAACATGACTGAAACTCTCTTTTGTTGACATGTTTTCAATGAAAGTTCAGTGGCCATTTGTCAGGAATATTTTCAGGTTTATTTGCTGCATTTGTGGCAAGAGATTGGCCTAAGTAACCCTTAGAATTCCTTCCAAATCTGTAGTTGTATGACATGAGTTGACAAAATCATTTCCTAAAATTGACATATATTATTATATGAAAATTATTTACTATAATGAATGTTGACAAAATGGACTTTAAAAATCTAATTATGAGAAGAATTGAGAAATATGTGTTTTCAATGAAGTTTAGTTGCTATTACAGAGATATGTTTCCTTGAATTATATTTTTCCCTAGGAAAATAGCACAGTACCGCATGCTTTGTGCCATTTCAAGGATAGCTTCATAATTGTTCTTTCTACATAGTTTTCTTTTAATGTCGCAAGTTCATTGCATAGTTGCCAAATTAAATTTTTAAGATACTAAAACATACTTGTGCACAATTATACTTCTTGTTACCCTCTCTCTCTCTCTGGGATTTACTGAGTCCTTTTATCTCATGCATTCATAGCTGAGTATTTTGAATTCTTTGCTCCAGATGGCCAACAGGTGCACCCTATGTATGACTATTGTATTTACTGCTGATTTGCACATCTGAGAGTTTAGCATACACACAGTGCAATTGGATACAATAATGTACCAGCGGTTTTGTGTATGGGTGTGTATGGGCTGCCGACTAAACAGATTATGAACTTGGCTATCTCAGCTACACAGTGGTAGTAATTAAATGGGAAGGGGAAAGGGGAAAAAGAATGGCCAGTTAAATAATGCTAATTGTAGATAGTTGTTGTTTCTCCCTTTTCTCTCTTTCCTTTTCCTTTTATGCTGACAGCTGCTCACAGATTTTCTCATTTCTTTAGCCTATGCAATTTATTTTTTTTCTCAAACCATAATGATAATTTTAATAGACTAATTGAGAGAAATATTTTCTTTGTTTAAAAGGCAAATATTAAAAGGTGTCTCTTGCCAGTATTTAATGTGCGGACAATGATCTGAACTGAATTTCCACCAAGTATTTTGAAGCGATTCCCTTCTCCCCCACCACCCCAATCTGTCTACATGTTTGACACAAGTTAATTGACTTCCTATATCTAAGAACTTTATAGCTTTTTGAGTCTCAGAATCATTATGAGCTATTGCTTTCTTAGTCACCCATGATGGCCAGAGTATATTATATGGCAGGGAAGTCTTGAAATTATTTCCGCTATTTCTATAATTAATTGTTTTATGAAATGAACACTGAATTGCTAGAAGTTTCATTCCTAGATAGTTCACACTGAAGTTGTTTCTGTTTGATGCACAGTGTAAGTTTCTGTTTGATGCACAGTGTAAGTACTTCAATGGTAATACTTACAAGTCTTGTCACTAAGAAAATTCTATTCATTTAATAGTATTTATTATTCTGAATTTGTAAGGCTCGGTACTTATACAGTTTAGAAAGATACTGGGGATACCCTTAGGTTTTCAGTATAACATACTAATGTGAATAGCCTCGGTTGTATTGGCCATATAAAGAAACAACTAGTTCCAAAATCTGCCTGGTGGCAAAATCTTAATTGTGCTAACTAAAAGGAATTTTAAAAAATCACACTAACTCCCAAAGCTTCCTTCACATGTCTGTCAAGCAGAAATGGTTAAATGGCATGGAAGAGAAATCAGGGATGGTGCTGTAATCCTATCATCTTCTTCTGCTTCAAATGTCATAGGAAGAATACATAGATAAAAGATGAAAAATGTCCCTTCCCTTGCCATACAGGAAATTACAATTAAAACTGTTGCTACTTTTCTGTTTTTCGTGTGCCTATCATGAATTAACACTTAGCCATAATGCCATCATATCATCTCAGGAAGGTACAATCACATAACTCATTCCCAATTTACTGAGACCCAGCCTTTACTGATAATTAATCTTAGATTCAGTTACTTCGATGCCTTGGTAGTCATTTTTGAAATAGTTCTGATGTGGTGCCATTTTTATTTATTTATTGGTTCAACTTTAGGGTAGAACCCATAGCGCCAAGAATGCTGATGTACATTTTATGATTTTTTTAAGGAACTGTGGAATAGTTTTACTGAAGTGTTTTACTGGAATAGGACTGGGACATATGTTTTTACTGTGGATTCCTCAGGGCTCATTTCTGTCTCCCATGTAAAGCTAAAAATCCTTATTCTTCAATATGATCCTATCATTATTTTTGAGATCTTTTGAGAAGACTCTTCTTTTTATCCCACTAATCTCACAAATATACTTGATGGGAATATGAGAGAGGGCCTTCCCTGTTGCCCTCCACCAGAATTTATAGAGAGGTTAAACTGGTGCTCTTTCTGTAGGCAGGTGAAGAGTTGTTGGGGGGTTTTTTTTGTAAGGTATTTAAGACTGATTGCTAAAGGGGAACAACTCTTGCATAATGTGCAGTACTTTCTATTTTTTAAAAAAAATATTTTAACTGAATCATAGAATCATAGCGTTGGAAGAGACCACATGGGACAACCCCCTGCCATGGAGGAAAAGCACAAAGTACCCCTGACAGATGACCATCCAGTTTAAAAGCCTCCAAAGAAGGAGCCTCTACCACACTCTGAGGGCCTATCTACACAGTACCTAAAGCACAGCACAACATTTACTGAGTTAAAAGGGGAGGGGAACATGGCTACATTACACTACTGGTAAATCCTTGGTGATTCACTGCAATGGATGAAAAACATCGGATAAAAAGTTCCCCCTTTATCCCAATCCAGCAAGAAAATTAGCAGATTCGCATCACTATATATCCCTGCACTCTCAAAATAAATAAATAAATAAAATGTGTAATTTCATTCCCCTTCCCGTGTGGAAACTGCTTCAGCACATGTCTGCTTTTAAAAAGTCCAAAACAGTTGATCAGCTGATTAGACTGTGAAATGGACACACAGCTGATTTAAAGAAAGCACAAACGGAGAGCAATTAGAACTCTCTGGAACTCTTTAATCTCATATGCACACATGCAAATCTGCTTATATTTATATTAAGATATTTGCACATGCACATAACCACATATACAATCCAGCGCATAACAGAGGGATTTTTGTTTGAAAATCCCTTCTGCTGGATGTCACCTGTCCATCCTCCATCTTGTTCTAATACAGAGGAAGCCTGTGAGCTTGGCGGCAGACTCAATCCCAGGCTTAACAGATCTGTGGGGACCTGCTGTCAGGTCCCAGGATTTTTAACCCCCATTTAAAACTCACATTTTGCGCTGTCCGGAGGTGCCCTGAGGCAGAGAGTTCCACTGTTGAACAGCTCTTACAGTCAGAAAGTTCTAATGTTCAGGTGGAATTTCCTTTTCTGTAATTTGAACCCATTGTTCTGAGTCCTAATCTCCAGAGTAGCAGAAAACAAGCTTGCACCCTCTTCCTTATGACATCCTTTCTTGTCATGCCTCCTCTTGACCTTCTCTTTTGCAGGCTAAACATACCCAGTTCTTTAAGGTGCTTCTCATAGGGCATGGTTTTCAAACCATAATCATTTTAGTCACCCTCCTCTGGACATATTCCAGCTTGTTAAAATCTCTTTTAAATTGTGATGCGCAGAATTGGACACAGTATTCTAGGTGAGGTCTGACTAAAGCAGAATAGTGATACACCATGACTTCCCAAAATCTAGACCAGGCATGTGCAAACTTTGGCCCTCAAGGTGTTTTGGACTTCTACTCCCAGAAATCCCAGCCAACATACTGGCTGTTAGGAATTGTGGGAGTTGAAGTCCAAAACACCTGGAGGACCAAAGTTTGCTCATGCCTGATCTGGACACTATATTCCTTCTGATTCACCCTGAAATTCCATTGCCTTTTTTAGCTGCAGCATCACATTGTCTACTCATGTTTAAGTTGTTGTCCATGAAGACTCCACAATCTTTTTCACATGGACTGTTGTCAAGACAGGCATCACCCATTCTCCATCTTAGCATTTCAGTTTTTCTGCCTATGTGTAGTATTTTACATTTGTCCTTGCTGAAATTCATTTTGTTAGTTTTGGTTAAGGTCACTTGCAATTCTGATCTTGTCCTCTGGAGTATTAGCTGTCCCTCCTCTAATTCATACATCATTAATTAAGATGATAAACAGTACTGTGCCCAGGACAGAATCCTGCAGCACTCCACTAGTCACTCCTTTCAAGAATTAAGAGGAACCATTGGTTTGGTCTTTGGGTTTGGTCACGTAACCAATTACAGATCCACCTAATACAGTAGTAGCATTGCCTTGCCCACATCTGTTATTTTGTTTTTTGTTACATCATCACATCATCAGTAGGCCAGCATGTTATCAGATTTAGACATCATCAGTTTAGTAACCATAGCTGCTTTGGCCAGTTGGTATGAGGAAGAGCTGTCTTTAATATCATAGCAATATTTCTCATTGCCATTTGTTAAACATTTTGCTTTTAATAGTTTATATGCTGGGTTGTTGTAGGTTTTTTTGGGCTATATGGCCATGGTCTAGAGGCATTTTCTCCTGATGTTTCGCCTGCATCTATGGCAAGCAGTCTCAGAGGTACTTTATATGCTGCTAGATATTTTTAATGTGAAGACTGCTATAGAATGTGCTTTATTTTCTAAGAGTTTATTCTTCTACATATCTCTTTTTGTCACTTATTGTTACATAGTAATCACTCAAATTGCCCTTTAAATAGTGAAAAAGGTAGACCTCATTTTTACCGTCTCTTTTTATTCTTTACTGAAGCTTCATGTCAAAACAATATTATCTGTCTTCCTACCTTTCCATACATTAGAATAAACTCTACTTATTCTAGAAGCATTTGTATTGTTCAAATACATACAATGTACAATGTAAAAAAAAAGCAAGATTATGCTTGTTGTTTTAATATCTTACAATATTTTCCATCTTCATTAATTTAATACATTTCTATCATCTCTTCCATTTCCGTAAACTAACAAACCTGTTATTTTTACCTTTTTATGTTTAACATATATTACGTTCATCTCAAAATAAGAACGCACTTAGAGGGTTTTTCTTTCTTTCTTTTTTCAGCTGATAGTGTCAAATCTAATGATATAATTTCCTGTAATGAGTGGGGGGAAATTGGTAACTGGGAGCTTCATCTTTACTTTTGGGGTCACAACTCAGCTTTGTAGGTTTCTCTATACCAGTGGTTCTCAACTTGGGGTCCCCAGATGTTTTTTGGCCTACAACTCCCAGAAATCCTAGCCAGTTTAGCAGCTATTAGGATTTCTGGGAGTTGTAGGCCAAAAACATCTGGGGACCCCAGGTTGAGAACCACTGCTCTATACCATCTTCTCCATTACATACTTGGACATATAATCTTTTCCCTATTCTAAAATAATGAAACACCTATGTGGAGACCTAACTACTAGCCATGAGAGTTTTAAGATAAAGTAATCAGGAAGTTTGGTCCTGAGGGCCATCATGGCATAATGGTTGGAATGTTGGGCTACAATTCTGGAAACCAGGGTTTGAATCCCTGTTTGACCATGGAAACTCACTGACCCTATATTTTTGCCTTTCCCTTCCTCTGAAACTGAGAGGATGTGGCTTGCCTATGGCTGTTCAGTGGGTTTCTTTGACTGAGTGGGAATTCAAATCTTAAGTCTCCAAAAGCCTAGTCCAACATTCAAACTGGTTCTCCCACATCCAGAAACATCTACACATGGAGAATGACTTTTTGAAAAAGATAATCTCTTTTCTGCATGTGGTTTTAAGCTGCTGACATTCCTGGGTCAAGTTACTTGATTGTTTTTTGTGTCCTGTATTTTAACTAATACGCTTTACATACTGCAAAGTGTTTTCTTAACAATACTACATTGGTTTCAGCTGCATGACTCAAAATCTAGTTCTTGCACTTTACTATTATTCCCTGCCTATAGACATAGTGTTCTACTCCATATTGTCCTTCTACCCCGAATCTGTCACCTGGCTTTGGTACTCTATTCATCAGCCCTGTCCTTGCAACTGATTTGCACCAGCTCACTCGACCACAGCTCAGTAATTGCATACTATGTCACACTATTGGTTGTTTGGTCAATGGTTACTTTATAATCATGTTTATGGTGTTGTTTCATGTATTTTTCTGTGTCATAATTTAAACTCTGTTGATTGGGCTTGTCCCCATGTAAGCTGCCCCGAGTCCATTCAGGGAGATGGTAGCGGGATACAAAAATAAGGCTATTATTATTACTATTATTATTATTATTATTTACACATGACTGTCATGATTCTGTATATTACAGATGACAATATACTGCGTGGACCAGTTTTCATCCAAGAACCAAGCAGTGTTGTTTTTGCACTGGATTCTGATGAGAAGAAAGTCAAACTGAACTGTGAAGTTAAGGGAAATCCTAAACCAACGATAAGGTTTGTTGCATATCTATAATGTCTTTGGCAGCGTTTTTATTATAAATTGAGGGGGAAGAAAAATAAAATCTATATATTAATTTTAGTGGGATGATCATAAATTAGGATTGATCGTGTTTTTCCAATCCTAGAATTCTGTGAACTGAAGTCACAGATGTGTCAATCAATGAAAACAATGCTGCTGCATTATACTTCGACAAAAAACAAACTTTTTAAAAATATGCTTACTGCATTCATATTAAAGGAGGAGTTTATTTCAATTTCATTAAATCTACACTAACTATGAAAGTTAACAAACTGCAAGAGATGATTAAAAAGCAAATGCCAACCATGATTTTATGCCTCATTCCCTTCCCTATCCCAGTTTGAATTTGAATGAGTGTAAGAATTTTAGAAAACCCGATTTCTCACTGTCCAGCCTATGATAAAGAATGAATGAGATTACAAAGAAGCATAAAAAACATATGAAATAAAAGCCAGACTCATTCACCCCACTGTGTTCTGCATTGGCAGTATCTCAGAACAAAAACCTGAATTTCACACACATGATTGCTAAAAAATTATTTTAAAAAACAAAGCCAATAAATTGAATTCTCACATGAATATTTAGAATCAATGCAACATCTATTCCTTTTCTGGGAGACCATCACTAAAGTGCTATTCAGTTTGTCTTCTGGGTCCCCTTCTCCTTCCAATTATCTCCATTATTTCCTTCCATTTCTCAGACTGTGTTCTGAAAGATACAAAGAAAATAAAGAAATATTGAGACAAAATTAGAAAAAAAGGTACATCAATGTGTTGTCGAAAGTATTCATGGCCAGAATCACTGGGTTGCTTTGAGTTTTCTGAGCTGTATAGCCATGTTCTAGAAGCATTCTCTCCTGACATTTTTCCACATCTATGGCAGGCATCCTCAGAGATGTAGGGGTCTGTTGGAAACTAGAAAAGTGAGGTTTATATATCTGTGGAATGTCCAAAGTGGGAGAAAGAACTCTTGACTGCTCTGAGGATGCTTGCCATAGATGCAGGCGAAACGTCAGGAGAGAATGCCTCTAGAACATGGCCATATAGCCCGAAAAAACCTACAACAACCCAATTCCTGTTATTTTCCCTTCCTCTAGTGGTCACGTGCAGTAATCCAATAGGTATTATCTTTATATACTGCCCTGGTCCCCGTAACATTGAACTGAATTGAATTGAATAGCTTTATTGTAGCATTTAATTTCTTAGTGCAATAGCATAATGGTGCTATTGTACAATGAAATTAAATGCTTTCCCCAGCACACATCACAAAACAGCAAACACTTCCCACCAAACCTCAACCACCTGAACCTTGGAATTACAGCTCCAGTTATAGTTAGAGCTCTAGGGCAAAAGTTCTCAGCCTGTTTGTCCTTGTCACCCTATACCATCTGCCAGATGGCAATAATTAAAAAAAAAATATGCTGAGTGTGATGGATCCCCAAGAATGCTCTGAGCTTTCTTTAGGCTGTGGGACCTATAAAGTTATTCCAAAGAGGGGAGAGGATAAACAATAATTTGCTGTGCAGAAGTGGTTATCCTTTGGAGCACATTCCTATCTGCCACTGTGCAGTTACCAAACCATGCACAGATGCAATAGTGTAGGACACTGTCGATAGCACAGTGGTAGAAAGTCACCAGCATTTTTTCTTTCAGTTGTTGGTTCCTTAGAAGTCTCAGATTGTATAATCTCCGCTGGGCCCTCTTAACCAATGCTTCCATATGAGCGCCCCAGGTCAGATCCTCCTTAACAGTGACACCCAGGAACTTAAAACTGGCCACCCACTCCACTTTGTCTCAATTTTTGACCAAGGGCTGGATTTCTGGACTCTTCTTTCTGTAGTCCACTATAAGCTTCTTGGTTTTACTGATGTTAAGAACCAGGTTATTGTCCCTGCATGATGAGAGAAACCAATCTACCTCATCCCAATAGGCAGACTCATCCCCTTCTGAGATAAGACCCGCCATGGCTGTATCATCTGCAAGTAATATTGCTCCGATGGGTAGGGGTCAGGCAAGTAGCTGGGGGGGGGGGGCTTGAGGGGCTTCACCCCCCCCCCCCCCGAAATCCTCATGGTGGTTTGCGAAAAGGCCTTACTGGTACATTATTTAAACTGTTATGTTTATTCATATCATGATCTGATCACCATACTCAATATATCCCATATGCATGGGGGTATTGGGGTAATGATACAAAAGGTTTGCTAGGGTAGACCCTCTTTCACTCAGACTCAGCCCCCCCCCAAACTCAGCCCCCCCGAAACCCCCCCCTGAAAAAAACTCAGTCACATGTGCAGCCACATGTGTACTAAGTGTAAAGCAGAGGACTCAACACACAGCACTATGGCATCCCAGTGTTGAGAGTGAGAGCTGATGAGGTATGATTACATAATCTAACCCTGTGGGAACATCCAGACAAGAAGTCCATGGTCCAGAACAGACTGAATATGACAATCCAAGATCCATGAGTTTAGAAACCAGTCTGTGTTCGAGAATTGTATTAAACACATAACTAAAGTCTGCAAAAAGCATCCTTACATAGTTCCCCCATTACTCCAGGCGGGTCAGAGTGGTGTAGAGTCTGATGGCTATCGCGTCCTCTATCCATCTGTTAGCTCTATATGCAAACTGATGCTTGTCCAATGTATGTGGAAGGCAAGAAATGATATGCCTGAAAACCAGTTTTTCAAGAAGGAATAATAGACTGACATAAAGACCAGTTAAGAATTACAGTAAAAACACTGGCCAATTGGTCAGCAGAGGCTTTAAGCACCCAGCCAGAAAGACCATCTGGTTCAGTGGCCTTGCTAGGATTCATAGCACTCAAAACATGCCTTATCTCATCTTCCTCTATGTTGAGGTGGGAGCTGCAGGTTCCCAATGACTGAATTCCAGCTACCTGTGGTAGGCTTACTTGAAAGCAGGCAAAAAAGTGATTCAACTCCTTTGCCAATGAGACATCCCCTTCCGTAGGAATGTCATTGTAAAGTAAATATAACTAATAAGTATGTAATTCTGGATAACACTATCTGAATTGTGATGTTTTTGATTCAGAAGATTTATCTTGCATTTGAGAAGATGGAACAGATTATTCATAGATACTATAAAATGTTCGCCTTGAAGCAGCAATGCAAGAGCGATAAAAATGTAATCCATTTTATGACTGACCACCAAAAAGTATACTTATCAAAAGTTATATCACATTTCATTATTCTACAGGCAGTTGTGATTTCTTGCTTGTTAGGAACAAGAGTGTTTTTGTCGTTTGGTTCAATATATATTTTTCAATAAATCCTTTAACGTTAGCAAAATTCAACAACTGACACTTTTGTGTTATAGGTGGAAGTTAAATGGAACCATAGTTGACATTGGTATGGATTACCGCTACAGTGTGGTTGAAGGCAGCTTGTTGATCAATAATCCCAATAAGACTCAAGATGCTGGAACATACCAGTGCATAGCAACAAATTCATTTGGAACAATTGTTAGCCGAGAAGCAAAACTACAGTTTGCGTGTAAGTATAATGGTAGACATTGCTTCATTTAATCATAATTTGGAATAAAACCAGACTGATGGCTTTTAGGAAGCATACATACTATTCTATTTAGGATGTTCTTTGATTTGATAAATGAATGTGTGAACTATTTGGAAGCTGAAATATTTTGAGCGATCTTGAGAAGTGAAAAGAATGTGGTTCCATTTCTTAGTTCTGGGTTGAGATAAAAAAAAGTGGTATATAGTGATATGATGCAATATTGTTGAATTACATGTGTTCATGCTTAACTTCAGAATAATTCACATAGCCAATGGACTTATAAAAATAAAACCCATAATGGTAATTGTTCTTGTCTGTTACACAGTGAATGACCTAATGAGGACTCCAGAGTTTTTTTTTAGCAATGTTCCATTTATACTTACATTTATGAGTCACTCAAATACAGGCAGTCTCCAAGTTATGAACAAGATGGGTTCTATAGATTTGTTCTTAAGTTGAATTTGTATGTCAGTTGGTACAGGTACTCCAGCCACTCTCTCTCTCTCTCTCTCTCTCTCTCTCTCTCTCTCTTTGGATAACACCCCTGTGGTGTTTGTTGTGTTCTCTGTGCTCTGTTCAAAAGATTTCACCTTGCTTTCTGTCCCTGGGTTAATTGGATTTTGAAAAAAAAATGGCTTGTTGTGGGATCAAGGATTAGTGATCAAGCTTCAGTGGAGATACCTTTTCTCCATGATAACTCTTTCAGGAGTGGTTTTCCCTTCCCTTTCTAGGGGTAGATTTCTCTCGTTTCCTGTTGTCTCACTTTCTTAACTAAGAGTTGTTTGTAAGTCAGATGCTGTAACTGCTTAGGCACATACTATTACTTTTCTGAAGACATTTCTCTCATTTGTTCTGATTGTCCTTTTTCATAAAGTGGAGTGTGATATTACAATAATGAGAATGAAATAAATGCTAAATGTTTTTCTATGTCCTGATGATTAGCATTTATTTTTTTAAAAAATACATGTTTGTACTTATACCGATCAACTGAGGCATTTTAAATTGGCTAATGACACCACCTGAGGATATGATTTAAGGTCTCAAACCATTTAGAGTTTCAGTTAGAAGCAGTTCATATCTATGTGCTTGGTTGTTAATGTTACCTGGTCATAGAACAATTAATGGATATAATTTTTAAGACTTGTTTTGGAAAGTCTGTTGTCAAGAAAATAATTTGATATATTCCTCTCTGAAACGAAAATGTTTTTGTTTCTGACTTTTTCCTGTTACCTTTCACAGTCTTACTTGAGTGGGTAGCAGTACTGAAAGAGGGACATAAATGAATTATAGAAGATAAATAAAACAAACGAGGAATCTGTATTTATCTGCATGGCACATCTTCTGTATTAATCTTCATTATTTTAAGTGATAGGTATGTAAGATGTGATTTACTCCTGTCTTACTCTCCAAATAGTACTATAGCCATGAAGAATTATATTCATTATTTATATATTTATATTCCATGGTTTTGGGAAATCCCTTAGAAGGTAGTTTTCAAAAACGAAGGACAGTGTCACCCCAGAAAAGTGCTCATCTAAAATGTCTTCTTGAAAATAATACTATCAATATATATATATATATATATATATATATATATATATATATATATTCAAAACTATTGTACAAGTAAAAGGGTAGAGGTACACATATTAGATACTGAAGCTCACTTTCCATAATATGAATTAATAATGTAAACCATCATGAGTTTTCTTATGTTTATTTATTCATTTAATTTGTATATCAGTATGGGACTGTAGGCATTTCACAGCACAGCTTAAAACAAAATATAGCCAAAACAGTTTATAATATAAAAAGCTTCTGAAACGTAAAGTAAAATTAGTCAGGAGTGAATAAATTGAAGCATAATCCAGAAAAGTTCCTCCTCCTTCAGACAATACACATAAGTTTAATACTAAAATAGCTTCTTTGTAATTGGATAGAAAGAAAAGATAGAGTTGAGTATCATCAACATACGAGTCACTCATGAGCCACAAAATTCCAGATAACCTCTCTCACTGGTTTCATTTACATCTTAATTTAAAAAATGAAGGCAAAACTTTCATCAGTGGTATCAAAGCCACAGAAATTTCCAGCAGAACTAACAAGGACACAATCCCATGATTCATTTCTCAGTATAAAGCAACAAAAGCCATCGCTGACCGATCACCACACCTGTAATGGATCTAAATAATATTTTTTCATTCATCAACTCTTCGAGTTAGAGGAGCACAACATGCTCCTGAACTTTGCCCAAGAAAGGGATTTTGGAGTCTGGTCAGCAGTTGTCTGATATAGTGGATTTCAGAGCCTTGTTTGGGCAGGATAAAACCCTGCCTTGGTATAGTGAGACATTCATCACATCCATTCAGCCAGTCCATCGTTGGCTGCTTTTATAAGTTAATTAAGACACAGATTCAGCATACCAGTGGTAGTTGTCACCTCTCCAAGTATTCTGTTCACATCCTGGTGCTGCACAGATTGAAACAAACGCAGCTGCACAGGACAAATAGGAGCCATAATTGTATGCACTGGACCTGTAAAACCACAGAACCTGAGTCAGATTGCATCTGAAAAAAATTATCTGCGACCAATTGTGTAAAGATCTTTTGCAGGTGCAATGATTTTCTTCATTACCTCTATCACCATGGAGTGGACTTTAGAATAGACTCTTATCTGTGTTCAGTTGAAACTGTTCTTATGGTTTCCATAATTCATGCTGTAATCTCTGGCCTCATCTACACTGCCAAAAAATGCAGTGTAGCTGTCGCACTAGCCTTGTGCGTTCAAATAACACACCCAGGTTAATGCGATTTAACCCGGGATAAGCCCTTTCCTCCAAGTCCCAGTGAGTTTAATTAAAATTTTGATCACATACAGTACATGTGTCCATTTTACTGAGTGTAAATACACTGTAGGAAGTCAGTGTTTACAGTGTATATCTCCCTGTCTTGGTGGATTTGAAAGAGAGGAAAAAGTATACGTTAGAAGTTTAGAACTATGGCTGATGATAAATATCTCTTTCATAGAAGGAAGTGGACATTTCAATCATTTCTCTTATTCAGTCCTTCCCTTATTAATGCAAATGAATTACAGTGATCATTATATTTATGTTACTACCGGTAAAACAAAACAAAAAAACCCACACAAACACACATGGATGTATCACACAAAATGAAAAGCCCGTTTTTGTGGCAATTTCCTTGAAAGATGTTAGGTAGTAAAAAAGTAATAGCCATGGGTAGTCTTCTATTCTCCAGAATAATTTACAATATAGTATCAGCTTCTCATAGCCTTGTGTTGTTTGTTCCATCACTGAAAATGTCCTCTGTGAAAGGTAGGTAATGAACAGCTTCTTTGAGGCTAATAACATGAGATTCTGGTTTGTCAGGGAGATTGCCTCATAAATACAGCTTCCTCTTCCTAAATTCTGCTGCTCTATGATATCCCAGATCTCACAAATCAAAAAGCTTGGCTATTCAATAACCTAAGTTTTAATACCTTATTATTCAAAGAAGATTATTCAACATGTTGTCATCATATTATGTAAGAATGTTACTTACTGACCTGACCACAACATGCTAGCTATGTAGAAAATGATGAAATGGAAGATGCTTTGGGCAGCCATCCAAATGTCCTGGTCATGGAGTAATCTTCAACACAATTGTAGAGAAACCCTTCTGCATCTGCTGAAAGGATGGAAGGGATAGATGAGGAATGTGTTTTTTTTTAAATTTCTTCTTCACATCCCCCCCCCCCCCACTCAATTTG
This sequence comes from Anolis sagrei, assembly GCF_037176765.1. Lineage (NCBI taxonomy): Eukaryota > Metazoa > Chordata > Lepidosauria > Squamata > Anolidae > Anolis > Anolis sagrei. Next base: position 44,810,505 of record NC_090022.1, read on the forward strand.
CTTCTTGATTTTTCTTCCCATGGTTCATCATAGAAGAGAAAATAAATATACAGATTTCCGATCATTCCTCAGTCTGGGGACAAGATGGGAGATCATGCATACTTACTGATAAGTCTTCCTTTAATCAAAATCTTTGAATAGAGTTCTTTTTGAGCTTGACAGATTTAGCGATTTTGTTTAGATATTGTAATTTCTATGTCTGTAATAATGTTTGAAATTTGGCTTAATTTGTAAGCATGGTACACTAAAATCTGTGCTACGTTTAATTAATTGGTGTGTTATTGTATCCCAGGAACACATCTGGACTGCAACAGCAACTTTGATGGATGAGCAAGCACAAGCTTGGCATGACTTATTTTTAATTAAGGAGGTTGCTTTAATAAGCAAAGTTTGTTTCCTAGCAATGAAGTGGCAAATGGTGTTTCTTATGACCAACACATTCTTAACATTTATATTTGTTAAATGTCACACACATATCACTCATATTTTGATTTGAAATAAGATGAAAGGGGGAGAAAAAGGTAACTCAAATTATGCATTGGCTTTGTTTTATTTGTCCTCCTACTTCGTAAAAGATATGTCACCTTATGTTGCCTGAGTAAGAAGATTGCAAACATAATGTCTAGATTTTGAAATATCCTTGGTGGATTAAGTTTATTACACAGGATTTGCTTCTAGAAAGCAATAAAGATGTGCATCAATTTTAATAATGCATTCTTTTGAATCCTGACATTCAAGTGAGGTGTGTGTAACTCTTGATAGAATGAAATCAGCCATAAAGGACACTTCATGGAAGTTACTGGGAGAAGCCAATTTCTGAACTCAAAACTTGCTTCACTGAAAAATTACTTCCCTTGTCATTGTAGGAAGAAATGGTGTAGAGAAACTTCTGAATATATATCCCGTGTTAGCAGTTTGAGACAGCATTGAAGATATGTCTTGTCTTCAAAAATTTTATGATTTTTTTAAAAAATTGCATTTTTACAATGCCATTTATTCTGAATATAAAATAATCTCTCCTGCTACTGAGGCAGTGATATAGTTAGATCTAGATGTGGGGATGAGATCAATCATACATATCCCAGGTATTCCTAAATTTTTTTTTTGAGAAAGATTGATATAGGCAGTGGGGTAACAAGCTTGCTGTTAACGCATGGCCAGACAAAGATAGGGTGGGATCCATTGCCATTGCATGATGGCTTCTTTTCTATCAGAAATGTTTGATTTTTTAAAAAAATCAGGATCAGACCTTTCTGCTGTTTCCTGTCAGCAATGTCGAATCTGTTGTAAAACATGGAACTATCGTGAAAATGAAAAAGAAGATCAATACAAGCAGTCCTCTATTTATGTTGTATTTCATTCCTGGGTGTTTCTTGAACTTTTGATCTAAATTAATGATTCCATAAGGAATCACTGGAGACTGGGGAATATGCTGAACTAGCCACAAAGTTAGTAATTTAATCAGAGCTTACCTATTCCACATTCAAGAAATATGTGATGCTCTCCAGAGAAACCAGCAGAGGAAGACATTTGCTGATGGCTATGATGAGCTGTCTTGTCCTTAGATAAAAGTTATGCTGTACACTTATCTATAATTCTGTACATTTTAATCAAAACCTGCCCCCAAAACTAAGTCTACTTATCTGTATTATACTTTAACTTGTATCACTAAAGAAACCATCCCCTTCTCTGAGTTGCGTGGTAAAGGCAAAAACTTAGTCTATCCTGAGAGAACCTGCAACATGCACCAACCCAATCTATTCTCCCTGTTGTGATACAGCTTCTGGCCTTTTTGAATGCCTCAAAGGGGAAATGGTGGTAGCAGCCTGGGTGGCTGGCCCCTCCTAGGTGGGATTAGTGGTTCCCCTTTCTGCGGAATAATCCTTGGTTTATTCATGCTTCATATCAAAATCCATCATTTCAGCCCCTAAACTTGCCTCAGACTTATACATGAGGTCTATTGAAACATAAGTACATAAGGTATCTTCACAGACAGATTGGTGAAAACTTTGCTCTTTTATTTTACCTTCTCCAGCAGATCTCCTAGGTAGAAAAAGCACATTAGGAGAGAGAGAAGCAACATATATTATGCTCTATTTTTTTCCTCATATGCAGAAGGTATGACATGAAAGCTAATCATTTTGCAATGGACTTGCCATGTGAAGAAAGCAAACCCCAGTTCCTTACTCCAGTCCAAAACAGAAGAAATACTTTCTAGCCACACCAAAACTCTCAAGACTGTACTTCCTTATCCCTCATCAGCCCCTCCAAGAAACAAAAGAAACATTTCCATTCCAGCAAAAGCAAAAAGCAAGGTTTTTCTTAACATTCACACTCCCTTTTCTAAATAGACAAAGGAAAACCCTTTCTTCCCGGAACTATAAGACTATAGTTTCGGCCCAGCTTACCTGTGTGAACGCACACAACTCTCCTGTTATGCCAGCTTCACTGGCTGCCAGTCTGCTACCAAGCACAATTCAAAGTGCTGGCTATAGCCTATAAAGCCCTGAACAGTTCCAGCCCCACTTACCTGCCCAAATGTATCTCCCTCTATGAACCATCATGGAGGTTAAGATCTTCTGGGGAGGTCCTGCTTTTTGTTCCACCTCCTTTTCAGTTATGGTTGTTGGGGACGGGAGACAGAGCCTTCTCAGTGGTGGTCTCTCACCTGTGGAACTCCCTCCCAAGTGAAATTAGGTTATCTACCTCCCTCCTGATCTTCAGGAAGAAATTAAAAAGGTGGCTATGGGACCAAGCTTTTGGACAGTAGTTTTCAGTGCAATATGTGAATGCTAATTAATGCAATCATGACTTGGAACAGCCTTGGATTATGATTTTGGACTGTGTGATTTTAACAACTGGTTTTAATGTTTAAATGTTTTTAACTTTGAGGTTTTAATGTGTCTATGTTATTATACGTATGTATGTTACATGGCATCAAATTGTTGCCTATTTTGTAAGGCCACTCTGAGTCCCCTTTGGGGTGAGAACGACGGGTATAATCATGGTAAATAAACTATAGTTGCTTCTCCCATTCACCCATCTAATGCAAGTGAAATCAAATCAACCCACTCTCAGAACTCCAGTATAAACAAGCTTTTTCTCTTAAGTCTTTATTCTCTCTCATCTTCCTCCTCACTCAACTGCAGAGTATCATTAGAAGTTCTATGAATGGGGGAGGAGATATTTGTATTTTTTAAAAATTGGCTAACACAATAAATTGAAAATGCTGTAACACATATTCATAAGTCCCTGCATTGGTTGTGCCTCACACTTGGAGTTGTGTGCTTCACACTTGATATAACACAGCACATCAATCTATACTGTGTCAGCAAAGTTCAGGTTTAAAATAGCTCTACTGTTTTCCAAAACTCACTACTCTGCATGAACTTCCAGGGCATTTGCTGTCCCTAATCCATCTTAATAACCAGACAGTCTCTCAAGATATTTCAAGTCTGGCAAAACCATATTGCCTTAATTTGGGGGGCTTTTTTGTCCTTTCTTCCAGCAAGTTTTCCTTTTACTCCGTGCTGTTCATTATTCCATTGGGTGGCCTCTTCCTTTTTCTCTTTTATCCCTCATTTTAAATTCTCTGCCAAATTACATCCACTCATCTTAAGAGACAAAAGACTAACGGGTTAAATTTTGAATACAAGGGCATCATTAAAGGATGTTCTCTCTCTCTCTCTTTCTCTTCCCCCCTCACTCTCTCTTGTAGTTAAAGGCTAAATTATTCTTTGTGTATCTTATTCTCTGCAGATTAAACTCTGAAGTAGATATTTAAGCTGTAGAAGAGGTTAGAGCAGGTCAGCAATTTATTCCTGAAATATGTATTTAGGTTACAAACTAATTTTGATGAAAGTGCTAAATATGTGCCCCCATATACTTGGCATGTTATACATCATTAACATTTCAGATTTGCTCATTGTTTCCTGACCTATTAGTCATTCTTTTTTTAAATAGAATAAAATTGGTAAGAGTAAGGAATATAGTACATCATACTAATAAGGAATGGATTGATGATCCTTAGAGGGAAAAGGAAGATGGTGAAGGAAAACCTTTACTTGCAGTAGTAAAAAGACCCTACTAATTTATACCCCATACAGCAGGCTCAAGCATTCACTTACTTGACATATATGAAGAAAATAATTCAGATAAAACTGGGTTCTTCTTTTGCTGTGAATGCTTAGCATGATTGTGTTCTTTTCTGTTAGATGCTTGTTTGATTCCTCAAAGAACATGGTTTTATTTCCTTACTGGATATAATTTAATTTATCCAATCAATGGCATAAAGATGTGGTTTGGGAAATAAAGGCTGCACTCCTACATACAACTAGGCTGCTTAAAATCCTTTTTTATGTTAGTGGGGCTTCAGCAGACTAACTGTGTGCAGAACTGCAGCCAAAATCAACAAGGAACTAAGCCTAGATAATGAGTGTTGCTGTGAGCCTATATGCTGTTCGCCCTGTTCCGAAAGATGGTCTTTGGATCTATGAATTATTAACACATAACTGAGTAGCAGAATAAATAATTGATCTCATAAAGTGCTGTGTAACCTCTTTCCCCCATGGTTTATTAAATTTATTTCTTGTCCTACAGGCACCTATGGTGTTGACTGGTACACTTTGATCCTTCCACTCTTTGCTTGTGGCACATGATAATCTGAAATGTATGGGTTAACATTTTAATGCTTTTTCAGCATGGAAGCTTCTGCCTGGTTATGTGCACATGTGTTTCAGATCGTAGTGAGGTTTTATTGCTCCTGTGTTAAAGGACAGTTGTAGCCTGCTTTGATCATTCCTTGAGGCGCAGTGGCTTTTTTGCTTTAGTCTGACATCTTGACTATCATTGAATGTTGCTGTGTTATGTGGGGATATCCCATGGGAGTGAATATCTTCTGGTAGTGTTACAGTAGGATCTGGTTGGAGCCATATAATGATGTGCTTCTTTGTGTCTGGCAATTAGCACAGCTTGGGAAAAATTCCCCAAGTACAAAAAGGTAACTTTCTCAAATTCTTCGTCATGCAATAATACTTTACATCACCAAAATTGTATGAGAAACAATGTTTGAAAACTCACCAATTTATTGGCATAATTTTTTTAATGTCAGTTCTTTTGGGTAAATGCATTTTATTTACACAGAAAATTGATGGCCAGGGTCTTTTAGTTAGGTTTTGCTGTGCTTTTTAGGTCTATGTGTTGTCGAAGGCTTTCATGGCTGGAATCACTGGATTGCTGTAAGTTTTCGGGGCTATGTGGCCATGTTGCAAAAGCATTCTCTCCTGATGAATGCTCTGAAATGTCAGGAGAGAATGCTTCTGGAATATGGCCATACAATCAAGAAAACTCAACAGCAACCCACTTCTTTGGTCTATTTGTTTGTATGATTTTAAATTAATAATAATGAGTAATTAGGAAAATATTGATCGAAGTTAAGTTGCTGATTTTTTTTAAAGTCATCTTATGCCTGAAAACCACTCAATGCATATTTGATATGCAGCTAATACTGATCCCATGTAATGATTCCTTTGAAAGTGAAACAGCTTTATTATCCCGAATGACTGACATTGGCTCCTTCACTTTATTTGATGGATGTCATTCTGTAGAATGACAGTTGTTCATAGTAATATTATTGTGCTGCCATAGTTTGATAGACTGATTGATTGAGAAAATTGCTGATTTTTTTTTACAGTTTTGTAGCTAGTTTGCTTTAGAGGGTAGGCAACTGAGCGAGGGAGGGGATTTCTGTAAATCCTGCAGAGTGATTGATCTCAAACTACCTGGATCAGGAAGCATGATAAGCACAGTGGCTGCACTTATCAGCCCTCTGATCTGTATATTTGTGGTGGCAGGAAAGAATTTACATTATATTTTATAGAATAAAGCCATACATTTCTCAGTTTTTTCCTAGGGGAAAACAGTTAAGTGCAAACAGAACAAAGACAAAGTAAGTCAACTGCAACACACAATACCTAGGAACAAGAAATATAAAAATACTTAACCTACTTTAAATGAATTCAGATTCCCAGGGCCTGATGATCCAAGATACTAAAAGAACTTGCAGTATGACTTTAGAGCCACTGTCAAAAGTCCTTGGGCATTGTTGGAGAGTAGAAGAAATTCTGATAGAATGAAGGTGGTTGCATATTGTTCTCATCTTCAAAAAGTAAAGCAACTACTGAGCAGTCAGCTGGACACGAATACCAAGAAAAGTTGTGTAACAAATAGTTAAGACTATTAGCTAAAATTGTGGGCTCTTACAAAAGAAGGCTGTAATAACTGAAACACAGCCTGGATTTCTCCAAACCAAAATAACCAGACAATTTACTTATGTCCTGCCTGACTTACCGGGCAGGGCAGTTGCAGCTGTGAGCATTCTGTCCTTCTTCCCAGGGAGCTCTGGGGCTTTGCACACTCTGGTACACTAGAAGCCTCCCCCCTTGGGGGGGAGAAGGGCGGGGTAAATGTGTACGAAATAAATAAATAACCAACCACTGTGGCGAGCCACATGAGCTGCTCCAATTGGGTGGACCTGAGTGAAAATCTCTTCATTCAGGTCCGCCCTCTGGCTATATAAATTGTCAGAGCTACCCCACCAGCTCAGTTGCCTTCTAGCTCTACCCACACTCCCATGCTCAGTTGTTGATTATTGTTTCTGCATTGTATCTCCTCATCACAACTTGAAGGCAGTTAGAATAGGCCCTGGATTGGTTATTGGCTTGTTCTTCATTCCATTTGGGGCCATTCGAGTGGACAGCAATGGGCATATTTATTGGAATCATGCAAACATTATTGGCTCTAGATGAATGGTATCAGAAGGGTTTCAGCATTGATGTAAGGTTACCTAGTGCAGTGATGAATGAGAACCTGCACTACATCCTCTCAACTGTTACCAGTGCCGCTAGCCTGAGCCATACAGATCCATGCCATTGGACCAGTAGCTGGGTTGTCCGAATATGTGATCCAGGGCCCATATATGGCTGCCAACGTTGTTTTTAGCTGTAACAAATAATTAAGTCATGTTATCCCAGGCATGGGCAAACCTTGGCCCTCCAGTTGTTTTGGATTTCAACTCCCACAATTGATGTCTGGCTCCAAAACACCAGGAGGGCCGAAATTTGCCCATGCCTTTGTTATCCCAATATTTGTGTTTGGCTGGTTTTGTCATGGGGGTCAATTTTAGTGGATCTACTTTTGCGTTGCTAACTTTTGTTAATGCCCCAAACATTTTATGTTTTTGCTTCAGGCTTTTCTGAAGATACTGGAGCCAGACTCCTTTTGATTACCTACACCAGCAGAACTGCACTGATGTAGACAGTAGTAATCATAGGAGGAACAACTGTGCAGGTGTAGCATTCATAAATCAAACAAAGTCTTCAAGAAATAGGCTGCTCAACAGTAGACAATCTTGCATGACATCCCTCATCACTATGAAGAATCTAGCCACTGGCATAAGAAGATTCTGGGATGAATAAACAAATACAAATACTTCTATAAATGAAATGAAAAGCAGTGGCCTAAATCTAGCCTCTCTTTATGTCCCTACCCTACCACTCATAAACCATCTCCAGAATGTTTCTCTAAAGGTCTCATTTGAAAGCACTTTGTAGCTCTCTGTATTCAGATTCATTCCTAATGTATGGTTTCTGATATTACCTGTAAAGCCACCTTGATTCCCAGTTTTGGGTGGAAGTGGAACATTAACAAATAAATAACAGCAATAGCTTCTACACCTATGAAAGGCATCCCATTTATATATATATTTTTGTGAAATAGCATACCCAGTGAAATGAGAAAAATTGTTTTGGCAAGATACACTCCCACTAATTGTAACCATAAAAGCAGTCCGGTCTATAAACTGTTGCACTGGCAAAAAAGTAAATACAGGATTAAGCCTTTGTAACTCTGGGCAACTGCTCAAGGTCTAGACTCAGAGTGCAACATGTCTCGCACTGGACCTCAGACCCTTCCACACAGCCCTATATCCCAGGATATAGGCAAAAAATCCCACAATATCTGCTTTGAACTGGATTATCGGAGTCCACACTCAGATAATGTGGGATTTTCTACCTTGATATCCTGGGATATAAGGCTGTGCGGAAGGGCCCTCAGAAAGCTATAACCTACACCACCAAGCCCTTCCCCAGTTTACTTTACTCAGGGCCCTTCCACACAGCCATATAACCCAGAATATCAAGGCAGAAAATCCCACAATATCTGCTTTGAACTGGATTATCTGAGTCCACACTGTCATATATTCCAGTTCAAAGCAGATAATGTGGGATTGTATTGTCGAAGGCTTTCATGGCTGGAATCACTCAGTTCTGTGGGTTTTTTCGGGCTATATGGCCATGTTCTAGAGGCATTTCTCCTGACATTTCTCCTGCATCTATGGCAAGCATCCTCAGAGGTGAGGTCTGCTGGAACTGGGAAAAAGTTGAATACAATGTGGGATTGTATTCAACTGTGTGGAAGGGGTGAAGAATCCTACTTTGTGGTCAAATTTGGGGATAGAAGACAATTTTGCCATATTTTGGCCTTCCTAAGAACTTTTAAAAAAAGCAAGATAATTTGGATTTACCACCATCAGTTCCTCTGAAGTTGCCACCCACAGATGCAGGCGAAACATCAGGAGAAAAACAGAACACAGCCATACAGCCTCTCAGAAACCACACAACACTATACTATGGGTTTACTTCCCCATTTTGCTTTGGTTCCTGCTACTTTTTTTTTTAAAGCTTCTCTTGGTGGCCTAAAAATTCTAGTTTAAAACAGTGTAAAATTGTCCCACCCATCTCTTTAGGTTTTGGTGGATATCTTGATTTTTTAAAATCATTTTTTTTACATCTATTAAAAGGAGGAGTTCTTTGGAGTTTCACATGCAGTTTACAGTGACCCTTTTGCACTACTGCTCACAGCATTATAACTTCACTTCAGTTTCAGTGATTACATCTCATTGTATCCTGGGAGATATAGCTTAAGGAGGAGTACAGGCAGTCCCTAAGTTACAAACATCCAACTTACAAATGACTTATAGTTAAGAACGGGGATGAGACAACAGGAAATCTATCCCTCCGAAGGGAAATTGAATCCTGAAAAGATTATTATGGAAATAAGAAAATGTCTCCACAGACGCTTTCTCACCAATCCTTGTTTTGACAACAAGCCAATTTTTTTTTCAAAATTCGATGATCAGGGACAGAAAGTAAAGTGAAATCTTCTGAAGAGGGACACAGACAGCAAAACAACCACCACATGGGAGTTAACACTTTAAAATGTATCTATTCTAACTTATATATAAATTCAGCTTTAGAACAAACCTAGAGAACTCATCTTGTTCATAACTTGGGACTGCCTGTATTCAGAATTATCAAACAGCTCTACTGCCTTACTAAACTTCAAATCCCTAAATACTAACAATGCAGCCATGGAAGTTGAAAGTGGAATCATAGTGAGATAAGTGGTTAATATAACAGGGCCCCAGGCAACACTTTACCTATCCTTGCTATACAAGAATAGCATAATTGTGGACCCATTGTTTCTAATGGCAAATCTAATGTAAATCAGGGAAATTATAACTATTATAATGTATTAATTTGTACTTGTCAATGAAGAAGCCATTGTGATAAATGAAGTATAATTTATATATTTTTAAAACTACCTGATAGTTACATTGAATGGGGTATAGGAAGGTTTAGTGTGGTGTATCAGGTGATAAATCATAAGGTGTGAAATGTAATTTTCTGTGAAGAGTTAAAAACTCAAGTATGAAGTTCCCTTTAATCTTTGGTTTGTGATTGTGTGAATTCTGTATTTGCTTTTCACTGCTTGTGCAAACATAAGCCATTTTTGAAATTTATAAAATTTCCTTCGTTTAATCTTTGGTCAATATACATGGGATTAAAAAAGGAGAGAAATATACCTTAAACTACTCAATCAGAAAGCGAAAAAGCTGAACAATAGTGTTGCTGCTGCTGCTCATTGCAAAAAAAAGAAGGAGTATTTTGATTTGTGTCGAAAGTGGGGTGGTGTAATGCCAGCATTAATCATTTTCTCCCCAGGAGAGTATTCAAAACTCAGGGTGCTCCCACAGAGAAATGGTTATGTGAGCTGTTGATTTTGGATATCAGGATCCAGATTTATGGAGTCTTCTGACTCTTTGTGACATGCTGGCTAATTTCCTCTTGCAAACATGCTGTTTGTCAGATATATCCATGAAATGCCTATTTGTATCCATGGTGGTTTAAAAAAATAAAATAAAATTGGAGCTCTGAGCTATATAGCTTCATTATGAATTCTGTGCAAAGGGCAGCATGTTCCTAAACTCCCATGTGTACAGACTAATTAGAAGACTGTGATTATGCCCCTTCCTTCTCTAGGGAAGGGAGTAAAATGTGACATGCTCTGCCTGATACAGCATGTGTTTGATTTCCCTGGCTCACTAGCTTTAGGAAAATATACTCAAGCTCTGTGTAATTAGGAGCTGTCCTTCGAATACTTCAAATGAATTCAGGTTTTTATTTATCAAGAATGTTCAATCGAAGCTGACTAAGACATGGTGGGAGAAGTCTTTCCTAAAACACTGGAAAATCAAATTGTTAACTCCTCTACAATAGAAAAATAACACAACTCACTTAAAAATATTGGTGTCTTGATTGTTTAGGATGCTGCTTCACGAAATTTCATTGGATAGGTTGCAACAGCTCTAGTTTCTTATATATGGTTATCATAGTTTTCTATGGATGAGCAGATGAAGACTGGAATATGGCAATTTAAGAGAGATGTTGACAAGCTAGAATGTGTTCTGAGGAGGGCAACTACAATGATCAAAGAACTCGAGAACAAGCCCTATGAGGAGCAACTAAAAGACCTGGGCATGTTTAGCCTGCAGAAGAGAACACTGAGAGGAGACATGATGGCCATGTATAAATATGTGAGTGGAAGTCATAGGGAGGAGGGAGCAAGCTTGTTTTCTTCTGCACTGGAGACCAGGACGTGGGAAAACGGCTTCAAACTACAGTAAAGGAGATTCCACCTGAACATAAAGAAGAACTTCCTAACTGTGAGAGATGTTCAGCTGTGGAACTCTCTGCCCCGGAGTGTGGTGGAGGCTCCTTGTTTGGAGGCTTTTAAACAGAGACTGGATGGCCATCTGTCAGGGGTGCTTTGAATACGATTTTTCTGCTTCTTGGCAGATGGTTGGACTGGATGGCCCATGAGGTCTCTTCCAACCTTATGATTCTATGAAATGTTCTGTATATTAAAACCTAGACCTGGCAGCGGAAAATTGATGCAATTTTTGGAATCAGCAGGTCAAATATATTCAGAAACAGGTCTAACATTTGAAGCATCAAAATGTGTGTTGGCCACATTAATAACACTGTGAAACCTGCTGTTATTGCTGATATAGACCAAGTATCCCATATCTGAGAATTCAGGAATCCAAAATCTGAAATAGTTCATATGAGTGACTGAGACAATGATACAGGCTCGGAGTTTCGGCCTGGACTGCTACCAATATGCAGACGATACCCAAGTCCTTCTGCGTCTGGAGCCTGGAGCAACGTCAATTCCAGACAATTTCAGCCTATGTCTAGAAGCTCTGTCAAACTGGCTATGTGCTAGCAGACTGAAGGTGAACCCGGCGAAGACTGAGATTCTCTGGCATGGCCGCCCGGCAGGTCTGACTCCTCCATTACCCACCTTCGATAGTGCCGCCCTATCTCCATCGACCACTGTTAAGAGCTTAGGTGTCATCCTGGATTCACAGCTGACAATGGAAGCTCAGGTCGCTGCTGCCAGCAAACAGGCCTTTTTCCATCTACGACAAGCGAGGCAACTGGCACCCTACCTATCTGACGAGGCTCTGGCAACTGTCACCCATGCCACGGTCACGTCTAGGCTGGACTATTGCAACACCCTGTATGTGAGCCTTCCGATGTCTACGACCCGAAAGCTTCGTATTGTTCAGAATGTGGCAGCCAGGTTACTCACAAGAACGCCCATGAAATGCCATATAACACCAGTGCTGGAACATTTACATTGGCTTCCAACTGAGTACCGTGGCCTCTATAAGATGCTAGTTCTGACCTTTAAAACTCTTTACGGCCAGGGTCCATCATACCTTAGGGACCGCCTCTCCTTCTCCCATCATCGGAGGTCACAACAACCAGCCCAACGTGACTTACTCCATATATCGGGTCCTAGAGAAGTGCACTTGGAAAGGACCAGATGCAGGGCTTTTTCTATTTCTGCTCCTGCCTTGTGGAATTCCTTGCCGCCCTACATGAGAACCATGCGTGACTTAGGGCCTTTTACTCTCGCACTTAAGACCTGGCTTTTTACTAGAGCATTTGATCTCTGTTGATTTTTAATTTGTGTATGTATGTATTTTATCTTTTGTAATTTAGCTGTAAATCGCCTGGAGCATTCTCGGCTGGAAGGCGATTAATAAGTTATTAAATGATGATGATGATAATACCTGGTATTTCAATGTATTCAAATGTTGTTTTATGCACAAAATGATTAAGATTGTGTATAAAATTACCTTCAGGCTCTGTATATAAGGTGCATGTGAAAGATAAATAAATTTCATATTGAGACTTGGGTTCCATCTGTAACATCCAAAACACTTCTGGTCCTAGGCATTTTGGATACAGGGAGCGCAATTTGTACTGAGTTTCTAGAAAGCCTTGAGACATGTTTGGAACTTTTCAAAGGTGGACCAAAAGGTGCCAAAACAATCAAGCATCTTAATCCCTTAGTGGTTGTGATAGCAATAGTTGTATAAAGGAAATACCACAAGAGCATCTTGGGACCCATGAATTAAGAGCTAAGCCATTAGCTGAGATTGAAAAGCAAGACGGGATAGAAAATAGGCAAGATTGCAAAGCAAACCTAGTAGGAAAACCAAAAGTCAAGCAAAGATGGCAGTTTTATGCCAGAGATCTGAAAGATCTAGTTCCTTTAACATATCTGGATAGGGGCAGGAAACCTGAACAAGATGAAGAATCACTGCCTAGGAGGATTTACAGACCAAACAAGAGCTAGTGATGTTGGAGGTGGTTATACACCAGCACATAATGCAGGTGGAACCAGTATGAAATGTGCAATTTATATTCTGCATTGTGGCCGGACATGGGCACTGTCAGCCACCTCTGCAGCAGGACACTGGCCCTACAGCCCAGAGAATGGTCACAATTCAGACATTGCCTTGTGTGTGTGTGTGTTTTAACTCAGGGTGTAAGCACATTAAGTGGCTTACCCCACATTAAATCACATCAGTTTACTTGTGAGGTGTGGATGCCCAGTCTAGTGAATCGTCTGTGGAACTCTCTGCCCAGAAGCCAGAATGGCCCCCTCCCTGTTGTCCTTCCAGTAACAGGCTAAAACCTTTTTATTCAGACAGCCTTTTAAAAATGAAGGTGTCTGAGATTGGGGGTGCTGCAGTTTTTAACTTTTAATATGTTTGATGGATTTTAACTGATTTTTAAAAACACTGGTTGTGTTTAATTCTCTTTTAAAGTTTGTATATTTGTATATTTTAAATTGGATATCAATGGTTTTATGTCAAGCCACTTTGAGTCCCCTTTGGGGAGAAAAAGCAGAGTATAAATAAACATAAACATAAACATAAACATAATAATAATAATAATAATAATAATAATAATGATAATGATAATAATAATAATAATAATACCTCCCTAAGTCATATACTCCAACAGACACATCTTTTTTTCAACTCATATGTGGCAACCTCTGGCACAGAGAGAGTTTTGAGTCCCACCATTTCCTGACAAATATGGAGAATTTGGAGGCAATGTAAACAGCATTGTGTGAAGACTATTGAGGGACCATTTAGGCTATACTTCCCCATTTCCTAGGAGACAGAGACAGAGAAATGCTGTCTCTGTCTTTGTGATGGTGCAGAGCTTGTAATCTTCCATGTTTCCTTTCTTTTCCTTCTGCAGACTCTGTTTAAGTGGAACAGCAGGAAGAAGAGTCAGCAAGAAAGAATGATAAATGTTATATAGAGAAAGATATGGATGTTATCTAGAAAGACATATTATTGCATTCCCCTCCATTTCTTATTCATGTCTATCAGACATAAACTGCAGTACAATATAAATACTCAAATACAATGTTAGTCAGTGAAGTGGATTTGAAAGGGTGTGAAACTTCCTTCCACTGACAGTTTAGTTGGCCTCTGCCCTACTATCTTTCTACTGACAAGCAAAAAAACTTTTTATTTAAAAATGGCATTGGTTTTAAATTTGCTGCAGCAGTTGCTGATCTTCATGGTCTGTGTTGGGTTTGTGTTTTATTATACTTTAAATATGCTATTTAACTAGTTTATAACTTGCATTTTAAAGAAGATTGTTTCATTGGCTTCTAACTATTTTTAGTTGCTCTTTGTTTCAAATGGTACAATCTGTCTTCAATCCTATGCTGAAAGAAAGGTGGGATATAAATTAAAGAAATAAAGAGAAAAGAAAAGACACATGTTAAAATATATATATGGAAGGCTAATGAAGAACACACTTGTGTAATTGATAGTTCGTCATTGGGTTTAAATCATAATCGCAGCTTAAAGTTATGGTTAAGGTTACCTGTGTAACATATTATTGGGGGGATGTGGAATTTAATATAAAATCAGTACATATGTACATGTATTGATAAAACATATGTAATGTTATGGAACAACCTGTTCAAGGACAATATGTCCTTGTAATATGTATCCTACCACCATCTCTCCTCTGAGTTAATGTTTAGCTTATTCCACATAGCATGTATGCTAACTATAAATACATCAGAATATGACTTGTGAGAAAGCTTGATGTGATGCACACACAGTTGTATTTATCTATTTATTGCCTTTATTTTTATTACAGTAGTACAAGTGGGATTGTAATCAAGTTATGTGCCACTGTAGCCTGATGTGATGTCTCAAGGAACAGGCACAGCTGGTGTAAATGCAAGGCAGAAGTTGGAGACACAATCATGCATGCGTGTGTGTGTTTGTTTGCTGTATTCTGTGTCTGTGTATTATATCTAGTATAGTCTTAATGGACTGTTTTTGGAAGAGATTTGGCCAGATTAAATGGTGTAGCTATCAACAAGATATGGTATATGCATAAAAATATTTTACAAACCTTTTATTTTGCAATGCTTCAACTGTTGACTGTTTTTCCCAGAGTACCAAGTGTGCATGATAAGTAAATTGTGCAGTAAGTAAATATTTCAGTAGTAAAATAATGTAATGAGTTGAGAGAGGAACCAATGATATATAAAGTTTCAAAATATCCATTACTTTTATTCAGTGTTTGCTTTTGTTTGTAGGTACCATAAAATAAACGGCTGATTACTGCTTGTGATAAGACAGTTTTGATTTTAAAAATCAGAAGAATTCATGCCTCATAATAGGAGCAAATGGGCCACTAAATACACTATTAACCATGAAGGAAATGTGACTGGCTGCTAGGAAAGAAGCATAACTAGCTAATTTCCTTTAATAGAGAAATTGTGAATCTTATGGGAGCACAAATATTCTGATATAAGTCTTTCCTAGCCTGATTTGCAGATTCCAGGGGATCATCTTGGGACCTTTCTGCATGCAGAGCAAGAGACTGAACCATAGTGCAATGTCCCTTTTGCCAAATTGAAGACTATCTGTAAATTGGTAGTAATTACAAGATTAAAAGAAACCCTTAAAGCCCTCATAAGAAGCCCATGGGTCTCTTCAAGAACAGACTCTTCCTGTTCTTCAAACCACTACTCACCACTGGAGTTGTGCAAGGATCCCGTATCTGTGGAACCTCCAGCACCTTCGGAAGCACATAATGGGAAAGGGCCCCTCTGGCACAAAAACCTGCTCAACATGAAAACAAGTGGGAGCCAATCACTGGCTCCCTCTCTGTTTTCATGGGATATGGATCTCCATGCCTCCTTGCCTTAGAAACTGAGAGTACATGTGTAGTGTGCAGGGCCAGTGTGCAAACCTGCCTGCAGCCAAGCACCTCCTCTAGAGTAAGAAAATTGGAATTTGCCTCCTTGCATTTTAAAGAGAGAGTGTGTGTACGATGTACATGCCCAGCATGGGTGTCTGCCTGCAGCAGAGTGCCTCCTCTAGAGTAGGAAAGTCAGAAATTGCTTCCTTGCCTTTTAAAGATAGAGTGCATGTGTGGCATGCAGGCCCAGCGCACCTGCCTGCCTGGAACTAAGAGCCTTCTCTAGAGTAAGAAAGTCAGAATTTCCTTATTGCCTTGACAAGAGAGAGTGTGTGTGTGGCATGCAGGCCCAGCGCAGATGCCTGCCTGCAGCTAAGTACCTCTTCTCTAGATTAAAACAGCTTAAATGCCTAAATTGACTTGAAGGGGAGCCTGGGGAGCCACCCCCCCCCCCAATGGGCTGATAGAAAAAGGATCTTGTGGTACCACAGAGGAAAAATAGATAGCTTCCCTCCTGATTTCAGGAGGCTCCCTAAAAAGGGATTGGGGCCTCCATCAAAAACCAGAACATGAAACGGGTCAAAGTTTTACCCAAATGCACAAGCTTACTCTCCACTAGATTGGATGGTGAAAGCTGGTGGATGATTGGAGTAAATCCTGCTGTAATGTCTGTATCCAAGAGTATGATATAAAGCAGGAGTTGGAAGCTTCAGCGGATTTCCAGGACTCCCTATTTGATTCTGGGACCACAATTTGCCACAAGAAAAGAATTCAAAGTGGAAATGTTTTCTGGTTCCCTTTTAAATACATCTTCTCTGTTTTGGGGCTTGGCGAGGTTGTGGGTCTGCTAACCTCCCCAGATGCGTAACCACTTCAACAGCACATGAAAAAAAATGAAGTTGGAAACAGAAAAAAGATGGTGGGGTGAAGCAAGTAATGAGACTCTATGAAGAGAAGTAAGAATTATCTTTCTCTATGGTGAAAGTTACAGTGGCTTGGTCCAGCCTGGGTAAATGCAGAAGTAAGGATTTTGAGTTAATCCTTGAAAAAGAAGAAAATTTGCACAATTTTGGACTTGTAATTATAAAATAAGTAGGCATTTTGTGCTGTGGCATGATTTTGTCTGTATTCTTTTCTATGTCATGTGTTTTGCATTCATTGAAAATTGCTACTATGCATATATAGAACCTAAGTATCCTAAATGGCAATAGGTCCTTTCTGATCTTGGAAATTAAGCAGAGTCTCCCCTGGTTAGTACCTATATGCCAGACCAATAGTGAATACCAGGTATTGTAGGCTGTATTTCAGAGGAAAGAAATAAAAGCTCTGAGAGAAACATATGAAATGCGTAAGGTCATCATAAGTCCACAGGTGACTTGAAGGCACAAACACACAAATAAGCACTTCTCCTAAGAATTATATATTTGTTCAGACAGGTTTTGTGTTTCCTAACCATTTATTATTGTTTGGTTCCTGAAGGTATGCTGAAAATATTCTGGTTAGATAATTGATTTTTTTTCAGAAAGATTCTAAAGATAACTAGAAATGCAGTAGCTGGTATCATTTACATATCAAAGAATCCTGCTGTTCTCAGTAAACCTGCACAAAGGGCAACCTCTACATGATTTTGATCACTTAAGATGCTGCTAGAGCTGCTGGGTTCTTTACTGAAAAGTAAGTGTTTGGAGACTGATTAATCTATATCAAAGTTCTGTTGTTGTGGGACCACATACTATGTCTCCATTAAGAGAGGAATTAGGGAAGATAGAGTCACACACTCTCAACAGCCTTTTAAAATGCTGTGGGGGTTGAGGACAGATTTAAGAATATAAAACCAGATACTTTTGGATTAAACAGAGTGAAGCACATAGAAATAAAGACAGGTTCAGTTAGAATAGAGTCATCAACATTATCTGAAGAGGGCCTTTTTGTTTGATGGGAGCAGAAAGTGTGGAAACAGTTCAGGAAGAAGTGTCTGTTTGTTTTAAACATGAGGTGTCACAGTGTACTGTGTATGAAGCCAGTGTAAAGCTATATGTTTAACTTACTTCTTCAATAAAGTAGTTTGATTTTCTATATCAATGTTTAGATGTTTTCCTTCAAGTACTGATAAGAAGCACTGATCACATATTGCTACACTCAACCTGACAATCAACTGATCAGCTTGCGCTTTATAAGTGTCACCTTGAAGTCTGAGAAAGGGTTTTAAAATGTAAGAGGGAAGGTGAGTGATAGGAGTCCAAGGACTGGAACTAAAGGGATTCAATGACAATCCCTGACCTAGATGTAGTGCTATCAATTTCCTTTGCATAGGAAGAAAAGCACAGGCATAACTGCATGCTATATAATGATAAGTAGTGATTTGCTTCTTTGTCAACTCCTTTTCTAGAGGGATCAATTGTCATTTGGAATGAAATGCAACTTGGGATCCTAGTTTGTCCATTACTGATCCAGCTTGCTGAATTGGAACAGGTCACTGCTATCCAAGTCAGGACAGCCAAATAAAGCTGACTTAAGCAAAGAGACCACAGCCAATAATAGTGTGATATGTCATACATCAGCAGAGGATGTGTAAACATACATGCATTTATACATACATACACACACACACACACACACACATACTGTACAGCAGTGGTTTCCCAGATGATTCAGTATTGTTTTTTTTAAATTTTAATTAGGTCTTTTAACTTTCATTAAAATGTAAAATATGACAGGAAATTCCAACCCAGGCTTGTATTTCGCTATCAGGGCACTGTTGTAAACCATTACAAAGATCAAGTCTCTGCTGAATCCTTTGAAAATTGCCTGCTGCAAATTGTAAGAAGAAATCAAGTTTTGTGGAATGTACATTTTTACAGAAAGATTTCCCCAAGAAAGCTGTTCAGGAGACATTCATTTAGCACTTATTCATTATTCATGTATCATCACACAAGTATCTTGGAGATTAAGTGTGGGGAAAGGCAAACCTCATGATAGCACAGATGGTGCAGGTGAAATGTGAACAGCGAAGGAGTTGTAAAGAGTACGTGAGAATGAATTGTGTTTGGAAAATCTGCTCTGTTGGAACTACCAGGAGTCCAAAGCCAACACTTAGTTAATAGCATAATGCCAAGAGAGACCTGCCTTGCTAGCAGTGCATGGCATCTGGGAGTTGTGCACAATCACAGATATAAACAGACAGGCAAAGCAAAATTTCATGCTGTCTCTGAAACACTTTTAAAATCATTTCTAAGTAATTATTCTTTTTTTTTAGAACCTACTGAGAAAACAGGGCGAAAGGTAGAGGCAAGCAAACTAATAATTTGTAGCCCTGTATTCTGGAGGACAAAAAGAAATTGATCAAATCACCACAAGCAGTAACATATTTCACAACTCTGGCATACGGAGAACTCTGCATAGTTCTTAAGGCTTTAATGCAAGGCAGTCCATACAATCATGTAAGCCATTATGTTTTACCTCACCTGCAGTATCATCAAGGCTGCATCTCATACACTGTAGTTTTAATGCAGTTTGACACCACGTTAACTGCCATGGCTCGATGCTATAGAATCATAGGAGGTGCAGTTTTACCAAGTTCTTTAGACTTCTCTACCAAAAGTGTTGATGTCTTGTCTCACAAAACTACAGTTCCCTTGGTGATATTGTAGGAGACATAACATTCACCTCCAGATCCATCCAGTGGTAGCTGTTACTTTCTTGTCTGTGGGGTCGTTTCAGTTTGAACTAAGCAAAGTACCAAATCCTGTACCCAAGTATATGTTCATCAGTTACCAAAAGTTTGTTGGTAACTTTTAATTGTGGACCAAATTCTCAGCAGATTTATAATACCGCTAACATGGGTGCCTCAAACTAGCCACTGCAAAACGTTATGCAGCCTTCAAGTAGCCTGTCGCTTATAGCAATTTCATGAATTTCATAGGATGTTCTTATACAAGGGATACTCAAATCTGGTTTTGAAAGTTTCTACCTCTGAAATATAACTCACAACACCTGGAATTAATTGGTGGTCCCCCATCTTAGTACTAACCAGAAGTGACCCTGCTCAAATCAGATGGGATCTTTGTGGTATTTAGGCATATTGCAAATCTAGAGAATATGTTCAACACTGATGTGTATTTTAAGGCTGTTGTAAGATTTGCAGGGAATCAAATGTGTGTAAAGTAATTAGGATGTTTGGAATGCTCTTGAAAAGCATAAAGATTGTTATTATTATCTAAGTCTTTCATGTTTGGATATACTTAACAGATCACTCTTTCGCCAGTTCCTGTTGTTTTCCATTCTATTTCTACATTATTCTACATTTCGGATGTATTATATGAATATGTAGATTTAAATTAGGATTTACCTAAGGCACATCTCTAAACATATTTTCCCTTTATATATTTATTTTATCATGCTGATATGTTCTTTGGAGTGAAAACCACATCAGAAAGTTTGGAAGGCCAAAAGCCCTTAGACACTGCCATTCATGTTAGCTTCAGATGTGATTTATCTCAGTTTATACTACAAATAGCAACTTCTTCGAGCTTTCTTATTTATTTCTTATTTATTTATATTTATTTATCGTGTCAGGAGCAGACCGAACAGTTGTGTTGCACTTTTTAACAAACAAACAGACAAAATACAAAGTTTGCAAGCTTGGTAGTTGATTAAATGTCCTTTGACCAGTAGCTGGCCACTTGGAGTGCCTCTAATGTTGCTGCAAGAAGGTCCTCCATTGTGCATGTGGCAGGGCTCAGGTTGCCTTGCAGCAGGTGGTCTGTAGTTTGCTCTTCTCTACAATCGCATGTCGTGGATTCCACTTTGTAGCGCCATTTCTTAAGGTTGGCTCTGCATCTCGTGGTGCCAGAGCGCAGTCTGTTCAGCGCCTTCCAAGTCACCCAGTTTTGTGTGTCCAAGGGGGAGTCTCTCATTTGGTATCAGCCATTGATTGAGGTTCTGAGTTTAAGCCTGCCACTTTTGGACTCTCGCTTGCTGAGGTGTTCCAGCGAGTGTCTCTGTATATCTTAGACAACTATTTCTTGATTTAAGTTGTTGACGTGCTGGCTGATATCCAAACAGGGGAAGAGCTGGAGATGTCACTGCCTTGGTCCTTTCACTATTGGCTGCTACTTCCTGGCAGATGTCAGGTGGTGCAATACCGGCTAAACAGTGTAATTTCTCCAGTGGTGCAGGGCGCAGACACCCTGAAATAATGCGGCATGTCTCATTAAGAGCCACACCCACTGTTTTAGCATGGTGAGATGTGTTCCACATTGGGCATGCATACTCAGCAGCAGAGCAGCATAGCGCAAGGGCAGATGTCTGGTTGTGATCCCCAGGTTGTGCCAGTCAGCTTTCGTATGATATTATTTCTAGTGCCCACTTTTTGCTTGATATTCAGGCAGTGCTTCTTGTAGGTCAGAGCATGGTCCAGAGTGACTCCCAGGTATTTGGGTGTGCTGCAGTGCTCCAGTGGGATTCCTTCCCAGGTAATCCTCAGAGCTCGGGATGCTTGTCTGTTCTTAAGGTGAAAAGCACATGTCTGTGTTTTAGATGGATTAGGGATCAGCTGGTTTTCTCTGTAATAGGCAGTAAGAGCACCTAGAGCTTCAGAGAGCTTCTGTTCAACCATCTCAAAGCTCCCTGCTTGGGCGGTAATGGCACAATCATTTGCATAGATGAAACTCTCTGTCCCTTCTGGCAGTGGCTGGTGTAAATGTTGAACATGGATGGAGCAGGCACACTCCCCTGAGGCGGGCCGTTCTTCTGTTTCTGCCATCTGCTTCTCTGGTCCTGGAACTCAACAAAAAAGCTCCTGTTTTGTAGCAGGTTTCCTATGAGGCGGGTGAGGTGGTAATCCTTTGTGATACTATACATTTTTCTCAGGAGGAGGCGGTGGTTTACAGTATTATAAACCACTGACAGGTCTATGAAGATAGCTCCTGTGATCTGCTGCCTTTCAAAGCCATCTTCTATGTGCTGAGTCAGGTTCAGCACTTGTTATGTGCAGCTTTTGTCCTTCCTGAAGCCAGCTTGCTGTGGAATCAAACATGGGTCTATTTTTTCCATAATTCTATGCAAAATAAGTCTCTCCAGGACTTTGAAAAGGTGACACAACAGGGAGATTGGTCTATAGCTTTTTGGATCATTACGGTCTTTACCTGGTTTCAAGATGGCGATGACTCTTGCTTTCCTCCAGATTTTGGGGATCTGACAGGATGCAGTGCAGTTGTTCATCAGCTCCAGCAGCCAGTGCCTTGCTTTTGGACCAAAGTTCTTGATTTGTTCTATCCGTAGATCATCCAGGCCAGCTGCTTTGCCATTTTTACATGTATTGAGAGACATGTCCAATTCAGTAGATGTAAAAGGTTCATGAAGGTTGTTGTTCTCATTATCTGGTTGTCTGGCTATTGGTTTCTTTCCTACTTTGGTGGCAAGGTTGGGTTTCCCATTCTTCAAGAGTTGGTGTGCTATCTGTTCTACCTTTATGTTGGCATACTGGAAACTCTTGGCATACTATTGGTCGGTGCTATTGGTCGGTGCTGTGTGTTTGGGATTGATGATCCCACTGATTTAGTGCATTGCTGTACAATGCTGTTACTCACAAATAAGAGGTCTGGGTTATACTCTCGGTGCCATCTCCCACAGTTGTAGGATGGTGGGAGCTTACTATCATGAATGAGTTATAGTTTGTGCAGTTCAGACCAGGAGAGGACAGCATCTCCATTTTTGTCCTCTTGAGCATAGCCCCATACATGGCTATGGCGTTTAAAGTCACCAATTACCCTTTGGTGCCTATCAAAGTTCTCGGGGGAGGAGAAACAGAACTCTTCATTTGGGGACTTGTACACAGAGATGATTGTGATGTTATTAAGCTCTACTGTTATAACCTCTATATTTTTTTCTTCAGTGTTGTGGGCACTGCTGACAGGTCTATGAAGGCCTGGTTTTACAAAGACAGCGCTTCCATATTACGCATGTGGTCTTTCCGCTACTAAGACTATTCCTGGAACTTTTGGTCGTTTCTGTTGTTCATCCCTGTGTGTTTTTTGAACAAACAGCGCATCACATTTCTTATCTTGGCACAGTTCATAGAGCAGTTGTTCTTTGGCAGTTGACATGCCTTCAATGTTGATTGAGATTATTGTAATGGTTGGTCCTGAAAAGTTCCGTTGATTGTTGTGCTTGCTTGTTTGCATGCTGCAAGTCACTTCTGGTTGCTTCTGGAGTGAGAGAATCAGCCATCTACAAAGACGTTGCCCAGGGGACACCTGGATGTCTTGCAGTCCTGCAAGGAGGCTTCTCTCATGCCCCCCAGCTTTCTTATTGTATGCTCTTATATGTTGCAGTGACATATCAGCAGGTTCCATTGGACAGCAGTTTTCTCCAATGTTTTCATCACTTTTCCAGTTATTATAGTGATATTTTACATATCTCAAAAAGTTTAGCCATTGCATGGAGAACGAAGTGCCTCTTGCCTTTTAAAGGCATCCTAGTGTTGTCACGGAAGTGTTATGAGGCATAGTATTATCATGAAAAGAGGAAAGATTGCTACATCTCTAGTCTTCTAAAACATATTGCTAAGTAATAATTATAACTTACTTTCTAGATGCCATAAGGCATTTCTAGCCCTAAATATTTTATAACTTCTTAAGAACAGCCCCAAATTTATATACAGATGCAGATGCTGAGTGCTTAGAATTAAACTGAATACATTAGTGAAAATGATAGAGTGCTACACTTGATTTGTTCAACCATAAAACATTTAACCTCTGAGTCTGCTGTTTTATGCAATCATCATTTTAAAGTGTAACTAAACTGAATTATAATCTATTTCAGTGTGGTATATGTTCATAGAATGGGTCTGAAAATAAAGGAAGGATGAATAAATCAACATCATATTTTATCTCTTGTGTTAATGATGTTGTATCCCATCTCAAGCCTCAGGGAGAGGCAGGTTATTATTATTATTATTATTATTATTATTATTATTATTTTACTGATACAAAAGCACGGTATGTCACAGCAAACGAAATCTATATGCTGGATTTTGTATGACAAAATCACAAGTCGAACACTTCCCAAGCGTATTATTATTATTATTATTATTATTATCATCATCATCATCATCATCATCAACAGTGAAATGTTTGCTACTAAAAATCCCAAACAAAATACATTAAAGAAAATTTGAACATCTCAAAGAAATGACTATAACTTATAATAAAGTAATATGACATCATTGGCAATCAGCAGGTTCTTTACAGAAAACTGTTGTTACCACTTGGCAGTGCCCTATTGAAAGTTCAAGGATTTGAGCACAGTTATAATCCATTGTAGCATGTTTGCTTGCTTTCTTGTATGCCTTTCATAATCAAATCCAACTCACAAGCATGTATTCATTCATGAAAGTATTTATATTCTACGCTTTGTATAAAGATCTCAGGGTGGCATATAAAATTAATTTGACCCATTCAGAACAATGTAAACCACAAAAAAATTGTTAAAAGGCAACAAACATATTGCATGGTTTACCAAGTTAAAGGAAGACATAATAAAGCTGATTCAAATAGATTCATATGACTGAAAAGCAGGCAAGTGTGGCGACTGGTGTAAATTTGAGGTGTAATCGGATCTGTCACGATTGTTTATTACCTATGAGACTGTCTTCTGCCTCTGGTTGGACTGTCCGTTTCACCAACCCTAACCATAGTGAAGGCTTGCAGTTGCAGAACATTTTTTTCTGGAATAAATTCATCACCCAGTGCAGAGGTAATGCAACAATGAACCTATTGTCACAGGGAATTAACCTTTCTAAAGCAAAGGCATGTGCTTTTCACCTTAAGAACAGACAAGCATCTCGAGCTCTGAGGATTACCAGGGAAGGAATCCCACTGGAGCATTGCAGCACACCCAAATACCTGGGAGTTACCCTGGACCATGCTCTGACTTACAAGAAGTACTATTTGACTATCAAGCAAAAAGTGGGTGCTAGTAATAATATCATACAAGTGCTGACTGTCACAGCCTGGGGATCACACCCACACATAGTGAAGACATCTGCCCTTGAGTTTTGTTACTCTGCTGCTGAATATGCATGCCCAGCGTGGAACACATCTCACCCCGTTAAAACAGTGGATGTGGCTCAGAACCTCAAACAGTAGCTGGTAACAGATGAAAGACTCCCTCTTGGGCACACAAGGCTGGGCAACTTGGAAGGCGCTGAACAGACTGTGCTCTGGCACCATGAGATGCAGAACCAACCTTAAGAAATGGGGCTACAAACTAGAGTTCACAACATGTGGGTATGGCGAAGAGCAAACCACTGACCAGTTACTACAGTGCAGTCTGAGGACCTTCTTGCAGCAACACCGGAGGCACTCCAAGTGGCCAGCTGCTGGTCAAAGGATATTTCATACAATGCCAAGTCTTTAACTTTGTTTGTATCGTTTAACTTTGTTTGTATTTTTAAATACATGATAACTGTATCCCCCAATTTGCTTCTGACACGATAAATAAATAAAACCTTTTTTGCAAATCATGAGTACAGGACAAATTTAAAGTGTATTTATGTAACTAGTATATCCTAAATAAACAACAGTTCTTGTTAATATGTATATATCTGCTGCCAACTATTTAGCCTTTGCTGATAAATCAAGCAGTCTGTATTAATTTTTAAAATGGCCCTCAAGGTTCTTGTGATAGTACACAAATTGGTATCTTTAATATCTTTAATATCCAACAATATCATTTTCAAATTTTGATCTTACCCTAAATGTGGGTATTCTGTGTTTGTTCCTGTTGCTGATCAAGACAAGAGCAGCCTACCCTAGGTTGGCATTCTTCAAATGTATTGGACAACAACTCCCATCAAATCCTCGGCCACCACTAGTCACACTGGTTGGGTGCAAGAGGAGCTGTTGTCCAAGATAATGAAAAGCACCAAATTGAAGCAGACTGCCATGGATGAGCAGTTGGGAGATGTGTGATTTAATAATGTCACAACATAGGCAAGCATGCCTAAACATAGTAGGATAACTCTTGGAGATGGGCCCAAATGTTCATGCAGACATTTCATATGAACTTTACTGGATCATTCTTTACTGAACTCTCATGTTTTGCTATAACTGCAAATAGTCTTTTGGCATCTTAAAATTAACACATTTTCCTTGGCATAGGCTTATTTGAATACTTCATCTGAGGTTGTTGTAGTTTTGGTGTTTATTTTTACTGTTCATTTACATAATATTAATCTGGCCTGAAACTGATTGATACAGGTTTACATACATTGTAAAAGAAATCAGGACCCAACACAGACTCCCTATCTTTTATTAGTGCATTATGCATAATAAATATTTCAAAAGAAATATATGTCTATATATTCTGGAAATAAAATACAGAAACCTCCCTACCCCCAGCAACTCTTCAGTGGAGAATAAAGATGTTTCCACTGTTCCTAATGCTGTTTATCTGATGGAGTAAGAGCTCCTCTTCTTCTGTCAAGACTAATTCTAGTCCCAGGAGCTTCTATAAATCCTTTTGGAGAACAAATATTTTCTGCTAAATTGAATGTTGTAAATTGCTGTGTGGGTGTTTGTTTTGTTTTTTTCTTTTTAAATGCACACATGCATCAGAAATGCTCCTGC
The DNA here is from genome assembly GCF_037176765.1 of Anolis sagrei. NCBI lineage: Eukaryota > Metazoa > Chordata > Lepidosauria > Squamata > Anolidae > Anolis > Anolis sagrei. The sequence continues at coordinate 44,837,083 of NC_090022.1, forward strand.
ACGCTGTGTGCTGTTAGCTTGTCAGAATTATTCAGTTTTAAAATATTTCTCTGCCCTGTTTTTGTTTGTTTGTATTTTCTCAAATAAGGTGTTTAAATTGGTAATTTGACATTGTGTGATCTGTGTCAGCAGAAGATAGACGTTCAAAGAGATGCATATAAAACAAGGGATGCCTTTGTTTTGTTTTGTTTTTCCCCCTAGAGCAATGACCCATTTAGTGTCCCTGTGACACACTTGTGTTCTGCGCAAATCAAGTATGACCCTGCACAGTTTCTCCAAATACTTATGCAGATGTCCACAGAAGACAAAAGCAATGTATTAGGGGATTTGCATCAGAAGTGATCAGACCACAATGATGCTATAATTCCATTAAAATCTGTTCTTTAAATAAGTCTGGATAGTGTGCTTTTGTGTTACTTTGCTGCTTTTCTAGTGTATGAAACTACAGGTACTAATGGTAACACAGCCTTTTCTTTTTGTCATACAGTCTCCAATTCTTTCTATTTATTTTACGCATGGCCATATATATATAGTAAATCTTTTCAGTTATGATTCTCTGAATATATAATATGTGATATTAACTTGTTTTATTTAAAAGACCATGAGAAAAATTTCATATTATCAACACCTGTTGTATATGTAACTCTAATGCAGGTGAAACTCTGTGAACTCATCTGCCCAATTGCAACATTGTTAAGGGCAATTCTGGAGGAATTCTTTATCAATTATTACTCCTGTCTGCAAACCTGCACTTTCTATATCATTCACACACACTGGAATGTGTGGACCATCACCACTGCTATATAATGCAGTTTTAAAATGCATTATATGGTGAGTGTAGACTCATAATGCAGTTCAGTGCAGTTAAGCTGAATTATGTAAGTCTACACTGGCATGGCTACACTGCCCATATAATGTAGTTTCAAACTGTTGCATTGTATTGTAGATGGGGGCAGAGCGAATCAATCCATTTTCCCTTTTCTATTCTTCCAATTCTTTACTGGATCAGATGTGTTTAGCAGATCTGCAGAAGGAAAAGGCTGAACTCTGCCTTCTGTTAAGAGCATGTATAAGCCACTGAGTGTTCTCAGCTTGCTGTAAAGTGGGATATTAAATTGCAGTGATAGATGGCAGTGCAACTGGGCTGTTATTGTGACTCATCAAAGCTCTTGTGTGGATAACATCTATTGATGACCAGGGACAGAGGTAGCATTTTGGCTGATGGGAGCATTTTCACTCCTGTATTTCTATATCCCATATTTATTTTTAATACTTTAATGCATAAATGGGAAGACTTTATACTTGTGTCATCTACTTTTCTCTCTACGTGTGTGTGTGTGCTAAAACATTGTGGTCCATCAACCAGAGCCTCTTGAAAGAAAATACACCACGTTTCCCTGAAAATAAGACACTTACTTATATTTATTTTTCCTCTGGAAGTCACACTATGGCTTATTTTCAGGGGATGGCCTATTTTTATTAAGCATGGTATAACAATCTGCATTTATGGGATGATCTCTCTGAGCCAAATAGCAGACTGATGGTTGAAGCTTTTATGGGTATGTCTTATCTTAGGGCCCTTCCACACAGCCCTATGTCCCAGATTATCAAGGCAGAAAATCCCACATTATCTGAATGTGGACTCAAATAACCCAGTTCAAAACAGATATTTTCTGTCTTGATATTCTGGGATATAGGGCTGTGTGGAAGGGCCCTTAGGGGAAACAGGGTACTTTTAGAGTTGCAGAACTATGAATACAGGAATATATATATATATATATATATATATATATATATATATATATATATATATGAACTGAACAGAGTATACACCCCTACCTCACAAAAATGCATTTCTAAGTACACTTAGATTTTTTTATTTATTCCATTAGTAAAATTGATGGGGAAGAAATGTGGGCCCTTCCACACACCCATATAAGTCAGAATATCAAGGCAGATAATCCACAATCTCTGCTTTGAATTGGATTATCTGAGTCCACACTGTCATATAATCCAATTCAATGTAGATTTTATACAGCTGTGTAAGAGTTCTTCCCACTGTTAAAGAACTGGGAGTTAAAGATGCTTGTTGATCTCTTACTATTTACCTAGCAGATCCATATCTACTGTCTGTCCTGCTTTATAGAGACTTTAACATTAAAATTCCAATGCATTCATCTCTTTTAATCTTCATCCCTCTGATAAAATATGGTTGTCATACAGTCCTTAGATTCTATGCTTACAAGTACAATGGAAGGCATCTTAAATGATGCCGAATGTATATTCATTTCTTTACATTTGAGGCTTATAAATAAAAAAGAAGGATATTATTACTTTAGAAGATTGATAGGAGTTGGTAAATAATAGTTGTTGGGGGTTAGACATCTCATTGATATCCAGATGTATTTCAGTTTATATCATCAGAAGAAGCTACTGTCAAATCTGAAACACAGTGCAGAAGGGATTCTTGAGTTCTTCATATGACGGTAGTTTCAAGTAGCTGTCACAGAAGTAGGGTTTTTTCCCCGCCAACACTGCTATCGATTCTTTTGCCTTATATCAAGTGGAGATAAAAGTAGGATTATCAAAAGATAATCACAGGGAAGATGTGATTTTGAACTAAGAAATGCTACTGATAGTATAAGTCACTTGTCCACTTCTCCCCCCACTGGTATCATTTCTAAATCTAAGTGCCCTTAGCTTTAAATAGATTTCAGACCCAGGTTTTATCATATTAGGTAGAACTGCTGTTTATTGTTGCTTTGGTGAAAAAGAGTATGTTAATGTGCCAAGTAAAAGAGTAGTCAGTCAGTGGGGAATGGCTTTCTCAGCTGTCAATTTTTAGGAGTCGGGAATGCAATTAAGATATGATTGAGAGGACTCGCATGGATATGATTAATGGGCATTAGTTCTATTTCATATCGCCTGAAATTCAGGAGACAATTACAAGGCAGAATGCTGTACTGAAAGATAATAGGCAATGATGAGCCTTTGTGATCCATGGAAAGTGTTACATCCTGATGGTTCCTGAACAACCTGAAAGTGTTTGGGGGAAAAAACCTGAAACCTATGATATAATCAAAACAAAACAAACCTGAAAACAACTTTAGAACCAAAACAAAATAAAACACACAACAAAACATCAATAATATTGTTAAGTATTACAACTTTGCTAATTTATGGAAAATTTTGCATACCAAAAAGGTTTATTTGTGTTGGGATAACACAGAAATCACAAGATTTGTGTGGTGCAGAAAGTTTTACAATTGCAGCAGATTTGCTAAACCTACACTGGATTTCTAGCATGCAGCATTTGACACTCCCTCTTCTGGCATGGCTGCACCCACTTTTCTCCAAGACTTCCTAAAATTCCCCTGTTTTTTCCCCATTTTCATTTCTATTAGAACTGCAGACCACTTTCTATATCTGTTCCAGTGATTACAGAAATGATAAATCAGCTTTTAACTCCTTCCCCTGCATTTTAATGCCATGCCTTTTCAGTTTATTGTTAACTGACATCAAGTCCCCTTCAACATATGCCAACCCTATGAATGAGAGAAACTCCATCATCATCGTCATCATCGTCATCATCATCAGGGCCGTGGCTTACTTGATTGAGTCCATCCATCTGGAATGTGGCCTTCTTCTTTTACTATGGCCTCCTACCTTACCAAACATTATTGTCTTTTCTGCTGAGTCATATATTTGCATGATATGGCCGAAGTACAACAGTTTCAGCTTAGTCATTATTCCATGCCTCTTTTTATTATGTTTACCACCCCTGATTCATGTTTTTCACATCTCATGTTACTTTAATATGTGTTGTTTAATTTCTGGCTCTCCTTTTACCTCTGAGCACATGAACAGTTGAATGTCCTTTTGGCTTGGGTTCAGTTGCATCATTAGCCACAGGCTATTAATAATTATACCCCAGTAGTTGGTCGAATACAGGGAGCACACCACCACCCTGATATGTCAACTCCACTGGCTGCCGGTTCATTTCCGAGCACAATTGGAAGTGCTGGTCTTGGCCTATAAAGCTCTATACAGCTCTGGCCCAGCTTACTTGTCTGAATGTATCTCCCTCTACGTTCCGCCTTGTAGTTTAAGATCCACCAGGGAGACCCTGCTCTCAGTCCCACCAGCCTTGCAAACACGTCTGGTGGGACAAGGGACAGGTCCTTCTCAGTGGTTTATTATTTATCGTGTCAGGAGCAACCAGACAGTTGTATTACATTTTTAACAAAACAAACAGACAAAACACAAAGTTTGCAAGCCTGGTAGTTGATTAAATGTCCTTTGACCAGTAACTGGCCACTTGGAGTGCCTCTGGTGTTGCCGCAAGAAGGTCCTCCATCGTGCATGTGCAGGGCTCAGGTTGCATTGCAGCAGGTGGTCTGTGGTTTGCTCTTCTCCACACTCGCATGTCGTGGATTCCACTTTGTAGCCCTATTTCTTAAGGTTGGCTCTGCATCTCATGGTGCCAGAGCGCAGTCTGTTCAGTGCCTTCCAAGTTGCCCAGTTTTCTGTGTGTTCTCAGTAGTGACCCCCCCCCCCCCCACTTGTGGAATTTGCTCCTCAGCGAGATTCGATTGCCGTCCTCCCTCCTTACTTTTAGGGAAAAAACTGAAATCGTGGTTTTGGAACCAGGCTTTTGGCTAGCAGGCACAATGGCACTTTGGACATTGAACTGGACCATATGATTGTTATGATAATGGAAACTGCTATATGACTGTATAATTAATGTTATTGTTTTTAATTCTATTGTATATTTATAATTTTATATTTTTATATTGTGATATGTCCGAACAGGGCATAGGGTTTCAGCTTGTGTTGGATGGGGTCGCACTCCCCCTGAAGATGCAGGTTCGCAGCTTAGGTGTGATCCTGGACTCATCGCTGAGCCTGGAACCCCAGGTTTCGGTGGTGAGCATTTGCACAGCTAAAGCTTGTGCGCCAGCTGCGCCCGTACCTTGGGAACTGGGAAGTCTGACTTAGCTACAGTAGTCCACGCTCTGGTTACATCCTGTTTAGACTACTGCAACGCTCTCTATGTGGGTTTGCCTTTGAAGACGGCTCAGAAGCTTCAACCAGTCTAACGCTCGGCAGCCATGATTCTAACAGGAGCGGAGCGCAGGGAGCATACAACCCCCCTACTGCGCCAACTCCACTGGCTACCAATTTGCTACCGGGCTCAATTCAAAGTGCTGGTGTTGGCCTTTAAAGCCCTAAATGGTTCCGGGCCAAGCTACCTATCCAACCGCATCTCTGCCTATGAACCCACTAGGACTTTGAGATCTTCTGGGGAGGCCCTGCTCTCGATCCCGCCTGACTCCCAGGCATGGCTGGCGGGGACGAGAGATAGGGCCTTCTCGGTGGTGGCCCCACGGCTGTGGAACGCCCTTCCCACGGACATTAGACTAGCTCCATCATTAATGGTATTCCGCAAAAAAGTGAAAACCTGGTTGTTTGAGCAGGCGTTCGAATAATCAGTGCAATGACTGTAATGAACATAGGAATGGAACAATAGATGATAGATCTGGATCATGTTTTTAGTGATGAGACGATAGCGAATGGCTATTGGTGTTAATTGTATATTGTTGTTAATTGTATACTTTTCTATAATATGTTATGATGTTAACTGTTTGTTATACCATGTTATGTTAACATTGAATTTTTGCTGTTCTTGTTGGTAACCGCTGTGAGTTGCCTAAGGGCTGAGAACAGCAGTATACAAATAAAGTAAATAAAGTAAATAATAAATAAATATTGCGGCATCTAATTGTTGCCAGTGTTAGCCACTCTGAGTCCCCTCTTGGGGTTGAGAAGGGTGGGGTAGAAATGTTGTAAATAATAAATAAATAAATAAATAAATAAATAAATGCTACATAGGAGTGTTGACTTCTAGCAGTATTATGGGATTTTCATGGTAAAAGACTTTCAGAAGCATTTACCCTCCCTTTGTGTCGTATTAGCAAACATTCGTGATGGTGCCACTACCATTGCCTCTTGGAGATTCTTAGCTAGTGTCATCCTCTAGTTTTGCTAATTCCCAGTAGCTGCTTGGTACATTTAGTCTGGCTTCCCAGCAAAAGCCTGTTTGGCACGGGAGACCCTGTCGGCAGCACTATTAACTATCAGCATAGCATTTTGCCTCCCATAACATGGAAAAGTTGTCCTATTGGTTCTTTTGCATTATCTTATTGGAAATTTCTGCAAAATACAGGGTTAGTCAAAATGAATAGGCCAATTCGGGTACAATTAATTTTCTTATTGGCCTATTCATTTTGACTAACCCTGTACTTTATGCACATTATGAATATACACATTTGTTATAACTTTTCTGTGATACAGATATGACTTAATATGATTGATTTTTAACCCACTTCTTCCAGGTTCACTTTTATGTTAAATTCCCCTAAAATATACATGCTTTATGCATTTTTAAACTGGAGAGGTATTTTAACAACATCTAGAAAAATAGCAATTTTGGTTCATGTGCTGATTTGGAAAATGCAAACTAGGTAGTTTCACCTTTAAATGCATATCAGACAAATATCTCCCCCAGCAGTAGTTCTTTCCAATTAGTTGCAAAGTCTCATTTTGCAAAGGAAGCCAAAAATAGATTTTGTTGTCCTTACAACAAAACATACCTGTTTTCATTATTGAAAAGACATTCCACTGAGGAAGTATCGTTTATCATTTCTGTGTGTGGCACATGTGATTTGTTTGGGGATGGTCAACCACCATCAATAAAAAACTTAGCAACTGACATAAACAGCCGTTCTTAGAATTTGCCTTGGTCTACTGTCATAACAGCCAGTTAGATCCCAATTTGATATAACTGCTAGAATTAACCAGTCAAAGCTTTAGTGGATTAACTGGAAGTGGCATAAATTGCAGTTAGGGTTGTTTTCTGTGAATTGTACTTGTTTGTTTGTTTAGGTTCCTGGTTAAATAAGGAGATTGTGTTCATAAAATTATAGATTCTGTTTTCAAATAGTATATTTATTAGATAGTTTTAACACTGTCTATATTTATGAGATTTCAATCCTCAGCATTTCCTGTTTAAAGAATCTGTAGGAGAAAGGTCAGGAAATAATGCTACCTGAGCATCTGGAAACCTGTTTCCAACAAAACCAGATAATTATATCTAAATTTAGGGGTGCAAAATTTGTACAGTTCTCTGTGTTTTGAACTGCAGTTTCTACAATTTCTTCACATGGGCTATACTGTTTAGGGATGGTGGAAATTGCAGTCCAAACATTTCTGGACTGCACAATTTAAAATCAGTGCATTAATCACTGTGGTACTGTTCATGCATTAAACACAGACATTAGCAGTGCAGTGGCTACTGGAAGAAAAAGGCTGAGGGCAGAGAAGCAGCAACTGCAGCAGCAAGGAAAAGCTCATTAATTTCTTATCTGGTGTGGTAAGCTATTAGCTCCATGTAGCTGTGCCTGCACTCCAGGATGTGTCTTCTGAATTGGGGTGTTCTCAAAAGACTGGTTTGCAAACTGGTATTTGCCAGAGGCAGAGAATATCCTTGATCCAATATCCAAACAGAAACTAGACATGGGATGAGGCTGTTTAGGGAGTGCTTGCCCCTCTCAAAAATTACCAGCAATGACTTTATCTTCCTTCACCATGAAACCTGGGGGAGGGGATTCTCATGTAATGAATTGTTAAACAAGTACTGTATGTCAACAGAACCCAATCCAATATTTCAGAAATACTTTGACTTCTCTCTTGATGTTGGCGGCTCTTGTGTTCCTTATCTTTTTATTTACTTTTTCTGCTGTTCATGTCTGATTTTTAATGTGTGAATCTTGTATTGATACTACTTTCATTCTAGATTTGTTAAGTTTTGCACATGGCCCTGAAACTATGTAGAAGGGCATGTTGCAAATTTATCAACTAAATAAATAATCATGCATTTCTGTCTGTTCTGGTTCAGATTAACATCAGTATGTGTTAGCTAGGTGTAAAATTATTCTCAGGTATGATTAAATCATCTGCTGAGTGACCCAGAAAGTTGAAAAGTGATGTCATCTAACTAATTAGCAGGTTTACTCATAATATAGCTAAGGAAAGTACATAGAGCTTTTTAATAGGGATGGCAAGAAAGTTAGCTTTTATTGGATTCCCTGCAGAGAACACACAGAGAGAGTTAATGTGTTTGCAAGATAAAGCTAAGCTCCTCTGATAGAGGGAGAAAAAAATGTAAGGTAAATATCTATTTGTGTTTGTCTTCTCAGCTTCAAATAGCCTTGGAAAGAATTCTTCAGGTCGTGTCATTTATCAGGGACATCCACTTACTTAGATCCTAAATCATTCATATATTTTCAGGTTAGTTCCACTTCAAGACCATTTAGCTATTTATTCCCATATTTATTCCCATATTACCTCCCATATTACCTCATTACCTCTGAGGATGCTTGCCATAGATGCAGGCGAAACGTCAGGAGAAAAATTGCCTCCAGAACATGGCCATATAGCCCAGAAAAACCTACAACAACCCATATTCCCATATTATTCTTACTTATCCAGATAATTGTGTGAAATTTAGACCACATTTTCAATGGGCAAATGGGACTAGTGGTGGATTCAAGTATTTTTAGAAATATATGTCCCAAACCAGGATTACATTATAACGAGAGCTGCAAAAAGTAAGGGGCCTGATTATTGCTGCAAATCAAGCCTGGCAGTTGACACCCCAAATTCAACTTTTCCCAAACCTTTTTACCCTAGAGGAACTCTTGAAATAGTACATAGGGAAATAGTACATTAACCGTTATATCTATATCTCAAAGCAATCAATTACAATCTCTTGCAGAACCTTTAGCAACCTTTTTCAGAATCCAGGAGTTTCAGGAACACTGGTTGAGAAACTTTTCTCCAACAGCTGAAGGTAACCAAAGGTTATCGGTCTGCTTCTCCCGGGGATAGTGCTGTGCATTCTGCATAATTATCTACTTTGTTCTCTTCTTTCTTTTATCTTCAGTATTATTTGTTGTGTCTTGTATTTATTCTTTGACCTGACTTTCTTTTTCTTCCTATGCTCTTCCTCCTATTTTGCTTTCATCCTCCCTCACCCTTGCCTGCAAACCCTGCTCTTTTGCTTTAGTTGTTTTCAAATGCATCTCAGACCAGCTTTCATTTTTTTCTCTAGTTCAGGTTTTTATAGGAGTTCTTCTTTTGCTTAGGCTCAGTTTCATTTTTCTTTATTTGCTGAAGTTGATGTCCACAGGCTAACAAGAATGAGACTGGCACAGTTTTCCAGCTGCAGACACCTTTTTTAAAAAAAAATGGCTCAGGAAAATCTCAGCAGCCTATTCAAAGAGAAGCCTTTAGATCTAGGCTGTAATTCTGACACCTTTTAGTGAAATGTTCCTTGAAAGGAGATAATTATCAGAATGCAAATCTATGAGCAGGATTTTTCCTCTCAGGGGCATATGCAAAGTTTAACATCTTTGTTTTTTTTCCAAGTTTCCTCCTAGAAGTTCTGTCAAGACCCATATGTTCTTTAACAACATCCATATTTCTATCAGTTGTAATTCATCTCAGGAAAAAAATTACTCTCCTTCTTTGGAGATTTTTTAGCAGCATTTGAACTGAACCTATCGGGGTTACTTTGCGCTATTGAATTTATTTATTTATTTATTTATTTATTTGAGAAATTTATACCCTTCCTCTCTTTGAGCACAGACCCAAGACAGCTACAACAGATCAGAAAATGTACAGTTAGAATAACCCATAAAATCATAAATATTTGAAACAGAAAACACAGTTAAAATCATATAAACATTAAAACCAAGATAAAAACTCAGAGCTTCCCTACAACTTCTTTGACATAATTAAATGTTTTCTTGAAAAGGAATGTTTTCACTCCCTTCCACAATGCCATTAAAGAAGGGGCTGATCTTAAGTCTTCAGGCAGTGTGTTTCACAACATAGGGGCCACTGCTGAAAATAAGCCCTCCCTGGGCCTCTTAAGGTACATGACAGAAAGTCCCTTGGTCAATACCAAGGTCTCCCCACTGGACCTTAATTGTCTTCAAGGCTTTTACAATGGGACACAGTGTCTCAAGTAGCCTGGACCGAAGTCCGTACTAGCAGAAGGTTGGACTAGATCTCTTCCAACTCTGTATTTCTATTAGTCTGTGATCTATCAGTTAACAATAGTCAACAGAATCTGTCTGAAATGACACATCTAATGACTCATGAAGACAGTTAGTGGAAACAAGACACTGAACAGCACTAAGTCCAGAATAATCCAGTTGCATTTTGTGGTTGCCACTGTTTTTGTGTGACTTTGAGTTGTTTCCAGCTTATGGCAACTCTAAACTGACTAAATCACAGTGTTTTCTTGGCAACATTTCTTCAGATGAAGTTTCCATTTTGCCTTCCTCTGTGAATAAGACAGTGTGACTTGTCTAAGATTATCCAGCAGGTTTCATGACTGAGCAGGAATTCATACTCTAGTCTCTAAAGTATAGTGCTTAAACCACTGCACCACACAGAATGTATTAATGCCCATGTGAAAAGTTAATGAGGACAAACTTAATTTCCATTGGTTTCAGTTGGATCCAACCTACTTCAATATATCTGTCTTAGTCTGGAATGGCAAAATTCACATTTTGTTTTCATGGATGACATTAATTTTAGACATTAAAGTCTAACAAATGTATCCATTAGTATTATTGGCTTCATCAATTTTGTAATTTCTCTTTGGTTTTTGTGGAAAAAAGGGCATGTGAAAAAAGAAAGGTATGCAAAAAGTAATGATGTTAATCCTTAGAGTATCAATATATAGCTGAAGAGATTTTTTTTATTCACAGTTTTCCCACTTTCAAGGGGGTCCTAAGTCCCCAGTTAATGTGAAGAACTGACAGCAGTGTCTTCTCTTTGTACACCAACAATACACATAGGAACATACTTTTACTGAATAAGCTCACATTCCCTATTTTTCGAGTACATTTGCTTCTTCTTACTCCCTACCCTTTCTTTCAGAAAGCAATTATATTGAAATCCTCCTGAACACACTTTTCAAAAGGTTGAACTAAAAAAAATATTCACCCCAAGACACATTAACGATTTCTGAAATCTGTGGCTTTAAAAAATTATTCATTAAAACACCAGACCTTAAACGAAACCACTATTAAGTCTGCGGCATCAAAGACGCTGTTTTATTTTGAGCCACCTAAGCAGCATCCTGACAGACGTGACACCAAAGCCAAGGACACATAGGAAGAAGAACTTAATCTTTATGTATTTGTGCAAAAGCTGTTGCGTAAAGCCCAGCTTCTAAAAAGTCAGCCATGTGTTATAGAGAGACAGTGTCTGGGCTATATTAGCATCATAAATATCAGAATGCAAATCATGTCAAGTGCTTCAGGAAGAAAAAACTTCTTAATGCTTCTGTGACTCTTAGTCCTCACATAACCTGATTTTCATATACACAGGCAATTACTACTTTTGTTCACCTCACTTTAAGCTGTTTCCAGATTCATTGAAATAACTAAATTAAGCACTGTTTTTAGAGACTGAATTTTAATTAAATATGGTACATTTATTCCTCTCTACCTGGCGTCTCCACTTAGAATTATTACTGTTAGAGGCATCCTTGAGGGGTAAAGAGCCAAATGGTATTTGCTTGTTAATGAATTCAAAGACATCACTTTCAGCATGCAAAGGGTTCTTGTAGTATCTGAGAGACTGATTGAGAAAACAAAGTTGGTGGCATAAACTTTTGTAGATTTGCATCTGAAGAAGTAGGTGCAGTCTATGAAAGTTTATTCAGCCATCTCTGTATTCTCAGTCTTTAACATGCTACAAGATTTCTTTGCTGGCTGTTGATGGTTATAGTTTTGGGACAAGTACAGGCAGTCGCCAAGTTATGAACAAGACTCTGTAGGTGTGTTCTTAAGTTGAATTTGTATGTAAGTCAAAACAGGTACATTTTTAAGTATAACTCCAGCCAAAATATATGTTCTTTAGCATTGGATAGCCTAGGAAAGAGTTAACCCTGTGGTGTTTGTTTTGCCCCTTTTCAGAAGATTTCACCTCACTTTTTGTCTCTGTGGCTTGTTGTGGAAACAAGGAATGGTGAGAAATTTTCAGTTGAGACACCTTTTTCTCCATGACAACTCTTTCAGGGGTAAATTCCCCTTCCTAGGGGTATATTTCACCCCTGTTGGTAACTATGAGTTGTTTGTAAATCAGTTTGTAACTCAGGGACTGCCTACAAATGGCAATAGATCCCTGTTAAGCCAATGGAAAGTCATCCATCTCTGAATCTCACTGCTGTCTTATATGTCCCCAGATGTATTTTGAGTCCATGATAAAATAACATGTCTACAACAGCCTGTCACAACCTGGGTGCTTGCAGAATAGGGGTACAAATATTTTTTTGATCTTCAATGAGAAAAGATTCGTATATCAAGCCATCACATTTAGAAAAGCATCAAAGAAGATTTTTCACAATAGGGAACCTTTTTTAAAATAATAAAATGTATAGTTTTTGCAGAAATACCAAAGTCATTTGAATTTTTTAAAAAACCAAGTTGCTAGGAAAATATTTTTTTACAGAATATTAAAAGTGAAAAGAGTAGTTTTAATTTTCAAATGTTAACAGATGTTTGTAATCTTGCCAAACAAGCAGCACAAACCAGGTTTGGCACCCACTCCCATTTTCTTTGTTGCTCTGGCCAGCGAATACAACATGTAGTGACATCAGTGATGCAGTTGGGGGAGGGAGAAGGAATTGCCCCCTCCCTTTCCCTCTCTCTTTGCCAGTTGCTCATCACTCCACTTGACATCATTCCAGATGACAAGTAACCAGCACAACTTATGTTGTGCCCACTGGTCGCCACAACAAGGAGAACAAGATAATGTGGAGCACCAACCCATGTCACCAGGCTGCCCAGAGAACACACGATAGCCTTGTAAACAGTTGTGGCTGGTTCTATCTTGGAAGCATGGTTTTCTCTGGATTCTGGAGGAGAATTTGGAACAACTTGTAACTTTGGTTAATGTGGTTCAAGACCACGTTAAGCTTCTTTGGACTACATTCACCCAGATCTGCTGTGTGTGTTGTTTAGCGGCCACGGGGCTGATTGACTGGCGCTTGGTCTTAGTCCCAGCCACCATGCATTCAGGACTTACTAGAGTCATAATTCAAAATATCTGGAGGAAATTATGTTTAGGAAGTCTGTCCTAGAGTATATATTTTCTGAATGTTATAGAGAAGTAAAATAAAATAGAACTACAAAAGAATTATGTTTTGGGAGAGCAATTTAATACCAGAATGCCTTAAATATCAGGCTATTACTTCCTCTATCCCTTAACCATGTTTAATTTCTGTTGCCTGTTTTGACCATAATGATCCTGTGTACAGCATAATTACTATTATTTATCCAAAAAAGCCCTATTTAATGGACACAACAAGAAAGAAATATTTGCAATTATATTTTGCACCATTATATTTCAAGTGTTTCTTGACAACTCAATATTTTGTACTTGAGGTTTGGAGCACAACTGCCATTTCTGAGGGGAAAGACAGTTTGTGGTCATGTTTATTCCTTTCTTATGCAAGAGGGTAACAGCATCCAAATATGAATTTGGGATAGTATTTATTCAAAATTGATAAATGCCTGTTATTTTTGTATTTTAAATGCTTAACTTATTTCTCCTATAGGCTAAACAAAAAGATATGGGTTTAATACCTGCATGATTTGACAGATTAGGGACAAGGGCACTGTAAAGAAGTAGAAATGATTGAAATGTGGAACCCATATGTTATATGCACAAATCCTGTATATAAGGCCAAATACTATACTATTTCAGGTATAATATGTGAAACATACCTTAAATGATTTCTACAGTATGCTGTACAGTCCACAAGATGGTGCTGAGTCAAAACTACTGAGATAAAACAATGTGTGTTCTGTGTCTCAGTATTGAAGATGGAGATTATGGTGTTTCCCTAAAATACATACCCATGTGCACATATGTCTCCTGTGAGTAAGTGTGAACACTGAAGCTTCATTGACAGTACTCATACAGTTGTGAGAGTCCCACGTGGTCTAGTGGTTTGAATGTTCAACTTGGGATGCTAGAAGACTAGGCTTTTAATGTCCACTCAGCCATTTTCTCAACATCAGAAGAAGGCAATGGCAAACCTCTTCTGAACAAATCTCGGGAAGAAAAGCTTGTGATAGGTCTGCAATAAGTTTACCATAAATCAAAAGCACTTTAAAGGCACACAGCAACTAACATGGTTGTTCTCCCTGCAATATTAGATATTTATTTAAGGCATTTGGGTTTATGTCTAAGAACTGTTATGATTGTGATTGCTAAATTTCATTTATTTCCTTTTGAAATTGCTTGCAAAATGGCATTTGCTTTTTCACTGCATATCAAGGCCATCACATATTATACCATTCACAGCAAAACAGTACAGTGTAGAAATATCAGAGCATGGAAAGATGTTTTTCAGATGATTGAATGTAAGGACATGCTGAAGCCATCCATAACCGAGCAGCAGTAGAATGATGTACTGGGACCAATGCCAATACATTTATTCTTCTTAAAAGTCAATGTCCATGCTCTGAAAATTCTGCAAGATAGCACTCTACAAAGACAGAGGCATATTTGACCTAGTTCTCATGAACAAGCAAACAAGGTAAACTCATGTCTCAGCATTAATAGTTTAGACCATAGATATGACATGTGAATTTTTTTATGTACTTTCTGGGACTCTAAATTTATATAGTCACTCTAAATGCACATGCATAATTGTATTAGATTTAAAAGCTTCTGTGAGCATTGTTGAAGAACCCCAAGGCTTAGGAAATTCACTGAAGTCCTTAATATTACAATAATAATAATAATAATAATAATAATAATAATAATAATAATAATTTATTTGTATGCTACCATCATCTTCCCAAAGGGACTCAGGGCGGCTCACAAAAAGCACTCAGTAGTGCAACAACACACAAAATATAGCAAGGTACATGGACATATAAATCAATAACAAGATAAGTTCACATAACAATTTAAATAAAACAACAAATAAAACTTCAACTGATTTAAAAAATCAATAAAATGCAGCAAAGGCTGCAGATATAAGCAGGCTGTATACAGTATTAGATCCATACAGTACTGCTGCGAAACAATCACTAGGTCCTCGAGTTTTATAATTAAGCAACTAATCATGGTCAAAGGCTTGTTTAAAAAGCCATGTTTCAGTTGTGTACAGAAAAGTTGGAGAGTGGAGGCTAGCCTGATTTCTCTAGGAAGGGCATTCCAAAGTTGGGGGGCCACAACAGAGAAGGCTTTTTCTCTTGTCCTCACCAACTACGCTTGAAACAGAGGTGGGACCAAGAGGAGGGCCTCCCCAGCAGGTCTTAGGACCTGCACCGATTCATAGAAGGAGGTGGGGTCTTGAATATAGGTTGAATCTAAACCATATAGGGCTTCGTAGGTAATAACCTGCACTTTCTGGGCCCAGAAACCTGTTGGCAGCCAGTGGAGTTGCTTTAATAGGGGCTACCACTACTATCACCTGGAGAGGGCCTTCTCTCTGTCCCACCACCCTCTCAAGCTCTTTTTGTTGGAGCAAGGGAGATGGCTTTTTGGTGACTACTCCCAGACTGTGAAACTCCATTCCTAAAGCGACCAGGATGGCCCTGTCCCTGGTTGCTTTTTGCAGGCAGGTGAAAATATATCTCTGCCATTTGGCATTTATGGAATGATGAGAGAGGGACTGCTGGGTATGCTGTTAGTGGGAATCTGGGGTGGTTTAAAATTCTAAAATATATTTTGGTATTTTTATTTATAATGATACAAAGTAATTTTTTTTAAAATGATACTCATATTTTAATGCATTTTCATTGGTTTAATTTGCATTTTGTCATTTTTGTTGTAAATTCCTTTATTGGGAGAAAGGTGGGATAAAAATAAAATAAGTAATTACTTAAATAAATTAAAAAATGAGATTTGCAATGCATTAGCTGAACTGTGATTAGACTACAGAACCACATAAAAAGCAAAAGGATGTTTAATTTGAATGGTACTTGCTTTGCATTTTGACAAAAGGCATTCTCTCATCGAAAAATTCAGTACAGCAATTGAATTTATTAAAATGTGCTAGTAGCTTTCACATATACAATTGGTTCACAGTGGTATACCACAGCTCTCAGCGTCATATTGGTGATGTTCTTGTTCAGTATTAGAACAGTCGTTCACAACCAATTTTGAATCGGTGCAGTTTTCTCATGACAGATTCTCAGATCTCACAATGACTGAAAAACCTCTGATAATAAAGAATATCCTGTGAAAACTGAACCATTGCTATTTCTGGGTTATAGTTTCTTTGCACGTCATTCCAATTATAAACCACTTGTGCCTCAAGAGACAGATTTTGAGTCAGAAATAGCAGTGTAATAGCATCTTTTTTCTCTCTTTTTTTCTTTTTTTGCTGTAAGCCAGAATACTAATCATGTTTGCTTTCATAAATCTGGATTTAACAATGTATAAAAAATTGATTGATGTCAGCATTTCCTCTTAGGTTATAGAACAATATATAATTATCTCCTGTTTAATGTTGTAAGGACTATATCATAAGAGAGAAAAATAACACAGAGGTATATAAGATTGGAGTTGTTCTTGCATTAACACATTGGCTCTAATTCAGTTGCCCTGTTAGTAGGCATGCAAGGGATTATGTATACATAGTGCCCTTGGGGGTTCTTTTTGGGGGACATTGTTTGGTAAACAGCCGCTACCTCAGAATGTGCTACAGGGAAATGTTTAAGCAAATTAACAGTTCAGTCAATATATGCCAGATGTACACAAGTACAACCTAGGTGAAGACATGCTTTCTGGAGAAGATAATGAGAACAATGTAATTATTTCAAATTAAAGAACAGAGTATGATCCCCATCTCCACAGAACCAGTATATGTGGTATCACTTATCTACAATATCACTTATTCACTTAGAACCTCCTGTACGAGGTGCCTCCTCTTCTTAGTAACTTCATTCCTTGTCCCATTGGAAATAATAGGGTTCACTATTATCCATGGTTTTGAGTCTCCACACAGTCTGAGAGCATATCCCCACAGATATGGGGGTTGCACTATATAAATGGATAAAGGGTATTCCACGTGATTTCTTGAGATGCAACTAGACTGCAGTTTGGCACCACTGTAACTGCCATGACTCAATGCTGTGAAATCCTGAGAGCTGTAATTTGGTGAGACACCAGAACTCTTAGACAGAGAAGGCTACACATCTCTTAAAACTACAGTTTCCAGAATCCCATAATATAGAGCCCTGGTGGTTTTTTATTTATTTATGCATTGCATAATTAAGTATAAAGCTGATAAAATAGAGGGAGCATAAGCCCAAAAATGGGCAACAGTGACCATACTGCCTGTACCTTTTAAAGTGATAATGTCCCTTTTATAATTTGCTCTTATCCTTATGTTGCTACATGATCTATGCACCTTACTGATTAGCCCTTTTTCTAACCTATTTGCACTCCAACCTGTCTCCCACAATGAAACTTGAAGTATGTTCTTGGTTGTTGCTTATGATGGCTGTTTTATTATTGTTATAACGTTGTTTTATGCTGTTTTATATTATTGTTATATTTTATATGCTATGTTTTTAACTCTCTGTTACTGGGCTTGGCCCCTTGTAAGCCGCCCTGAGTCCCTTTGGGGAGATGGAGGCAGAGTATAAAAATAAAGGTATTATTATTATTATTATTATTATTATTATTATTATTATTATTATTACCTTTTAATCATTCTTTCTCTGTCCATGAGGCAGGGCACTGTGTGCAAGCATACAGATGCAGAGTTGTTTGTTCTGCTCCACAGTCACACAAAGTGGAGAATCCTTCTAGGTAGTGCCATTTCACCAGGTTGTCTTTTGATCTGCCCACTCCACTTCTGAGTCCTTTCAGGGACTTCCAAGTTGCCCATTCTTGGTTTGCCTCTGGAGGCAGACCCGCATGGAGAACCATCCAATTGGGATTTCTTGGTTTAGCTACCAAAAGGGATACTGTTGCTGTTGCTGTGGGAACATTAAGAGGAGTAGTGGTTCTCATGAAGCTTTTCCTTGATTTGAGTTCCTCTGGGAGGAGGCTGATGGCCATTCAGTGGGTGGCTTTCACCTGCTTTGCTCAGATAGACTTGTGCCAAACAGGGCAGTCATACTCAGCAGGTAAGACAAGGCCAGGGATGATGTTCTTATTAATTTTGGGTCAGCACTCTATGCACTGCCAATAAATTTCTGCAGGATGTTATTACGTGCAGCTACTTTGTGCTTGGTGTTTATACAGTGTTGCCTAAATGTTAGTGTTTGATTTAAGGTGACACTGAGATATTTAGGATGGGAACAGTGTTCAAGCTCTTGGCCATCCCAGATAACTTTCAATTTCCTGTTGGCTTCATGGCTACATAGGTAGAAAGCACACACTTGTGTATTGGCAGGGTTAGGCTTCAGGTGGTTATCTTTGCAGTAGCTGGAGAGATCTTTCAGGGCATTAGTAAGCTGGTTTTCAACTGTTCCAAAATCTTTTGCTTGTGTTGTTAGGCCAAGGTTATCAGCATATATAAAGCTCTTTGTGAATGGTGATTGTGGCTGATGTTTAGTAAAGATGTTAAACAAGGTCAATGCAAGTGTGTAAGGGGTAAGACATTCTTTTGCCTCCTCCATCCAGTTTTGCTGCCTTGAAACTCCACGTAGAAACTGCAGTTTTCTAGGCAGGTCAGGAGAGTTTTTGTAAAATCATAGTCCCAGGTAAAGACTTCATGCAGCATTTTTCTATATTGCACCATGTCATAGGCTGCTGTAAGATTCACAAAACTGCCCTGGCAGTTTAAGTAGTATCAAACTGCATTAATTCTGCAGTGTGGATCACCCTTGATCATTCAACATTATGTAGATACTTGTTTAGTAATTATTGTTCGCTGGATCACATGCTTAATGTGCAAAAGATTGCATCTTAATTCCTATAGCTTCCAAGTTTGACTAAAAAAACTAGCCAACTCCTATCTAAAATTTGCTTCTGTCAATCATTGTGAACAATAACAACCTAGATGAGTTGAATCAGTATAACGCTACTACCTGAAACTTTTCAACACATAAGTATTGAAAATATATTGGTGATTCCAGTGATTTTTAAAAACATCATTTCAAAGGCCAACCCATACCTTGTTTTCTACTGTTCTACTTGAGGAATCTATCCAACCTATTGTCACGTTGCCAGGGCTCTACCTTATTTAGGTAGAGATGAATCAAACTCCCAGTTTTATCAAACAGTTTAATTAAAACAGCCTTTACTTGCTGGCTGTTTTAAAATAGTCTAAAATTGTCTAAAATATAAAACACAAAGATAGCAAGCAGCTGCAGAATAAAGAAAAACTGATAGCAAAAATAACTTCATAGTCAAAAGGGTCCAGTCCAATGGTCAAATGCCGAGAGTTCAATAAACAAAGTCCAGGGATCAAGAGTCTATACTGTAGTCAAAAGCCAGTCCAAAGGCTCAAGGTTCCAGGATTCCCAGATTACAGGAGACAGGTCAGGACACCGAAAAATCCAACAGACCTGGGGGAAAAAACCAGCAGCATTCCACCACCAAAATGCAACAGATACTTTTCTCCCAAAGATCAGTGCCAAGGCTAGCTCCTTATATCCAGAAACACCCAGCTGCAACCCATCTCCTGCACACCGCCACCCCTAATTGCTTTCACCCATGAACTCCCACTTACAGATCACCAAACCCTCTAGAACTAATACTCACACTAACTCTTCCATCACCAACCACCATCAACTGCAGACCATATTACACCCTTTCAACTTGTATGCAGAACACATCGTGCAATGTGCTGTCCCTGTTATAACCTCAGAAATAAATCTGCATAAAATTAGACTATAGCAAGAAAATGAAAATGGGATGTAAATTCATAAAAATAAATGAAAAGAGCAAGGCACAAGAATTCACAGCAGGTCAGCTCAGTCAGTCATCGTGTCCAAAGGCATTGAACACCCACAGATATGAGCACCTTCACACTTTTTCCTGCACAAAGAGGTAAACTAACCAGAAACCTGCTATTAAATATAGTTTCCTGTTATGAAGGGGTGCTTCTTTTAGGTTCTCCTGGGATGGACTAAGTTCCTGACTTTCACCTCACTTTTGAGAAAAGGAAAAGATTCCTTTTATTATAAGAGTTAAGGTACAATGCTCACATTGACTTGTGGAGACATCGATCCAGTTTTTTATTGACTTTTTAAATTGAAATTTCTAATTCTCAAACTTTATAAATAGAGGGCTGATTTGTAGTCCCTCAGACTGTTTGGGGGGGGGGGCAGACTATAGTCTGAAAAAACATGAATGAATTCCTATGCACACAGTAGTGCAAAAAACCATGAAAGAACAATACAATGTTTAAAAGGAAGAACAGTTTTAACCACCATAAACTTAACAGTAATCAGTGAGAAGTGTGGAACTGCTTTTTGGCTGATGAGTAGTCAAGTTAATTAGGATTTTGTTGTTCAAGTTGTTTTAGACTTAGGGCAATCCTAAGTCTAAAGTTTAAGGCAGAGCTGGGTGAATGATCTTGGAGGGCCACATCCAGCCCACGTGCCTTCATTTGGGAACCACTGCTTACTTATTTAGGTGATACCTTGTAGCCCAAGGATGATGGTCTTCCAATTGCAGTGTTTTGGTGGTGGGTCCTTAGGTGGCTGTGGAGCCCTATTCTTGATCTGCATGTTCTCCCACAGTGAGCACACTGATTTCCAGGTGGAAGGCGGTACCAGTCAGGTTTGGTTTGATGTGCACATTCCTCCCTTTCGCCCTTCATTCATGCCTCTTCAAATTCTGCAGCACTGCTGGTCACAGCTGACCTCCAGTTAGAGTGCTCAAGGACCAGGGCTTCCCAGTTCTGGGTGCCTATGCCACAGTTTTTAAGGTTGACTTTAAGCCCATCTTTAAATCTCATTTCCTGTCCACCGACATTAGGTTTCCCATTCTTGAGTTGGAAGTATAATTACTGCTTTGGGAGACGTTGATCAGACATTGGGACAACATGGCCAGTCCTAGGAGTTGATGATGTAGGAGCATCACTTCAGTGCTGGTGGTCTTTGCTTCTTCCAGCACACTGGCATTTGTCCACCTGTCTTCTAAAGAGATTTGCAGAATTTTTCAGAGGCAATGGTGATGGAATCTTTCTAGGGGTTGAGTGTGACGTCTGTAAACAGTCCACGTTTCACAGGCATATAGTGCGGGTTGGCAGGGCAATAGCTTTATAAACAAGCCCCTTTGTCTCCCTAGGGATGTTCCAGTCCTTAAACACTCCCTCCTTCATTCAGAAAAATGCTGCACTCACAGAGCACAGGCAGTGTTGTATTTCAGTGTCAATATTGAATTTTGTGGAGAGGTGGCTGCTAAGGTAGCGGAAATGGTCAACATGTTCTAACATTACAGCTTACCCCTGCTATAGTGTAAGTCATGAAAGAGAAGCAGAAGTGGGAGTAAAATACCTGCAGTCAGAGACACAAAACTTGTGCATATCTGGATTAAGTAACCCAGATATGAATCATCTGGATGCACTGTATCCAACCTGCTTTTAAAAATATCCACTTTTGTAACACAGGTATTAAATGCATAGTGCTGGTAAACATTTCATATTCCTGTACTTCCCAATAGCAATATCTGCTTGTGGCTTACCAAATCAAGTTTCACTCCTACAATATAAGAAAATAATAACAGCTCACTAAAAGCTATGCTAACGTGGCTAGAGTTTTATTTTAGTTGTCCATGTGTATTATCCTTTGGGGTGGAAGAAACTTGCAGGAGGCCTATTATTATGAGGCAATCTCATTCTTAAAAATGGTTAACTAATTTATTTGTTGTTGTTTTAATAATTAAGCCAAGGGAAGAATGACTATAAAAATCCCTTTCTGGAAAACAACAAAATCCAAAACAAAGCTTTGCTTTCATAAAAGATAGGGACCTGTTTGTCAAATTGCCCATGACCTCAGGCACACAAAGCCCTTGGGGATGTTTTACTGTTTTCATTATTGTTTTGAGGGTGCACTGAGTTCACTGGCTGA
Source organism: Anolis sagrei (assembly GCF_037176765.1). Classification (NCBI taxonomy): domain Eukaryota; kingdom Metazoa; phylum Chordata; class Lepidosauria; order Squamata; family Anolidae; genus Anolis; species Anolis sagrei. Next base: position 44,859,219 of record NC_090022.1, read on the forward strand.
ATTATTTCCACATTGTAACCAAGAACAAGAGAGAAAAAGACCTTCTGCATAAATATGTGTAATCAGTATGCTTGAATGGAAAAGTGTGGGAAACGGAGAGTTGATTATTAAATGAGCTTCTCTGCATATAAGCCATAAATGAAAGTTTGAATTGTCTTTATATGTGGACGTAACCTTCTGTGGTATTGTAAAATAATACATCATTTTTCTTCGTCTTCACTTTGATTACTGAGATACAGATAAAAATAAGTTTGTGACCCCTGTTCCCTTCTGCCCTTGTTTATCATTTGTATGCCACCCTCTGTTCACAGAGAGAATTGCAAAGCAAAGGTGCTGAAGTGTAGCATCTTGGGAAGGCTACACTTACAAATGTGAGTCAGCAAAGAAGGAACTATCAAAGTGGGAATAAGTTGCAAATGGGCCATCGTGTTAGGATATCATGATCTGGTATTCACTATGGCAGTGTTTCTCAAACTGCTCCTCCAGATGTTTTGGACTACAGCTGCTAGGAATTGTGGAGTTCAAAACATCTGGAGAAGCAGTTTGAGAAACTTTGCACAATGGAGTCTGAAAAATCATAACAAAAAAATTCAGGCTGACTATTGCCCTGAGGCTCTATAGTCTTTTAAAAAAAAAAGCAGTATAGTATGTGGCTTTTCCAAGAAAGTTCACAGCACTTTTAATATCTCAGTTTTTCCCCCATGATTTGCCTAGACCAAAATACGTAGGTAAGTCCAAACAGCTTTTGAGACTTGTGCAATCCAGGTAAACCGTGATCCGTTTTGGTATTCCAGATTCCGATGGGGGTCCAGATCTATTTTTTGGGAGCCTCCTGATTTCAGGAGAACAAAAATGATTTTTAATCCAGGAAACTGAAAGATTCGTTTTCTTTCTGGCCCATTAGAGGCAGTTGCGGGAGGAGGGGGGGTGCTTCCCAGACTCCCCTTCCCATCATTTTAGGCATAGTTTGTCCTTATATGCTTCGTTAAGTCCTGGATTAAAAACATACATTTTTAATCCAGGATTGTGTGGTTTATAGTGATAATAATGTTTTATAATGTTTTAATGTATTTAATGTTGGTTTTTAATTTTAATTTTAATGTATTTTAATTTTATTCTGTGGTTAAGGCATTGAATTTTTGCCTATCTGTAAGCTGTCGTGAGTCCCGTTTTGGATAGAGAAAGGCAAGATATAAATATCATAAATAAATAAATAAATAAATAAATAAATAAATAAATAAATAAATAAGATAACACTCTTTCTGCAATCCTTTCCCTTCTGTCTGTAGATGAGACCAGATTTAATGCTTTATTAAAGCTATTTCTACTCTAGAGGAGACAGGAGCTGCAGGCACGCATGCTCTCTCTTTCTGCTGGAGGCAGTTTTTCAAGGCATTTTTAGGAGGCTTCCCATTTCCCAGGGAAGGAAGAGGGATCGACCTGAAGGCATCTACCCTGGGCTTCCTTTAAAAAGCCTTATTTTCATTCTTGATTTGGAGGCACTGAACTGCAAAGGAGAACTGGCGTGCCTTTTTCTCCCCAGGTTTAATACTTTGTTAAAGTTTTTTTCTTCTCTAGAAGAGAGGAAACTTTATCCCTGCCATCTCTACTCAGATGACACACAATTCTACTACTCGTTTTCACCCTACTCCAAAATAGCTTCACAGATCCTGAACCAGTGCCTGGCAGCTGTGATGGAATGCATGAGGGCCAACAAGCTGAGACTTAATCCAGACAAGATAGAGGTCCTCCTGGTCAGTTGCGAGGCTGATTAAGGCATAGGGTGGCAACCTGTGCTCAATGAGGTTACACTCCGCCTGAGTCTGGATTATTGCTGACGCTTGAAGCTCAGATATCGGCAATGGCCAAGAGGACATTCACACAGTTAAAGCTTGTGCAATAGCCTCACTTGGCCTTAGTGAAATCTAGAATGGATTACTGTAATGCACTCTACATGGGGCTGCCTTTGAAGACGACTCGGAAATTGCAATTGGTACAAAAACTGGCAGCCAAGTTACTGACTTGAGCTAATTATTGGGAGCCTACCATGCCCCTATTGAAGCAGCTCCACTGGCTGCTGATAAGTTTCCAGTCCCAATTCAAAATGCACGTTATCAGCTATAAAGCCCTACACGATTCGGGTCCAGTCTCTCTTTGTGACCGCATTTCCCCCTATGAACTGGTGCGGGCTCAAATATCTGCCAGGGAGGCCCTCCTCTTGGTCCCGCCTCCATCTTTAGTACAGTTGGTGGGGACAAAGGAGAGGGCCTTCTTGGTGGTGGCCCTCTGGCTCTGGAATGCCCTCCTCGGTGAATATAGGCAAGCCCCTTCACTATAACACTTTAGGAAAGAGTTAAAAACTTGATTTTCCAGCAGGCATTTGATGATGTTTAGATAGTAACCAGAACTGATTGCCAATCACTGAGCAGTGCACATTCTGTGCATTCGGATGGGTTGCTATATTGATTACAAGGATCTTTTAACATTCTGTTTTTAATAGAGGTTGTTTTATCCAATTTATATACCTGCTTTATGTAATGTATTTTTGTTTTCATGTTGATATATTTTATTTGATGTGTTATGTATTTTATGTATTGAATCTTTGTGTGCTAGTTTGTAAGCTGCCCTGAGTCCCTATGGGAGATGGTGGTTGGATACAAATAAAGTTGTATCATCATCATCATCATCATTCAAATAAAACATGGTGCGAATTTTGATAGAGGAATAGCCAGCACAATCCAAATGAGGGTTAGTTGGGCCTTTATTTCATAATGTGCTACTTTCATCCTGTTGTAATTTATGATCACATGAATTCAGTCATGTGCATGTGGGCCATAGCTAAGAAGAAAAATAGAAGTCATCCTCAGTTTGCCTTATTACTCAGTATTTATAAATCGTAAATATTGCTGTTTGCACTTCCTGTTAGTGTTGCAATGTGTGAAAAAATTACTGCTTATTCAAGCCAACCATGGGTAATTACTATCATTGAATGCCATATGTTCCAGGTTGAAAATGCTAATATTTAGCACTCAGGCATGACTTGCTGGTCATCAAGTTTTTTTAATCTTCTCCTGTCTTTGATTTTCTGTTTCTGTTGTGCCACATCTGATATTCCAATGGTGATTCAGAGAACATCTTGCACAAAAGGTTACCAGTCAGAGAAAATGCTAGATGTGTAGTGATACTGTGCCAGATAAAGCTGGCAATTTCTCTTGTTTGGATGACATACAGTGATTTTAATCAAGGCCAATCTATTTTAGGCTGGCAGGTACCTTAGAAACTGCTGCTGTGTATGCAGAGAATTTTGAGCTGCCTTGATAATGAAGGTGACTTAAAAGAGTTACCAAAGAGCGAGAGAGAAAACAAAGTTCAAACCGAAAAGAGGATTTGGGTTCAGATGCACATAATACTTTGCTCTTTTATAGTACCTTTCATCTTAGAGTGTCAAAGCTCTTAGCATAAATTAATTAACTAGACCTCTTCAGAGGCAGCAATAGTTCAAGCATCATTACACTCATCATTTCAAATGAGCAAACTTTGACATGGAGAAGCTAAATAACTTACCCGAGGTAACACAAGTCAGCTGAAGAAATCAATACTTTCTATTATGGCAACTGTATCATAGTCTCCTGACAGCAATCAGGTATAATACTAAAAATGTGCAGGTTAGATGTGAACCATTCTGATGCAACTTTTTAGAGTTGTTTATCACAATTTGGGGTTAATCCATCATAATAACCTTCATTAACATGACAAGAATTCTATGTCAGCTTTGTTTACAAAGTAATTACAGTGTACGTTTGAAAAAAAAACAACAGTTGATCACATTTAAAGCATAAATTAGTGTCAAAGCACAATTCTGTAACCAGATAAATATTCTCAAAGAGAACCGGCATTGTACATTGGGCCATGACTGGAGACCAGAGTTCAATTCACCACTTGGCTATGGAAACCCATTCACATGCTCTCAGACCCAGAAAACCACATTGTATCATTAATCAAAGCTGTATATGAGGTTAGGAAGCCTGATGTGGGTATGGTAGAATGAATTTTGTTTGCTTGCTTGTATATGTTTCAGATGGAGATATTCCATATAACGTGTATCACCCTGTACCATTTTGAGAAATATTGAAATATTGAGAAGCACCCAATATTTCACTGGCAGGATCTGTGGTGCTTTAGGAACTTTTATTTGAGACTTGCAATAAATTGCTTGGTAAACATTGTACAAATCTGTCTGTCTTTCCCACCCCATTTTATTATTTGCGTATTATGGATGATGGCTATACAAATATATACACCGAGCAGAAGGTACTAATAATCATTTCATCTAGTCCTATCATTCCAGTGTCCAAGATATTATCAGATCAGTTAATTCTCCCCAACATTTAAATAATCATCCAGGACAGGATAGGTGGTGTAGGGTGGGAGGGGTTCTGTTATTCTTTTTTTCCCCAAATAGTAGTAGAGCCATATGTAAAGATCTGCTCTGAGTCCCCTTCGGGGTGAGCTAGAGCGAGATAAAAATGCAGTAGATTTGTTGCTGATTCAAAAGAAAGATCCACCTAGTCCAACGCTTATCACATGGAAATCTCAAAAGCTGAACATATTATTTTCCCTCTGGCATTTAGTAATTACATATGTACTATATGGATGCTTCATTTGAGCTGTCATGGCTAATAGCCATTGATAGACCTAACCCCCATTAGTTCCTTTGAAAGTTTTCTGAAGCTGTCAAAACTATAGGCAAATACATCTTGTGGTGGAAAAAATCCCTTCAGTTAATTCTGTGTTTCATTAATTTTCTCCTGCAACTAGACAATCAATTTCTCCAATTCTAATAGTAGCAGAGAGAGACACATACCAGGTAGAACTATGGAATACTACACTTAAGGAGCAAAACCAGTAGCTAAAATTACAAAAAGCTTTATTTAAGAGAACATAGCTGATGAAAAAGACACTAGGATCCTTCCACCCCTTCTACACTGCCATATAATTCAGATTATCAAAGCAGATAATCCATATTATCTTCCTTGAACTGGATTATGTGAGTTTAAAATGTGATATAATCCAGTTCAAAGCAGATAATTTGGATTTTATATGACAGTGAAGAATGGGCCAGAGAGAGAGTGAGTGAGTCAAAGGATGAGCTTCCCTACAAACTTTTTAAACCCCATCTGTCTACTGATCTATTCATTTCCCATCATGAGGGCTATTTTCTTATGTAGAGCATTGTTGAATTCCAACATTTTTTGAGATGGTACCTACTTTCACAGGTTGAGATTCTATACCCACGTGTTACACAGAAGGACAAAAGTGGGGAAACTACCAAATGATGGTGTTGTAGGTAAGGAACATAATCACTTTGGTAAACTCAGTCAGTCAAGTGATTCCTTAGGCTGATTTCAGCACTAGGACCAAGTCCACATTGACTTACAGCACTTCCATGAATAAGAAACCTCCAAGTAACCCTATCCTTACTAGCCCTGCTGAGCACTAGCAGACTCGGAGCTTTGGCTTCTTTGACTGAGGTTATCCATCTGGAATGCAACATTTCTTTTTTCCTAATGCCTATTGTCTTTTTAGTGAATCATGTTTTTTCCAGCTATGGCCAAAATACGACAGCCTTAGTTTCATCATCCTGGCTTCTAGAGAGAGTTCAGGCTTGAATTGGTCCATTTGTCTATAGAAATCTTTTCCAGCACTTATCGGCTTTCTTCAGTGGCCTTAGTTACATCTAGTTTGTATTACAGCAACATTTGATATATAGTTGGTACTTGGTAAAATGATTTCATCACAAAGGTCATGGGGGAATGCATTGGCTAGCAGTTGGCTTCCAAGCAGAGGTCAGAGTTTGGGTGATAAATATTAAAGCCCTAAAAGGTTCAGATTCAGCAATCCAAAGAAATGTGTGTGCGCACACACACCAGCTGGTCTGTACCATAAAATCTGACATGGAATACTTTTCTTTGTTTGAAGCCAGGTTCTGTAGTTAATACAATCACCTTCCTGGCCTCAGACAAGTTCCAGACTGGTTGTAGATCATATTTCAGAGGAAGGCAATAGCAACTTACCTGTGCATAATCTTTACCTAAGGAAATTCTATAAAAATTGTGTTGTTGCCATATGTTGACAGATGAGTTCAAGGCAAATACACTTACACATAAGCTGTCCTTTTCCTATCAGCATGCTGATGTTATTCCTCGCTCTTTTTTGGTCCTAAATTCTATTCATGTTTTATGTTTTATCTTTTTTTTAAAAAATGAGATTGTTCTGTTAATACTGGCAACAAGACTGTCTCCCTCCTTGGCCCATTTTTATTTTTCTGTTTCAGGAAACATTCTTTACACTTCCAGTATCAGCTGCATCTGTGGAGTGTCGGTATTTCAATATCTGAACTTGTTAGGGACAAAACCAAAGTAATTACTTAGTTTCTCTTTCTACGTATTTCTATTTTTTTTTCTTATTCTTTGTTTTGTTTCTATTTCTATCTATGTCAGTACTTATGATTTTGACTTTTTATTTCAGGCCTTGCTGTTGAACTTGTTAATTTTTTTCTTTGTAGTGTTATTGAATTGATTATCTGCTTAAATCCTGTGAACCTTTCTCTTGTCTTCTTAATATTTTAAAAAATCTGTACTTGCATTTATTGTTAGAACAGTGACTAATATCTGTCTGTGTTTTTCCATCTGTCTGTCTGTCTGTCATCTAACTCGAGCTGTTTAGCTTATTGTAGACTGCCTTTGCTTTCACTTTCCACTTTGTACTTTTGATTTCTGTGCACAGTTGTGTGGCCAATGTAATCCACCTAATCCATGGTGCTTTTATCATACCACTCTTCTTTGCTGTTCACTCCCCTTGCATCTATTACCTTTCGTTATCTCCTCTAAACTGTTGCTACTTATTTTAAAGCCTTTTATAGCTTCAGTTTTTATGTTGCCTCTGATCTCTTGCTGTGCTCCACTCCAAAAATCTTCATTTTTCTTGTCCTTGCACTAAAATTTCTCCTTGCTGCTACCTCCAATCTCTTAACCTTGTGTTCAGAACTCTCCTTGATAAATTTCTCATTTTTTCCTCACTATCTGTGTTTTTATACAATAAATTGCATTTAAAGTAGCCACAAAAGATAAATGTTATGAAGGTGGGGCAAAGCTGTGTATGGAAATTTTCTCCCCCCCAAAGGCTGCTGTTTTGAGTTTATAGCTGACCAGTTTTCAAATATTCACCTCCCATTACCTGTCTACCAAATGGAATACACACACACACACACACATGTATGGATATCTTTGTGACTTAATCAGCCTTACTTTCCTATATTTATATTTCATGACTCCCTCAGTTAGCAGTAGGAAACCTCCAAAGGCCTAGGAGCTACACATGGACCCTACTAGAATTTGGACAGCTATATGATTGTAAACAAATATTTATAAAAACTGGAAATGAGGCTTTGCGCCCTTTAAGGAAGCCACTTTGACTGTTTACTTTCTAATTTTTTGAAATTCCATAGGGTAGTAAAATTGTGTCCCTAATACAACATTGCAAAACCTAGATTTGCCTTTTGGTTTTCTTTTCCAAAGAGTTATGAAGGTTGGGGCAAAGTCATAGTTGGTTGAATCTGTGAATATTGAATCTGTGGTTATAAGGGGCCCACTGTATAGGCTGCTGTTTTAAGTTTATAGCTGACCAGTTTTCAAATATTCGCTTTTCCATAAATCACTTGCAAAATATTATAAAAGCAAGCATCTCTGGTTCCATTTTTAGACTGTAAAGTGGGAGAAATAGTTCCCAAAATGTAGCAACTGTTGAATAAGTACAAAGAATCAAAGCCTATTCCAGATTTAAAATGTGGTATAAATGTTGAAAGAGGTTACATAATCCAATTGTTCAGAAAGTTTTCATTAGCTGGAACTTCACAAGGAAGAGTATGAAGGAAGATTGTTTAAAATCCTGGTGTTTGATGGTAGTTCAAGCAGTTGTAATGCTTCCCAATCTCCCAGCCATCATTAAGAGGCTGGCAATGTCATGCAGGACCTGTACACTCTTCTCAATGTTACAGTATTGTATGTATTGTACTATAATTTACAGCCATTTGAAACTGAAGGTGCTATTTTCATTTTCTTCACTGGTGTCAGACCATTTATCTTCATAGTAGTTCACACACCACTCTTCTACATTCTTCAACTAGAGAAATGGTGGCAAAGCTATGGCATTCATGACAGAAAAGGCATGCAGCACCCTCTCTCCTGGCACAGGAGTCATCACCTACCCCCCCCCCCACTTGCCATTCCTCTCCCCACTGGTACGCCTATTGCCTGCCCCCTTGCTCACCCATTGCTTGCCCCCACTCAAAGCTCACCTGCCGTTTACTTGCCCCCATACTTACTTGCCACTTGCCCACCCCCTTTCAAACCTCCAAATGTTGTTAGAATGGACCAAAGAACCATCATGGTACTGTTTAGCGTATCTGGGAAAATGTGTGTATGGAGATAAGAATAGGATGTATTGCTAGTGTCACTATGTTCTTCATTTTAGTAGAGGAGAAAAGAGCAAAGGGATAAAAATCAAAGTCTAATTTCTCACCTTTATAACAATATAATTACATCCCATCTGTTCAATATATTTATCTCCTGTGTATTTTCGGGGGTTTTTGCTGTGCTTAACAACAATTTTGAGATCAGCAAGCAAAGGCTGAGCTGCACAAAAAGCTTTCTCTTTTTTTTAAAAAAAAAATGAGAAAGTAGAAGAAAGTTTATAAGATAAGAGGCCACAGAAGGTGACTTAATGCTGTTGGAGTTCCTGCACTGAGTTCCCTTGGCAATTGATCAATAGCTGGTCCCATTGCCTGGGTCACCAATAGTAACCTTGGCAATTAATAAACTTAGGCTTAATATATGAGAAAGGAGTGAGAATAAAGATCTATTTTAGAGTGGCTGTTATTGTTGGGAAAGATAATTTTGCAGGTTTTCCTCATACAGTTGTTCTTATAAGTGACCTCTGGAATGATACATTTAAGAGCAGGGATTTTAGCTGTTTCTGCTCCTGAATCTCATCAAACTCTTATCCAACATATAAGGGAGCACAAGCATGAAGCTTACCCATCTTTCTTCAAAATGGAATGAATTCTCAGGGACATTTTGTGTCAAGGTAGCTCAAGAGTGAATCTCAGCCTTAGTTTTTTTGTGTGCATTTCAATTGTCCGTGTGAGTTATCTGGTCATATTACTACTATAGCTTTGTGTCATTGTAGCCAGGTCTTATATCTGAAGATACGATACACTAATTTTAGCTGTGCAAATGCCCTCCCATCCATAGCTATTCCTGGATTCTAGTCTATGCATCCAGGCTCAGATGTGAATCCTGAAGAACACCCATGCTGCAAGCCTGAAATTTCTGGGGGGAGTGTAACATCATCCAGCACATTTGAGTCCCTGTTTTAGGATCTGCCTTTCATCTGACCAGAAGCAGCTCTGTCTTGTATGGATTCCATTTCAGTTTCTTTACCCTCATCCATGCTTACCCTTACTGACAACAAGCATTGGTTCAATATCAAAACAGATTAGCTTGGTGCTGATGGAATAGTGTTGTGAGTCATCAGCTACCAGCAGTTTCATGTAGATGTTATACAGCACAATTGACAAAACAGAACCCTGAGGGACCCTACAGACCAACCAGAGTGGCATCAAACAGTATTCTCCCAGCATCAATCTCTGAATTCATACTGCCAAAAAAGAATGAAATCGCTGTCCACAAATCCCATTCCACAAAGTCTTCTCCCTGCCTAGGTCATCTACCAAGGCAACCAAAACCTTCTCTGTCCTATAACCAAGCCTGAAGCAAAATTGAAATTGATCAAGATAATCAATCCATCACATCCAGGAACCCCTGAAACTGCTCCAGAATCTTGCCCCCAAAAAAGGAATATTAATAAGCAACAGAAAATTATTCAAAAACGTGGGATCCAGGGAGGTCTTTAAAAAATGAATGGTCTCATCAAGGCCTCCTTTTTGCAATAAGGCATTCATGACTCCCCTTATTCTCTCAACCTGTCAACCTTTAGCTGCTTTCAGAAGCCAAAAATAAAGATCCAGTTAACATGTGGGGGCTCTCACCTCTCTAAAGATCCTGCCGACATCCTCAGGCTGCACAAATTGAAATGTATCCAACAATACAGGGGAACCAGGCAACCAATATTACATCTGCTGTACCTGTCCCAGCTACATGCAATTCGGAGTGGATCCAAGTGAATATGTCTTTAAAATGTTAAAATGTAGCGCACTAGGCTATGGAATGGTCTTTGTTTTCTTCTTAGGGGTCAGACTGTAAAAGTCCTCTGGTTACTTGAGACAGTTCAGGTGGAAGACACTGTGCAGTCACAATGGTGGCAGAGAAGTATAATTTCTTCACTGCCACCATCGCCATGGCATAGGCCTTCCAATGAGCTTCAAGATGTTTTGGAGTTCAGCTCCCAAGCAGAGGCTAAAGACCCATCTGGAGATGTGGCAATTCCAGGTTTTCTCTGTTAAGCATGAAGTGGGACTAGATAGCCCACAAACTTTATGACTCTATGCTTGCCACCCGCCAGCTTTGTACAGTAGGAGATAAAGAGGGAGTGCCTCACAACACTGCACAAGAAAGCCCTCTATGGAGATGTGGATACTTTCTAGACCCTGCCTTATCGATTCAGTCCCTTATATTTTCTTGCTTATTTTTTAAACCTGTTTATTTGTTTTCCACTAAAGCCAATTGAAACAAAAAAAAAACCTTTCCAAGTTATTTTGAAACTTAATGCAATAATATTTATTTATTCTTCTCTTCCTTGCAGATCTGGAAAAATTCAAAACCCGGACTAGGAGTACAGTGTCTGTCCGACAAGGACAGGGGATGGTATTGCTGTGTGGACCACCACCACATTCTGGAGGTGAGTTGTATAAAGCCCATCAACTTCTGTGCCTTTTGGAAACCAAAAATCTTATTTCTGCATATTAAGAAAGAGTATGGGTAAGTCCTATTGAAATGGACAGGATTTATACATAAATAATTATTCATTATACTTATATTGTGTCAAAGAGATGTTGGATACTAAATCATAACAAATTAACAATATTTAACCAACACTTGAAATTATTCCTTATTTTGGAGGTGCTTTGATTGAAATTTTACTCATATTTCTTGCACATGTAAAATATTTTTCTCATAAGTAAAAATTCAAAACAGCACATATTCCTTCACTTTGTCATCTAAACAAAATAATAATTCATTTTCAGAGGCTGAAACCTTGTGGTGATAAAAAGGGACACACACACACACACATATATATATTATGCAGTGTTGTTGCCCCATGTTTTTTACTATGATTTAGGGCAGTGATATCCAACCATTGGTCCTCCTGGTGTTTTTGGACTTCAGCTCCTAGAATTCCTGAGCATTGGGCAAGCTGGCCAAGGCTTCAGGTATTTGGAGTCGCAAATGCCTGGAGAACAAGTTTGATGCCACTGATTTAGAGCAATGTTACTCAAAGTGATGGTCTATTGGCTGCTCATTTCTAGTGGTTTGAATTGGCATTTAATAGCCATGATTTAATTTCTTTGCATATGTAACATTGCTGAATATTTCATTGGATTGCTTTTTAATGTTTTTTGCTGCCTTCCAAAGCTATTTGGAAGGGGAAATATAAAAAAGTTGGTAAAATCACAGGGGTAGGAGTTTAGGCCACTTAATTTTATCCCACCCACCCCTCACTTGATATAAAAAAATCCCAAAGTATAGTCCCCTTCAACATTCTGCAGAGATGGAAACCCTTCATATGTATCCAACATATTCATTGTAGATTCCAGCAAAATACAGAATGACATTTTCTCATGGACTACGTTGGAAATATGCAGGAAGTATAGTGTGCAGTAAACTGTAGTAAATAAATGGGTGATGCCTTAACATACAGTCGTGAAAGTTATGAGTTTTGTTATGATTTGTGGATAGGTTGAGGGTAAGTACAGAGAGCCACCATTGATTTCATTTGAAAATGTTAACTGGGTGTATTTTGTTTTAGTGGCCTCATTTTCCAGAAAGCTCAGTAAATAAACAGTCTAAAATGTATGTCTTGTGAAAATTTATGTCCTGCAAAGGTTTCATCCCGATTTTCCTGTACTCATAGTTTTTATTGGAAAGATCCTTGTTCTGTTCTATTTAATATGTATTTGTGACAGAATGCATGTCTGAAAGGAGAACACAGCTAACTACATGAGTTTTCCTTTAAAAGAGTGAATTAGTACTACATCTTTAATCCAAAAAAGATATTACACGCACACACACTTTAGAATAAATCAACTGCACATAGTTTAAGATATTCTAAATCTTAAATGCGACCTCAAAAAGAATAGAATGTTCATGTTTCTTACTCAATTAAACCAGTCATTTTATTTGTTTTCCTCTGAAGACATGGGATGTTTAGCAAAGCTCTTTCCTTAACTGGAGCCATTTTCCTTGATGCCATTGTTCAGAAAATGAAGTTAACAGGGAGGTTGCATTAGCATCAGTCAATTGGTGGCAGATAGCAGTTGAAGAGACAAACGAAATTATCATGTTTCAGGAAGGATTTTCTACAAAAAATATTTTTTGTTATCCAACGACAACACAAAATTGTGCCATTATGTGAAAGCCTAGTTTTAAAGATCTACCATATTCCAACAGTACCAAAGAACAAATGACTTAGAGAAATGCCTGCAACAACCATGTCATGAGTGCTTAAAATTGTTCAATGCGAACACAAATTTGGCTAATAGGAATCAGCCAAAATAAGAGTCCTACTTTGGCCACATGGAAGCATATCCATAGTTTAAGATTAGCTTTCAGTATAGTGGCAGTTGTGGTGTATTGTCATATACTATATCAAAGCACTACCAGGCATAAGATATGCATGCATAATGCTTATTATTTACTTAATTGACTCATATATAACTATAAAACTTGCACATACACAGTGTTATTACTTATTTTATATAGCTGTATAAATAAAATGGCCTGTACATTGTTTCAATACAGCTGTTATTTAAATCTATAAAGTCGGTTCTGGTGAAAAAATCACTCTGTTCAACATCCAGACATTTAATATCATTTCATATTCTTCCAGGAATCCGCCTATATCAAGTTACAGTTATCATTCAGTAGCTCTGAATTATAACTGAATGATAAATCCATTTCTGTTCTGTTCACCACATATTTAGTAATTTTGGTTGTCAACTGGTCAAAAGTATTCATGTTTCTAACATTTTGACCCATTGCTGTATATTGGCTTGTTTTCTGGACTAGGACTCTGGAAAACCAGAGTTTGAATTCCTTCTCAGTCTCAAAACACACCATGTAAACCTAAGCAAATCACACTTTCTCAGCGCTGGAGGATGAAATATCTTTCCTCAAGAAACCTTGCCAAGAAATCCTTTAATAGGTTCTCCTTAGGGTCTCTATAAGTTGGAAACAGCATGAAAGCACACAACAACAGTATATCTAACATTAGAAGTTTCAGTATTTTAGTACTGGTTTTCAGTTAAAAGTTTTCAGTTACTTTCCCTATTGGACTATTTCACTCTAATCACTATGGTTGTTACGCTGCCACTACTGAACATCTGCTGATAGCTTATTCTTTCCTGTTCACATAATTGCAATTGAATACGGAAATTAGTTTTAAAAATAAGTGCCCTGAGAGATTCTTAAGAAATACACTTCATTATTAACCTACCATCAAATAGTCAGCATTTGATTTCTAGAACAACTGAGTAAGCATTTATATAGGAGCTTCTTCCAAGGAGATAATACATTAGGAAAATTCCAGTGAATGTGGAGGAAGCTCAGAAATGTTGCTTCTGTGTGTACATTATAGCAGACATAATTTGCACTGCTTCCTTAACATACCCAGTCTCCTTAGGCTATAAGGTACCCTGCTATAGGTCAGTGTACCACATAACTATAGCCTTAAAATTAGATGAGGTGAATTAAGTGAGAATATATTACCTCCATATTCAGCAGATAGAGGCCCACATTGCAGTTGCTTTCAGGTCGAGATGCAATTGTTCATCCCAAATTGAATCGATCCACTAAATCAATGAGACCTTGGTAAGTTAACATTTGTGTAATTTCCAAGAATTCACTGAATCTACCTCTAGGTAATTTACAGTAACAGATATACAAAGATGTTTTTAAAAAAGATGGACCTAATTTAAAATCACTACATTTCGGCAACCATGAACCTGCCCATGAATGCAACTTTGAAGAGAGAGTTTCAAATAATAGCCACTAGTTACCTGTCCCAGCGCACAAACAGTCCCTGGCCTCAGTCATTTGCAAGATGGAGACCCCACAACATGAGGCCTAATGAGATAATCTCTGTTTCTGGGATAAAACGGTTAGTAAAACTTGATAACTTGATAACTCATTAAATCATTTGTAGATTTTTGTGTAATTGTAAAATGTTGCCATTGTGAATCATACTGCTTTGAAATTGTAAATTGAAACTCTCAAAGCTGCAAGATAAATATCTCCAGTTTAATAACTGCAGTATAAATTAAAATTCTGTGAAAACAAAGACTGGGCCAACTAGACTTCCCATAAAAGGGTGTTCAATAGGTTGAAAACAGCCACAAGGAAAGCTCTCTTCCAGCTTTTATGTGCCTGTAAATGTGGATTTTGTGCAGAAAAACCATGTGCATTTCTGTGCAGTATAATTCCTTGGAACTTTCCTCCTATGTGAGTACTGGAAGAAGAATATGTGAAACTACAGAAATCATATATGGATTTTTTTTTGCACGTTTGCATTTGGTGATCATTTTTATTTGGCAACTCTTTACCATATATACCTGTGTAAATCAATCTCATGTATAAATCAAGGGATTATTATTCCCCTTTGAAACAAAGCTAAGGTACAGTATCAACTTTTATATATAAAAAGGAACCACCCCCTTCTCTGAATAAAGTAACAAAAGTTAAGAGCTTGGTCCATACCTGGGAGAACCCAAAAATCTGTCCTGGTAGAATCTACCAACAACAACCTCTACTATTTCCCTATGATGCCACTTCAGGCCTTTTTGAATGGCTGGACAGGAAAATGGCAGTGGCTCTTAGGTGCTTGTTTTAGGTTCTCCTCTAATGGACTAAACTCTTACATTTTATCTTTCTATATTTGTCCTTCCACATTTACAGGTAAAATCCCAGTCAGGAAATGTTCTCTGGAAGCACTTCTAAATGGATGAACAAAACGTCTGAATGAAATCGCCATAGATAGTATCACACAATTGTAAAAAGCAATGCTGCTTGGAATATGCCACTATTGGATTCCTCAGTTCTTCTCTATAATTCAGATTATTGGTGGTCCACTGCTAGTCAGTAATACTCAGTAGACTATGAAAGGAATGATGATAGTGGTGATGATGAGGAAAAGTTTCTTAAACATATGTATTTAAAGCCTGGGAAGCAATGGGCAGAAAAATACTACATAAATAGTGTATAAAGATATTATCTTGTCTGTCATTTCCTCCCCTTCACATTGGATATCTATTCTTCTCTCATTTGCCTCCAATATCATAGTAAAAAAATATGGGGGGGGGGGGGGAGAAAACCAGTATAAAAACTGTATCCATTTGAATACCCCGTACAAGTCTGTCCCTTCAGATAAACTTGGTTAACAGAGAAGGCAACAAAATGTCTTGTAACCCTTGGATTAGTCTTAAATTAATTGTAGCATAAGCTTTAATGAACTGTTCCTATACAAGCTTGTGCTACAATACATTTCCTAATTTTTTTAAGGTGTGAGAGGTGAATACAGCTATACCTTTAAGGGATGTCATTGTGCTGCAACTAAAAAGCCATTACAAAGTGAATAGAAAGTGTTTGGATGCTTCCACAGCTGTCATGAACAGAGGGGCTCTGCACCAGCTGGGAAAAAGCTGACTGTGTCTAGTTCTTGTGGTTGTCTTGTGGTAGAAAAATGCTTTCTATTTTTGAAGTTAAAAGCTGTGCAGTGTAAATTGAGCTTGTCGGTTGAGCCCTTGTTGTTGCTCTTGTCAAAGTGTTGCAGGAGGAAATATTAAGTGTAAATTTATTCAGACTGAGGACTTAGTAACACCAGAACAACGTTTCCATCCCCCCGGCCCCATCAGTATGACATGGTGCCTGTGACTTAAGTTACCTCTCTTTCCAGGCAGGAAAAGCACTGAATTAGACTCACTACCTCTCATCAGGCAGCATGTACAATTAGTCAGTAATCAGTTCTTTCTCTCAATGGTACAACTTTAGTGGCAAATAGTGGTTTTGGGTGGAACTCAACTGAAGGGTGAAGTGATTAGCCAGACCCCACCATCTGCTGCATTCAAAATTAAACTTGTCACCCTGTGTGCAAAAGATGTCACTGTATGCTGAGTGACAACAAGAGGGTGAAACAGCACCAACCAAGCCAGCAAGAAAAAGGAAGACAGGAACATGTCTGATGCTGAATAAAATGTACTTAATTGCTTCTTATATAACAAATTTTAGAGTGAAGTAACCCTTCTTTATGAGTTGAAATGTTTGAGCAAAACACTTAACGTGCAACACTTAACTAAGAGCCTCATCGCCCCAGAACATGGATCCACTTTAAATCTGGTTTCTGCTTCCTGCAGAATTGTGGGGTTTGTAGTTTACTGAGGCCCAGGACCTGCTTGACTGAGCTGTTTAAAGGCCCCCTCCCTTAACTACAAATCCCAGGATTCTGCAGGAGGCAGAAACTAGATTTAAAGTGGATCCATGCTCTAGTATAGGCATGGGCAAACTTTTTTGCCTTGGGGCCGCATTGTGGGCCTGGTTGGGAGGACCGGGCCAGGAGGGAGGGCATCCAAGAACATGCTGGGTGGGATGGGTTGCTCACCCCATCCTTATGCTGGAAGGGAAACAAGACCTGTGGCGATCCTCAACAGTCAAGAGTACATCTAATGGGAAATATTTTTACCAATTTTGAAAAAAATATTTCCAAATAGTCTTTGAAGAAGCGGGGGGGGGGGGGGGGGCACATAGCCAAAATTAGTTGGCTGTACATATTGTTGACTTAGACTTCATTTTCTTTCAGTCAACTTGGCCTACCAATCCTAATAAGGTTTTAATATTGAATGTAATGTTTTTTAAAATGTTTAATATGTGTTAATTTTAGTTCAATTTTAATTATTTTAATGTTTATTGGGATTGTATAGGTTCTAAGGAATTGAATAATTGCCTATATGTAAGCTGCCTTGAGTCCCCCTCGGGGTAGAGAAAGGTGGGGTGTATATATGGGGTAAATAAATAAATACCAGCCATCACTTATAAATTTAAATCCAATTGGGTGACAGTTGTTATGTTATGTTCATTTAAATTGTTTGACCTATTTATATTTTATGGGATGCCAGACTCAGTGTCTACATTACTGAGAACACAATATAGAAAACTCGTCAGAAATATAAAAGCAGTGGGATTAAAAGTAAGTTTCCATATTTCCTGCGTCAGAACTATTCCTATGAATTTTGCCAATGTAGTTAAAGGTTAAATAAAAGGCTTTGCTATTCTTTATTATCAATAGAAATCCCTCTTTCTTGAGTACTTTGTGAAATGACTATGTTTTTAAAAATGCATTATTGATATTGCACAGGTTGACCCTTTCGAAGGAAACTGCTTATTAGTAGTCATTATTTATTTATTTTCCAACTAGTGTCCCCAAAGGCACTTGGAAGGAAACAACCCCTCTTGGTCTCTTTGACATTCTACATGGACACCATATTCCAGAGCTGATCCAATGCCAAACTCCAACCCTGGGATGGTTCTTACAGCCAGCCCCTAGGGATGCAGGAGTGGGGAAGAGGAATGGAGGAATCACCCCTCCTTCTCCTTTTCCTTCTCTGATTGTCCTTGCATCCTGGGCAATGTCACTTAAAGTGATGAGAAATAGCCACCAGGCATTTCGCACCACATGTCTGCCACTACAAGAAGAATAAGAGAGGAACAGTAAGTGCCATCCCATGTCCCTAGATGGCCCAAGCCCAGGGAAGATGGGATGGCCATGTAAACCGTTGTGTGGCCAGTTCTGTCTCTTAACTGACCCATCTGCTTGCATGGGGTTTTTTTCCCATGTCAGGAGCAACTTGAGAAACTGCAAGTCACTTCTGGTGTGGGAGAATTGGCCGTCTGCAAGGACCTTGCCCAGGGGATGCCAGGATGTTTTGATGTTTTACCATCCTTGTGAGAGGCTTCTCTCATGTCCCCGCATGAGTAGCTGGAGCTGATAAAGGAAGCTCTGCCGCACTCTCCCTGGATTTGAACCTGCGACCTGTTGGTCTTCAGTTCTGCTGGCACAGGGGTTTAATCCACTGCACCACTGGGGCTGAAAATCATGGTTTTACATGGGCTGAAAGTCATGGTTTGCTCTGGCTTCTTGGAGAAACTCTTGAGCAACCTGTGACTTTTGTTAACATGGCTCAAGATCACATTAATAGGCCTTGAACTTTGTTTTCATATATCAGTCCCATGTAGCATGTAATTACCATGGAGCTGATTAGCCCCATCCTTCAAGATAAAGAGTCAATGAACATGTTCCCTGAGTGTGAGATTGCTATTACCTCTTTGCTATCCATGCAAATGCAGAAGTCGCATCTTTTACCAATGCAGATATTCTCCACAAAAAGAAATTCAACAGGCCAATTAATATCCTTGGGTCCTCCAGCTTTTTCACAAGTATCTGGTACACAGGTTGAATCTTAATTAGGGCAGGTGTGTTACCTGTACAGATCTAGGCACATCCTTTAAAAAAAAGCATTTCAGAAAAAGAGTGGGAGTTAGGAGGTCAGATTTATCTCTGTTTCTAAGAAACAGTAAATTTATTCAGATTCCCAGGGTTGTGTTTTTCCCCCAGTTAATTTGTTTATTCTGCTTTTTCTAAATTTAATAATATATGTCAGTTTTGACAATGCTACATTTCAGTGCCTTTATTTCCCAACCATCAACTGCTAATATGTTATCTTTTCCCCTCAGAATGTTTCCAAAAGCATGATTTTTTAGCTAGTAATAAGACAGAAATATATTCAAGTTATTTTTTACCTAGAAAGTCTCTCAAGGGAACAATCAGAAAACTTTCAGGGTCTCTCCATCAGACTTTAGCATGCATATTTCATTAGTTTAACATATGTCTGTTTTTTAGCATAATAGACTGAGATGGTAGTTGGAGGTAGTATGTGTCACATTCTTTGTTTGTTTGTTTGTTTGTTTGAAATGCTTTCAAGTTTAAAATATGGTAGGGAACCTACAGCATGCCCTCCACCTTTTTAAATAGAAATCTTCATTCACTCAAGGAAAAGTTACATCTAATGTTGCCGATCAGAACAGTACGTTAAAAAGGGGGGGGGGGAGTAAACTGAAATAAAGAGCTGTTTTTATCACAGATGCCCTGACACAACTATTTGCACATTTATTATTTTATTCTTTGGATTCAGTATCTTTCACTAAGTGTAGTTCTAATATTTAATATCTGAGAAAGAAAGCTCTAATCACTAGGACTCTTATACCAGTGTTTCCCAACCTGGGGGGAGTTGCAAGGGGGTGTCAGAGGGTTCATCAAAGACCATCATAAAACAGAGTATTTTCTGCTCGTCATGAGAGTTCTGCGTGGGAAGTTTGGCCCAATTCTATCATTGGTGGGGTTCAGAATTGTCTTTGATTGTAGGTGAACTATAAATTGGAGCATCTACAACTCCCAAGTGTCAAGTCTATTTTCCTCAAACTCCACCACTGTTCACATTTGGGCATATTAAGTATTAAGTATTCATGCCAAATTTGGTCCATCATGGTTTGAGTCAACAGTGTTCTCTGAATGTAGGTGAACTACAGTTCCAAAACTCAAGGTCAATGCCCATCAAACCCTTCCAGTATTTTCTGTTCGTCATGGGAGTTCTATGTGCAAAGATTGGTTCAATTCCATCACTGGTGGAGCTCACAATACTCTTTGATTGTATGTTAACTATAAATCCCAGCAAATACAACTCCTAAATGATAAAATCAATCCCCCCCCCCCCCCCAACCCTCACAAATATTCAAATTTGGGCGTATCAGATATTTGTGCCAAATTTGGTCCATTGAATGAAAATGCATCCTGCATGTCAGATATTTACATTAGGATTCATAACAGTAGCAAAATTACAGTTATGAAGTAGCAATGAAAATAATGTTATGGTTAGAGGGTCACCACAACATGAAGAACTGTATTAAGGAGTCACAGGATTAGGAAGGTAGAGAACCACTGTCTTACAGTAACCTAATGTAAAGGAAAATATGATACAAAGCCTCATCAATCCTCATACAGAATTTCAAAATACTCCAAAATCCAAAATTGTCTACAGAGGCTGAAATAGTGGCGTCTTTTTTTCTGATGATTCAATGTAAACAAACTGTTTCATGCACAAAACCATTCAATTAAAATATTATATAAAATACTATGTCAGTAAAATATTTATAGAATGCAAATCACTTTTGTGTGTAAACTTGGATCTTAGCTCCAAGATCTCTCATTATGTACATACATACAAATATTCCAAAATCTGGAAAAAAAAATCCCAAATCCTTCTGGTTCCAAGCATTTCAGATAATGGATAATCAACCTATAAACCCTCTGCCATATTTTCAATCAGCGTATATACCCAATTTTGCACAGGTATGTATTTTCTAATGATCTTTCTTAGAAATACTCACTGTTAGCCTTACAATTTTTGAGTGGTCCAGTTAAAGAAGTGAAGAAAATTATCTACATTTTTGTTGCTTCTTCCCATTGACCCAGTCCCCAAAAGACAGCAGCTATGTCACTAAGGCTGTCACCTGCCTCTTTTCTCCCTTCTACAGCTTGCTTTCAACTTTGCCTGGACCGCTGAGAACGCCTCCCTTATAATATCCCCATGCAGTGCTTTGGCCATCTGCAAGACTCCTAAAGGGTCTCCCTGCTAATGCTATAGCCTTCAAATATCAGTTGATAGGCCCTCAGAGAGGGACTTGTAGAGCAAATTCCTGATGAGGCTCTGACCATCCACAGGTAGAGAGTCCCAGAGTTGAGGGGCAGTCACTGAGAAGGCCCTCTCTCACGTTCCCACTAACGGAGCTTGCAATGGTGGTGGTACCAAGAGGAGGGCCTCTCCTGGGGTTCTCATGGCCAAGGCAGGTTCATACAGGGAGATGCAATAAATCAAATAGCTTGAACCCCAGCCATATAAGACCTTTTAGGCAATAAACAACACTTTGAATTGTGCTGGAAAACAATGCCGCCAGTGGAGCTGCTGCAAAAGGAGGTTGTGCACTCCCTGTAGCCAGCTCCAGTTAACAAACCAGCCACAGCTCTTTGAACCAGCTGAATTTTCTAAACTCTCTTAAAGGCAGCCCCAAGTTTACAATAATCCAAAAATACTATAGCAATCTAAGCAAGGACTGAGAAAATGCATTGAACTGAATTTTAAAAAGGGAACAGATCCCATAGTAATGTTGGAGACAAGCAAAGACTATATGAGGTGGTTGCTAGATCTACACTGCCATGTACTCCAGTTTCTGAAGCCAGATTATCTGCTTTAAACTGGATTATATAAACCTATACTGCTAGATAATCTGGATTCAGAAACTGGATTATATAGTAATATAGGTGGGGCTGGTGATTTGCAAAATATGAGTCTACACTGGCCACATAATGCAGTTTCAAAGGCCTAAAATAATATTAGCCATGTTTCTACAAAAAAAAAATTCAGGAAAAATGGATTACAATTGGATATAGTTGCTTTATTATGACCTTTTCCGTTTTTAACAAGACAGCTGAGATTTTTAGAGAGAGGCTTATTAAAGAAGGTAGAGACTTAAGTGATTTGCTCTTGAGAGTTGAAGTCCAACATGCTTAAGGATAAATTTAATCGTGATAAATGAAATCTAGCCACAGAGAGTTGTGTGGTTTCCAGGCTTTATGGTTGTGTTCTAGCAGCCTTTTCTCCTGATGTTTTGGCAAACTTAGAATAATAGAATCATAGAATCAAAGAGTTGGAAGAGACCTCATGGAATTGTGGTGCCCAGAATTGGACACAATATTCCAGGTGTGGTCTAACCAAAGCGGAATAGAGAGGTAGCATTACTTCCCTAGATCTAGAAACTATGCTCCTATTGATGCAGGCCAAAATCCCATTGGCTTTTTTTGCTGCCACAACACATTGTTGGCTCATGTTTAACTTGTTGTCCATGAGGACCCCAAGATCTTTTTCACACGTACTGCTCTCGAGCCAGGCATTGTCCCCCATTCTGTATCTTTGCATTTCGCTTTTTCTGCCTAAGTGGAGTATCTTGCATTTGTCACTGTTGAACTTCATTTTGTTAGTTTTGGCCCATCTCTCTAATCTGTCGAGATTGTTTTGAATCCTGCTCCTGTCCTCTGGAGTATTGGCTATCCCTCCCAATTTGGTGTCATCTGCAAACTTGATGATCCTGCCTTCTAATCCTTCATCTAAGTCATTAATAAAGATGTTGAACAGGACCGGGCCCAGGACAGAATCCTGCTGCATTCCACTCATCACTTCTTTCCAGGATGAAGAGGAAGCATTGGTGAGCACCCTCTGGGTTCGTCCATTTAACCAATTACAGATCCACCTCACCGTAGTTTTTCCTAGCCCACATTGGACTAGTTTCCTTGCCAGAAGGTAATGGGGGACCTTGTCGAAGGCCTTACTGAAATCCAGATATGCTACATCCATGGCATTCCCAGCATCTACCCAGCTTGTAACTCTATCGAAAAAAGAGAGCAGATTAGTCTGGCATGACTTGTTTTTGATAAATCCATGTTGACTATTAGCAATGACTGCATTTGTTTCTAAGTGTTTGCAGACCACTTCCTTAACATTTTTTTTCAGAATCTTCCCTAGAAATCTCTTACTTCCTGTTTTCTCACCCCATTCTTAACTAGGAGTCATTTGTAAGTTGGATGCTTGTAACTTGAGGACTGCCTGTATTTAGGGTTTCAATTTAGCCTTTGAGTATTGTATTTTAGTTTTAGTTTAGATTTAATTTCTACTGCAGATATATTTGGACTCTTTTTTTCTTCTTTTTCCTTTTCCCCTTATTTTGAAAGTAACAATATTTTTTGTGTTAAAATTAATAAATAAATACTTTTAAAAATTATTATGATATGCCAAGCAAACCATATATAATTTATGTGTGATTCTTGTTGGTTGTTACTTCTTAATCACTCAAGAGCTGTGACTCGTCACACCAACTAATGATCTCCATCTGACTGCTTATCCCACTTACTATTCTGTCTTGAACATATCTGTCACTGTGGCTTTCCCTAGGGACTTACACAAAAGTTTGAAACTCTGACACGTGTGCATTAACTACCCAGAGATTTTCCCCATTAATAATTGACTCTTTGAAAACTGCAAGTTTTCCAGAAAACACCTACTATTTTGCCTTTAGATGCCAGTTGGGTTGCCACATGATAGACAGTCAGGGGAAAGACATCTGGCATTTAGAACTTATGCCACATTCCTGGAAACAGAATTTTAATAGTATCCCCACTGTACAGAGTCCTTGGGAATATTCAAGGTATGTGGAATAATAATTATGTTGCTTTTCTTATAAAGATTCTGCCACATGCAAATGAAATGTTAAGTAAGGGACATACTGTAACATCTTGTGGAATACTTATAATTGTTTTCCTAGGAGATGCATCATTTTTAGTCCCCTGCAAAGATGGCATTTCAAGAAAATAATGCTAGATTGAATATGCCATAAGTGACAATATGTAATGCTCCCCTTCCCAAGTTCTATAGCTGTAGAAAGGAAACTCTGCTATTTTTACCATCCATATGTTGGTGAAAATGCTTACCACTGGGATACACAGAGAGGATCTGTCATAGGAAATATCTCTGTCAGTGGATGTTAGCCATGGTAGTTAAATAATAATTCATCCAGATGCAGATAGTCCAGATGAGTCTGATATGAAGATGACTTCAATCTAAATCAGTGGTTCCCAACCTCTGGACCTTGAGAACGAAAATCCGGTCCGTGAACCTCCTTCCTCTTTATTTATTTATTTTATTCCTGCTTCTTTCCACAGAGCTGACCACCCCCACCCCCTTTGGTACTAATGTTGGAGAATGATCCCTGGTCAAAGTGGTCCCCAGTCACAGTGGTCCCTGGTCAAAAAATGTTTGTGAACCACTGATCTAAACTAATGATTTTTTTTTCTGTGTGAAGGGGAAAACCCCCTAATATCCATCTGCTTGTACACACACAGATACAGAGTATCCAGGGCTGGCCAACTTATCAAACTATAGAGTTCAAAGTGAGCCCAGGCATAACATAGTTCACCCTTCAGCCAATGCAGAAAAATAGAGCTATATTTTTTTTTTTTTGCACCCACAAACTCCTTTCTTCATCACTAGCAGGGAAAATGAATTAACAATGAATCAAATACATGTGTTTTGAGCAATCTTCCCTCCATTTTATTCTGGCTCAGATCTATCTAGCAACAGCAAGAGTTCTGTTTTTTCTTATTGGCTAGTGACTGTCTTTTCAGCATATTGCAGCCAGGCAAGGCTCCTGCTGTGGATATTTTTCTTATCTGTTTCTGGCATTCCTGTTCCAGACACATTTTGCTGCCTGAGGCCAATGTGACCCGTCCAAATGAGCAAGGCTTAATTTAATCAGTGTATGAGCCTAAAATAAACAAAATATGCATTAAACTTAAAACATAATAGGATCTACTACATACAGATATCACAAATTCATGCATGGAAAAAAGCTAAGGTTTGGAATGAAAGGAAGACGTGCTGCAACATAACAAAGAGAGTTTTAAAAAGGTTAAGCAAAGAATCATCCTGCCAGGTTTGTAACTACGAAGTGGCAGACAAAATATTGCCCTCTAAATAAGAATTCTCCTCCAAAAGAATATGGGACCTCAAAGTTCCACAGTTACAAGGAAAGAGATGAAGTTCTCCATATCTAGAAATACATTCTTTTTCCCTTTGCCTGTTCCTTTTCTTTGGATGCCTGAATATATTATTTCTGAAGGGTCAGCTGATATTATTATAAGACTTGAATTTTGAAGACTGAAGGGGGGGGGATCATTTCCAGGAACATAATTCCTATTTGGGTGGACATGTTCGCATCTTATCCTTGCCCAGTCATTAACATCCCTGCACCCTGGACCGGAACTATGTGTTTATGCATATCTGCAACTTGGGGGAGCCATCCTCACCAGTTTTGCACAACTCCAACTTTCAGATTTTGAGTTTGGTTAAAGATCATATGAATTTGTTTGCATGTAATCATAAAGTTTAGTGTTCTGTATTGGGTTCTTCTGTTCTGCTTGATGCTTCCTATGACAACTCATATTATCACTTAATGCTAGAGCCCCCAGTGGTGCAATGGGTTAAACCCTTGTGTCAGCAGTACTGCTGACCAAATGGTCGACAGTTCAGATCCGGGGAGCTAGGTGAGCTCCCATCTATCAGCTCCAGTTTCCTATGCAGGGACATGAGAGAAGCCTCTCACAGGATAGTAAAACATCTGGGCATTCCCTGGGCAACGCCCCTGCAGATGGCCAATTCTCTCATACCAGAAGTGACTTGCAGTTTCTCAAGTCACTCCTGACATGAAAAAAAATATCACTTAATGCTGAACATTTTGCTTCATGAAAATTACTTAAATGTTTAACTCTTTAAATTCTACTGGTTACAGTGTTCAACAAACATTTTACCTTAGCAGTTGTAGCAATAAATATTTATTTATACTTTGTTACACTCAAAGAGACATCTTGTCTTTGATGACACTCCGTCCTTGAAAATGACTACAGTCTTAATGCACTTCAGAGTTCACAAACACAACTTATTTTTGTTGAAAAACATTTGATCTGATCTCTTTTACGTATAGTAAAGAGCTCATCACAAAGTAATAAAAGCAGAGTATTAAAGGATTAGCTGGGTCACATTGAAGTGTTTTTCCAAACAAACACACGTTCTTTCACTTTATTGAAGGGAAAATAAAAGTACCTTTGTAGGTATACTTAGCTTAAAGGTTTTCAACAGAAAACAAGGGCCTGGGATAAATCAGAGCTGTCTTCTTAATGTGGCATGTGCATCTTTATTAGCATGCATTAAAATGTTGGTTTTGTAAGTAGCTATTAAATGATATCTATGATATAAATATTTCAAAGGAGAAAATCAATTTTACTATGATATGCATAACTATCTGTAGGCTAGGCACAGATAATTAGCTGCAATGTCTGGTCAATATGGCATTTTATTCTGTGTTTTTTTTTCCTCCTTCTGTCATGTCTCCATTTTATTTTCTGCTGACAAGATCTGCCACCGAGGAACCTTATCTCAGCATTGCAGTTTGAGCTGAGTAGTTTTTCTAAACTCATCAATGTTGCTCCTGATAGTGTCAGCCTCTAGTGTTTTTGTTTTAAAGAAAACTTTCCACTGCAGTCGATAATGACGGTGTCCTAAAAAACGAGGGCACAATGTATTTCAGATCTTTCAGGAAAGCTTTGTATAGCTTGTGAAACAATATGGCAAGCCTGTTAAATATCTGATGAAAAAACAAGGTTCACTTTTTTGTGTGCTAATGGAAACTTCGGTAGACATCCTAACTTTAAAAGAGTTGTGTTTGGTGAAATCTATGTGTGTGTCTATAGCTAAATGGAAAATTGTGGATGGCTAGAGGACTACATTAGCCCGTAGACTGCAGAGCCTCCCCACTTCCCCATGTGAATATCCTACAATATCCCTAGGAAATGTTTGAGGGCATTTTCACCATGACCACAAAAACAGCCTCAATTAATCAATAGTGTTGCCTTTCTAAATAAACCAGAGAAGAGAGAAGTATCTCTAGAGTGTCAGGTCTGACTGCAGGATGGTCCTTCCCCTGCTCCTGTGGAAACACGTTGTTACTTCCTGAAGAGTGCTCTGAGCAACATTTCTTTCTCAGCATCTTTTAACATCATTATAGCCTTCTGCACCAGCCTGAACTACATGCATTTGGAGAATAGTGAAATTAAAGCAAACATGTCAAGCTGAGCAACCTGCAGCTGCTGCTAAACAGAAGTCCAATGGGTGGAAGATTTATCTGGGAGTTGAAAAGTGGACCCCTCTGCTTGATGGGACTCGGCACTTTTGCCCCGTGGACCAGCTTCCAGTAATACAGTGCCTTCATAAAAATTCACCTGAAGCATTACTTCCAACAACTGCATTGACTAACCCAGTGATAGGATCTCCCATAACATGGCTCATGTGTGAAACCGAAAAGAGTGGCAAAGTTCGAACAAGGAATAACTTTCTTGTTTCATAACTTGGCTTTTTGGTCTCTGTAGTTGTTGTTTTTTTCCACCTTCTTCATTATTGCCAGACACTCATCTGTTGTTATCTATAGCTGACATGCACAACACCCATTAGTGATACAAACTGAGTTCATCTGCCTAACTTTCTTCAGACATTTCTAAGACAGCATTTGGTTTAAATGCCACAAATACACAAACTGATGGAATTTCAGTTTTGGTCTTGTAGTATCTTCCCTTCTGTCATAGATAGTAGCTGTTGCAGATTTTTCTCCCCCAAGGCAATTTAAGTTGAGAAATGCACTGAAATTCCCAATAGCATGTTGGAGTGATCATTAATGTTTACAGTTGCTATAGCAACTAGGATAGCTGGCAATTGACTGGGAAGGGAACCTGTTTGTAGGAGATAAGCTGGGGCAATTATTGAACAGCTGTCAAATCTTTAACAGTTTTAAAGATAGGGGATGCACAGAGATAGAGTGGGAAAGATTTCAATACACATGGTACCATGGCCCAAATACAATAATACTGCCTCCATTAAACTGGAATTAATTTGCAGTGAATTGATGTTTCTTGGAGTCACCGATGCAGAAATGTTTTGTCCAGTGTGCAGATTGGACAGCTTAGGTCAAAGTAATTTATGGAAATAGTAATTTTAGTTGAACACCATTTTAACATATATGTGGTATCCATCGTGGACTGGGCAAATAAGACTTGTATAATCTCCTCTGGCCTATGTGAGCTTTTGTGAGACACATCAGATTCCATCCGCACAGATCACTGCGAAGGGAAGCAATAGATTGCCTGTGTATGAAAGCTCTTTCTCTAGCTGCCCTTTTAGAGATGTTGGTGTTACATAAATAAATAGTTAGGTATTAGTTTATATGTCTACGAATCCAAGATGGGAACTGTTATCTCTAATCCCTGTGTTGTGACCTGTACAGTAACTCCACAACTAATACCAGTCATAACAATACTTTTGACAAATGTTAACAGACCAACACACATTGTTGTATATGGTCCAACAGTGGAGATCTCACTTAATTCACGGAGGAAGGGGAGGAGAAGTGGAAGTAAGCAGTAACAATGAGACAATTCATTGTTTCCATTTCTTTCCCATTCCCAAATATCTTCTTTATGGATCTTTGGGTATGGAACAAATCTCTGAGAGGTGCACAGTTACTACCATAAGCATCCAAAAATGGAATAGTTTACCTACCTGAAACCAAACAACACATCTTTGTGAAGAGTAAGAAGTGCATCTCTAAGATATTGAATATAGTACATATGGGACAAATTCTTCAGTATGTAGGGATGTATGTATGTAGGGCGCTGTGACTGAATGAGTTATTTCTAAACAAAATTAAGGTTGTTTAATATATTTTCTGATACTTACAAATATATTTATTCTAGCATTTATTTGTATGTGGGAAGTAAGGGGAAGTGTTGTCAGTAATAAACCTTCACTCCTAAGCACACATTATTTACTTCATGAATTTTGACAAGGGAGATCAGCTTACAGCAACTTTCACCATCTGTTGGCAGTCCACACCCCACTAAAAATCCTTTTATACAGTTCATCTAAGTCTTTCTTGTGTGGGAGACCAAAATTTTATCCAGTGGGCCAGTCATTGGCCACATATTTGTTCCTGTTGCTTACTGTTATTGTTTTTTGTTTCCTTAAAGAGTTTTCAAGGACTGGCAGCCAAAGACACTTAGCCTGGCATCAGTCTGCAAGCCATCTCTTTGAAGGACTCTCCTTTAATACAAAATTTTAATTGGAACTGACCTGCAATTCAATATCATCCATATTCCAAATTGCTTACTAGAAAGTGGTTGTCTGATTAGAAGGTGAAGAGAGAGCTCAGTATAAGCAGCCTTCCTTCACAAGGACCTTTGTTTCTTGTATTTTCAGGGTGTGACGGCTATTGAAAAATGAGTGGTGTTTAGGAGTATAGCAACAGGTGTTGGGCAAATTGAAATCATTGCCACTCAATAAGAATTCTGCCCTCTCATGAAATGTTTTTTTAGTCTTCAAATTGCTAGCATCATACAAATACAGTAAGTAGAAAAATTATAGGTGTGAAGTATTTTTCGATGTCTCACTGTGCAATAGAGTTGTGCGCTCAATCATTTTCCTTTGTTTCATCCATTCTTTTGTTA
Organism: Anolis sagrei; assembly: GCF_037176765.1. Taxonomy (NCBI): domain Eukaryota; kingdom Metazoa; phylum Chordata; class Lepidosauria; order Squamata; family Anolidae; genus Anolis; species Anolis sagrei. Next base: position 44,888,712 of record NC_090022.1, read on the forward strand.
CTTCTATTACCTTCAGGAGCACATAATGGGAAACCCCCACCTGGTACAAAAATCAGCTCGACATGAGAGCAAGCAAGAGCCGAGCCCGGCTCCTCACCTGCTTTTTGTAAGCACAAAGTGCTCCATGCCTGCAGTCGAGTGTCTCCTCTAGAGTAAGAATGAGAACTTGCCTGCTGCCACCTTGCCTTGGAAAGAGTGTGTGTGTGTGTGGCCAAGAAAGTGTGCATGCCTGCCTTCAGCTGAATGCCTCCTCTAGAATAAGAATGAGAACTTGCCTCCTTGCTTTGGAAAGTGTGTGTGTTGCGTGCAGGCCCAAGCACCTCTCCTCTAGAGCAGAAGCAGGTAAGAAGCCTCCTTAAAGCACGCGTCTGTCTGCAGCTGAGCGCTTCTCTTTAGTAAAACAGCTTCAATGCCTAAAATGACAGAAAAGGGAGCCTGGGAAGCCCCTCCCCCCATAATGAACCAATAGAAAATGGATCTTTCAGCACCCCAGAACAAAAACAGATATCTGCCCTCCCGTTCTTGGGAGTCTCACAAAAAAATGGATTGGGTCCCCCACTGAAAGCCGGGGACGAAAAGGGTCAAGGTTTACCCCAAAAGCACAACCCCGCTGTGCAATGCTAGAAATTTGGAGACTGAAAGAAAATTTAACAAGAAGAGAAATCCTATTTTCTGGGACATATCTACATAGCTACATTTCTCATGGTGGTGCCTCTAAATCAGATCAACAGTGCCTTTTAATTTGTTCTAGAGTTAGAAGTGCAAGCACACTAGCTCACTGGTTTGCTGCACATGGGAAAGGTCCATTGAATCAGATCTTATTCACATGGCCAGATAAGAGTGGGTAAGTGGCTCCCACACAGCTGAAGAATGTCTAAAGTGCCTCTGATTAATCATTGTTTTTAGATAATGAGATACTAGATGCCTAAAAATACTTTTGCAAATGTTTTTATGCTTAGCATATGAAGCTGTTCTTTGGCAAATATAATTTCACTATTATTACTTCCACTGCCCTTTCAGTATCATCTCTATGGGGAATAGGAAATATCTTTCATGGACTTCCTTTTGCCCCATGTCATATTCTGTAGAACAGGAAGGCAATGCAAGAAGTATGGGAAATTCAGTTTGTTCCAATAAATTATTAATTGTATATTTAAGAGCAGCCTTTTGTTTTGTGTTTTACATTTCTGACTGCCAAGACCAGCTCTTCCATGATTTGTGAAAAGAGAAGCGAGCTAATCAAAATCAGAGCAAAGATTATACACATTGAATTATTTAACATATTATGCATTCCCACCATAATATTCACAGGAGAGTCAATGAGAAAATGTGAGGCTCTTGGGATTCTAGAGAAATATATCCCTCAGCTGAGAAGCAGATAGCAAGGGCTGCAGATAAACCGGACAATATTATGCTCTCAGAGCCACATTGATCACAGTGGAAATGTTTCAGTTTATTGGGCAGAAAGGTAGCTGAGGCATTTCGACCAGCCATTTAAGAAAGCATTTCTTAAAGATTATGCCTTGGCAGCAGTGGTGCCAGTAAAATCCTTCAGTGCTGCCACCATCACATCTGTAAATTATTATTGAACTGAGCTACTTTGGGTGATGAATATAGTGGCAAATCCCACCAGTTTTCACCCAGAGATGAAAGTTGAAAACAAAACAGCATTCTAAAATGTGGAGGAAGTGGTTTGAACACATATTACAATTGCTACCTTGGTGCTCTGCCAGTATGTATTTTTCAAACCGTTTCCACCACATTTAGAATGGCTTCACCATGAGATATCTAATGCCCTCTCTGATGAGCTTCCAGTTCAATTTGCTGTCAAAATGGTCAATGCTCACTTCAGTCTGAGGTCTGTTGTTTCATATACATGTTTCTCTGCTAGACTTATCAGAAGCTCAGTCTTGTCCTGCTTATTTGCATTGGCACTGTGTAAGTCTAGTTCGTGCTTATGCTGCCCTGTATCATTTTAGATATATGTGTGTATTCCTAAACAGCTCATTTACTGCAGTTGCTCCTCTGATGAGCAAATCAAATGCAGCGTCTCAACCCATTTCAAGAACAGTAGAATAATACTTATTATATTTGTGACTACCCATGGCTTCTCAACCAGATCTTTTCTTGCTTTCTCAGAAATTGAGCTTGAAAGTAATGTGATGCAAAGAAACATGTACTGTCTTTTAGGGGGGGGGGGCTTTGGGTTAAGAAGGACATCATGATTTTTTTCTTGCATATAATGTAGCATTTCACAAAATTGTTGATTTGCATGTCATGTTTATTTGTTATTCTTTTGTGTTAATTTTGGGAGACATGTTTGAGAAGATTACACACATATACACACACTTTTAGGCCATTTTCCAGCTTTGCATGTTTTTAACATAGTAAGTAACATTAAGTAACTTTTCAATTTCAGTTCAAAAATAAGTTGCATTACATTCAGTGATCCTTAATCGAAAAACTTTGGGACCAAGTTTGCAAACGAAGTTCTACCATATTTCATAAATCTTACTTCCAAATAATTGTATGAATATGCTTGGTATCTAAAATTCTATTTATTATTGTTGGCAATTCCCATCAATTAGCTATGGCAACCTTATAAGTGAGAAACCTCCAAGATACCATGTCATCAGTTATGTAGCTTAGGTCCTGCAGACCACAGTGCTTCCCATTTTACAATGTGGGTGATATTAGTTTCTAATAAAATGTCACTGAATCAGTGAGACTTATGCAAGCGTTTACTTTCCATTCAGCAGCAAATTCAGTGGGTCTATTCTAGTTGAGAGTTTATTTTGACTTTTGTAACTGAGGTCCTGAGCTGACTTATGCCCAACTAAGGATCCCTCCATACATAGCACAGAATAGCAAGGCAAAAAATCCCACAAAATCTGCTTTGAACTTGGTTATCTGAGTCTACACTGCCATATATTCTACTTTAAAGTGGATAATGTGGGATTTACTGCCTTGATATTCTGGGTTATATGGCTGTGTGGAAGGGCCCATAGTCTGTGCTGGAATAAGTTGCTCTCTTATCTGTACCAGAGTTAAGGCACTAATCTCATAAGTACAAAATTATATTAAAATGCAACTTTGGCTGACTTCAAGGTCTCTACATTAGGTTGAGGGTATGAGAGGGCATTAACAGGGTGTATTAACAGGATACTGTGTGGCTGGATTTAGAGTTGGCACAGTACTGTGCCCTTATCCATGAATTTAATGTCCATGATTTCACATGTCCACTATCCAGAAATATGTATGGGCTTCCTTAGAATCTCCACTGTGATTCTGTGGTATGCTTCTAACTCAAGCATAGTAAAAATATAGAGTTCAATATTATCCATGGTTTCAGGTATCCATGGGCTGTCTTTGAAAATATCCCCTACAGACATGGGGATTGAACTGTCATATGTTTTTAAAAGGTTGCTTGTTTAGGAAATTATCAATCCAGTCCAAATATATTTGCATAATTCTTAGAGTATGTAGTCATTATATTTTATTCCATGTTATAGAGATCTAAAACAAAGGAAGGAGTGATTGGGGGTGGGGGGGGGGTGGGCTTCCACACAGCCATATAACCCAGAAGATCAAGACAAATAATCCACAGTATCTTTTTTGAACAGAATCAGCACTGCCATATATTCCAGTTCAATGTGGATTTTATAGAACTGTGTGGTAGGGGCCAGAGAGAGGTGAAATAGTAGTACTTTTTGGAAGGTTTCTTTATCAGATTTTGATGCATTGACATCTTTAGTGAGACTATTTGAGTGCAGAGGGAGTAATTTCAAGTGTGCAGTATTTTGTTTCAACAAGGGCTAGAGACTGACAGGTAGGTTCTCTTTCCACCATCTCCACCCCATTGTCCTTTCAGCCTCTTGTCACTCCCTTTTTTATCCTCATTGAATAGGTTATGGTGTAAGTAAATAAAAATGAAACATGGCAGTATTGAATAAGGGAAAAGCAGTGGGTGATACAAAGGCCAACAAGAATATATATGACACATTTTAGACAATGCAGCAAAAACTTGCGCTCTGTTTAATTTGTTACGTATGCCTCCATGAAAATTACTATGGAAATCTCAAAGTAAATATTATGTGCCATACTTGGAGACTATCTCCCATTCTCTGTTTCTGAAGTGTTTAAAGATAAATCTGGCATGCCCTGTACTATTCAGCTCCCTTAAGGCATTGTCCTAACAATCTGCTACATAGTATATGTTGGTTTGTCACATAATTTGCCATGTGCTTTGTAACATGAGCAGCAGTATAGTGTAGAAATTCTACTCAAATCTATGCAATCATTTTTCACATTCTCTCCTATGCTGCAGGGCAGTAGTGACAGTAGATAGATCTGGATACATAATTTTCCAGTGGTATCACTTTTAACCAAAGTAGAAGTGATGTTCAAAATAAATTTGAGCTACAAGCAGGGGAATGAATGACAACACACTTCGTATTGTGTTATTAATTCAGACCACTATATGCCCATAGCAAGTGAGCTATGCACACATTTACACCTTTGTGGTACATTTCTCCATTCAGGTTAGAGGAAAACCTCCAGTAATTTCTTTCTACTCAAGTACAAAGAGATTGGGAGGGATTGCCAATACCCCAGGAGACAGGAGCAGAATTCAAAATGATCTTAACAGATTAGAGAGGTGGGTCAAAACTGACAAAATTAAATTCAACAAGTGACAAATGCAAGATACTCCACTTACGCAGAAAAAAATGAAATGCAAAGATACAGAATGGGGGACATGTGGCTCGAACGCAGTACGTGTGAAAAAGATCTTGGAGTCCTCATGGACAACAAGTTAAACATGAGCCAACAATGTGATGCAACAACAAAAAAGGCCAATGGGATTTTGGTATAGTGTCTAGATCCAGGGAAGTCATGCTACCTCTATATTCTGCCTTGGTTAGACACATCTTGAATACTGTGTCCAATTCTGGGCACCGCAATTGAAGGGAGATGTTGACAAGCTGGAATGTGTCCAGAGGAGAACGACTAAAATGATCAAGGTGATGGAGAACAAGCCCTGTGAGGAGCAGCTTAAAGAGCTAGGCATGTTAAGACTGAAGAAGGGAAGGCTGAGAAGAGACATGATTGATAGCCATGTATAAATATGTGAGATGAAGTCATAGGGAGGGGGGAGCAAGCTTGTTTTCTGCTGCCCTGGAGACTAGGATATGGAACAATGACTTCAAACTACAAGAAAGGAGATCTGAACATTAGGAAGAGCTTCCTGACTGTGAGAGCTGTTCAGTAGTGGAACTCTCTGCCCCGGAGTGCAGTGGAGGCTCCTTCTTTGGAAGCTTTTAAACAGAGGCTGGATGGCCATCTGTCGGAGGTGCTTTGAATATGATTTTCCTGCTTCTTGGCAGGGCGTTGGACTGAATAGCTCACAAAGTCTCTTCCAACTCTATGATTCTATGATTCTATGGTAGCACTATACATCTTTCTCATCCTTAATGTATCTTCGCAGAGCAAGAGACAAGCAAAATACATTTCCATTTCATTAATAATAAATAATAAATGTATGTATTTAAAACACACACACATTCTTACTTCTGTCTATTCTTCCCATGCCATCTAGTATGTTTTCTGCATCTTGAGTAGCTACTAGCAATCCTTTCCCCTTGTCCTTCTATACTAATTTACAGAGGCACATCTCCCAAGAAATGGTTACAATATATAATATTGACTGCCTTTTGATATAGCTCTAAATTGTGTTTGCATTTATGAGAATGAGACCACTCTTTCCTCTGGAACAGGCATAAGAAAGTGATAGGAAGCTTTAAAATAACTGCAGCATAATATGTCATCCAAGCATGAAACTGTAGTTAATCTTAACTACAGTTAGTGAAAAACAAGCCAGCTTTATAGACTATGATGAAGTTGATTTGTTTCCACTATCATACAGTTTTTCAAGTTCAGATGGCATGGTCATTAATCTAAAATGGAAAAAATGGCTTCCAAATTTCACAGCTGTCTCAGAGAGAAAGGAGACCGAAAGAGTATGGAAGACTGGAAGGAGCCTAGAGATGCCCTTACAATGTTAAACTGGCTAAGCATTGTATCTGAATCAGCCGATTATGTATTTGCTAGGACACCATCTGCTCTTCATGGCTTGAATCCTCTTGGCTCTGGTGAGAGAGCTATTCTACTGGTGGAAGAGGCAGCAGTGACAAGACCAAAATGCCACAGGGACAGAGGTGTTAAGGAAAAGAGGGGGGAAAGGAGCAGGACTTACCTTCTATTTCACTCATCTGGTATCCACTGGGGGTTTGCTTCTAGAGAATACTGAAGGAATTCTCTAAAAGTATTCACAGGAATACCTCCTGTGAATACTGAAATCCATGGATTCTCAAGTCCATTACAATGGTTTAGTAAAATGACAACTTTAAGTTTGCTTTCAGCAGTTAAAAATGTTTTTCAAGGTGTAGATACAGAATCCATGGGTATGGAGCAGTGATTATATCATCTCACTTCCACAGACAGGCTCCCACTTTCACAAACAGCTATAACTGCCACCACTCAGGAGACGCCAATGGTCCTCCCTCCAATTACATTCTCGACTCACCCAGAGCAGAGTTAGCACTGGTGGGAGAAGAAGACTGTCAGCTCCAAACCACTGTCTTCTCCAGTGTATGACTTTCAGAAGCATTGATCTTTGATACTAAGTTCCCCTGGGCAGGGTGAGTTCAACAACACCTGTGGCATAAGGCATTGTCTAAATGCACTTTCAGACATATATTAAACCTTCTATGGATCGGGTTTAAGAAATCTTCTCCAAAGCAGGCTTAAGTCCCCACATCCTGGGAAAACAAATGGGTTTTCCCATGGGTTGTCCCCATTGCAGCACAATAACTACAGCATTGGAATGGGGATAACTTAACCTTCCCCCCTTTAAAATAAAATAAAAAATACCGGGCTGGCATTATGCCTCTCTGGAGGCTCCTGGCACATACCAATGTTGCTACAGGAAGCAGGGGGCACAGCAGTCCCTGCCCCCCTCTACCACCTATCACAACATTGGTATGGAGCTGCTAGAGAGGCATAATAGTGGCCCTGTAGGTTTTTATTTTATTTTAAAGATTTTAAGGGGGATTTGGGGAAGAAGTGGATTCCCTCTTTGCTTCTCTGGGCCCACCGCAAATTGGGCTATGTGGACAGACCCCTCAGTAATCCCAGGACTACCTGGGGGTCAGTCCCCACAGGCCGACCCCCAGGAAGGCCTAGATCTAATTGTGTATCTAAATAATTCAGCGTTTTCCTGCTTTGTCACAAATTATTCCTCTTTTTCCAGAGAAGTTGTTTGGATGCCTCTGATAAAAGCATGAGAGCTCACGCATTTTGGGCCCTGTCTGGATGGGCCCCTTGACACCCTTTTCGGTCAAATTGCCTCCCATTGAGAAAGATGTTGGTTTCTGGCCAGTATCCTTCTTCTGCTGTACCATTAGGTGTGTAGTGTTCATCAGGCAGCTTCTAAGTCTAAAGCTGATAAAGTTTGGAGATTTGACAATATTTAATGTTGTTGGAATACTGCAAGATGTTGATACTTTAAATTAAGCATTTTTTCTCATTGTGTTATCTTGAAAGTGTGTGATGTTTATTTATTGTTGCCATTGCAATTCCTGGGAAGTAAGAGAAATTTGGATGGGCTGAAACAATAAATAGATCCCCATGTTTCTGAAAGCCAAAATAATTTGTTTCCTTGCTGCAATAGGTGTTTCTAAATAATGAAAGTCAATGTCAGTTATAAAATCTATATCTATCTACATAATAAAAGTGAAAATATGCATGTCTGTGTGTTTGCCTAGGGTGCCCACTTCCACAGACAGGCTCCCACTTTCATAACCCTTTCCTACTTTTCTCTATGGCACACAGCCAACAGAGGAGAATTAATGGGCAATTAATGGGCAACTGAACATTAATGGGAGGGGTTTGGGAGACTGACTAAATGTGATGGAAGTCATAGTTCACCCTGCACAGCCAATTGACCTGGACCACAGATCCCCATGACTGACAAAAATACTGGAAAGGTTGGGGGGGGGGTGGCCTTGATGTATAGGAGTTGTAGATACCGGGATTTATGGTTCATTTGCAATCAAAGAGCAACCAGGCATCGCTGGGTATCGAATCTAGTGAGATATAAAAGATAAAATAAAGATCGTTCCTTCTTTGCAAAATAACTTGAGACAATTCTTTCTAGGCTCTATCTGATGTCATGCAACTGGACCACCACTTACATGCACTTGGAAGTTTTACAAACTGGTAGTTTTCCTTTTTTTTATCCTGACTGTAACCCACACACCTTATAAATACACAATAGTACTTAGAAAAGTGAAGAATTTCTGGTGTGTAAAATATTTTAAGAGCACATTCTTCTAAAATGTGGCTTTGCATGATTTTTATTACATTCAAGAGGAAATTGGAGACAAGCTGGCTTTGAAAACTATAATGTGTTTAATGTTGTCAGACATTATTTAAGACTGACAGTAGACAACCTGCAGACATTTAGTCAATTTACTTGTGGTTTCCCTTTGTTTCATCTTAAATGTAATACTTTAAAAAGTTATATGTTTCTGTTTGAACACGCTGTAAATTCCTAGGTTTTATAAAAAATGAGTGATAGTTACTTACAGACTAAAGCTATTATTAATGTGGGGCTTTTGCTTATTATGTATTGCAATATTCCATTTTAATAACTATTATGAATGTTCCCGTTTTGTTGATAATATTAAATTTACCATTTCAGCCTTCCATTTAGCTTTATAGTAAATTTAATCATTGTGTTTTAATAGCTTTTCCGATAACCATTACACAGTCCTTTTAAATGTGGTTAGTGGCAGGTCTATCACTGGTGAGAATATGTTCTTTTACTACGCATTATAAAATTCTGCTAATGCCACAGGGCCTAAAATGTACAGATGTGTATAGTTTTTTGTTAGGAAGAAAACAGTACATGAAATATACGAGACTCAGAAATCCCCCAAAACATTACTTTGTAAATCTTATAGTTAGGTGTTTTGTGGTTAGGAGTTTCCCTTGCTGTTTTCTCCTAGGTCAGTGGTTCTCAGCCTGTGTGTCCCCAGGTGTTTTGGCCTACAACCAGGGGCGGCTCAACCCATTACGCAAAGTAAGCATATGCAGTACAGTTGATTTTTCCCAGGGGCGCTCTTGAGGTACTCTTGGGGGAAAATAGACCTTGACATATGCGAGTTGTAGTAATTGGGATGTATAGTATCACCTACAATCAAAGAGCATTCTGAACTCCACCAATGATGGAATTGAACCAAATATGGCACACAGAACTCCCACGATGAACAGAAAATATATATCAGTGATTGGTTGGGGGGAGGGGGCGGGCGGCAAAATACTGTTTGCTTACCATTGAAAATTACCTAGGGCCACCTCTGCCTACAACTCCCAGAAATCCCAGCCAGTTTACCAGCTGTTAGGAATTCTGGGAGTTGAAGGTCAAAACACCTGGGGACCCACAGGTTGAGAACCACTGGGCAGAGTAACCCTGTGATTTGTGTAATATTGAGAGTAAGAAATAGAAAGTGCCCCAGAGTCCTTAAGCAAATTTCTTGCTCAGTAAGGAGTTGAAGCTGGATCTACCAAGTCTTAATCCAACTGTAACCATAACACTAAAATTATTTTAAAATGTCATGTAAGAATTTAAACAAATTAAATTACAAAGCCTTCTATAATATTTCTTTCTTTTTACAAAATTTAGAAATGGTTCCCAGTCTTTTCCCCCAGTCTTTTGATAAAGATTTGGGGTTTTATTTCTTTGGTCATCATAGCCAATTTATCATTTTCTGCTATTCTGAAAACTTTTAATATCAATTTCAAAAAAAGTATCTCTTGGCCTCTCGTCAGTTATAAGCATGTTTTTACACATCTGCATTTTACTATAGATACAAGCATTTTTTATCTGGAAAATTATGCATCATATATTTCACCAAAACGCATCTCTTATGCTCACTTTTGCTAGGAAGCAATAGAAGTGTCTCCCTTTGTACCTGCCAGCTTAGGATATCACCATACCCCTGATAGTTATGAGTCTATTTCAGATGTTTTGTTCAAAGTTGGACAAAGCAGTGTTTCCAACTTAGAACTACCATTCCCTGAAGTTGCCCAAAGCAATACCCACTATGGCTAATGAAAAGGATCATGAAGCCATAAAGGTTTATGTCATAACAAAAGTGTTATTAAGATTTTGCCACAAAACTTTGAACAACTTGTTTCCAATGCTTCTTCCATCTTGCTTTTTACCGTAGCATCCAAAAATGGGGAATGATTAAATAATTGGACATTACTTTCCAATTAGTACCCTTTAGATTCTTCCAAGAAACACTCTCCTTTCTTTTCTTTATTTCTTCTTTTTTTGTGGTGTTACAGGATAATACAGCCACTATTCTGCAATTACCTAAAGTCTAGCATTGAAAAGCAGTTTATCGGTTTTCACCACCACTTCACAGGAAATAGTTTAGAAAAACCTGCAGTGACCCTCTGCATTGCAAATAAATATTGGAGGCCACTTTAAATCATACAGGAAAAAAAGGCATTGTGATTCAAAGCTTTCATGCAAACTGCATAAAAGACCCAGAGATGTGCTGAACACATTAGTACCAGAGCACAAAAGGTGTGTGTGCGTGTGTGTGTGTGGGGGGGGGGGGGGGTGTATCCAAATCAAAATGGAAAGGCATTCTGCCTGGATTGTTCTGTCATGGATACAAATGTTGCTGAGGGTGATTGATTTTTTTTGTATCCAGTCTTTCAAAAGAAAAGAAAACAAGGAAGGAGGCAGGAGGGAAAATGTGAAAAATGCTTTGAAGAAATCTTGAGTTGTCAAACAAGTAATAGCACAAAGAAACATTTCAATTTTTTGTGGATAGACATTAAAAATTTTATGTATATATGTAAACCTCAAAAAATGAAAGTAGTATATATACTACTTTCCCCTGCATAACAGGGGAAAGTAGCCCTGTACTATATGTGCAAAGAATGTGTCCTTGAAGGTTCTCAAATCGTTATCTGCTTCCTTGGAGACTAGGACGCGGAACAATGGCTTCAAACTACAAGAGAGGAGATTCCTTCTGAACATGAGGAAGAACTTCCTGACTGTGAGAGCCGTTCAGCAGTGGAACTCTCTGCCCCGGAGTGTGGTGGAGGCTCCTTCTTTGGAAGCTTTTAAACAGAGGCTGGATGGCCATCTGTCAGGGGTGATTTGAATGCAATATTCCTGCTTCTTGGCAGGAGGTTGGACTGGATGGCCCAACTCTTCCAACTCTTTGATTCTATGATTCTATGATTCTATCCCATGTCTACTGCAGAAAAAAATTACAAAATATATTGAGTTCAATTTGTCTAAAACATAAAGTTCAAGGTGGCAAGATTTCTAATGGTCATGTGTACTACTCATAACATGAGAAAATTCATTCATGTGCTTGAGTCCATGATCATGGCTTCTGATAAAGAATTTTACTTGCAAACTGATGTATAACAGAATCCTTCAGTTAGCACTAGGGATGTTCATGGTGCCATTTTTCAATATGTGATCCAGGAAATTCAGCTGATCCAGCAAACAAATGTCTGGAAACAGAGAGGACGATGGGGCTCAAATTAACTTGGCCAAAGCTGACCACGTGGTGGCTGATAATGGCTTCTTTCAGTTGCACTGTGGCAGCAGCCATGAACGTATGTGGGCTCCCCCCCCCCCTTAATCTGAGCCAATCAGAGCATGGAAGAGGATCACATGTGTTTTTGCCAAGCTGAAAAATATATACCAGAGCAAGCTCCTCCATTTTCTTGGCTTCTTAGAGAGATCATGTGTTACCTAGCTCAATGTTCTATATCTGCCATAGCTTAGGGTTGCTTCCTTTTTTACTCAATTCCAATCTTTTCCTTTGGCAATTTAATTAAATTTCCTTAATTTAATATCTTTCAATCCTTCCTTCTTTACTATTTTGCTTGGACAGATGGGGTGGGTGTGCATCTGAGGGGTTGTGCATTTGGTGTTTAAATATTTTTGAACCTTGTGTGGGTTAGTGAAGGGAGGGGATTGCCTCACTCCCTTGAGTCCCCATGGGGAGAATTCAATCCCTCCCCAGACCTATCTATCTTTCTGCTTGTGTACAGTGTCCCGCACCTTCCTTACCCCCACCCCATTTTATTTTATTTTTTTAAAAAAGCCTTTTCTTTTCATTCACCTATTTACTGACTAATTTATTCCCCTTCTACCCTACCTTCTGGCTTGTGTGTACTCCTGCCCCAGTTCACCTGGCTTTTGAGTGTGTATATACCCTCTGGCTAGTGTGTACTTCTGCACCAGTCTAGCAGCCTTCCTCCTCCCAAACAATTATTTAAAAATAAAGAAAGACTGTTAAAACCCTTGTAAGTAGTTGGTTCACCTCTTTGACTCTCTCTCTCTTTCTCTCTCATTTTTGCTTGTGGCTTCTGCGTGTGTACATGATAAAACTTTGAAATTTTCCTATAAATGGTGGGATGTGTGGATCTTTATGACAGTTGACAGGAATGATGCCCTACTGATGCTCCTATACTGTTGCTGTGGAGAAATCACAAGGGATACCTTTGGGGTATTTTCTATATATAAAGGAGATTTTATTTCTAGAAACTTTAAGAATCTCCTAATAATCAATGGATGACCCAAATTTTCTAAAGCTTGGTGGGCTTCCAGTGGTAAATGTTTGGCCATTTTTGTCCCAATAGCCCTAAAAATGACAGAAAGGGAAGCCTCAGAAGTTCCCCCATTGCTGCCAATGGGCTGGATCTTCCCAAAATGAAAATGGGGCTTCCAGCTGCCAGATCAATAAACAGCCTTTTGCCTTCCCAAATTCGGGCAGCCTGAAAAAAGGGAATGAGGCAAACAAAAATCTAATATCAAAAACAGCATGGGATTTGCCTGAATAGCACAGCCCTAGTTAGTACCTTTTGAAGTCAATCTATTTAAAAAATAGATTCACCAATTTGTTCAAGCTAGTAATTTTTTAGTTTGTGACAATTCTGCTTTTCACATCTCAAAGATGCCATATATACTTGTATGTATACAAGTTAACCTCATGTATAAGTCAAGGGCAGGTGGAAAATTGGCCCAAGTCACTGTGAAAAATTGGCCGAAGTCTTGGTTGACTTTTTGACTAAAATTTCAAGACATACATGAGCATAAAGCAAATTAATTCAATTCTATTGTCAAAGGCTTTCATGGCTGGAATCAATAGGTTCTTGTAGGTTTTTTCGGGCTATAGGGCCATGTTCTAGATGCATTTCTCCTGACGTTTTGCCTGCATCTATGGCAAGCATCCTCAGAGTCTATCGTATACATCTGCAGGAGTCTACTGTATACCATGCAGCTGTGGACAAGTCTACATAGGGACCACCAAACGCAGCGCCCAGACACGCATCAAGGAACATGAAAGGCACTGCAGACTACTTCAACCAGAGAAGTCAGCCATAGCAGAGCACCTGATGAACCAGCCTGGACACAGCATATTATTTGAGAACACAGAAATGCTGGACCACACCAACAACCACCATGTCAGACTACACAGAGAAGCCATTGAAATCCACAAGCATGTGGACAATTTCAACAGAAAGGAAGAGACCATGAAAATGAACAAAATCTAGCTACCATATTAAAAAACTCTAAAATTACAACAGCAAAACAACAGAGAGGAAACAACCAGGCACATCTTAACACCTCTCAGCAAGAGATTTTCCCAGGCTCAGGCAGGCCTTCAAATGCTAATGAAGGTGGTCAGTTGAAACATTCACACCTACCTCTAGCAGAGAAGAGCTCTTTGCCCCACCCCAGCCATTCCACAGATATATAAACCCATTGTCCTATTTCCAACAGACCTCACTACCTCTGAGGATGCTTGCCATAGATGCAGGCGAAACATCAGGAGAAATGCCTCTAGAACATGGCCCTATAGCCCGAAAAAACCCACAAGAACCTAGTAATTCAATTATGTTATTACCACCATCAAACTCATCAACATCTTACCAGAAGGAGATATTCTGTGTCACTGTTCAAACTGTTGTTTCAAAGGAATCTATGTCTAAGGAATCTAAATCAATAAAGACATAGCCAAAGTAAGATGAAGAATACGAGAAGTGTCGTTTGTGTAGTAGAATTTTTATTTAAGAGTTGTTGATGTTTTCAAGCACAGCTGTGAAATGTATTCAATGGGGAGAATCCAGTAGGGAATGTTGGGTCTGTTTCAGATTTTTGTCTAAAATATAAAAGTGAAATCTAAGGTGCTAAAAGCATTATCCAAGATTCACCTCTCTGACCAGCTCCGTTAAAGTCAAGTAATTTTGTTAAGGAATAGTTAGCAAATACAGGTGGATTTAAATTAGTCACACTTAAAGCAAACCCACTGAAATCAATGGACATAAGTTTACCATGCCAATGTGAGATCTAACACCTTGTTAAAATCATTGTCTGAATCTATATTCCCAGTCCAATTGCTTATCCCACACTTAGTAGACCCTTTGAAGCAATTTTATTTACTTACATAAGAATCCACTTACAATATAAGGGGTTGATTTCAATGGATCTGCTCTGTTTGGGACTAGAAAGTGGGACAGGGGTATGATGGCAAACCACAGAATGCAAATAAATGTTCCAGACAAGCCAGAATTACATAAGGACAAATTGATGGAAGAACACTCTTTCCTTTTGTCCAGAACTAGTGCTTCTATGGCTGGCTGGTATGGGAAATAGGAAGAATTCCAAATGCTAGAGTCAATCAGTCCACTGCAGCTGGAATTCAGAAACCACTGAACTCAAGCAAACATTGACTTTCAAATCTACATTATGGACATCAATATGAACATTTGTATTTGACTGACCTCTTCACACAGGACAAAATAGCCCTGTTTTGGCACTTTTGCCTGGGACTTGGACAGGGCTTGCCCCACCCACATTCCTCCTGAAGTGGAGACGAAGCATCACCACGGGGAGGAAAGTGTTTTTTTTGGGTAGCTCCAATGGAGCTACCTGCACTTAATAAATAAGGTGTATTGCATGCTGGGGTTTGGAAGCTGGTTTTCCAGTATTACATGATAGAATGGCTAAGGCGTGCAACAAAAAATCATTGCCAATCCCCTTTCCCCCCTATAGTCCAAGGAATTCCAAAACAATGGAGTCTCTGGGCTCAATGTCTGCATTCTCCTTCCTTGACCTGCCTGCCACTTTGATTCCCATTTCTTCTAATTCCTGCTAATTCACTTTATCCCTATCAAGGCTACTCCTCTCCTGCTCCCATCTCCTGCTATTCTTTCTAAGTTGGCATTTTGCACAATTTATTCTGTGAGCTTTTTGGTCTCAGTGTCTGTGCACCACTTCTTTTTTGACCTGTCTGCCTGCTCAGATTCCATGACTCCTTCTCATCTCCGTTAATTTGCTTCATCCCCACCAAGGCTGCTCCTCTCCTGCCATCTCTTCTTCCACCCCTTCTTCCTTGACCTACCTGCCTGTTCCATTTTTTGAGTGACAGTAGAGAAGCAACCTTGCTGGGAATGAAGCACATTATCAGGAATGAGAATGAATTGGAGGCGGCAGGCAGGTCAAGAAGGAAGTGGAACACAGACTCCAAGTTCAGGGAGCAAGTTGGGCAAAAAGACCCGCCTAGAAAGAGGACTGTAGTTGTCATTTTCACTGCTAATGTGCACAACTTTAGGGCTAATCCATTCCCCTTTTTCCATGTTAATTGTTCAAGTGCTTATACTTTTAGTAGGTGGACAAGGTTCCCTTGAAGAGTCGCACTGCATTCCAACTGTGCAGCTTTTTAGGCTGCACAAAGTTGATAGAGTTGTGCTATTTTGCTGTATCAAGAACCAAATCATCATCACCATCATCCTGAAACTTCCCATGTACTGTTATCACCTCATCATTTTTCCTATGTAGTTGTGAACACTAAATTTTGACCACCATTAGGCATAGTTCAATACCAATTCCATCCCTACAACTTATAGTCTTACATAAAAGTCTTCCTCTTCCATAGTTATAAAAATGAAATTGGGCATATCTTAAACATTTCATTTGTCAATCTTTTTTCTGGAGTGGGAGGTTTTGGAATTTTTTAAAGAAAAACAGGAAAAGGGCTTCTTTTTTCTCAGTGGAGGAAAGGATTTAGTTTTTCAGATTTTTTTTTTACCCCATTCCATCACTTGTGGACTTTTCCCTGTTTAAAATTCAGTCCTTGGGCTGTACCACAATCCTTCCACTGACATATCTTTGACTAGAGCTTCCAGATTATTTTGTGGGCTATTTTGCGTGCATGCCTTTGGTTCTATTCCTTCTCCGGAGTTATCATTATTATCATTGTTATACATTTGCCTTTAGAATTAAAGTTCTTGGATAGGAGGGTTGACTAAGCATATGTTTTGTTTGTATGTTCCCCACCTGGATGACTGTATGAAAAACTCTATGCATATAGCAAAGCAAGGAGAAACAAGGAGATAAAGATATAAAACTGCTGTCTCACATAAATGCATCAGGTTCTAACTAGCACTCTTTTGATTTACTCAAATTTTTAAAAAGTCTGTATGAAGTTATATTCCCAGACTTTTCAGAGAAATGTTGACAGCGTAGATGCTGATGCTATCTGAGGAGCCATAAATTGCTGTGCTGCCGTGTGTACATCCTTAGTATTGGCAGGCACCTTGTTGTTGTTATAAGTTCTAATAGTATTTCGGTTCCCTACCAGACTTGCCAAAAGCCATTTTGTTCTGTATTTTAAGTGTCTGTTTACTCAGTTGTTACAAATTGCCTATGGGACAGGAACTGCCTGTCACTTCCAGAGCAATTAGTATGTGAAGCCTTATCAGAAGAAATCTGTCAAGTTTGAACAGACACAAATAGCACATAAGCATCTCTGAGGAAATCAAAATGAGTATTTTACAGTATATACTTACTGCTGCTATTACTGCATTCAGGCATACTTTAGCCTACACATTCTGGGTTTCTCTTGATACACTGAATAATATAAACACCTATAATTTAGGGTATATTTTTGCATGATGCCTGATATGCAAAAGAACAAATACCTATAATTTGAAGTAAACATATTAGCCAGTGTCTAAGCTAATACCTATATAAATTATTTTAAAAATATTAAATGTAAATTAGATTAGACTTTTAAGAATATTCAGCTTATGTCATATAAATGAACATGATTGACTATTTGACTGTTTCTTCATATAATTTCAAATCCTTCTGGGTTGTTTCACTGGGATGAGTCTGGGAGGCACTGTTTTACAGTGGCTCCAGTCCTTCCTGGAGGGCCGTACCCAAGAGTTGGTGCTGGGGGGGGGGGGAGTTCCTCATGGTTCTGTTTGTCCCCCATATACTTGAAACCGCTTGGAGAGGTCATCTAGAGTTTTGGGATTTGGTGCCACCTATATGCAGATGACGCCCAACTCCATTACTCCTTTCCACCAGATGCCAAGGGAGCTGTCCTGACCCTAAATCAGAGCCTGTCATCAGTAATGGACGAATAAGGGCAAACAAATTGAAACTTAATCCAAACAAGACAGAGGTACTCCTGGTCAGGTGGAAGGCAGGCCAGGAAATAGCCTGTGCTGGATGGGGTCACACTCCATCCACGGGTTCACAGTCTGAGGGCCCTCCTGGACTCAGCACTGAACCTGGAGGTCCAGGTATCTGGGGTGACCAGGAGAGCCCTTACACAATAAAAATTTGTGTGCTAACTGCACCTGTTCTTTGAGAAACCAGATCTGGCCACAGTGGTACATGCCTTAGTTACATCCCATCTGGATTACTGTAACACAACCTATGTTGGGCTGCCTCTGAAGGGTGGTAGAAACTTCAGCTGGTCTAAAGAGCTGCAGCAAGGTTGCTAACTGGAGCTGGCTGCAGGACCCCCCACCCCCCACCCCTGTTGCTGCACCTCCACTGCCTGCCAGTCTGTTTCCAGGCACAATGGTTCCTGGAATGGTTCAGGTCCAGGCTATTTGGCTGACTGCATCCCCTTGTACGAACCTCCCCAGACCCTGAGATCTTCAGGAAATGCCTATCCCTCAGTCTCACCTCCATCTCAAGCTTGGTTGGTGGGAACAAGGGGAGGGAGCTTTCCTTCTTGGTAGCTGCCCCTTAACTCTGGAACTCCTTGCCCAGGGAAGCCAGAATGCCCCACTTCTGTGCTGTCCTTCCAGCACTAGGCTAAAACATTTTTTATTCAAACAGGCATTTAAATAAAAAGGTTTTAAAGATCATGTCAGGGGCTGCTGTGGTACTATATGCTTTTATGGATTAAACCTGAATTGATTTCAGTAAGGCCTTCGACAAGGTCCCCCGTGACCTTCTGGCAAGGAAGCTAGTCCAGTATGGGCTAGGCAAAGCTACGGTGAGGTGGATCTGTAATTGGTTAAATGGACAAACCCAGAGGGTGTTCACCAATGCTTCCTCTTCATCCTGGAAAGAAGTGATGAGCAGAATGCCGCAGGGTTCTGTCCTGGGACCGGTCCTGTTCAACATCTTTATTAATGACTTAGATGAAGGATTAGAAGGCAGGATCATCAAGTTTGCCAACTTGGGAGGGATAGCCAATACTCCAGAGGACAGGAGCAGGATTCAAAACAATCTTGACAGATTAGAGAGGTGGGCCAAAACTAACAAAATGAAGTTGAACAGTGACAAATGAAAAATACTCCACTTTGGCAGGAAAAACAAAATGCAAAAATACAGAATGGGGGACATCTGGCTCGAGAGCAGTACATGTGAAAAAGATCTTGGAGTCCTCGTGGACAACAAGTTAAACATGAGCCAACAATGTGATGTGGCGGCAAAAAAAAAGCCAATGGGATTTTGGCCTGCATCAATAGGAGCATGGTGTCTAGATCTAGGGAAGTCATGCTACCCCTCTATTCTGCTTTGGTTAGACCACATCTGGAATATTGTGTCCAGTTCTGGGCACCACAATTCAAGAGAGATATTGACAAGCTGGAATGTGTCCAGAGGAGGGCGACTAAAATGATCAAGGGTCTGGAGAACAAGCCCTATGAGGAGCGGCTTAAGGAGCTGGGCATGTTTAGCCTGAAGAAGAGAAGGCTGAGAGGGGATATGATAGCCATGTATAAATATGTGAGAGGAAGCCACAGGGAGGAGGGAGCAAGCTTGTTTTCTGCTTCCTTGGAGACTAGGACGCGGAACAATGGCTTCAAACTACAAGAGAGGAGATTCCATCTGAACATGAGGAAGAACTTCCTGACTGTGAGAGCCGTTCAGCAGTGGAACTCTCTGCCCCAGAGTGTGGTGGAGGCTCCTTCTTTGGAAGCTTTTAAGCAGAGGCTGGATGGCCATCTCTCAGGGGTGATTTGAATGCAATATTCCTGCTTCTTGGCAGGGGGTTGGACTGGATGGCCCTTGAGGTCTCTTCCAACTCTTTGATTCTATGATTCTATGTTTTTAATATTAATGATTTGTAATACTGTTTTAATATTTGTATATATTAAGTTGTATTGTAATGCTTTTGATTGTGAGACGCTTTGAGTCTCTGTATGAAGAGAAAAAGCGGGATGGTAATAATAATAATAATAATAATAATAATAATAATAATAATAATAGTTTGAAGATACTACTTGGTGCTTTGATGCTTTCATGGACACAATAATTCTAAAATCACTATTTATATATAATTTTCTTTTAAAAGTGAATTTGATTTCAAAACATACACACATGAGAATATTATCATACATTAATTCATATCACAAGTACACTTGTTACGTAAAATCTCAAATGACTGCATCAGTCACCTTAAACCGACTCACCATAAATAGCAGATCTTGCGTTACTATCCCTTTGGAGGCAATAAAAGAAAACTGTGGGCTGTGGTGGCATATTGTGTGTGGTGAACCTGTGAATATAGTTATGCAGTATCTCTTTTCACTGGAACTGGCCCCAGATTTTTTTTTCTGTGTGGGGCAAAGAACCAAGTTGTGCCTCAACCCACATGTGGAAGTTGATTGAACTGAAAGTTGCATCTTCCTTCAATACTGATGCTAGAGTAGCATTTGTAAACCGTGTTGAGTCGCCTGTTGGGCTGAGAAACTGCGGTATACAAGTAAAGTAAATAAAATAAATAAATAAATAATAGCATTTCGTATCACAGCTGAGGATGCCAAACCAGTTTAGGGGATCAGGACAGGATATATGATACATACAGAGTCCTGTTTTCGAAGGAACAGGGGGAAGAAGAAGGAGCAGGAGAGGAGGAGGAAGAAGAGGAAGAGGAAGAAGGGGAAAGGAGGAAGAAGAGGGTGGATGAATGCACCATTTTTGTTGTTGTTGCCTAACAGGTCTCTGAGTTGAGATTCTTGTTTTCTGTGGGATCTGTGGAGAATAACTGAAAGCTTTACTTCAAAAAACAAAACAAAACAAAATCCTCTAAGCACACAAAAGTAGGAAAGGCTGCCTACTGTTGCCAGCATTTATAGGAAACAAGTTAATTGTTTGGCAAGTGTAAATTAAAACAAAAACGAATGCTAATTACTTGCAGAAAAAAATAAGCCTGCTGAGAAGTGCTACCTTGTTTACTAGGAGTATCCTCTTGACATCAGCATGGGGTTGCTTGTAATTAGATGCACATGTGTAAATACAATGATTAGATAGTCCCACATAAACATAATTATCATATCTTCCTAAAAGTCTATGAAGATGGTCTCCAGCCCTGTGGGGGGTTTGTTATGATAAAAGCCCGACAATCTGCATGCCTTCATTCTTTGTTGGTAAACAATGAACAACCGAACATGATGAAGTCCACACAAGCCCTAGTGAAATGAATAGTAGTTATGTAACAAATCTGCTTGGTGGACTGAGACCAGTGTATTTTTAAGCATCGCAGTGGCTGAGGTCAATTACAGTTATTACTCATTAGAGAGTATTAAAATAACAATATACCTTTTTTTTCTTTGTAATTAGCTTCCTTCCAATGAAATGGTAACATCTTGTGGTTCTTTAATTTCCTGATCATTTCCAGGATGTTTGGAATATTAATCTTATGAGATGATACAGTGAGATGATAGTGAAATAATCAAGCACTAGACTTTGCTTGTAAAACCTATTCCAGCTGCCCCTTTTTGGATAATTTCCAAAGATAAGTTACAAATTTGGGAATATTATCTAATCAGTCATAATGCAGATGATGGCTGCTTCATTTTTTCTTAACACTCCTGGGTCTATCAAACTACATCTGCTGGCAACGTGAAACAAATATGTTCCCCTAAGATCGGTCATTATTGTACTGTCAAGATATGCTTCTTTCAGTACTTAATCTCCTCTTTATTATGAGCCAATGAGACATGGAGAATAATCAAATGGCACCTGAAAACATTATTAACAACACGTTTTGTTGCTGAATTTTACAGGTTTCCAAAAATTAAACAAATATCCTTATACAAACTATTCTAATTTCTCTGATATAGACCTGAATCCTATCCTAACCAGGATAACTCTACTGAATAAATTGGATTTACAAAAATATGGAATCCACATTAAACAAATGATTCAAAGTATCCACTCTGCTTGGGACCAGAAATGAATCCCCATTTAGCCCACCTCCTGAAGATAGGGCTGCCATGTGAATGTTTGCAAGGCAACCCCATCTCCTGGAGCCAGGCCCAGCACAGGTAGTGATGATTCACCTCCCCTGTCCAGTTAATGGAGATGTAGCTACCATGTGGATGTCCATAGAACAGCCCCATCTTCAGGAGCTGGGCACAGCATGGGTGGTGACTCCTTACTTCCCTCACTTCATGAGGTCAGGGCTGCCATGTGAATATGGAGATATAGGTTCGTGAATAAACTACAAATGTAAGGCCCATGAATGTGGAGGTCTGACTATTTATTTTTCAAATACCAATATTAATTGGATTCTAGACAGACTCAGAGCTAATTCACAGAATCAAGGATCTTATGGCAAACATTAAGCTGTTTAACATTAAACATTAACCCCCCTGTTGTGCCAACTCCACTGGCTACCGATCTGCTACCGGGCTGAATTCAAAGTGCTGGCGTTGGCCTTTAAAGCCCTAAACGGTTCGGGCCCAAGCTACCTATCCGACCGCATCTCTGCCTATGAACCCACCAGGACTTTGAGATCTTCCAGGGAGACCCTGCTCTCGATCCCGCCAGCTTCTCAAGCTCGGCTGACGGGGACGAGAGATAGGGCCTTCTCGGTGGTGGCTCCTCGGCTGTGGAACGCCCTTTCTACGGACATTAGACTAGCACCATCTCTAATGGTATTCCGCAAAAAAGTGAAGACCTGCCTGTTTGAGCAGGCGTTCCAATAATTAGTGCAATGATTGGTTAATGAACACTGGAATGGAACAATGGATAACGAATCTGGAACATGTTTTTGATGAAGAGACGACAGTGAATGGGTATTGTAGTAACTGTTTATTAATTGTGTAATGTGTTAGGTTGTTAACTGTTTCTATACTGTAGCACTGAATTTTTGCTGTTCGTATTTGTTGTGAACCGCTGTGAGTCGCCTTCGGGCTGAGAACAGGGGTATATAAGTAAGGTAAATAAATAAATAAATTTACCATGCTATTCATTTGAACTAGCATAGGTGCACTAGACATTTGGCAAAGATATGTAAACAACAGTCTCCACATTTGACAAACCATTAATTTAACTCTTTTAAGTAGCTATTTCATTTCTGAAAGTGCATACACTATAGATACACTGATGTCATTGTGTGCCTTTGTTTTTGACTTAGGGTGAACCTATCATGGAATTTTCTTGGCAAGATTTATTTAGAGGTGATTAGTCACTGCCCCACCTGAGACTGAGAGACTGAGATTGAGAGATTGCCCAAGGTCACTCAGTGAGTTTCCATGGATGAGAAGAAATTCCAACCCTGGTATTCAGTGTACTGGTTCAATGCTCAATGTCTAGGACCCTAAGATCTTCTAGGGAGGAGGCCCTGCTCTTGGTCCTGTCTTCACCACAGACTCGGTTGGTGGGAACGAGGGACAGGGCCTTCTCAGTGGTGGCCCCTCGGCTATGGAACACTCTCCCTAGGGATATTAGATCGGCCCCCACCCTCCTAACATTTTGAAAAAGTTAAAACTTGGCTTTTTGAGCAAGCTTTCCCAAATGCAGTGTAGCAGACAAACTCTGATCTTCTGAATGATTGAAATGTGCGATTGGGTAATGATTTTAGTAATGAGACGCGCTGGATATTTTAATTGGTTTTATTTTATTTTATCAAATGTTATTTATGATAAATGTTTTAATTGTTCTGTGATTTGTAGGCATCAAATTGTGCCATTTGTAAACCACCCTGAGTCACCTTTGGGCTGAGAAAGGCGGTATATAAATATGGCTAATAAATAAATAAATAAATAAACATAACATATTTAAAGTTAAATCGTATTTCTGTTGCATTTTACAAAAAATAAAGGATATCAGTAACAATGCATTTTCTTTATTTTATAATCTCATTTTCTCTTATACAATGAGAAAATGGAAATTGTTTTATTGGATGAATCAACCAATATGAATAACACGTTTCTTTTTATTTTCAGAACTAATCTATGCCTGGATCTTTAATGAATACCCATCATTTGTGCACCAAGATAATCGCCGCTTTGTTTCTCAAGAGACCGGAAATTTATACATAGCTAAAGTGGAGAAATCTGATGTGGGGAATTACACATGTGTGGTGACAAATAGTATAACCAACAACAGAGTGCTGGGACCTACAACACCTTTAATCCTGAGAAATGATGGTATGGGTTTTCTTAAATTTTAAGCTATAGCAACACAAATTATGACTTCTAGAATAGCTATAATGATTTTAATAGTTGTATGATATTTATATGGTTTATCTGTATTGTATGTATATGATGCAATTTTTGGATGTATAGGATTGTATTTTTTATTTGATTGTATATGCGGCATTGAATGCTGCCATGTTGGAAGCCGTTCTGAGTCCCCCTTGGGGTGCGAAAGAGCAAGATATAAATATAGTAAATAAAGAAATATATTGTTGAAGGCTTTCATGGCTGGAATCACTAGGTTCTTGTAGGATTTTTCAGGCTATTGGGCCATGTTCTAGAGGCATTTCTCCTGATGTTTTGCCTGCATCTATGGCAAGCATCCTCAGAGGTAGTGAGGTCTGTTGGAAATAGGAAAATGGGTTTATATATCTGTGGAATGACTGGGGTGGGGCAAAGAGCTCTCTGCTGAAGCTAGAAATACTAAAGAAATAAAGAAATACTTACATTGACCTGTGGATAAGATGACCCAGGTATTTTGAGTTGATTTTTTGATTAAAGTATTTAGACTTATACATGAAAATAGAAGGTGTTGTGACTTTGTGCTGTTGCAGGTGGAGGTTTGACACACTTTCTTCTGAAGCATCACTGAGAATCTCAGAGTTATTGTTTCATAGAAAGGAACAGTGGGACTAATATTTCATAGCACTCTTGAAGCAATATTGAAATATTGTGATTGACTGTAGTGGGGACTATAAAGTGCATTACCATGAGCTCTTCTGTAAAGAATTCCTGTTTTGCACTCACTTTACTATATTTACAATTGCTTTCCTGAACTCATTCTTGCAATTGTTCTTGAAATGCACTTTAAGTGCATTTTACTTTTTTATTAGATATGCTGGAAAACTTTGCTGAGTTCAGCAGGAAAGTTCAAGCAACATTCATTTCATCACAAGATGATCGGATTTCTCTGGGACTGAAGTGTTAGTACAATTGAAGATATGTTAAATGTGGGTTTTAAAATGAGATGTCACAGAATAACCTGAGACCTCTTTTTATAATCACCAGCTACCAGATTTTTCTCTTCTATGATGTTCATGCTTAAATGTGCTTCACAGGAGCGTTCACTCGGTTTAGTTTGGTCAGAAGCCAAGTGTCTTCACACCTTTCAGGAATACAAAGAACAAAAAGCCAAATAATAGAAGCGATAAAATGTGTATATACTAGCCTGCTGACAGCTACATCTGGATTACCTCTATTTAAATTGAGTATGGCATGTCCAGTACATCTCAATATATATGACAGATGATTTTCATTAAAGCATTTCATCATTAAATTAGTAGACTAAGAGGCAAATTCATCAATGTTTAATGTCCCAATTACATGAATAAGTGTAACACAGAGAAAGTTCATGATGTTCTTCTCCCACTAAATGTAAAATATACAAAACTGTGCAATTCATCACTTTGATGTTACACGTGCTGCCTAGAACTACTTCCCTCTTTTAATTATGATAAGTATATGAAGGAAAATTAGTGCTAAAAAGATCTGGATATTTATTGACCAAAATTTGCCATCTGTGCTGAGAGGAGGGAGATTATTGACCCATTCCCATCTGTGTCTTCCATCCACAAAGCAATATTTGCATAATGATTCAGAATTCTGTGTCGTACTACATAAGTAAAAGTTAACAAAGTAGATGTGGCCCAGGACTTCACTTATTTAGCAGAAACTTTGATACCACAGATAGACATAACATAAGAATGGAGATAGGTCCCTACACCCCCCCCCCCAAAAAATAAGCATTCCATGTGTTTCAGTAAAAGGCTTCTTTTTGTAAAACTAATAATGTGTCAAATAAAACAACCATGCCTTTAATTAGTGAACAAAAACTTGCATTTTCTAAATACCACTTGAAAGCTTATTTCAAATGAATCCCAAGCATATTTTTTTCTTTTAACAACCTTCACTTTGCTTGATGACTTATGGGTCTATACTTTGTTAAGATGCAAGGGTAGCTGGGAAGACTGGCTAACCTGCTTTCCCCTTTTCCTTCTGTTTTGTTCTTCACTCATGCTCAGTAAGCAATTTTGGAAATAGGTGGTTTTCTCACAGACATGATTATAGAGTAGGCCTGCACAACCTGTCGTCCTCCAGATGTTTGGGCCCCCCAACTCTTAGAAGCCTTAGTCAGCTTGTTCAATGGCCAGGAATTCTGAGAACTGAAGTCCAAAACACCTGGAGAACTGCAGGTTCCGCAGGCTTGCTATAGAGGATAGAATTATCTATGCTAGCATAAAACTCCTTTCTTTCCCATGTTGGATATTTTTGAGTCATTTGTTGAAAGCTGAAAGTCTGTCTTTATCCAGCCCTTCTTCACCAGCCAGTGCGGAAAAAGTAATTCCAGCTGGATAGAAGAAAAGACAGGAGAGGAGTCCCATAAAGAGATTTTGTAAAAGCAGGCTTCTTTTAGGAGATATTGATAATTGATCTATATTGCCTTGCCTTGTTATCCGATGAATAAGGGCAACACTACACATTCTGTTATATCACATTTCCATGTGTATTTCAAAGTTACCAGTGAGTAAAGGTCTCCATCAAGGTGATGGTTTTTAAATCTGCCTTAGAGTGTAGAATGCAAATCCTCCTCACCTCCTACTATATGCTGTTTGGCATTAATGGAAAGTTGCCATTCATCCCAGTGCCCTATTGCATTTTGGGAAATTTCCATTGGCATTACAGCATTGCACAAAAGGGCAGGCTTTTCCCTGTCCCACACTGTATAGTCTGGTTTTGCTTCTTGATCTGCTTTTCTGTTCTTTAGCTATTATTTCTAATAATGGGTGTGGTGGGGTGGAAATAGAACAGGCATAGAAAGAACTGCCCATTTAACATAACATACATGCAGAGCTTGGAAACCGATTCCTTTGGATTCTGGCTCCCTGATCCCCAAACCAACATGCCTATTCCCATTTAAGATATCGACCATATTAGTATGCTGTTTTGCTTGTTATTGTCTAGAAATGTACAATTTCCAATCTCTGTGGTCTCTAACCTAGACACAACAGGGATTAATGAACCGAACCACATCCTAGCAACACAAGAGTGTGCGAGTATTTAGGAAAACGTAGACGTTTCCATCACAGAAAATGGCAGTAGGTTGGCTGTTAGAGAAAGTGGTGGAAAGGGCATTTTAAAATGACAATATCTTAAGTCAGTCACAAAGCTATGCCATACATCTTTACCAGGTTCAGTTTAGTGGGACTTAACTGTCATGAAATTGCTGTTACATCTTTAAAAGCCTGTCCCCTCTCCTCCTCCTTTTTCTCTTAGCTGCCGTGCAAAACCAGTCATCTATAAATACCTTGTGTCCCACAACTGACTGTTCCATTATGCTTTTAATTCTGCACCTTGGCCTGCCTCTCAAGGCTACTAAAATGTAAAACTTTAGATGTCACTTTAGTGCTTCTGGGAAGCAATATTTCAATCTCTAGTTGCCTTAAATTGGACTGTTTCCTTCTATTGCATGGCACAATCAGAAAGTGCTCCTTCACCCATTAGCCGGGCATTTTCAATACCAGCTAGCATTTTCTCCACAGGGAACTAAAATATATCAAAAATGGGGGCAGCCAAGCAATGATAAGAGTAGACTTTTTTGTTTAGACAGTTCCATGGATCAATATTAAACCCGTTTGTGGTTTCCCTGCAGAGACGGTATTTATTTCATTGTGACAAGAAGAGGATAAAAGGCAACCTATGTAGTATAAAATCTTTAAAAATAGACTTTGCTCATACCTTCTATAGTAAGACTTGCTTTCATGTTTGGACTTGTTTTCTACCATTTGTCCTTAGTATACTTGCAGGCAGTCTTCGATTTGCCCATAAGTTCCTGGAGTAATCAGTGTTCAAAGGAGTAGTAACAGCAGCAGAGGGAAGTCGTGGCTTTAAAAACATCTTGTATCTGGTAATCTCTATCCTTGTTACTTTTCACTGCACACGACAACTTGTTGACCACATCTCTACTTTGATTTTTTGTGTGTTTCCACTCATGATTTGGAGACACAGGCTGTTAGGTTTCCATCCATGCTGAGAAAGGAAGAACCTAAGCTGTAGCTCATCCTTTTGCTCTAGGCTCATCTTTTGAAAGGCAGTCCCTTGCAACGGCATCATTTTGTCACAAGTCCCACAGACTTTTCATCTGGCAAACGATGTGAGCCCCTCACAAACACACACAGACACACCTACATACGTACATATGATTTGCATCTTATCTTGGGACTCAACAGGGCTAATACTAAAAAGAACAAAACTAGTATGAGTCAAAATATAGCACAGATGAATGAAAGCTACTTTTAAAGCAGTTAAAAACACATCAGCTGAAATGGGAAAGGATAGAAGTAAAACAAAAGACAGCAGGAGCATGGATTAAAAGTCCCTGTCCCTCAGCAACCCAGACAAAGTGCCAAGGGCTTGCCTGAATGAAAAGGTCTTTGCCTGCCTGCAGAAGAACAAAAGCAGAAAGCTGTATAGCCTTCATCGATATGTCTGGAACATAAAAATCTAGCTGTAGCCCATGTAAAAACATCCCCACTCGCTGTTCTTATTCATTCATTCATTCATTCATTCATCCATTCAAACATTTATTATATCATTCATTATATCCAAAGATCTCAGAATAGTGTACTGTGTATCTATTTAAAATAATAAATAACAATAAGTAAAAAGTTGAGTATCCCTTATCTGAAATA
Organism: Anolis sagrei; assembly: GCF_037176765.1. NCBI lineage: Eukaryota > Metazoa > Chordata > Lepidosauria > Squamata > Anolidae > Anolis > Anolis sagrei. The sequence goes on from NC_090022.1 coordinate 44,917,244, forward strand.
CCTGGGACCAGAACTATTCTGTTTCAGATTTTGCAATACCATACACATGCATAATGACATATATTGGAGATGGGAACCAAATCAATACCCCAAATTCATTCATATTTCATATGTATCTTATATGCATAGCCTGACAATACTTTTATACATAATATTTCTATTAAACTTGTGCATGATCCAAAGTTTGTGTATATTGACTTATTACAAAGCAAAATTGTTCACTATCTAACTGTGTGGACAGTTTTGGATTCTGGCATATCTTGTATTTAGGAATTCCAAATAAGGGGTGCTTGGCTTCACAGTGAATGAAGTGACAGCACCCCCCCCCCCCATGACCAGAATCGAGCGTGACACCCAGCTCCAAAGTTGGAAATGCCAAAATACCTCTGTCTCTCTGTATGTCTTGTATGTCTTAAAAACAGCATTGAATGTTTGCCATGTATGTGTACATTGTGATCCACCCTGAGTCCCGTTTGGGGTAAAAAAGATGCTGTAAATAAATAAATAAATATTAAATAATTTGAATCTCAATCAAGAGAGAAAAGTGGAATGTTATTATGAATAACTTAAGACCAAACAATTTAAAATAAAACAGGCTGTGGCACATGTACAGTAGATAAAATCAATTAGGGCTACAGTGGCTTAAATATGTACAAAGCCTGGCTTTGACATGGCAATGTCATGACGCACAGGTCCCAGCTGGGTCTCAAGGAGGCTATTCCATAGCCAAGGTATTACGTCCAAGAAGGCCCTCTCCCATCTTCTCCAGGGCTGGGACACATAGGAGAGACTTTCCACCAGACTTGGGGACAAGTGAAAATAGCAACAACCACTCCCTCAAGCATTATGGGTTTTACTTTAAAAAAAAAAAAAAAAGCGGAGTTATGTTTGACAGAACCAAACCAGTTTGGGTGATTTCTTTCACTTGATTGCCATTTTTGTGTGTATAATCCTGGCAGTTGACGATAAGGTGTTTTTGTGTAATCTGAGCTGGATCCCAGTGAAAAGGCTATCATTTCACAACTTTTAAAAGTTGTGGATGAGGACAAAAATGCCCTTCTTTGCTTTTCTAGCATGCAGCTACAAAAAGAAAAGAAAAGAAAGAAGGGAAGGAAGGCAATCTAACAAGCTTTGCCAACTTGTATTGTGATTGTCAGCCTAATCTTTCTTTTTCAGCACAAGTGAATTATTTTTACAAACACAATGGCTTGTTTTCCTTTATAAATTACCTGTAGATCAAACCAATCTCTAATGGCAAAAAAGATAGGCTGCCTTCCCTTGAACATGTTCTTATTCTCATGGCAGTCTTCAACTCCTATGACTGCTATTCCCCACTGCCAGGTTATTGTTTAGCTTCCATGGTTGCTGTCCATTCCTAGTTTACATGGGCTTTGCTATCATTGTAACCTGACTCAATTGCAGAATTTAATCTATTCTGTAATAGGCTGCAGAGAACCTCAAAAAGCTACTTTTTTTGAACTGCATTTCTCCAAATAGCCACTTAAGTATCTTGGCAACCTCCAGATGTTTTGGTCTAGGACTCTCATAAGTCTAAACCAGCATAGCAAGCCACAGTTGAATTACCAGTAAAAAACATCTGGAAAGCATCTGCTTGTCTAGCCTAGGGAATAAAAATAGATATCTCTTTGCTGAAGAGAAGAGAAAATGCATACTTCTCTAACAAGGGAAATTAGGTCACAAATAAATCAGCAGCTACCTAGGCTCAAAGATATAATCTTATTCCATCTCTTGTAAATTCTTTTCCAAATCATTTGATGTATGTTTAAGCATTCATGGTTTGGAATTCTATTAGGTACTCCTTGCTCACCAATATGTAGAATGGTGATTCAACACTGGGGCCCCATCTACACTGCTATATAATGCGGTTTCATAATGTTCTTTAACTATATTGAGTTGAGTTATATGTCAGGGTAGACTCATACTATGCAATTCAATACAGTTAAACTGCATTATGAATGTGCATCATATGGCAGTGTAGGAAGGTCCATAGGTAAATCCAGTTGGTTCAGTAGGTCTGCTCTAATCAAGCCTCACAAGTCACAATTAGATCTAGACCTAGTTCCTCTAGAATCTAGGTTTGTTAGTGGATATCATATGTTTTGGTTGGTTGGTTGTGAGTGATATAAACCATGTTTGCTTTCTTATGATAGTCAGTTGAAGGAAACAGAATTCTGACCATGACTGGTGCTTTGCTGTGTTTGTGTGTGTGTGTGTGTGTGTGTGTGTGTATATATATATATATATATATATAGAGAGAGAGAGAGAGAGAGAGAGAGAGAGAGAGGCATGCAGTTCATGCAACTACCTTAAGTGTGTTTTATTTACCTGCAGTGTATAATGAATGCATCACTACACAATTTTATACTTGAAAGATGCAACAAATAGGTTTTACAATTGATTTCTTACTGCAAAAAATCTATGAAAAATGTGCATTTTGCAAAGACTTTTCTTGGTCATGACTTATTCTTCCCAAAGTTCACACTTGGATTTTTGTGCAGATAACAGTATTTTCTGAGGAAACAGCATTTTCTGCACAAAAAACGTTAAGAAAGCAAAATACAAACCACATCATAATGCCTCTAGGATTGGGGGTATTAGAGGCCAAGAAATGTACAACCAGTCATTGCACAAGAGGGCAAAAGATGTAGAAACAAGTAAATTGGAGTCCTTGCTATGTTCTATCTTTGTAGTATTTTTTCTGTTGGTTCCTTGCTGGAGATTAATACTCTCTGGCTTGACTTTACTGCCTTCCATGTACTTCCCCAGTCTCTCCCACCCTCTTTGTCTGTCTGATAGTCAGAAGCAGAAAACAACATCTTTTCTTCTCCAGATATGTCGTTCATGGTAATAAACTCTTGCTTTAAAAAACAGAATATGTTCTGTTGTTGATGATTCCAAACCCCAGCTTTCAAATAAGCTAAAATGATGTAGAGCACTCTCTATTCTCTGTACACAACAAGGACTGAACTCTAAAAGCAGCAGACAGTATCTCTCAAGTGATTTAATTCTGAGCATACCGTTGTGTACTATATGCTTCCACAAATAATGGAAGTTTCCAGAGACAAGACTACTAGATTTAATGTACTTTGGATGCTATAGGCAGAACATTAGAAATTTACTATGGGCTTTTTTGTGTGAGATCTGCTTTAGTTACAACCAAAGCATAGTAAAATATACTTTTGCAGATAGTACAGCCAGCCTAAAAACTACAGAATGCTAGCACTATCAACTCTTCTAACTTAACTTACAGCACACTCATTTATTTACATGTGGACATGTCTGTGTCTTGTAGAATAAGTCAGAGGAATGGATAATGCTAGCATTCTGTAGCTTTTAGGCTGGCTGTACTATCTGCAAAAGGCAGCATAATATGTAGAACCCAAGATATATGCAATTGTATTTCTGAAAGATGTCGTTTTAAATTTAATCCACAACACAATTCCTTCTTTATAGTAATTATAGGCTTTCCCAATAACTGCTATACTTAACCCTTTATTCTTACTATAGTTGGACAAAAAGCATTAAAAAGGATTAAGATGTTATATAGTTTCATGCCTTTGTCTGTGATTGCTGTCCAAGAAATCATATTGAATTAGCTTTGCAAGCCATTTCCTTTGTTAGAAATGTGCTGATTTCTCTTAAATATAGAGCCTTTTACCTGTACATTTTAAAACCTTTTGTTTGTGCATTCATTTATTTCAATACCTATAAGGTGGATGATTTACTAAGACACTAAAATGGCACAACTAGTGCAGTTCCTCAAATGATAGTCTTCCTTCACATTCACAGGCGCTTTGATGCTTTATCAACTATTTTTGCAACAGTTGTTTGCTCTGCATTACTTTCTCCAAAAGACATTGATTAGTCTTTATTAGCAGTTTCTTTTTCAGAAGAAGAACATACAGAAAAGAAAATGCAAGGAGCTATGATGAGATGTAATCTCAGGCAGATGGCTGAGAGCTGCAAAACAAATTTCCCTCTGGCAGTAAATGGGAGAGGGAGCCTGTGGTGCGCGGCTTTTGGAAGCAAGGTCCTGTTTGAAATGAACAGATTAATTGGGAACATAATGATGTATAAAACAGCCCCAGGTTAGCTCAGGAATACTTGAGGATATGTGTTGCAAAATTCAAGCCAATTTAGCATCTATTATATCTTTGCAGGAGTGATGGGTGAATATGAGCCAAAAATTGAAGTTCAATTCCCAGAAATGGTTCCATCTGCAAAAGGAACAACTGTGAGGCTGGAGTGTTTTGCACTGGGAAAGTAAGTTTTTTACCTTTCACTCATTCAAAAGAATGGGATTTGTTTGCAAAGGTCATGCCATAAACCACATTGGGGCTTTGTTGTTTTGCACAACCTCCATTCATCCTGGTGCAGTTGGACTCCTGGGCTTTCAGGGCGGGGTTATGTCCATGTGCTATGGATTATTCATTTTGAAGCATAATGGGGTGCCTATGTACATTATTACTGAAATGAAGTTTCCTTTGATCATATTTGTTTCCAATTCTTTGTGCAAATTGGTTCGTGAACATGATTGGCATTGAGACAAGTCACAGAGACTCCAGCTCTTATCATAAGAGTGGAACCTATGAGTCCCTTGCAGCTTCCATCAATTAATAAAAAGAAAAAAAGCACTGGAAGAAATGAAAATTTATATTTGCATTCCAAAGAAAAGTACTTCTTTTTGAATTAGGGGAAAGACATCTAAATCCCAAGGACAGAACTGTCAAAATACACCCAACTTCTAATTATAAGAAGTCTTTGCTTGAAGGATGATTGAAATGACTCCAAAGGCAACAGTTTGAAAAAGCAGAGAATCACTGCAAAACTTTATGTATGACTGATAAATATTCCCATATTTTAAATAAATGTTTACTGCTTTGAAGTATCACAGCCTCCCAGAACATGCCTCAAGGTCTATTGGGTCTTGACTACATTTCAATGAGTTAATGGACATATTATTGCAGAATCCTCATTACAATAAGCATTAATAATCTGAATTTGGGGGGTCTTAATTGAGTATCTATCTTTTGGTTGATAGATTGCAGTACAATTCCAAGTGGTTTCTTCTCTTTTTGTTTTTAAAAACAGCCCAGTTCCAGCAATCAGTTGGAGAAGAGCAGATGGAAAACAAATCCCCAAAAAAGCTCGGAGGCACAAATCGAGCAGCATTCTTGAAATCCCAAATTTCCAGCAGGAAGACGCCGGCCTTTATGAGTGTGTGGCTGAAAATGTGAGAGGAAGGAACATGGCTCGAGGCCAGCTGACGTTTTATGGTACCCAGATTATTTATTCACCTGTTTTTCATTATAGCTGATGCCAAAATGTGGTAAATGCTTTGTTGCAATGTCAATGTTGATTTTTCTCTTCAAATTTTGTCTTGCAAATTGGACTGCTCAGCAAGTGTAATTTTATATAAAATAAAAACCTCTGAGACAGGCATATTGATTGAGGCTGTGAAGTGAGAGCAAAATGAAAATGTATGTTGTCAGAGGTGATTGGTCCAAGTAAGATGTAAAAGATGTTGTAAAGCAATTTGCCTATTTTTCTTCTGCATTTGGCAGAAAACAACAGGCTCCTCTGATAAATCTTGGCTTATTTTGAACCATTGCTCATTAATAGAGTCCTCAGGTTTTGGCCAGTTTTTAATACAGATAATATTTTTGAACCTTAGAGGAAAGCTAAGTATACAACACATTGTTTCTGTTGTCTAAAATTGATGATATCTATACCTATCAATCTACAAGTTAGGTCTCAGCCAGGAAAGGGAACCAACTGGGTTGTTGTAGGTTTTTCAGGTTGTATGGCCATTGCCTTCAACAATACAAAGGGAATCAATTTTATTATAATTTTGTACTCTTTTGGATGCACATAAATTCTTGCTTTGGAGAGTGTGCTTTCCCTTCCCTTGGTGAAAGAGAAACCTTTTTTGTGGCACATATGGCAGTGTGATGTAATAATTTTAATGTTGTACTTGGGCACTGAGAGTCCAGGGTTTGAATACCCTCTCAGTCATAAAATTCCACTGGGTGGCCTTAGTGACATCTAAAACCAACATCAACAACAATCATAGCAACAATTATAGCAGCCCTACCACAACTGCGAGCATCTTGTCTTATAATTCTGCATGCAAGATTTCCATTCTCCTTTGCAAATGAATAATTGGAATGGAGAAGTAAACAGCTATAGCACCCCAATAACTGTACAGTCAGTGTCCTTGGTTGTGGCAATTGTGAATGTATGAGAAGTATACGCAGACCTACCAACTCCTTACGGAATATCAGTTAAGCAGATGAGAAACACAAGATCACTGCTGAGATTTATGTAAGTGTTGACTTATCCAGTTGTTTTCTCCAGCTGGAACCAGCAATTGCATTTAGGCATAGGAATGTAAATTTTGAATTATTTTGTTACAGTACAAAAAGAAATTGAAAGTTTTCCCCTACTGTGTGTGTTTTTGATGATTTTTCACATTTCAGGAACAGTCTTTTGTGCAAAAACAATTTTTATCCAAATGAAATAGTCCCCCCCCCCCCCAAATATTCTGTTTTTGTGTGAGATAGAATATGTTTGGTGGAAATACATTTTGGAGCTTTTTTAAAAAACACAATATTTCCGATCTTGCTTGAGGATAGAAAGTCTCACAGAGACAATTTATTGATAAAGTATCTTGTCAGGCTGAGATTGCCCTATTCACTCAGGACAAGAAAGTTTGCAAATATTGTTTACATTCTTTACTATAGTTCCTAGGCTAAAATGCTTTACACTTCTCACAAGAAGAAATGTCATACAGTGAAAAATGTTGTGTTTCTGTGTGTGTGTTTTATATAGCAAAATAAAACTTTATACAGTACACCTTTGGCATACCGTTTTGGTTCCAGGACCACTATAGATACCAAAATCCTTGGATGCTCAAGTCCCATTGCATATAGTAGCATAGTAAAATGGTGTTCTTTATGTAAAATGGCAAAATGAAGGTTGCTTTGTCTTAGAAAATGTTCAAACAATCGATGGTGGAATTTATGATTACAGAATCCCTGAATATGGAAGGGGGCTGTATATATAAATAGTATCTTCCTGCTTCGGACTTTGTAAGAGCAGTCTGTCAGGACAATCCCTGCCATGTATCAATTTGCTTCTACTCAAACATGAAATGTGGATGCATGAAAGCAAGAATTTGAATACTTACTTACTTACTTATTTACTTAGGCGATCCCTCGTTGGACGAGTAAGATGGTCTTCCATTATGGATTTCCTTGTGGGTCCGTATGTGGCTGTGGAGCCCTATTCTTGCTCTGCATCTTCTTCCACAGTGAGGGCATTGGTTTCCAGGTGGAAGGCGGTCCCGGTCGGGGTTGGCTTGACGCGCCTTCCTCCTGGCACGTTTTTCTCTTTCACCCTCCACTCGTGCCTCCTCAAATTCTGCAGCACTGCTGGTCACAGCTGTCCTCCAGCTGGAGCGCTCAAGGGCCAGGGCTTCCCAGTTCTCAGTGTCTATGCCAGAGTTTTTAAGGTTGGCTTTGAGCCCATCTTTAAATCTCTTTTCCTGTCCACCAACGTTCCGTTTTCCGTTCTTAAGTTTGGAGTAGAGCAACTGCTTTGGGAGACGGTGGTCAGGCATCCGGACAACGTGGCCGGTCCAGCGGAGTTGATGTTGGAGGACCATCGCTTCAATGCTGGTGGTCTTTGCTTCTTCCAGCACACTGACGTTTGTCCGCTTGTCTTCCCAGGAGATTTGCAGGATTTTCCGGAGGCAGCGCTGATGGAAACGTTCCAGGAGCTGCATGTGACGTCTGTAGACAGTCCACGTCTCACAGGCATATAGCAGGGTTGGGAGGACAATAGCTTTATAGACAAGCACCTTGGTCTCCCTACGGATGTCCCGGTCCTCAAACACTCTCTGCTTCATTCTGGAAAATGCTGCACTTGCAGAGCTCAGGCGGTGTTGTATTTTGGCGTCGATGTTGACTTTGGTGGAGAGGTGGCTGCCAAGGTAGCGGAAATGGTCCACATTTTCTAATGTTACACCATTAAGCTGTATTACTGGCATTGGAGAGGGATTGGCTGGTGACTGCTGGAACAGCACCTTAGTTTTCTCAATGTTCAGTGACAGGCCGAGCTTCTCATATGCTTCTGCGAAGGTGTTTGGAGTGGCTTGTAGATCTTCTTCTGAATGTGCACAGACGACATTGTCATCAGCATACTGGAGTTCTATAACAGCTGTTGTTGTAACCTTGGTTTTGGCTTTCAGTCTGCTGAGGTTGAATAGCTTGCCATCTGTCCGATAGATTATTTCCACTCCGGTGGGAAGCTTCCCATCAACAAGGTGAAGTATCATAGCGATGAAGATGGAGAATAGAGTTGGGGCAATAACACATCCCTGTTTGACACCCGATTCCACCTTAAATGGGTCACTTTGGGAGCCACTGCTGTCCAAAACTGTTGCCATCATGTCATCATGGAGGAGCCGCAGGATGTTCACAAATTTGTTAGGGCACCTGATTTTGTGGAGGATGGTCCAGAGAGCGCTGCGATTCACTGTGTCGAATGCCTTTGCAAGGTCGATGAATGCCATGTACAGAGGTGGTTTTGTTCCCTGCATTTTTCTTGGAGCTGTCGTGCAGTGAAGATCATGTCCACTGTTCCTCTGGAGGGGCGGAAGCCATTCTGAGATTCTGGGAGGGTGTCTTCTGAGAGGGGCAGAAGGCGGTTTGCAAGGATTCTTGTGAGGATTTTCCCAGTGGAGGTTAGAAGGGAGATACCTCAATAGTTTCCGCAGTCTGTTCTTTCCTCTTTTTTGAAGAGGGTGATGATGGTGGCGTCCTTGAAATCTGCTGGGATTTTCTTGGTCACCCACACTTTTTCTATGAGCTGGTGGAGTTGGTGTGTCAGCTCAGGTCCTCCCTCTTTAAAGATTTCAGCAGGGATCCCATCTGGTCCACTGGCTTTGTTATTCTTCTGTTGGCTGATGGCATTGCTGACTTCTTCCAGACTAGGCAGTGCTGCAAGCTCATCCCTGGTTTGTTGTTGTGGGATTTGTGAGAGGACCTCTTTGGCCACATTGGAGCTGCGGTTCAGGAGGCTTTGGTAGTGTTCTTTCCAACGTAGTGCAATTGAGTTTTGGTCTTTCAGGAGTTTGGTTCCATCTGATGAGCGTAGAGGCTGTATGCCATGGTTTCTTGGTCCGTAGATGACCTTTGTGGCTTTGAAAAATCCCTGAGCATTATGGGTATCTGCCAGGTGTTGGATTTCTTCAGCCTTCTTTGTCCACCAGATGTTCTTGAGTTCTCTTGTCCTTCTTTGGACCTCAGCTTTTGCACTGGCATAGATCTTTTTCTTAGCAGCACAGTTGATGTCTCTCTGCCATGCTTGGAAGGCTTTCCTTTTCTTTTCAATTAACTGTTGGATCTCGATGTCATTTTCATCAAACCAGTCTTGATGTTTCTTGGCTTGGTATCCAATAGATTCTTCGCGAGCTTGGATGATGGAAGTCTTCAGTTTGTTCCAATGTTCCTCGACATTTTCGGGGTGTACTGTGGGTAGATGGTCCTTGAGTGCTGTTTGGAGATGGGCTCGCCTGGAGGGCTCCTGAAGGGCTTGGGTGTTCATTTTGCGCCTTGTCTTCCTTCCTTGGAGTCTGCGCTTGGGAGCGATCTTGATAGCCATCGAGGATCGAATTAGCCTGTGGTCAGTCCAGCAGTCATCAGCACCTGTCATGGCTCTTGTGAGGAGCACGTCACGGCGGTCTCTGGCGCGTGTGATTACATAGTCTAAGAGGTGCCAATGCTTTGACCGGGGGGTGCTTCCATGATGCTTGAACTTGTTTTTTTGGCGGAAGAGCGTGTTGGTGATGACAGGGTTGTGCTCCGCACATTTGGTGAGAAGCAGGATGCCATTTGAGTTGCTGTTTCCAATCCCGTCTTTTCCTATGGTCCCTGGCCACAGGTCGAAGTCTCGCCCGACTCTTGCATTAAAGTCCCCCAGGAGGATGATTTTGTCCTCCTTACGTATCCCCGATAGGACGGTGTCCAGCTGACAGTAGAATTTCTCCTTGATGTCTTCGTCAGCATCTAGTGTTGGTGCATAGGCACTTATGATGATTGCCCGTTGGTTTTTGGCAAGATCGATTCGGAAGGTTGAGAGTCGTTCGTTGATGCCAGTGGGTGCTTCGGAGAGATGTTTCATCAGATCATTTCTGATGGCAAAGCCAACTCCGTGCATTCTTTGGTCTTTTTCGGGCAGTCCCTTCCAGAAGAAGGTGTAGCCTCCTTTTTCTTCCTTCAGCTGTCCCTCTCCTGCTCTCCGGGTCTCCTGAAGGGCTGCTATGTCGATGTTGAAGCGTCCCAGCTCCCTTGCAATGATGGCAGTTCTGCGTTCGGGGCGTTCACTGCCACTGTTGTCCATCAGAGTCCGTACGTTCCACGTACCAAAGTTCATTTTCCTTTTTTGGCCGCAGGGTGGTGACCCCACTGGACGTGGCAGTCCAGTCAGGGATAAGTGAGGCAGACTATGTTTAGGGCACCTTTTCTAGCCCCCTCCCCATGTGGGGTGAGCAGAGTGGGTCCTCAAAAGGGCTGCTCAGTCGCGGATACAGCTGCCGAACTACTCAACTGCCTCGGACCTTGAGGTAGAACGACTGAGTCCGTACCCACCGCCCATGTGCCAGTCTGTTACTAGGGGCTTCCAGATTTCACAGTCCTGCCCCCGTCGCCACTTGCTGATCGCCATGGGACTTTGGTTGCTTGGTTTTTATTTTCTTTGGAAGACGCCTGTGCATGGGTTTTTTTAATGTGTGGAGGTCAGTGCACAACTGATCAACACACAGACTTCACAGAGTGAGGTTCCACTGGTGATGTAGTTTAACACAATGACCGTGGCTTCTCAGTCTGTTGCAGCCTTCTTTCGCCTTCGCAGCCGTTGTAACATGTACCATGTTATCCTCCGCCTGCTCCGCCGTTGAGGTCTTTGGGTCTTCGGACTGTGCTTGGTCTGGAACCTCCCCCGCGGCCACTCCTGGGAGTGCACGACTCCAGTTGTTGTGCCTACAGGTTCATCGGAACGCGCAAGCCCCCTCACCAGGACAAGGTGATAGCCCATCGAGGGGGAAGAATTTGAATAGGAATGTAATGACAAGATTTGGAGAAGCTCCCTTTCTAGTGGCTAAATTGCTTGGGACCAGAATATTAATGAAGAATAACTATTCTAGGTCCTTCCCATGGGCAGTTCTACATGGACTTGTCTGCCTTGAAATGGGAGGAACTGGCTAATCATGGATGATAACTTGTGACCAAATATGATTGGCTTCCATGGGTAGAGTCTTGGTGGTGGATCCAAAAATGACTGTGAAGACCTTTTCTGGATATATCTTTTACAATGATATAGATTTCCAGATAGAAGACAGTTATGACAAGAATTAGCTTGATGTGTCTTCATCTTGGCACATTTCTTCCTTTCAGCCTCCTCTCTTCATGCCTCTTCAAAATCCATTGCACCACTGACCTCTAGTTACAATGCTGAAGTGCCCAGTTGTTGGTGTTTATACCACATTTTAAAGTTAGCTTTAACATCATCTTTACATCTTTTTTGTTGTCCATTGACATTTCATTTTCCATTCTTAAATTGAAAATAAAGTAAGTGCTTTGGGTGAAGGTGACTGGACATGTGAACAATATGGCCAGTTCAGCAAAGTTGATGGTGGAGAATCATTGTTTCAATGCTAATTGTCTTTGCTTCTTCCGGAATGCCAAAGTTTGTCTGCCTGTCTTCCCAAGAGATTTGCAGGATTTTTCAAAGACAGTGTTGATGGAATCATTCCAGAAGTTTAGAATGGTGTTTCTAGACAGTCCATGTCTAGAATAGAGTTGGAAGGACAATAATTTGATAAACAAGCATCTTAGTATTTCTACAAATGCCCCAGCCCTTGAACACTATGTTTCATTTTTAAAAATCCTATGCCCACTGTTCTGCCCCTGCAAGCTGTTTGCATGGAGGTGTCCTGATCTTACTAGGAACAGAGTTGATATGCTCAGAGGAACAGCTGATAAAGATTTTATAAAACAATAGCAAAGTTTAAATCCCAACTCCTCCTGATCTAACTGGCAAAAGTATCTTAAAATGTTGACGATTTGCTCTAACAGTGATCATTGCCTACTTGTCTGTTGTCTTTTCTACTTTGTTCTCTGTGTCTTCAGCCAAGCCACTTTGCTTACAGAACCAACTGTTCAAGAATTTAATTGTCTAACTTCTATTGCTCAACCATTGCCTCTCAACCTTGACATGGAATATTTTAGCATCTTCACTTCTCTGACTCCTCCTGGTCTAATGGCTGTCTTCCAGATATGCAGTTGAATCTTGCTGAGAGACTCTGCCCCGGAGAAGATTCTGCAAGGGAAGGGGCTAACTCTGGATCCCTCCCATAGTGGCTATTTACAACATGCTGGCTAACCTCTCCTAACTAAGGAGGAAAACAGAGGAGATTTCTGAGTGGGGCATGATACTCGCAGAGCTCAGATAGTGTTGAGAGGCCAATACTATCAAATCTATAGGGCCATAGCTTCACACTTCATCACAAATACCATACAAAGATCCATTTGCCTTGGACTTTGGTATGATATACTGTAACATTTCAAGATTAAAGGACCCATCTTTTCAAAGGCATTGTAACAGCTTCTATTGTCACTACTGGAGGTTTTTTGCTTGATTCATAGCAATCACACTATTTGTTCCTTTTATCTCCTGGCTTCTAATTATTGCTCCAAATACTGGCCTCATACTGTTCCTTTACAGTGTCTGCCTTTTTGTTTTGTCAATGTTTGGCTTGTTTAATAGCAGCAGTTACAAAAGCTGCTGTGATTCATGACACTCTCCTTTTTAAAAAGTTATTTTTCTTTATTCACATTAACAGAAGTCTGGACAACTGTAGTGAGTGCTCATTTTGTTTCTCAAATTGTTCTTTTACTTTTCCCCACTCCCTGTTGTGGAGGAACATCTTTAACCAAACATAGCACATACACTAAAAGTGAATCAATATCTATTCAAAGAACACAATACAGACAGTCCCCAAGTTATGAACAGGATAGGGTATGTAAGTTTGTTCTTCAGTTGAAATTGTATATACATTGGAACAGGTACATTTTTAAGTATGACTCTAGCCATATATTGGTCAATCGAAGTATAGGGTGGCAACCTGTGTTTAACGGGGTTACACGCCCCCTGGGGACACAAGTTCGAAGTCTGGGGATCCTCCTGGATTCAGCTCTGATGCATGATGCCCAGGTGTCAGTGGTGGCCAGGAAGTCATTCACCCAGTTAAAGCTTGTGCACCAGCTGCGACTGTACATTGAGAAGCCTGATTTGGCCATGGTGGTCCATGCCCCTCACTTCCATCACTGTCACAAGCATGGCTTGTGAAAAGGAGAGGGCCTTCTCGGTGGTGGCCCCCGACTTTGGAATACCCCCCCTCCCTTTCATAGGGATTTGAAACCCTGAATGTTCCAGCAAGCATTCAATAGTAATTAGTCCCTAGTTATATATACCCAGTCCCTAGATCTCCAGATAGTTCTCTGTTTTGCACTTCATCCACTTCCCCAGCCCTATGGTACATTATTTGCACTATCCCTTGCCCAGCCCTTTTATAGCTTGGTCATGCCCATTTTAGAAATCTTGGTCATTGTTTTTGTTGAACCTGGTCTGATGGACCTCCAATGGAATTTGTTTTATTCTGTTGTGTTTAGTCTATTTTATCTTGGTTGTTGTATTTTATGATGCTCCTATTTTAAATGTGTTTTGTCTTATGGATTGTTTTTGCTTTTATGTCTTGTGGACATTTTGTCCCATTTGTAAGCTGCCCCAAGTACCTTCAGGGAGATGGTGATAGAGTATAAGAATAAAGTTATGATTTTCATTATCATTATCATTATTAAACACACACGTGTGTGTGTGTGTGTGTGTGTGTGTGTGTGTGTGGGTGTGGGGTGATACACACACACACTTTGAATAGCATAGGGAAGGGTTGACACACCTATGGTGTTTGTTTTGCTGTCTGTGTCCCTGTTCAGAAGATTTAATCTCATTTTCTGTCCATGTGATAATTGGATTTTGAAAAATTTGGCTTGTTGTGAAAACAAAGATTGGTGACAAAGCTTCATTGGAGACCCCTTCTGAGGGGTAGATTTCTCTCACTTCCTGTTGTCTCTCCCCCATTCTTAACTATGAATCATTTGTAAGTCAGTTGTTTATAACTCAGGGACTGCCTGTATATCAAGTTATTTTCTTTCTCACTTATGTATTGTGTACTTTGAAGCCTGTTTTATCTGTCATTGTTGTCCTTTTACTAATATTATAGAACAACTTACTTATAATTGCACTGAAGGACCCATAGAGCTCACAGATATCTACTGATTCTTTATGCTCCAAAAATATTATCCAACAGGAGTGTTTGTAGGCTCTATGGGTCCTTCAGTGCAATTCAGTGGTATGTTTCCATCCCAAATATAGTCAAAATGGATGGACTTTGGAACATGGTGACTATGGTTCCAGCCATCTGATCAATGAATAATTCAACCCAGGGGTTCTGGCTTATTTTTCAACTAAAATTTCTAGAACTTACATAAGTTTGTAGGGTATATCCTGATAAGAGAATCAGCTTGGTGTAGTGGTTAGAATGTTGGACTACAACTGTGAAGACCAGGATTCAAAGCCCCACTTGGCCATGGAAACCCATTAGGTGATCTTGGGCAAGTCTCATTCTTTCAGCCTCAGATGAAGACAAAAGGAAAACCCCTCCGAACAAACTGGGCAAAGAAAACTCTGTGATAGGTCACCTTAGAGCCACCATCAGTAGAAAATAATGTGAAAGTAAAAAAAACTCAGCATTTCATGTTGCTTGGCATACTTTGAATATCACAATTTATTCTAGATTATCATTGTTTGAGATATTTATTTACAACACTTTTACTAAACGTATCAGGGCAGTTTAGTTCTCTTTTTAACATAGTCTCCAAATAATTAGATACGGTTGCTACAATCCATTTATAAGTCTCTTTTGCCCTGTTGATTTCCATCTTTTTCTGTCTCTTTCCCTACACATGCCTTCTTGCTTGTAATTTGTTTTCGAGTTTCTCCTATGGATTCATTATCTGTTATTTCCTCTGTGCCTTAGAAACATGTCATGTAGGCCAGAAAGGAATAATATTGCCTGCATCTTTTAAAACTGGCAATGTAACCAGATAGATTTTCAGTTGCATCTCAATGTAGACTGTATCCCTGAAGTTCTTTTAAAGTTAATACTGCCTAAAGACGTAGTCTCATATTTTATCCAGATTATAAATGCATAATTAGTAATGTTCTGTGCTTATGAATAACTTTATTTTCTCTTTTTCAGTATGAAAAACCCATTTGCTTTATATCTATAAAACCATGAAAATGGTTTCTACCTCTCATCAAAATAATCTTTCTGAATCTGTCATTGTGAAAACTACTTGTCACAATAGCTCATTAATACTTTACATAATGCCAAATAATATTTAAGTAGTGAAACTGAATGGTAACTTCTTCAATCATTTGTTTTGTTTTTTAAGGTAGCAAGTATAATTTGGTAGTGGGCTAGGGAATGGTAATTTTTTTCTCCCAAATTGTTTCAACTCAGCTAAAAGTTTGCAGTCAAAGAAAGGAACACTCCAAAGTATTTGATACATAAAACCAACTTGTCACTTACTTGCAGCCTTTCTCTGTGAAATGTTCTATCATAATGCATCCCTAGAGATTAAAATCTGACTCTAACAGTCTTACTCTGTTAAACTAAGTTATCTGCTTCTGTGAATAGTGAGGAATGAAAAGGAAGAAAAATTCAAATTTGCCTTCTTGCTGCAGATAAACCAGACAATCTCCTTTTTGTCAACTATATTATTCAGCACATGATAAAGTTGTTTACCGAGAGTTATATATTTATTAAATATTGTTGCTATGCTGACTCTGATTTTCTTCTGTACTTTTTAACAAATTCTGAGCTTTAATATCAAGAGGCATTTAAGTGCCTCCTGAACCGGTGCCTGGCCGCTGTGACGGTCTGGATGAGGGCGAACAAATTGAAATTGAATCCAGACAAGACAGAGGTACTCCTGGTCAGTCGCAAGGCCGAACAGGGCATAGGGTTACAGCCTGTGTTGGATGGGGCCACACTCCCCCTGAAGACGCAGGTTCACAGCTTGGGAGTGATCCTGGACTCATCGCTGAGCCTGGAACCCCAGGTTTCGGCGGTGACCAGGGGAGCATTTGCACAGCTAAAGCTTGTGCGCCAGCTGCGCCCATACCTTGGGAAGTCTGACTTGGCCACGGTAGTCCACGCTCTGGTTACATCCCGTTTAGACTACTGCAACGCTCTCTACGTGGGGTTGCCTTTGAAGACAGCTCGGAAGCTCCAACTAGTCCAACGCTCGGCAGCCATGATTTTAACAGGAGCGGAGCGCAGGGAGCATACAACCCCCCTGTTGCGCCAACTCCACTGGCTACCGATCTGCTACCGGGCTGAATTCAAAGTGCTGGCGTTGGCCTTTAAAGCCCTAAACATTTCCGGCCCAAGCTACCTATCTGACTGCATCTCTGCCTATGAACCCACCAGGAGTTTGAGATCTTCCGGGGAGACCCTGCTCTCGATCCCGCCTGCTTCTCAAGCTCGGCTGGCGGGGACGAGAGATAGGGCCTTTTCTGTGGTGGCCCCCCGGCTTTGGAACACCCTCCCCATAGAGGTACGATCAGCCCCTTCGCTGATGGTGTTTCGGAAAAGATTGAAGACATGGATGTTTAAACAAGCATTCGGTTAATCCGTTGTAACGAATTGTGATGACTAAGGATTGGTTATACACGGACGATGAATTTTGGATTACGATTCCAGTTATGAGATGCATAGGATTGTTATTGGTGGCCCAATAATTTGTACTGTATATGTGTTTTATGCTTTTAACTGAATATTGTTTTTTAAATGTTGTAAACCGCAATGAGTCGCCGATTTAGGCTGAGATATTAGCGGTATACAAGTGCATTAATAATAATAATAATAATAATAATAATAATAATAATAATAATATTTATTTATTTATCGTGTCAGGAGCAAACCAAAACTCTTGTATTGCATTAAAAACAAACAAACAAAACACAAAGTTTGCAGAATTGGTATTCTATTAAGTGTCCTTTGACCAGTAGCTGCCCACTTGGAGTGCCTCTGGTGTTGCTGCAAGAAAGTCCTCCATTGTGCATGAGGCAGGGCTCAGGTTGCATTGAAGTAGGTATTCTGTGGTTTGCTCTTCTCCATGTCATCGATTCCACTTTGTAGCCCCATTTCTTAAGATTGGTTCTGCATCTTGTGGTGCCAGAGTGCAGTCTGTTCAGTGCCTTCCAAGTTGCCCAGTTTTCTGTGTGCCCAGGAGGGAGTTTCTCATTTGGTACCAGGCATTGATTGAGGTTCTGGGTTTGAGCCTGCCACTTTTAGACTCTCACTTGCTGGGTTGTTCAAGCGAGTGTCTCTGTAGATCTTAGAAAACTGTTTCTTCATTTAAGTCGCTGATCCCCAAACAGGAGGTGGGTCGGAGATGTCACTGCCTTGGTCTTTTCACTATTGGTTGCTACTCCCCAGCAACGATCAGGTGATACAAAACCGGCTAAACAGTGTAATTTCTCCAGTGGTGTAGGGCACCGACACCCCTTGATATTGTGTCATGTCTCATTAAGAGCCACATCCACTGTTTTAGCGTGGTGAGATGTGTTCCTGGATACGCATACTCAGCAGCAGAGTAGCATAGCTCAAGGGCAGATGTCTTCACTGTATCTGGTTGTGATCCCCTCTGTTGTACCAGTCAGCTTTCGTATGATATTGTTTCAAGTGCCCACTTTTTGCTTGATATTCAGGCAGTGCTTCTTGTAGGTCAGGGTAACTCCCAGGTATTTGGGTGTGCTGCAATGCTCCAGTGGGATTCCTTCCCAGGTGATCCTCAGAGCTCGGGATGCTTGTCTGTTCTTAAGATGAAAAGCACATGTCTGTGTTTTAGATGGATTAGGAATCAGCTGGTTTTCCCTGTAATAGGCAGTAAGAGCACCTAGACCTTCGGAGAGCTTCTGTTCAACCATCTCAAAGATCCCTGCTTGAGTGGTAATGGCACGATCATCAGCATAGTGCCTCATGTGCAATGCCGTTAAACCAGTTAATTCAAGGGTAATAATTTTAGCTTCTCTTCCTCACCTCATTTGTCCAATTGTCATGGTGTAGCCAACTTAGAAAACACTGCTGTTCATAGAGCTGCTTCTATGAACAGAGACTCGCTATATCACTGCGGGTTCCAACCCCAAAAGGGGTTCCCTTAAGCTCAATGTTGGAGCCATCAAAATTGACAATAGAAACAGGTTTCTGGATGCCACTCATTTACACAAATTTGTTTTTTTTTTCATTTATTGTGATATATGAGAAAAAAACAACAACATAAAATCTTCAAGATTCACCAGTCACAATATTGTGAAAGCCATCCACTGCATGGCTTATCAGCTTCCTCCCAGTCAACTCAAATCAAAGAAAAGCTTCATGAGAACCACCAGTCCTCTTAATGTTCCCCCAGCAACAGCGAGAGTATCCTTCTGGGAAGCTAAACCAGGAAATCCCAATTGGATGGCCCTCCATGAGGGTTTGCCTCCAGGGGCAAACCAAGAATGGGTGACTTGAAAGTCTGTGAACAGACTCAGAAGTGGAGTGGGCAACTCAAAAGACAACCTGGCAAAATGGCACTGCCAAAAGCATCCTCCGCCTTCCACGACAGACAACTCTGCACCTGTATTCTTGTCCACAATGCCCTGCCTCATGCACAGAGAAATAATTGTTTGAGGCTACAAACAATGCGGTCACTGTTGCCCATTTTTGGTCAAAAGATATTTAGCCACTTGTGCTCCTTCTCTTTTTATCAGTTTTTTTTTGTTTCTTTGTATTGCATAGATTGTATCCCACTCACAAGTAGCCACATGACGTACATCAAGAGGTAGATAACTGCCTACTAACCTGTAGGCAATTCAGTGCAAACCATCAGAGCAGTCAAGTGTTTATTTCCAACACTAATACAAAGATAGTGCTCTTTGGGAGAAAGGAGGGTTTCCCAAAACTTTGGACAATAATTAGTGAATTGTCATAGGGAGATACGTAAACGTTAGCGCTGTCATGTAAACCCCTATTAACAAGTATGTTCTACTTTGCGTCAGTTTTAATGAGTAAGACTTCCAAATATCCTCATATGTAAAAGGAGTCAACTGCCTAGCTAAACCGTGTTCTATAAAAGGCATTGATAATCCTTTTTGCATTGGAGCTGCATCGCATTTTAAAATTTGACAGCCAGGCCAGGCCAGGAGGGAAGGGGGCACGCACTGAGGGGGGTGTTGAATAGTGGTAGATTGGGAGGGGGAGAGATTTCTTGTGTTTGATGTCCACTTTAACTGATATGACTCAGGGATAAGGAATCCTGAGAGTTGTAGTTTTTCAAGGTCTTTAGTCTTCTTTGCAAAAGAATGCAGGTATCTGAGTGCAGGTATCACTCAGTAAAGAGGTCTGGCAAGCTTCATGTGACTGGAAGGGCTCTTCTCTCAGCATGAGGACATGGTGGCCTGCCGTGTCCTCATGCTGAGAGGAGGTGTGACATGTGGCTGCTCAGAGCTCCGTGGCCAGAGGAAGAAGCCCAACAGGCTGCATCTACCCATGGGTCATAGTTTGCCCATGCCTGTTCTGGAATCTTGTAAATCATTAGAAATTCAACAGGACTAATTTCCTCACCTTCCCTTCTCTGCTACCACTTTCATTTTGTCTTTTCTAAAAGGATGTTAAAAAACTGAACCATTACGCTAATGCTCCTTCTCCTCCCTTCTTCCTTAAAGTATTTATTTTGGATAAATTATGCCCTTCAGTGATTATGTTTCAATTATCAGTCTAATTCCATCAAGGAGGAGTGTTTTGGATTCTCAACTGATGAATTCCAAAGCCTCCACGGACTATAAATCCAAGGAGTCCATAAGATGCAACCATTGAGATTAAAGCAGAATCAAAGTGCTGTAATTGAGTAGTGTGAAAGAATCCATTCATATTTTAATTATCATGATATTAGAGCCCACTTTTAAAAAAAATTGCACTACCAGCTTCTCCTTTTACAAACTAAGCTGACAACTAAACAATGCCTACTGTATCTAGCCCTACTCTATTCTATTCTCTACATAACCCTTTCTTCTTTCTGAGGTGTATCTATACTGTATAATTAATGCACTTTGGTGCCATTTTCACTGTCATGGCTCAGTGCTATGGAATTCAAGGAGTTGTAGTTTGGTAATGTACCAGCACTCTTTAGCAGAAAAGGCTAAAGACTTTGCAATACTATAGCTCCCATAATTCTATACCAGTGGTTCCCAACCTTTGGGCCTCAAAGTGTTTTGCACTTTAACTCCCAGAAATCCCAGCCAGCTTACCATCTGTCAGGAACATCTGGAGGCTCAAAGGTTGGGAACTACAGTTCTATAGCATTAAGCTGTTAAAGTGGTCTCAAATTGCATTAATTCTACAGTGTAGATGTACCTTAACTTAACCTTTCTATTCAGACAGGCTTTTAAAGATGGTTTTTAAGATCAATTCAGGGGGTGCTGTGGTTTTAGCTTTAAAAATGCATTGGATATGTTTGAATGGTTTTAACTGTGAATCTTTTAATACTGTTTATATTTTATTCTGTTTTAATGTTTGTATATTTGTGCATTTTAAATGCTATGCTAATGTTTATATGTTAAGCTACTTTGAGTCCCTATCGGGGGAGATAAAGTGTGGTAGTAATAATAATGATGATAACAACAACAACAAATCCTATCTGACAATTCAACAGCCAAGACTTTTCTCTTATATTTTTCTCCCTTTTCATAGCATTCCAAGAGCCATGATTGCCAGGCTTGTATAGCCTAGTCTCCCATTTCTCTTCACACTTAGCTATTGTGACATTACAACTTACAAATACATCAGTTATCCACTATAAGTGTTCAAAGATATGTGCGATTCCAGGTGGCTTCAAATTTAACTCCAGAAGGCTTTAAAACATCCTTTTTTCCCTAAAGAGATCTATTTCTTTTGTATGTTACCGTTGTGCTGGATTTTTCTTTGCCACTTTACAAATTGAAAAATGTAGGTTACATGGCTGAAAAGCATTTGTGTTGTCACAATTTGTGAGAACTTTTCTTAAGGCTGAGAAAGTATTTTTTAAAGAAGAAACAAGAATGCTGTCACATCCAAGGACAGACGGCTGAATAGTGTTTTTGTCATTATAGACTGCTTGGGTAAATATCACACACTTCGCAATAGGTGAAAGATTGCCTTGAACTTGGGAATATGTCCTTTACCAACTATTTTGAGACAAAACTTTCAAGCTGTAGGTTACTTTCTCCCCTGTGCCTTTTCACTCTCTTAAGGCTTCTTTTTTCATTACTGAGTAATGTATGTGATGCAAAACATTGCATTCTTGCCAAAATAATAAGAAAAAATAATTATCCTTTCCCTTTCCATCTACCTTCTCCTTGCAGTATTTGTCATTCCATTTTTGTTCTTGAACTTCAATACAATACACTTTTACTAATTGAAATCAGTGAGTTTTACTCTTTAATTTCTTTTTGTTGGAACTGGATGTGAAAGAACCAGTGGTGTTTGGCTGTCATTAACGTTAACTCCTAATGGGATGACTTTATATACTCTAGTATAAGCCTAGTTTTTCAGCCCTTTATTTAGGCTGAAAAAGCCCCTCTGCTTATACTTGGGTTAGGGTCCTGGTGGGAAGGTGGGAGGCTGAAAGAAGGGCTTCTTTCAGCCCCATGTCTTCCTGCCAGGAACCTCACCTATCTGCACAGAATCCCAGCTCTCCCCTCCCCTCTAGCGCACCTTTCTCTCCTCTCTCATTGCAGCCCGCGCCTTCCTCTCCTCCTCCTCTATCGGTGCAGCTCATGCCTTCCTCTCCCCCTCTCTCAGCGCCAGTCTTTCCCACTTTTCCTTAATCATATACACATATCATTTCCCCCAAAATGTATAGTTAAAATAAACTATGGTGATTATTAGAAGGATACATAAGCATATTTACATTGAAGAAGGTTCGCATAATGATTTAATCAGAGTTGGACAGACTTGTCTTAAATTACAGTTTTATGTAAATATTCAAAAGCATTTAACCTACTGATGCCTCAATTAATGTAATTTTATTGGTATCTAATTTTATTTTGAAATTTACCAGTAACTGCTTCATTTTCTACCCTCGGCTTATACTTGAGTCAATAAGCTTTCCCAGTGTTTTGTAGTAAAATTAGGTGTCTCGACTTATATTCGGGTCAACTTATACTCAAGTATATATGGTAATTCTCCCAAACAGAGCCATTCAAATATACTCTTGGTGTTTGAACATTGTTGAGTTTATTAGCAGAAAATGCTGGTAGCCGATATGGATTTAAAAGGAGCAACATCTTGTTGGTATTCAACCTGACACTTCTTGTTTATCAAGCTTTTTCTTCTTAATTCTACTCTTGTAAGCCTTCTTCTGATCTCATCTAAAACCCCTGGGGATTTTTTTTACAGTGGATGTCCTTTGTTGAAGAAATCTGAAATTGTTTTATCTGATTATCTGGAAGCAGGTTATTTTTAAATACCCTGGTTCACGGAGACCTCTCCTGGTATAAATATATTCTTTTTAAGTGTTTTGAAACAATTGTGTGGGGGTTGGGTTGTTTTTTGTTTTGTTTTGTTGGGTTTCTTACATTTTTGTCAGTATTGCTTTTGCTCCAAGTTCTTATACGGGACTCCCAAAGGTCTCCTGTCTAAGGGAATGTTTAGCAGTTTCTCCAGTGTGGCAGTCTGAAGAAACTGCTGAACAGTCCCTATTCACAGCTACTTGAATTTGTTATGTATAAACAAGGTGATACATTTGTCTTAAACCAGAAATATATTTTATTGGAGATTACATAAAACATGCTCCTGGGACACTTCTACAGACCTCTTCTTCTCAGAAGCACCACTTTAAGTTATTTAAGTGTGTCTGTTCTGTATATGGTCACACCAGATTCATGGGAAAATATGTCAGTTCTTTGGTTTGCTCTTCTGCAGTTAATGACAGGATCGGTTTATTTGGCTTCCCAAGGAGAACATATTAATGGTACTTTCTCACCTACATCAGTGAAGACAAAGGGTTCTCTCTCTATAGAATTAACAATAGAATTGGGATAGAGTTGACTTAGGGTCTTCATGAGTCGAAAATGAATTGGCCGCATACCAACAACAACTAGTTAGTTAAATGCAAGACCATTAAAAACAACAACAGCATTTGGTATTAAAGACTTTTAGGAAAGGTCTTTAACTGCCTAGGCAATTTCTTTCCTAGTTATGTTACACTGATGCATCACTATAATCCAGTGGCAGCCAACCTGTGGTCTGCTAGAATGAAGATATGGTCTGCAGCCTTACCATTTCTACACCACTGCCTTGAAACCATGTGGCAATAGGACCGACTGCCCTCTCAAAATCCTCTTATAGTGCCAAGGCAATAGAGATGTTGAGAGGGGAGAGGCTGACTACCCACAAAAGAGTACTACTACCACATCAGCTCTAGATTATTAAATATGGTTTTCAGTGGACAAGCAGATGATGTTCTGTATCAGAAACTAGAGCTGATATGGTTTATCCAATGCAATTTTCTGAGTAGTCAAAGCCATGGTATTCCCTGTAGTAACCTACGGATGTGAGAGCTGGACCTTAGGGAAGGCTGAGCGAAGGAAGATTGATGCTTTTGATCTGTGGTGTTGGAGGAAAGTTCTGAGAGTGCCTTGGACTGCAAGAAGATCCAACCAGTCCATCCTCCAGGAAATAAAGCCCGGCTGCTCACTGGAGGGAAGGATACTAGAGACAAAGTTGAAGTAATTTGGCCACATCATGAGGAGACAGCAAAGCCTAGAGAAGACAATTATGCTGGGGAAAGTGGAAGGCAAAAGGAAGAGGGGCCGACCAAGGGCAAGATGGATGGATGGCATCCTTGAAGTGACTGGACTGACCTTGAAGGAGCTGGGGATGGTGACGGCCGACAGGAAGCTCTGGTGTGGGCTGGTCCATGAGGTCATGAAGAGTCGGAGACGACTGAACGAATGACCAACAACAACAATGCAATCTTCTGAATCAGCATTCCAAATAACCAAATTGAATCTAAAGTTGACTAGAAACCAGTTCATAACCCTTTTGGTACTAATGTTGGAGGACAATCCCTGGTCAACGTGGTTCTGATCAAAGTGGTCCCTGGTCAAACACAGGTTGGGAACCACTGGTATAATCTAACTGGGAAAGGAATTTCACAACCTGGGACCAGTCATTGAGAAGGCCTTCTCCCATTTTCCCACAAGAGATAGCTTTGAAGATAGTGGGACAGAGAGAAGGGCTTCCCTGAAAGATCTCATTCAGGCAGGCTCATGTGGCTAAAATATATTAAAAAGCTCAAATATAATAACAATTTCCCTTGGCTTTAAAGAATTCTGTCACATTTAACAATATCTGTTCATGTTACATTGCTTCATGGTAGGGCCAGCTATAGATGGCAGCTACTTGTAATAGTAGCAATGTAGGAGTAGGACTAATACTAATAGCCTCTTTTGTGTGATATACTGTAGTCTCTTTATAAATTTGCTCTGACAGTAATGTATCTCACTATCATTCCTGCCTGATCCTGATTTTTTTTTTAAATACCAGGGTAGCAACCTGTAGTACTGCAGAAACAGGATTAAAATGCTCATTAGTTTGTGCCAGCATAGCCTATGTTGATGGGAGCTGTAGTCCAAGAACATCTTGAGGGCCTAAGCTGACCCTCTTGCTTTATTATATTAAATTGTCTTTAACTAGCCTTTCCACATCTGTACCCCCTTCTTTCTTTAAATTTATTTTCTTGATTCCAAATTAACTCCTATGCATTTTGGATGTATATAATAACACTCACCTGAGAGTGATCATGCAACTCCTTCGGGTAATGAATGTAATATATCTAATAGATGAAGTGTTTTTTACGTTATGTTGATTATAGTATCAAAAACAAATTAGTTACTTCTACTGTATGTATCTTGTTTCAACTACATCTGGAAATTCTTCAGGAATCCGTGCCATATAGATTGTAAACCTGTGTAATAGATTTCAATGGCAGGGGTGGGGTCTTAGATATATCATATTTAATGCATGAACTTCTTGTTCCATGTTACATTCTGGAAGATTATTATTCTTAGGTAACATATCTGCTGGGGTTTAGTCCCAGACCCTCCCTCCCCTATGAATACCAAAATGTATGGGTGCTCAAGTCCCATTATATACAATGGCATAGTAAAATGGTGTTCCCTATATATAATGGCACAATCAAGTTGTTTTTTTTTTTGGGGGGGGGGGGATATTTTTCAAGCCATGGACACTTGAATCTGTGGATACAGAATCCATGGATACTGCACACAATTCGGACTTCTATTGGTTTACCATGTTAACAGACATCACTTTCCAAAATGATTTTCTAAAATATATCTTGTTGACGACGTGAAGAATTCTTTCTTGGTGATGATGGCAGGGCACTTCTCAAGCTGAACTTTCTTATAGCTAATACAAATAAACTCTGCCCCAAAAGCTTGTTGTTTTTGTTGATATTGACATTTGTAGACAATCTGTTGTATTCTTTCAAGCATGCTTATTTTATGAATGCATTTCAAGATTAATGGCACACAGAAATTCTTACTTAGACATTGTTGCCATCCTCATTGCAGCTCCTCCCAACTGGACGCAGAGAATAAACGATGCCCATGTGGCTATCGAGGAAAACATCTACTGGGAATGTAAAGCAAACGGGAGACCAAAGCCTTCTTACAGCTGGTTGAAGGATGGTGAGCTGCTCCTCCCGCAGGTATGAACAATGTTTTGGGCTTGGTGTCCTTGGTGCTTTGAGTTTAGGAACTGACTTGAAAGAATTTGCTCTGATGTAGTGACCTTTTCATGCCTGTATAGTTTATTGCTGTTGAAAAAGAAACTGATGAAATCATATGGCCTTAAAATTCCATCTGTCCCATCGCAGACTTCCTTCCCTGCTGAGTGAATGTC
Source organism: Anolis sagrei (assembly GCF_037176765.1). Classification (NCBI taxonomy): domain Eukaryota; kingdom Metazoa; phylum Chordata; class Lepidosauria; order Squamata; family Anolidae; genus Anolis; species Anolis sagrei. The sequence continues at coordinate 44,943,402 of NC_090022.1, forward strand.
ACAGATTCACCTTGAGCTTTCCTTGTAATTAAAACAATGACACTTCAAGCCACACTTTTTCAAAGGCAGAAATTACCCTCAGGCAACTAATTCCCTACTAACGCTCAATAAAAGTTAGTCATTTAAGTGCCATTTTCTGCCTTTGACAAGTATTTCTCTGAATCAAGTGGAACTTGGAAGCAGTGGGACTCATTTCCAACAGATATATTCACAATCAAATGAAGAGCTCATAAAATGACTGCATTTTTTTCAACAAAATCCAACTTATAGCAAAAACCAAGTTAAGTGTGAACTGTGAAAAGAATGAATAGTTGATTTAGACTATAAACCTCTTCCACTCCCATTTGTGAACTTGTGTTAAAAAAAAAACAATTGAGCTTTATGGTATGTAAACAAGCCCTCTGGTCTGTATCAGTAACCTCATTCCACTTCTCCAAGCCTCTGCAGGCATCAGCAACAAGGGAGTTGACCTACCATTAGCAATGGCAGAGTGAATTGCCTAAAGATTAATGATCTATGGAAAGGGAGGCAGTAACTCATTGGTAGCTGCTCTATTTTAGTTTCACCAGAGGGGATCCTCTCAGGTCTTGATTGTCTCAATTATGAAGGCAAAAACTCAGCAAATTACTCACTATTTCCAGGGCAAGCAGGATTTGTCACCTGCACTTTGGCAAGGGAAAGAACTGGTGCCTACATTTGATCAAGTGCTAATGACAACTGTGAAAACACTGCAATACAACCCTTCAGCCAAGGAGAAAGCCAATCACATTTTATATTATATTAGTTATTATGTGTCTGATTGTTAAAATAGAGTCAAACTCCCATTGAGTAGGGAAATATATTGCTGTCCTTTTTAAAATGGATAGCATGAGTTCCATATCCTTAGGCTGACAAATGATTGCAGGCTCTATTGTTCCACATGCTAATTCCACTTGCTTCATGCTGGTCACTAGCAGATGGTCTTGAACTTAAATCACATTAGACTAAAGTAAGGATCGTTAAATGATTAACATTTACATCTTTAGGGTGTTTCATTCTGGTGGGGTGAACTGCATACAATTGCTTTGCACCACTGAATGCGATTACTTTCCCCATTAACCTTCAAGGGAGATGAAAGCTAATAGTTCTGCTGTTGCAAATATTGTGAACAAGTTGTCTGGCTGCGTTAGGCCATAACGCAGCATAGGACAAAAGCAGTTTGGGATTCCAGTTAATCTCCTTGAAGGGTTATTAATCTGAATGGCTCAGATGTTCAGTCAATGAGAACTCAAGCAAGAAGGCTCCAGTTTTAATGGTATTTACACACTATTGTATTGTTTTATTTTATGATTTAGCCTTTAAGAGGTCATAAATTTAGATGACAAATAAATTGCATCATATATTGTATCCTTTTGCAACTTTTGCTCTCCCATATTAAAATAAGGATATCCTTACAGGGACATATTGTTTGTTTGTTTGTTTATTTATTTGCTTACTATATTTTACCCTGCTCTTCTCACCCTGAAGGATACTCAGAATAGCTTACAAGTTGGCAATATTCAATACCATGGAAACAACAAACAAATACAATAAACACAAATATTAAAATCATTAAAAGCTAAAAAAAAATCATAGCATTAATACATTACTTTTGGTCCCAATAATTTCAGGTGCTGGATACTCAATATGTGCTGACTTATATCAACTTGGAGACTGTATACAAAGAGACCCAGGCATAAACATGTTGTATATACATATCATTTGAAGTTTTAACGAAACATGTTGACTTATACATTCTGAGCCAAGTTTCCTTTGTGTATATGCATTTATTAATTTACTGTTTTGCAGGAAAGAATTCAGATTGAACATGGCACACTCACCATAACCAATGTGAGCCTCTCAGACACCGGCATGTATCAGTGTGTAGCTGAAAACCGATACGGAGCCATCTATATCAGCGCAGAACTGAGTGTAATCGGTGGGCTGTTTTTACTTTAACAAAAATCTTGATGAATCTAAATTATTTTTCTGTTCTCTGTGAAGTCTGCAAATAATTTATATTTTGTCCTACTGAAATGTGTACCGTTTTTGTCTTGTAACATTCTCATTCAAAAGTAATTGGGCCTTTCCAGCATCCATTTCATAACAGCGATCCACATACATGAAAGGAGTAGACAACTCTAGTTCTTTAATCGGCATATTCTTTTGGTAGGGGGTGAAGTTGGTGGGTCACATGCTAGGAGAAACTTGATGTGAATGAGAAAAAGATTCCTTCATTGCAGGTGCTGGCCAATCTGCTGCTATGGAAGTGGCAAAGCCACTCTCAATTTTATAGCTCTACCTCCTCCTGATGCTCTGAATATTCATTGCTCGCCCATTCCATTCTATGATTCTCAGGCACAGAACCTTTACATAATTTGGAGCAATTGCCTGAGGAGCAATGGTAAAACCAAAAGTAGATTCGCCTCCTCTGCAGCAGCAAATTCATTAGGCTTTTGTGATCCCACATAGTCCTTGCTTCCAGGGAACTTGGACACTTTTCAAAGGATTCTGCACAAATATTTTAGGACAGGATTGGACAGACTTCAGGTTCTTAAGACTTGCTCTTTTTTTCATTTTCTAAGTAAAAAAAATGTTAAGCTCCATATGTCAGATGCAGCCATGAAAACAGCTGGAAGCCGGTAAACAAACCAGGATTTATTTGAGCCTGGGAAATTGTTTTCTTTTTCATGTCTTAGCTCACATTCTTTTCATCCAAACAATTTATTTTGATTAATTTCAGCTAAATTTATAGTGGTGTTATTGTTGCAACCATTACATAATCGGAAACCAGAAATCTCTGCAACTCTACTGAAGCTGGATCTAATTGCCATCTAATCCAGTGTCTGAATCCAGATTATCTTCTTTGAACTGGATTAAGTAGCAGCATACACTTTTATAATCCAGTTCAAGGCAGGTGTATCTCAGGGTAGATGGGACCTGAAATTCACCCAGAGGTCAGTTAGACAAGGGAATGATTCAGTTTTACATCCTCTTCAATTCATTATTGTTTTTTTAAAAAAATACAGATTGTAAATATTTACCATCTCAAATATTTTAAAAAACTGAAATGAAATACTCATCTATCTACATGTGCATAACTAAATTTCTACATCTCTATCCAATACAAAGAAAATATAAAAATCTTGTTGGTGCAGCTAACTGTATAGCTTTTGAAGATGAGGATCCTGACATAAAATAAAATAAAATAGGGGTGGTGAGTACAAAAGGCTTTGAGTACAAAAGGATTCATATGCAAACTTTTGGGACTTTCCACACCAATGCAATTGGTAGGGAGAGCAATTTGCCTCTCCCCCTGAAGGAGAGAATGGTTGGTTCCATTGGAACCATCTAGAAAAAGGGGCGGGGCTGGCTGACTGTTACAGCCAGCCTCTTCCCTTATTCCACAGACCTCGCTTGCAACTTGGATACCCAGAAATTGATGAATTGCATTTCCCAGATTTCCTTACCTAGCAGATACTGGCTAGGACATCTGTGTGTTTGTGGTACATGTTTATAGAGCCAGGTTTCTCTTCTGTCCCTTTTCTGGCACCTGATTTAACCTCTGTGATGAGACTGTAATATTATACTGTCACTAAAGTCTTTGGATGCACTTTCATGGTGCACATAGGCAGTAGAGAATGATCCGTGTCCAAGAATACTTATAGTATCTTATGCCACAGATTATTGCTGGTGCTGTTGCCAGAGCAAGAAGACTGTAATTCTTCTCCCCTTGCTTTTACCACCACGACCACTTTCCTATAACAGGTTGTGATGTCTTATGCAAGAAGATAAGAACATCTCTGGTGCATCAGTGCATTCCAATTGTGGGTACAATGACTGAACAATTCCTCTGAAATGCGTGTTGAAAACAGCAAGATTATAATACTGTTTGCTCTGCAAGTGATGAATGTCCTTTCACAAATCTATATCCTATTATGGATTTTGTTTATTCTGTGGGACCAAACAATGAGGCGTCCCTCTTTTTCTAGATATTGAGTAATAGGGCATCCTCTTGACCAATAATTGCTGCCTACTGACTTGTGAAAGCACATAAGCCATGTGGCTTATGTACTTTCACCAGTCAGTGGGTAGCAATTACAAATATGGTGGAAGTTAAAAGAAGCTGTCAACAAACTACTGGAGAATGAAAAAAACATGTTATAGTTTCTACAATAGCTTCTAAGAAGGAGTCCCTGAAGATTTGCTACAATATGCTGTTGTTTGTGAAACTGTACTTGCTTTGGGTCTGACATTGTCTGGCTGTGTACCTTCTTGCTTCATTCTAGAGTTGTCTGATAAATAAACAGATATTATAAAGCAGGAAAAGTCTCCAGTAGTAATTTCTCCCAAGAAAGTGACTCTTGGAAGCTTGGAAAAGAGGGACATATTCAATAAACCAAATGCATTACGGCACTGTGGTTCAGTCTGTAGTATTTTAGGCATTTTGCTTGAAATTATGTGAGTTGGAATCCACAATCCCTGAAGAGTGTCATGTTAGAAAAGACTGCATCACTGTGTCTTGGAGCTGCACATTTTTGAATGCTAACCCAGCATCCCAAACAGTGCATGTGCTTGCTGACCATCAAAAGTTACCCCTAATTAATGTAGAGAATTTACCACCACAAAAGTAGCCCTGATTATATGTTTCCATGGGTTCATGAAATGTACAAATTGATGGAAACTTGTCCTTCTACTACAATCCCTCTTATATGTTGAAATATCATCAGGTTTTATATAGCTTTGTAAAACGCATTTTGTATGGTCTTGATACCGACAGAACTGATATATGCAGTTTCACTTATCCATGATTTCAATTACTCTGTTAATTCACTTAAGGTCTCCTGTACAAGCTAAATCCTCTTCTCAGTACCACATTTGTCCCAGAGAAAATTGTAGGGTTTGCTTTTATCCACGCCAAGTCTGGAAACATGTCCCTTATGGATATAGGAGTCATAGTGTACATGAAAGTTAGCCAGACGTGATTCAGTCCAATCATTTGTTTGCATCCTTAAATCTGTGATGTCTTCCATAATTTGTAGTTTTTAAAAATGCTACTTTCTGAAAATAATTAATTGAATGGATAATTAAAATAACTAGTATATTGTATTATACAATTTGTTCAGATTATTTTTATTTTAACTGTAACTTCTGAAAGTAATAACATCCATTAAAGGAGTGTATTGATGCCTGACAACCTCATATGACTCCCATCTGTTGAATGTCGACATGTGTTATGGAGAGATGCATGTAGACTCAATATAAATCAGGGCCCGTCCAGACAGGCCTTAATCCCAGTAGGAACAGGGTTTGGGGTGGCCACACACCCACCCCAAACCCTGGGATTTCCCTGGTGGATTGGCTCCATGTCATCATGGGCCAACCCACAGCCCCACTCCCTTTACCCAAAAACCCTTACCTGTGGAGCATGCCAGAGAGTTCTTCTGGTGCTTGAAAATGACATGTCGGGGGACAGGGGGAGGGGAGTTAAGATCTGGACTTAAGTTCTGAATCTTTGCAGGTGTTTTATTAATCCAGAGCAAACTGGGAAAACCCAGTTTTCTCTGAATTAATACAGTTTTACCTGAGGCAACATTTGGACAACCCAGGTCAAACCAAGACAGTTCCTCCATTTTAGGCCTGCCTGAAAGTGCCCTCAGATTTCCAATTATTTAAAATTATATTTTACCTAGAAGGTAGGGATGGAATGTTGAAAGAGTGGTTGAAAAGCTTGTCCAGAACCTATTTTATGAAGGAAACACCATTTTATTTCAGTGTAGAAATAGTCAGTCCTGCAGAGAAAATGTTTTCTGCACAAATGTGGAATTTCTTTGACATAAAATTTACTCATTGCCGATTTGCATAGAAAACAGTACATTCTCTAGCATAAACAGTAATTTCTGCAGAGTTATTAATATTTCTGTGTTGAAATGTTATTTTCCATACTATTTCATATATAAAAAAAATCATATTTACTGTGAAAGTCAACATTTTCTGGGCAGTAATACATATTTATTTTTTCTGTTTTTAAAATGCTATTTTGTAGATATAACAGCCACATATGAATTTGTGCAGGATCAGTCCTGAATTCGAAATAGTATTCAAATTGTATAACTTCAAAGATTTCAGTGCAACAGGAAGAAAATTGCTGAAACTACTTGGTATTATCTTCAAGAATAAACTTAATTGTAGTTTTACAAGGTCTTTAGCTTTCTCTGCCAGAGAGTGCTAGTGCCTCATCAAACTACAGCTCCCAGAATTCTGTAGTATTGAGCCATGACAATAAAACGTCAAATTGCATGAATTAAACAGTGCACCCTTAGTGAAGTACACATCCCTACTAGAAACTTATACATGTGGAAATGTAATTTCCTTAATACAGATATCTATGCATTCAAAACTGTATGGTGTAGGGTCAGGAATAGCAGTATCATTGTCCCAATGCCCATTAAATGGGTGGAGTGTTGTGTGTGTGTGTGACTCACACAATAAGGTACATAATAGAGGCTAGCAATATAAAACTCACTGATAACAGTTCCTACAGAAGATAAGAACCTAGAATGCAGGTTTTGTAGATATTGGATTGTGCTTTGACTATTAAGTTGTAAGTAGTTTCCTAACAAGGCTAACAATAAACAACTACCAATATCTTTTATACAGTAGGGATATAAATCAGTACCATAATGCTTCATTTGCATGCAATCTTCTGCCTTGCAACTATTGCTTACAAACATATGAATGAAATATTTTAAATCTTATTATATAAGTACACTTCTTTGTCACTTTCTCATATGTAGAATAAAACACATTGAAGTTTGTAAGGCACTCCTCAACAATTCTTCACAAAATTGTTGCCAATATCACATCTTCAGATCAAGCTATAAACACTCCAAAAATGTGCAGAAGTCAAAAATGACCCCATTTCCACCTTTCCTTACTGTGCTATCATTCTTTTGGCTTCTAGCAGAAGCCTGTGAAGTATTGTTTTGCTCAGTTGTGCTGCTTTAAGAAAGCTTTTATGTGCAACAAACCCAAGAATCAATAGAAAGCTTTTGTGTTTCAAAAGAATGAATACAATTTGTGATTAGATAATATTGTTTTTGATATGTTTCAAAGAAAATGTTCAATAGCATAATTTCCATTTCTTCTGAAGAAGATGGTTTAGGGTATTTTCTTTATTGGTCTTTTTATCACCAAGGATAGATGCTTGGAGAGGAGGGAGTCCCATTCGTCTAGTGCTACTGCTGTAGGAAAGAACAATGGAGTTCAACACATTACGATTCCAAGTGGCAAGATTTATTATACATGTTACCTTTTGCAAGCAAAGTTTTTATTTATTAAAAAAGCAATTAAATATTCGTTTGGACTATTCAGCAGCTGATAGTAGTATAAAAGCCTTCTTTTATTTTGTGTAGCCCAGTATAGTATAATAGCTCCATGAACATACCTACACTCAGCTGAGATATATACTATTCCTCTGAACTTGCCATACCGCCCCTGAGACCCTCCCTCAGCTATTTCCAGCCTCATGTGGACAGGGCAGGTTTGGAAAAGCATTTGGCTATGTCCCTGAAGCCAGATGCAAAATGATTACATCAGCACTGATATCTCTAGGGGTTCCCCAAAGGTGGTCTCATGGCCAGATGCTTCTCTGATCCTACCCAGTTTTCATCAGGCACAGAATGGCTAAGGATGGCACAGTGACTGGGGCATTAGGCATATATGGGCATTGGGGAAACATAACTGTGCAAATACTGCTAACAGGTTGCCTGCCAAATAGTATGATGTCAATCAGTTATAGTTTTGCTTATTACTTTTTATTATAATATATCCATTACACAGGATGGTATATCAGTAAAAGAAATTTAAACAATTTGAAATAAGTAAAATCATAAATCAGACTTAAAAAATAGTAAACAAGTTAACAATAATATATTTTTTATTTATTACCCACCTCTTCTTTCACATAAAACTGACTAAAGGTTTAGAACATTTTAGGATCATGTCCATTTATATTTTGGGAGTAATCTACCAGGCCCCAAAATGATATTTAGAAGATATATCTAACTTAGTACTAATCAAATCCCCAAAGGGAGTCCATTGCTCTGGAGATGGTCCATTTTCATGTTCTTCACAAATGTGTTACTGTATTATTTTCTGTTGGTGGTGGCACTGAAATTAGTGTACATATCACAGTCAATTGCATCTTAGAATTGAAAAAAGTATAGTATTTTTGCTAGTAAAAGACAGAGGAAGGCCCCTTCAACAAATTTCATTTCTCAGAAGTTTGTTGATATTTTGTGCAATTTCTCTAAATCTAATGTGAAATGTTTTCTTATATGGTACATTAGTCAATTATCTTGCTGCTGCATCATATTCAAAATTAGCTTCGTGTAGAAAGCATTATGGTAAGCTAAATGGGAGGTTAACAGTGTATTGACTACTGTGACTTGTTGACGTGACCGTAGGCAACCTGAGCCATAGAATTTATTTGAGCTTTCACTGAAAAAAAAAAATCAGCTTAGGGATATTGTGTACCTGTTCATCCTGGATGGTTGCAATACCATCCAGAATAGATTAAATATCTAATGTCCAAACTGTGGAACCAGCAATAAACTGAGCCTCAGTTTTTTGATCATCATTCAACCCAAATTCTCTGAATGAGCAGAGTATTCCTCCAGTTACATGCTGTAAGCAAAAATGTGATATCCACATTTTCTGCTTATAATTTTCATTTCCTTTAAAAAATGTATTAAATCCCAAATGGATGTAAAACATGATATTTCTTCCGGATTGTAGTATAAAAGATATGGTCCTTGAAATAAGTTGTTGAGTGAAGAGAAAGAGAGATGTATGACAATAATAAATCAGGGGCAATCACTGTATTCTTCAAGCCCTCATCAAAGCCTTTGTATCTTCAGATGTACCTTGAAAAGCATGAACAATGGTTCTATTAGTCCTAAAATTTACTTTCAGACTTCATGTAGATTGTGCACAAAGACAAGAAAAGCATCAGTAATCTAAAATACAGCCATAAAAAGAAAGCACCAAAAGGACAAAAAGATCACAGATTCAAACATTTTTAATGAGGGAGAGGTTTGTCTGTAAAACAAAAATCAACACAGCTTTTTTGTTTGTTAATTTTTCCATTTTTGGCAGGCAAGCTGTCTCCTGATCAAGAAGCATTTTTAAAACATAAACATTCCTTATCTGCCCTAGTCTCTCTTTTTTTGTAGCATCCATATGAGTCTCTGTGATCATTTTCGTAACTCTAGGTTAAATCCAACATTACTCTAGCAGATATCTACTACAACAGCAACTCTTTCCCCCACTTTCCCTAGCCGTATTATCCAAAGTCTGCTCTAGAAAGGAAGGAAGGAAGATAAGTAGGATCATCCACAAAACAAGATGAGAGATGACTCTTCAAAAGAAAAAGAGCTCAGCTCTAAGCAACCCATTATGGCAACAAACCAAGAGTGCACATGGAAATTACAATGCATCTCAGTGGTTCAATCAGTGGCTGATACCAAATGAGAGACTCCCTCCTGGGCACACAGAAAAGTGGGCGACTTGGAAGGCACTGAACAGACTGTGCTTGGGCACCACAAGATGCAGAGCCAACCTTAAGAAATGGGTCCACAAAATGGAGTCTATGACATGCGAGTGTGGAGAAGAGTAAATCACAGACCACCTACTAACCTGACCCCTGCCACATGCACAATGGAGGACCTTGTTACAGCAACACCAGAGGCACTTCAAGTGGCCAGATACTGGTTAAAGGACATTTAATAGAATGCCAAGTTTGCAAACTTTGTATGTTTTTTAAAAAATACAAGACAACTGTTTTGTTCACTTTTGACACAATAAATAAATAAATCTCAGTGGCTCAACATGAACTTAGATAAATATCACACATTCTAAAGACTGAATTTGCAACCAATAGTAGACCTCATTATTCTGCCATAAACACTTAATCACTGGAAGATCTTTAACTATCAGATCTAATACTTGTAATCTCTTTCAGAGTGTTATGTACCATACAAGGATCATGCCTTCTCTGAACACTCCTTGTTCACCCCATATAATACTGTCTCGGCCCATGGTGTGAATGAAATTGTGCTGAGTTTTCATCTGAGCAGTTAGATGTTTACAAGACAGTCTTATCAGATTTAGAACTAAAATTAAAGGATTCCTTTGGTTGCTTGAAATAGATAATAAAATCCTTCTTAGAAGGCTTAATAAAGAGGGAAGAATGTTAAGAAGCCTTGTTAACTGGTTAGTTTGATAGAAAGTGATTATGCATTGATCTGGAGTCTATTCCAAAAATATGTGTACAACTTATATGACAGTTTGGATTAAATCCACTTGTGGGACAATCTCCCTTATGGAAGTGACAGTCAATTTCTTGTAAACTTCACCCTACTACATACATGATTGTGCTGCTTAGCTGTGAAGGAAGGAGAAGAGATTATAAATCAGACCCATTTCTTCTTTCCTTCTGTCTTCTATCATCTAGAAATACAGCTGTCTTTTAATGATAATTGTAATGCAGCAAGAACAGAAGGCTCAGTTTTAATGTTTTTATATAATATCCTTTTGACTCACTATTCACAGTCCCCATGTTTGACATTTGACGTTGAACAACTATATATTTCCAGTCTACCAAGCAATTTTAAATTGCTAGATAGGTCACTTACACTATGAATGGGAAGCTGATGAAAAACATAGTTGATTTTTAGTTTTGTAGTGTTGTTGTAATAAGTTTTAAATTATTATTTATTATTAAAATAGATTGATGGATTTTGCATTATGGTTTACATGTACTCAGTTTTGAGAATACTTGCCATTTTTCCCCCTCTGTGCCCGTCTGTGAACTCACCCTCTCACAGCATGATAGAGGTTTGCGCTATGTTTTCTTCCGAACACAGTTCCCTCATCTACTACTTGTGTGATCTTTTATTGCTATGTTTTCCTTCCTTTTCCCCCTCTACCATCAGATTCACCAACCTTCCACTCTCTATTTGTGTTAAACAGCAGATATTCTTCAAATATGTAGTCATTTTCAGTGAGATGACAGTGTAAGTCTGTTTCAGTACAAAAAGGAAAGGAAAAGTTGTCTTGTGGCACCTTTCAGACTAGCCAATTTATTTCAATGTAAGAATTTGCATTCTACCAATTCATGGCTAGAATAAAAGCTTATGCTGAAATAAATTCTTTGTTGTGTGTCTTCAAGTGATTTCTGATTTATAACCACCTAGTGCAAAGCCATCATGGGGGTTTATTGACAACATTTGTTGAAGGTAGGTTATCCATTAATTTATTCTGAGGCAGAGAGAGTATGACTTGCCCAATGTCAAGTGGGGATTTGAACTTTGGTGTCTTCAGAGTCATAATCCAATGTTCAAACTACTGCACCACTCTGGTTCACATTGGCTAATATTAAATATGCTTTCCCTCTTAATCTTCACATAAGTTATGTATAAGTAGCTTTGCAAGAGCAACATCTACACTGACTAGGTCAAGCTACAAATGCCCATGAATAGTGTACAGCTTGAAGAGTTTGGAATGATTTGGAACTAGAGTCCATTAGTCTGGCCAATATCACTGTTCCAGACCACATGGTGGGGATAATGATGGTGGAGGAGGAATTGACACTTCTCATGCAATCCAGTTTAACAATATGGGTCTCTTCTATAGCTGGGTTTATGGAAGGTGTGCCGGCCAACAAACTGAGCTAGAGCCTTGAAGTGGCAAACTAAATCCTTTATGGTGAATTGCCATTGGGAAGCAAAAAAACAAAACAAAAAAACAATTCAATTTAGCCCAGATTGAGTCTATTCCCTCCACTAAGAAATTATAAGAGAAATACATAACTATACAACTGACACAATCTTGTACACCATATTAGAGACAAAACAACATATACACTTATTTATTTCTAGGTCAAATAAAACTATAATAGAACATGGATTTTTTTACAATTTTCTCCTGGTAATTGAATGTGTTTTCTCTGCATAAAAATCCCTCTGCAACACTTTGGGATATTCATATAAGGGAAAATACTGCTGTAAACTGTTTGTTTATTCCTGCATCAGAGAGGAGACTGCAGGAGTAATTCATGCTCACATGAGAGATCAAATTCCTAGAAAGTGCAGTATTGTCATGAAAGCAAAATTATCGTAATCCTATAGCCTTGAGACAAGTTGTTCCCAGTTGTTACTGCTGGAAAAAGTACTATCAACTAGTTGCTAACCCTTGTCCAAGGTAACCATTACTCCCATTGGGCAGGTGACAACATCAGGAATGCTACCCATGCTACCTACTTATGATCTAGTAGGAGAAATCCCCCCCCCCTTCTGTCTGTTCCAAAATCCTAGGCCCACAGGCTAATCAGCACAGGTTTTATGGGTTGTGGACTAAAGTAAATTACAGCCTGTGTATGAACCAGATTATTAAGCCAGTGGCCACATGCAGAAGAGTAGAGGTGCAGATAATACCTTGCCACACACAGCATGGGTTCAAAAAGAAAAGGCAATAATATGTACAGGCTCAAAACATTTGCTGCTGCTGCAACTACTACTGCTACAACAACAACAACAACAACAACAACAACAACAACAAACAAACAAACACTTTTAATTTGTTACCTGCCTCTCATAACAAAACATATGACTCAGCTGGGAGACTAAGGAGAATGGGACTGGAGAAAGAGAGAATGACCTTAGCTTCTCATCTGGGAGGCTAAGGGGAATGAGGCTTGAAAAAGGGAGGGATCCCCATCACCTTAGCCTCTCAGCTGAGAAGTTAAGGAGAAACAGTGCCGAGACTGGTGAACTTGCCAGCCTCTGCTTGATTTCCCAACTGGCCTCATTCACAGCCTGAATGAGGCCAGTTGCTGCTCCACCATCAGGCCAAGGCTGGTGAGTTCACCAGCTTCAACCTGATGAAGGGATACAGGCACCTTTTGACATGCAATTCTAATGCACTATCAAATGTAATGCACATCTCCATTTTGACTAAGCCATTAAGGAAAAAAAAGATGTGCATTACATTTGTGTAAATAGGTTAATTCCTTTAGACAGACAATGTGGTATAGTAGTTTAAGATTTAAGAATGTAACATTGCAATGGATAACTTTATGTCTTTTGGAGTGTAACTGTTTTCATTAATTCATAGTTAGAGGGAGGGCGTCAACTTACAGTTTTATATCACAAGCTTATAGAATTATGATGTATGTTTTTATAGTTATCAGAGAGGTAATATTTGGATTTTGGATAATGGGGAAATAATATGGTGCATATAAAACATAGCAACTTTAACAGCTAACTGCAATGGGAGACTGGAATTATAGCACAAGCACTCTCCTAGCTCTGTTTGTAGATGGAATCAGTTCTCTACTTCTTTGAAAGAGTTTTTCAGGGGAGGGAAGGATAAAAGAAATTGTTTCATTATGTCAGATGTGCTTGTGGAAGGATCTTTGTATCCAAGAAGTTGTTTAGTTCATATCTTCTCTAATTATGGAGAGGGCACATTATGAAATCTAGTGATGTGAACTCTACATGATCTATAATAAGTAAATGCAGCTAAAAACGTTTTAAAATGATGATGGTTCTCATTGACTCCCATGTTGTCTTTCAGCTGTGGGTCCAGATTTTTCCAAAAACTACTTGAAAAGGTTAACTCTTGTTAAAGTTGGTGGTGACGCAACCATTGAGTGTAAGCCCAAAGCTTCCCCAAGGCCTACCTTTACTTGGAAGAAAGGAAAAGAGATCCTAAGAGAAAATGAGAGGTAATACCTGATAAGTAATAACTATTGCTTGCATTAAAAGACTGCTAATATGCTTGATGCCCTGGAAATCAGCTTGTGGATAAATGTGAGCGCAGCTGTTCAGCCAGAAGATAGAAAGCATCTAATATTAATTCCTGAAATCTCTACATTCTGTTACATTTTGAATTTCAGTCTTTTTATTTTGAATAACCTCAAGAAAATAGCTAGCAAACAATATCATTTCAGGGAAATTGTGAAGCTGAACATTACCTATTCAAATTTGTTGTAAATTTATAGCTTCCTGATAAATATAAATTATTTAGAAATTAATTGAACAATTGTCATATTTCATTTAGAGATATCACTTTTGATATGACCTAAGTAGCATAGTTAGAAGGGTTTACATTCAGCTAGATACAGATTCAAAAAAAGAAATCAATTTTACTTTTTTTCTACATAAAAATATTAGTTTGTTTAATTAAACTGACAGCAAAAGACAATTGGAGATACAGCAGTCTTTGTTTGATTTCCACTGGAATGGACAGAATGTGTAAGTCTTGTGATATCTTAAATATTTCATTTTGTCTTAAGTTTTTCAACAGCACTATTCACTTCATTAGATGAAGTTTTTTCCTTACTCGGCAGATTATTAAATTATCCTCTGGGCACAGGGAGGAGATTCATAAGCAAGTCAGAGGGAATTTAAATTTAAATTGAATTTTGGGTGCCGTACTTCAGGAAAGATATTGACAAGCTGAAATATGTCAATATAGAGAAGGATTACGAAAATGATAAAAGGTATGGAAACCAAAGCCTGACGAGGAACAGCTTAGGTAGCTAAGGTATATTTAGCATGTAGAAGAGACAGCTGAGAGGGAACATGATGGTCATGTTTAAATATCTGAGAGGATGTCATACTGAAGATGGAACAAGGTTATTTTGTGTTGCTCCAGAGATTGAAATTGGAGCAATGGATTCAAACTACAGGAAAAGATATTTCACCTAAATATTAGAAAGAACTTCCTGATAGAAAGAGCAATTTGGTAGTAGGATGTGTTGCTTCAGAGTGTGGTGGAGTCTCCTTTGGATGTTTTGAAACAGAGACTGAATAGTCATATATTGGAAGGGGCTGTTTCATGAAAAAAAGATGTCTGTACCTTAGTGGGGATGCAGGTAGTGGAATTACACATTTGAACTGAATGTCTAAAACAGGGGTAACAAACTCATTTTCACCAATGGTTACATTAGGTTTATGGTTGCCTTTAAAAGCCCATTTGTTATTGTAAGACTATAAATATAACTATGCGCCCTTCTACACAGACCTAAAACCTCTGGTGGGTTTTGGATTAGCCTAAGGCATCCAAATGACACTTCAGGCTAATCTGGATTGATCCAGCGTAAACCTGAGTTTTCAGGTTTACTTAGGGTTAAAAAAACAACTGCAATAAGATCCAGATCTTTACATATGTTGGAACTGTGGGAATTAAGTCTTGGGATTGCTTTCCATGATCCTGAGGGTCAATTCCCACTGCTATCCCAGTTCTTCAAACTCTAGTTGCCTGAGGGAGGGATGGCACTGCAGTCCTCCACTCCTAGCCTCCTTTTCCCCTTAAAAACATATTTTGATCCAACAGAAACTGGGGAGCTGGATGCCCTGCACATCAATCTCTAGCCCACCCACCAACATTGCAGGATTTGGGTATTCTAGGTGGCCTAAATTCTGAGAGGAACCAGCATTTTAAATGCCAGCTTCTTTAGGGATTTAGGCATGTCTAGAAGGGTCCTATGTTGCCCTGGAATTAAAAGCCTTGAGGGGCCACATAAAGTAATCTAGGGACCTTGTCACATGGCCAGTAGTGGCTAGTGGTGGTGCTCCTCTTAAGGGCAGGAAATGGACCTTCGCCTCGACTCTCTTTGACTCGCCGACTAGCCGGCTTAGATCTGGCAACACAGGAAGCCTCCTGTGTTGCCAATTCAATGGGGGAAGCCACACACAGTATGCACACTCCTCGTTTCCCTCCATGTAATTGCCCTGCTGGCCAGCAAGGCAAAACAAGGTGAGACAAGGGCTCCATGCCTCACCCTTAAGAGGAGATCAAGCCAGCCATGTGACAAGTCCCTAAAGAATGGAATTGAATGATGTTAACTGTGCTACTGGGAATCTTGCACTAGAGGCACCCAAAGACACTGAAGCAGAACTAAGTTAGATGCTTGCCCAGGAGGCAGAACCAATTTTGAATAAAGAGTTTTATTGCTTTAGGTTTCTTATGCTTTTCATGAAGCACAGTTACTGTACTACACCCTTAATGAATAACCTGCCTTGAAGATGTCTCTTATTGGTGCTTGAAAGCTATACAATTGCATTATTAGGGATTTTGCCCTGGGGTACAATTACATTATTGCAGTCATTAAAGGTACTTCATCTCCATAATAATGGAAATCTCTCTTGGAGGCATAACTGCATCAAAGTTAAACCTTAGAAACTACACTCCAGCAGGTAAATTATGTATTGCCATGCAACAGATTTAGATATAAGTTGCAAATTTAGCTCAGGAAATAAAAAAAATTCCTTCATAGCCATTGATCTGTATCTCAGAATCAGTTTCTGGAGTTTTCAGGAACATCAATGCCCAGTAAATGTAAAAAGCCATGTTAGACTGGGTTGGTAATCAAGGGGATATTGTAACACTTAGAGACTGAGAAAAAGAAATTTGTGGCATAAACCTTCTTCCAGTTGTGTCTACTACTGCATCTGGTGAACTACACTCAGCTACAGAAGCTTATTTGACAAACTTATTTCTCTCCATTAGTCTCAAGGGTGTTAGAATTACCTTTTGCATATTAAAACATTTTGCTATTGGGTGATCGGTTGATCAATCTATATAGGTAAAGGGATTTTTTCCCCAAAAAGAAATGTGACAAGCAGGCATGTAGCCTGGGGGGGGGGCTTGAGGTGCTTCAGCCCCCCCCCCCCCCGAAATTCTCATGGTGGTTCGCGAAAAAGGTTTACTGGTGCATTATTTAAACTGTTATGTTTATTCATATCATGATCTGATCACCATACTCAATATATCCCATATGCATGGGGGTATTGGGGTAACGATTCAAAAGGTTTGCTAGGGTAGACCCTCTTTCACTCAGACTCAGCCCCCCCCCCCCCCCAAATCGAAATCCTGGCTACGGGCCTGGTGACAAGTTTGTTCTAGATCTCAAAAGATTTGATTTACTACCTAGCCTCCTTCCCTTCCTCCCTCAAACACACAGCATGTGGACACAATCTCAATCTTTTTCTCTTTCATAAACACACATAGCCAAACCTTTGCAATGTATTAGCAAAATGATTTGGCTTCTGTCTCTTCAGCTGTCCAAAATAAAGTAAGTTCTATTCAAGGTAGCTTCTTAGATCATTCTTAAGTGAATGAATGCATTATATGCCATTGTCTAATCTAAGGCCATGTAAGGCATGTGGATCCAGAATTTTTCTCTTTTTCCAAAGTGCTAGAAAGATACAGCATTTCCAAACACATTAGAGAGCTGAGCCAAAACTAACAAAATGAATTTCAACAAGGGCAAATGTAAAAAGAAAGACACCCAAGAAAAAAAGAAAAAGGTGGGGGAAAGGGAGGGAAAAGAGGAAGGAGGAAGAGAGAAAGAGAAAGAAAAAAAGAAAAAACAAAAAAAAAGGAAGAAGCGAGGCAGTAATAAGATATGATGGAAGTATATGCAGCCTTTGTTTTCACTTATTATGTATTTTATTCTAACTAATTGTAAAACACTTTGTTTATGCATCCCTATCTTACCTCAATAAAATATCTTTTTTTAAAAAAGAACAAATGTAAGATACTACACTTAGGCAGAAAAAATGAAATGCAAAGATAAAAGTTGGGTGATGCCTGGCTTGACAACAGTCCACGTGGGAAAGATCTTGGAGTCTTTCTGGACAACAAGTTGAACATAAGCCAAAAGCGTGGTGTAACAGCTAAGAAAGCCACTGAGATTTTGGACTGCATCAAAGGGAGCATAGTGTTTAGATCGAGGGAAGTCATGGTGCCTTTGTATTCTGCTTTGATTAGACCTCACCTGCAATACTGTGTCATATTCTGGGCACCGCAATTCAAAAGAGATATTGACAAGCTGGAAAGTGTACAGAGGAGGGCAACTAAAATGATGAAAGGCCTGGAGACCATGTCCTATGAGGAGTGTCTTAAAGAACTGGATATGTTTAGTCTGCAGAAGAGAAGGATGAGAGGAGACATGATAGCCATATATAAATATGTGGAAAGGTGGCATAAGGAAGAGGGAGCAGCCTTGTTTCCTGCTGCCCTGGAAACTAGGATTTAGAGCAATTGTTTCAAATGACAGGAAAAGAGATTCCACCTGAACATTAGGAAGAGCTTCCTAACTGTAAGAGTTATTCAGCAGTGGAACTCTTTGCCTCGGAGTGTGGTGGAAGCTCTTTCCTTGGAAACTTTTAAACAGAGGCTGGATGGCCATCTGTTAGGTATACTTTGATTGTGCTTTTCCTGCATGGCAGGGGGTTGGACTACATGGACCATGTGATCTCTTCCAACTCTATTATTCTATGATTCTATGATACAAAACAGAGTTAAGTATCAAACCACTGGTTGCTCAAGCTTCTTGATCTAGAGATTTGGAGATATGTATTTCCTGGAAGATGTATACAGGTTGGTGATTACGTTCCTCTTGTACATTTTTGCACATCTGCATTCAATTGCATAAAATCAGCTATGTCCTTAAGTATGGTTGCTGATGAAAAACTGTAATAGAAAGCTTTTTGATGGTCATGGCAGGATGTTCAGAACTTTCTTCTTACAAAAGTTTATCATAGGACAGTGGTGTTTTGGACTTTAGCTCCCACGATTCCTAACAATGGTAAACCGGAGGACCAAAAGTTGGCAACCACTGTCATCGGTCATCACACTGTACTTTAGTTGCTATCACACTATAAATCCAGTGGCTGTTTTCTATAGAATTCTGGCTTTGGCCAGAAATTTTTAAGACCCTTCCTGAACTGCAAATTGCAGGATTCATCAGGGGGGTTTGCAACTCTTTAACAATGTAGTGTGGTCATCTCCTTAGGTATACATTGGTCTATGATTGCCAATATTTCTGTTACTTGACAAGAAAACGGGTTTATAGGGCTATCACCAGGATCCCTTATCTGGAGATGTAGTTATGTTTCCTTGTGCCATCCCCCCTTCTCTCAAAAAATCTACTTTATGTTTATATGGTCAGTAGTACACTAGCTATAACAGTGAATTCATATAATTACAATGTTGTTAGGAAAGGCTTACCACTTTACAATTATTCGATAAGATGCCAATTTAGGTTTCTCTTGTTATTTGGTGTTTGGTGTCTGAAGCTGAAGTAGACAATCTCTATTGTAGATATTCCAGTGATTTCTGGAATCATCATGTTAATGTGTATGTCTACTACGAAATGCTTTGAATCATTTTTCATTTGTGCTCCTTTGTGCTCCTTTGGTATTAGCCTGATGTTAAGTTATCAGAATTAAGTTATCAGAATTTCAGTGTTGAACCTTTTCTTACTCAGTATTTATTTATTTATTTTATTCCACATACTTCTACCCCGCCCTTCTCAACCCCTGAGAGGGGACTCAGGGCGGCTTACAAAATGGCACAATTTGATGCCTACACAATAATACAATAAACGTATAAAAATAGCAGTTAAACAGTTAAACAATTAAAACAACAATATATATCACAGTCAATAAACCAATCTCATGCACAGCGTTCACCACTCAGAGTCCGTACTTTGTTCCACATTGTCTATTCCTATCCGTCGTCGCAGTCCTTTATTTATCTGCCAGATTGCCCGAACGCCTGGTCCCACATCCATGTTTTTAATTTCCTTCTAAAGTAGACATCATACCCCATCAGAATCTGGCCAGGTTCAAGCCTGGTTAGTAACTGGAAAGCTCATCACCAGGAAATAGCAGAGAATTTAGACTGTCTTCGCAAAAAAAACCAATAGCAAACTTCTTTGAAGAACTATTGACAAGAAACCACAATTGACAAGAAATTGTCATGATAGGCTGGAGTTGGAGTTGACTTGCAGGCCCATAGCAATAATAAGAAAGATTTGTCACTGCTTGAAAGTTAGTCTTATCAGTTCAACTAAATCTTTTTTTTCCAGTATTAGTGATTTCATAGTAATTTTTAAAACTTCATATTCCTGTTATGTTTATGCTACCCTCATTTTTAATAAATATAGAGAAAATGTTTTCTTATAAATGGAATGGGGATGGATGAATGGACGAATGGGAATATATCAAAAGTGAGATAGTACATATAATATAGTGTTGTGAAGGTGTTATTTTTGGTTTCTGAGACCTAGACCCCTTCCACACAGCTGCATAAAATCCACATTGAACTGGATTATATGGCAGTGTGGACTCGGATAACCCAGTTCAAAGCAGATATTGTGGCATTATCCATCTTGATATTCTGGAATTTATGGCTGTGTGGAAGGGCTTCTAGATTTTAAAAATCTTCAATTCTACAAGCTTGTAGACATTTTAATTGTTCGTGGAAGTAAGTATACAAGACTTCTCTGTGCCAGAATCAGTAGTAGTGGACAGGGAGAGAGAGAAAATATGTTCAAATGTGTTCTGCAGCACAAGTTGGCTTCACCACTATCTGACGACCCTTTCTGTGCCAAACTAAATGGAGGACTTTAGAGTCATGGGACTGTGTGACAGGTGGCTTCGGAAATTGCCTGCCAAAAAGATACAGATTACTATCACACTGTTCCCATTATGCCTATCATGTGGTGAATCCACAGATTTTTTTTTTTCAGAACAAAAATCAATCTCTCTCTCTCTCTTTTATAAAGGAGTAGCTTTTCATGTGTGACTCACAGATTGAAGTCTGGAGAACATCTCTCTCACACACATTCATTCATACATTACCAAATGTGTATTCTTCTTTGCTGGAAAAAAATCTGTAAAAAAAGTAGCATTGTAGATCACTTTGAGTCAGATTTCATAGCTGTGGCGCCTTTACTGTGACATATGAACAAGCTAATCTTTCACTTCTTAGTGATAGGTTTTAAAATAGTATCTGCTGACTTTGACAGGAATGTCATGATACATGATGATGTTAATGATTAATTATGCAGAACACTTTACTATTTTCTTTTTGGAGATTGGCAAACTATAATTACAAGCACATGATAAGCATCACCAAGCAAGGTAGCAACTTGGTCTAGCCTACTCAATCTGCTTTGTGATCAAGCAGTCTTTTAAATAATATTGCTAATTGTGTGGTATACTGGTTAAATGTAGGAATGCAGTATGTGTGAGAATTGTAGCAACCGTGGTTTCTACCACATAATCATAAAAACATAAATTTTCCTTTTTTTTCTTTATTAATAAAGAATTAAGTTATTGATAAAGAAACCAGTATATTTCAGTTTAAAAGGAATACCTTTTAAAAAACGGTGGCTGGTATCTTCTAATTTATGGTAACTGTTGCACATTAACATTTACAATGAGGAGGCATCCAAATGTGATTCCAAAATCCTGTCTTCGCAGCCTGGCAATGCCCAGACAGAAACTCTTCCGAAGCACTGGAAAATAAAATCTGCAGTTTGCTCCCAGTTGCAGAATACTTGGGAAAAGTAATTGTGGCAGGAATCCAGCAGCATGTTTCCATGGCAGTACATGACTGGGAACATGCTCTAAATGTTATTTCCCAGCATCCCAGGCTCCAGCATGATGGAAATACTTTGAATGAATGAATTTTATTACAGGAGGTTGAAATGTTAAAATGTTAAAATCAGATTAAAATCACTTTGGTCAAGTTGCTGCTTGGCTGAAATGGTGAGTTGCAGAGAATTGCAGTCAGTCGTAACTAAGTTACAACACTCTGTCATAATGGTTATCATGATAATTTAGTATCCAAACATTTTTTGTGAAGAAGAGCTTTGAAAACCTGCCAATCAAAATGTCAGGAATAGCTGTTGGGAGTTTTAAGGCAAAGGGGTATCTTGATAGCTTCGAGGTTCGCAAATGAACTGTTTCACCCTTCAAAATTCTGTTCCTTTCCCCGTCTTTTACTTTTTCCTCTAATGTGCCACAATGGCCTGCTATCTTTTTAACTGAAGACCTAATCACATGAAGGCCCTCAATCTGTGGGACAGTGGAGGAATCTGTCGGGCAGCAGGAGAAACTGTCACTAAACCGACATCACCCCATTCCTCATCACACAGGGGAAACCAACACCTAGCTCCCCCCCCCCCCCATGCTGTCCCTGGCTTATCTTGCTAATCTATTGGATTGCCTTATTTATTGGAATCTAATGCTCATCCTTTTTGTTTAAATTATTTTCCCGAAATTAGGGTGAGCATTAGTTTCATGTAATATGGTAATTTTAGTGCTGAGCCAAACAAAAGGGGAACTATTTGAGGGTTGCATCTCTAATTTAATTGTCTGTTCAATGCTAGGATTTGTAGTTTGGTGAGGCATCAAGCATTCTTTGGCAGTCCCCCGATCCCAAACTATAGCCCCCATGATCCTCTAACATTGAGCCAGGGCAGTGAAAGTGGATTCATTCTACAGCATAGATGCACCTCCAAGGCTTTATTTTCCATTGTTGAAAGCTTTGGTGTTCTAACACTTTTCTTTTTAAAGAAGCAATTATAAGCATGCAGCCACTGTAATGTGCACCTTTTTTGGTCAAATTACAAAGAGTGCACCTTTTGCCACTGCACATTATATTCAGCAGCAAACACATTTTTTTTTTAGTTTCAAGATTTTAAAAATTGAGGTGGTCATTATGGATTCAATGGTGCATTAGACTCAAGAAAATATGGGTATATATCCATTTATCTCAGTAACTAATACTCATCAATTCTGTATGGAACTGGGGAGCTGTATTGCTACCTCATAGCCCCGAGAGGCCATGCAACCCTCAACGGTTATGCTATCTCTCCTATTTGGAATAAAAAAAATTCCACACAGCCCTCCCAAGAAATGGTCAACAACAAACGATGCCCACAAAAGCATTTGCTTATTGTTGCAAGCCTAGTCTTTTTTTTTCAGAAACCAGAAGTAACCGGTCAGCCACTTCCTGTTTGAAAAAGGCATTATCTGCTCCTTTAAAAAGTGAAGGTCTGTTGAAAGCCTTCCAAACACATTCTTATAGCATGTCTTATCACTACATGCTTTGAAGGAGATATTCACTATTTTGGATAAGGTCCGCCCATGTTGGGGAGGACTTGTGGCCATTTGAGGTTACAACAACAGCTTTGGGGAACACATGTTTCCTGCATATCTCTATGATGGGCAGCATTTGTGTGCACAGAGATTAGTTCTGTTCTGCATGACAAGACCACAGATCAGACAGACACCATTCAATGGAAAGAAATAGGGCACAACTTTATTTAGCTATAACTGTAAATAACGTTGGTGCCTGGATGTGTCTGGATCTAAGCTTTGTCCAAACCAAATGCTGATTGAGGAACCTGTCAGACTGGCCTGTTGCCATATCCT
This sequence comes from Anolis sagrei, assembly GCF_037176765.1. Taxonomy (NCBI): domain Eukaryota; kingdom Metazoa; phylum Chordata; class Lepidosauria; order Squamata; family Anolidae; genus Anolis; species Anolis sagrei. The sequence continues at coordinate 44,966,723 of NC_090022.1, forward strand.
GCAGGATAGCCCATACAAGCCAGTTTAGGGGAACCCTGGGGTGGTCACATGGCCACCAAGGGGTGTGGGCAAATTGTCTACCCTTGACCTTGGAACCACCTCCCCATCTGATTCCAGTGGCATATATCCACTGCTCACCCACTCCTGGATCTATGAGCCATGGCAACCCTCCCCCCCCCCACACACACACACATACCCAAAGTTGTGATAACTATGATCACAAATCAGCACAAATGAAGAGAGGGAGAGTGGAATGAGTTTTGGAAAGAACTGTCTTTCTGACTGGCATCATCTCTATAAATATCCCCCAGCTGACTGGAGTGAAGACTGGACATTCAGATCACTCCAGCCAATGTGGAAGGAAGCTGCCAGCCAATGTGACTTGGCAAGGATCACCCCCATTGGCTGGCAGCTCTACTGCTCTCCTGGTAAGCTTCCTAGACTGAAGGGACTGTCGGGACATGCAACACTAGGAGGCTCTCATTGTGACTTCTCCCCCACCCTGTAACCTCAGCTGCCCAGTGTGTTGGGCATCTCATTTCTATGGAGTCTCAGGCAGCCTCTTTTAAACTTGTCATACCATATGGTGAACCTGGAATGTCCTTTGTGACTGAGTTATGGTTTCTCTCCAATAGCTCACTGCTAAGTCTGACATCCCATATATCTGGTGTTAGAGACAGCAAACACATGTTAGGCCCATGTTTTATAGGACTTCTGCTTTTTCCTGCTTGAGTTGAGCATTTTTCATTTCCCAAAGGAAGAATTTAGTTTTATTTCCCATCACTGTATAGTGATGTCTTATATTAAGTCTTTTCCTACAGTGTGTATTTTTGTGAAAGGGTCAGACAGGAACATTGGAAAGGGCCACTGTACTCCATCAATCTTGTATAGCTGTACAATGGAAATAGGTGCTATAGAAAATATATACAATATAACAATCTACACTTAGTCAGGGGAGTTTTCCTGGAGTGGTGCCATGATGTGATGGTGTCAAAAAATATATAGAAAGTGTCAACACCCACTCCTGATCTACAGAATGCTCTTCCTTTTAAAGAAAGAACACAGTCTGTTAAAATGAATACAGTCTGCTTTTTATGATTTAAGCCTGGTTTGCTCATCTTCTTGTCAGCAAATCTGGTGAACAATTCTACTTATTTTATATATTTTTTCACATATGGAGATTGGCAATGCATATTTCTCTTAATGGATTCCTTTCATTAATATAATGATCTTATGCTTCTTACTATGTATCAGTAGAGAAAAAGAATATCTTTTAAGGATGGGTAGTCTACATTGGATTCATTGAGTGACTGCCTTAGCTTATCTGGTAAACAGCTGGGTTTGTCTCATTAAAACTATTTGGCTGGAGAGTATGAAATCAGATATGAACTGATCTGATGCATACCACCCAAACTAATGTGATAACTGCAAATTACTTAGTCACTGGCGTTAATGCTCACTAAAGTGTCTAATAAATCTATTGGATCCAAATAAATTTATTAGATAGCTGCGCCCATACCTTGGGAAGTCTGACTTAGCCATGGTAGTCCATGCTCTGGTTAGATCCTGTATAGACTATTGCAACACGCTCTACGTGGGGTAGCCTTTGGAGACTGTTCAGAAGCTTCAAATGGTGCAGCGGGCGGCAGCAAGGCTACTAACAGGAGCTGTGCTTAGGGAGCATACAACTCCTCTGCTGCGCCAGCTCCACTGGCTACCAGTTTGCTACCGGGCACAATTCAAAGTGCTGGCTTTAGCCTATAAAGTCCTAAATGGTTCTGGCCCAGCTTACCTGTCCGAACGTAGCTCTCCTTATGAACCATCTAGGAATTTAAGATCAGCTGGGGAGGCTCTGCTCTCAATCCCGCCTTCCTTGCAAGTGTGCCTGGCGGGGATGAGAGACAGGCCTTCTCAGTGGTGGCCCCTCGGCTGTGGAACTCCCTCCCTAGGAATGTTAGATTGGCCCCCTCGCTCCTGACCTTCTGAAAAAGAGTAAAAACTTGGCTTTTTGAACAAGCATTTGAAAGTGCAGAGGAATAGGTAATTATGAAATAGGAAGAATGAACATGGAATGGCTGGACAATGCTGCTGGATAATGATTTTAACAGGACGACATTGGTGATTATATGCTTTTAAATGGTTTATATATGCTTTTTAAATGTTGAGTTGAAAGTTTTTAACTGTATTTTTATGAATGTACTAACCGTCCCCTGCCACACATTGCTGTGGCCCAGTCTGGTGATCTGGAAATAAAGTAATGTGAAAGTGTTGGTTTCTAATATATGTAATTTCTTTCTGCTTGTGGGTAAGCTGTATTTCTTGCTGTTTCTTTGTCGGTGTTGATGTAGAAATTGTCTGGTTTGCCTACTCTGGAACAGGTAACATATCATTGTCCTTCTTTAGGGGTACCTTTCAAATCTAGGATACTATATCTCTCTGTGTGTGTCTATATATATCTGTATCTAGGGCTGGATGGCTCTTTGTCAGGAGGGCTTTGATTACATTTTCTTGCTCTGGTGAAGGGAGTTGGACTGGATGACCTTAAGTATTTTCTGTTGGTCATGGGGGTTCTGTGTGGGAAGTTTGCCACAATTCTGTCGTTGGTGGAGTTCAGAATGCTCTTTGATTGTAGGTGAACTATAAATCCCAGCAACTACAACTCCCAAATGTAAATGTCTATTTCCCCCAAACTCCATCTGTGTTCATATTTGGGCATATGGAATATCTGTGCCAAGTTTGGTCCAGATCCATCAATGTTTAAGTCCACAGTGCTCTCTGGATGCAGGTGAACTACAGCTCCCAAACTCAAGGTCAATGCCCACCAAACCCTTCTAGTGCCACATTTGGTTCAATTCCATCCTTGGTGGAGTTCAGAGTGCTCTTTGATTGTAAGTAAACTATAAATCCCAGCAACTACAACTCCCAAATGACAAAATCATTTTTTGAGTGATGGTCATTCCTTGGGTTAGTAGGTGTCTTGTGGTCAAATTTGTCCAGTGGTTTTTGAGTTATGTTAATCCCACAACCGAACATTACATTTTTATTCATAACGATGGCACTAAAATTGCTATTTCTGTGAGTCGCCTTGAGTTGGCACAAGGCTGAGAAAGGCGAGTTACAAATGTCGTAAATAAATAAATAAATATTTTTAAAATCACAATTGGAAGGGAGATCGTTTTCAGAAACACACATTATTAAAAGAAGGAAGATATATATTAAAGTTCAAAGTTTTGTACATTTTTTACAATGCAATAAAGTGAAAAATGGGTTTACAATTAAATAGATATGAAGGTGATGTGGGCTAGAATTAGACAAAAATTCTTGATCTATTTCTGTGGAATGAATCCTTTTAACACTATTTCTATATGGAAATTGTGCATAAAGAATTAATAATATCAGATACGGTCTCATTTTCGTACCCTGCAAATTTAGAATTTTTATGGCTTATTGAAAAGGACTGAAAGAACTGTGTATAAAAGCAGATGAAACATCTTTGTGCAAATGCAAGCAAGTGAAAAACGTTGACTTCATTTTTAGAATATCCTGCTGTGTATTATGCAGAAGAAATGACAAGACCCCATGCTAAGACCTTGCTCAACATTGTCATTCATCTCTTTCCTCCTATCACATAGTTTCTTTGGAGCCCTAGAATGTGTTGTCAGTTATCTCCTCTGCCATCAAGATCATTGCTTCATCTGGTGCAATCCGATTCATTTTCATAAAATAATAATAGTTTAGAATACACATACCAAGCAACCTCTTTTCCTAATGTTTCTGCCATTTGTGCTCCATCTTCAGAACATGTATTGTTAGCAGTAACTTTTTTGTACCCTGCACAGTGTGTGCACACAAATACACATATTTGTCTTCTCTGACTTAAAAAAAAAACTTCTAACAAAGGCTGCAAATAGTTAATTACCACTTGGAGACTGTATAATCACAACATTTGTTATTATGATTACCAAGTTCCTATATAAAGAGCTCTTTTTATTTTATTTTTTACCAGATGCTTTGACCTAGATCTGACTTTCTGTATATTTTCCACTTTTACAATATATCTCTAGTAAGTCTAAAATAAATTTGGTTACCAAATGAACACCAATAGGAAAGCAATCTTGTAAGGTTGTGGCCTCCTTTTATTCTGACAATCTTATGATCACAGTAAGATGTAACTTCATTATTTATGAAGGCAAGAAATGATTCAGTTAAACAGATGCTATGGACTTTCATATTTGAAGTTTGCAGACAGAACAGGCTGTGCCAAAAAAACAAATGTTACTCTCAATTTGTGACTTAGAAGCCTGCCTCGCAAGGCAATGATATCACAATAAATTTAAAGCAATTTTACACTTTCTACCCACCCACTGCATGCAATAACCTATGCCAGATTGAGGAGGAGAGGAGCTATGAATTATTCCAACACATTTCTAGGTTTTTCTGATTTCAAAAATATCCTTCATTTTAGATTGATACAAAAATAAAACAGCTTCTATCATCAAATGCACACCAGATACTAAGTACAATTTCCGCCACATTAGAAGGCCACAGATCCCTTCTAATCTGATTAGTACTTAGATGCAAGACCAGCAACAAATACCAGATGCTGTAGGTCATAGACCCTTAAACTGTGGGTCACAACCCCATTTGGAGTCCCTTAATTGAATTTGGGGACCACAAAAAATTGTGAAGTTTGCCAGCTAGCGGTTGTTAAATCCTCTGTGGCTGAAGGAGGGTAGAGCCCATACATGCCACCGGTAGGGCAAAACATAAGAGTGCCCATGTAGCTTCCTCCCATGTGATCGCCCTTCCTTGGATCTGGGGGATGCAGGGTGTGGGTACTGAATTCCCCATGCAGTGAATCGGAGTGCCGCTGCCTCCGGCCATCAGAGGTTATGATGAGGTGGAGAGAGTCTCAATCAATTTGACATAGTTTGTGGCAGCCACAAAAATGAAGTTTCTGAAGTATAACAACTACTTTCAAAGTAAGTACTGCTCAATTAATCAAGAAATAACATTTCCAAACCAGGAACATATTTTTTTCCAATTTTATTATATAGTGTAATTGAATTTTATTGATAGATGTTTCACAGGGAACCCTCTTTTTGTGGAAGAGTCATAACATTATATAGAAAAAACATTAATGACATAGATCTCAGTAAGAACATTATTATGCATTGGTTCTCTTATTAAAGTACAAGGCTTAGTTGTGTCACTTCTTTCTTGCAGAAATATGGCTAAATCATCAGAAATGTCATTTTTATGATAATGTCCTGTCTTGGTAAAATGAGTGATGTAGTAATGCAAATTGCTTTCTGAAGCTCAAACTGGCATTGATTTGTTTATCTTTGTTCTTGAAAATAAACATATTGAACATGTATTTTTACTTTGTTTCACCTTTTGAAACAATAATGTGAAAATCAATTTCTTTTGAGCATCTTAGCCCAGAACAAACTAGAAGAAAAGGTTGTAATTGTACTGTTCACAGAGTGGGTTTTAACTCTGAGTAAACATGTGTTGGTATGTGCTGTAATTTCCAGTTTCTCCACATACAAGAACTGAAAATGTGAAAGTGATATAGTGCCTTGAGATATAGGTGACTATACTAAGAGGAATTAATCTGTGCCAACATTTGATTTACTATCAACAAACTGGGAGTGCACCTTAGACTATGATAAGTTGCTGGTTTTTTTTTTCTTTCCCCTGTGGAATACTTTTGGCAATTTAGTCTGGTTCACCAGCTAAACAAAAATAACCAGACTTCAATGATCCATTATAGGAGGCCCCGGTGGCACAATGGGTTAAACCTTGTGCCGGCAGGATTGAAGACCCACATTCAGAGATTGAATCCGGGGAGAGCATGGACAAGCTCCCTCTGTCAGCTTTAGCTCTGCATGCAGGGACACGAGAGAAGCCTCCCACAAGGATGGTAAAACATTGAAACATCCAGGCTTCCCCTGGGCAACATCCTTGCAGATGGCCAATTCTCTCACACCAGAAGTGACTTGCAGTTTCGCAAGTCACTTCTGACATAAAAAAATAAAGATCCATGATGTGATAACTTTTATATTACTGCAAAACCTTGATCGCATCTTGTACCTGAAAGTCAAATATTCACATGTAGCCAACTAACATGGAAGTTTAGACCAGATGTTCCCAGCCTCAGGTCCTCTATATAATTTGATTTCAGTTCCCAGAATATTTCACCATTGATTTTTTTCTGGCTGACTTAGAGGCAATCTGCATTGATCATTTAATGTGAGTTCAACACAGCTTGAAACCACAGTGTCCACATGATGCATTGTGCAAGCACATGGTAAATCACATTCTTGATAATGTATGGGAAAATCCATGTGTGAACAATTTAAAAAAATCCAAACCTGAGAACAAATGTTATTATGGCAGAAACATGTATTTCAGGAAAGACAAATGTTTATCTGTATTGATCAAGTAAATCATTTTATAGAGACAAAATATCCTTCCAACTAAATATGCATGCCCATGTAAGCCCATGAAATTGTACATTGAGACATCTTAGCTGCTTCTTTGTGGAACCAGATTAAATTTGATGTGTATCTCAATAATCTGTGGTTCATTAGCCTTCCTTACTACAGAGATTTGCCTCACCTTTCTAATGCACACTAGAGTGCGCCAAAGGACCTAGGACTTCATAAGTATCAGGCTACTGACTACATTAAATGGCTCAGTTGAATAGTTTTCTGTAGATGAAGGTGGTGAAAAGGTAAGAATTATTTGTTGCCAGTATTGCCATAGCTCCAGTATTATGCGTAAAACAATGTGAATCGGTTTGATGGAGATATGCGGTTGTCAGATGGTGTTTGAATCTGAAATCTAAATTATATACAATGTTCAGAGTACTAAGGAAGTGAAATTTTAGATCGCAGAAACTGAACTTGGAATTCTCTGAGTCAAAACTCCAAGTTTTAGCCACTGTAAATCAGATGCTTGAGAGGAAAACAAAACAAACAAACAAAAAAGAAGCTTTTATGAGGGTGGGCCAGAAAGTTTTGCCTCCTGTGTCATAAAAATGTTATGAATGAACATATAATGGCAGAAGTTGCTACAGATCATAGCCTGAATTATCCTTTACACAAAATTACCATTCAGCATAGTCACCATAAATTTGTACACATTTGTGCCATCATTTAACCCAGGCATGAAAATAATTTTGGAACAGTTCAGGGGTTTGCTTCGTGACCCATGATTTTAAAACTGTTTTAACATCATTCAAGTCATTGAATCTGAAACCACGTAGGATATCTTTCAGAGGTTGCACATTGCTGATGTCCATTACAGTGTCCCCATAAACACTCTTCAAGGGATTATGGATTTGACCATAGGAATGGAACACCGGAAATGAGATCGGATTGTGGCCTGACGATGAGACGATTCGGAATGTAGTAATAAATTTGTTAAGATGTTTTTATGATTATGATGAATTGTACACTTTTTTGCACTATGCTCTGTAGATTGCACTTGTTTTTTGTCATGTTGTACACCGCAATGAGTCGCCCTTGGGGGCTGAGAATTGCGGTATATAAGCGCAGTAAATAAATAAATAAAATAATAAATTTCCTTAGGTGCACAACCTTCTTTTGCCAGAAATTCAATGATGAGTTGACAACTCTTTCATTTAGTTTCAGATTCATGGTTCTAATCAGTCAATCGAAAGAAGAAAAGACTAAATCAGTAGAGTAAGGTTACCTCTCTCACAACATACATAGATAGTTCAGTAACTGTGAAAGGCATAAAAGTTATAGCAATGGAGGCATTACTTTTTGACCCACACTCGTATGTTATATGATCTTTGAGTGGGATGTAAGAGGAAGTGACTCTCAATCTTTCAAAGGTAATATGAGCATTCTCTTATCTATTGCATGGCTGTTATTTAATGGGAGCTAGGAAAATCTGTAGTGCCGTCTATAGTTTTGCTTTATGGCAAATTACAAGAGATTGCAAGGAGTACTATGGTAATCAAAGCACACATGTGAGTCCAACTGCTCATAAAGGTATAAGTCTTACATGCACATTGTCCTCCTATTTGTAGATTGTGCACACACAATCTAAAGGATTATGCTCAGCCACTTGCATGAACACCATTTACAGATCATCCAAAGGAAATGATTACATAAATCATAAGCATTTTGTGGGACAGGGTTGTGTATTATTTTCTGAGCTCTTTTCATCATTAGAACAAGAAGATAATCACTTTACATTCAGAGCTAAGCTCTGAGAAATTCATGTAATGAGTTTTAAATGCAAGGCAATAATTATATGCCTTAAGGAAAAAGTGTACATGTGTGGAGTGGGGGATCGAAAAGGAGGGAAACATTTCTAAAGACCCCCCTCCCCTAATTTGTGATGTTTGTGATGAGCACTTCATTTTTTTCCCTCTGGTGGTTATAAATGTTTCTTTCGATATTTAAGAACTGTGTAAATATCAATTACAAGTGAATAATCTGCCTTTTTACAATGGCCAGTTTTTGTTGATACCAAGAGGGAAAAAAATCTTCTTTTCTTCCAGATTGTGCCTCTGGGCTTCTATTCAGATGGCATCAGCTAGAACAAATAAGCTGAGAATGCACGTACTGCTTATGTTCCAATCTCACAAAATGGGCATTAAAAACGGTTTATGTCAGCACTATATTCACATAGAGGAATACGTGTGCATTATATTTTTTTTTCTAATTTAGAAGAAGACTCTTAAATTGTACTTCTCAGAGATTTTAGTGTTAATGATTGTATGTTCTTTATTTCAACTCCCAGAAGAACTTATCTTTTCAATGGCAGAATTGTGAAAAGAGACATATAAAACAGAAGTATTATAACATAACTGTCATCTTCTCTGTGTGACCTTTCTGTATAACCTTCAAGACTACTGTTAGCCTCTTGCTGCCTTTAGTTACGATTATTACTGTGTAGAAACAGACTTAATGATATCTAAATTATCTCAATGGACTCCAGGCAGATAAAAAGAAAACTTAGTAATGTTCTCTGAGATCACCATATAAATTGAACTTTCTCTTTAGAAAAAAAATGAACTGTTGGGAAAAAGAAAACATGTATATTAGATATATAAGTACTTTGAGAGTACTAATATTTGCCTCACTGGTGAGATACTGAAATGTTCACTGCTCATGTTTTACTCTTGATAAGCCATAAAAGTTTCAACCACTATAACACTCTGATAGAGGTATTATGCTGGAGATCTTACAACAGCATCTCTTTTCTACATCCTTCCATGCTCAATTTGCATTGACCTTCAGTAATCAAAATGACTTGCCTTAGAAATCTCTTATCAGCTTAAATACCCTGAAGGCACCAGATCCATCTGATCTTGGAAGCTAATTGGGATCAGGACTGCTTATTAGCTAAATGGGAATCCACCTGGGAACGTCAGGTACTGTAGGCTCTATTTCTGAAGAAAGCAATGGCAAAGCATTGCCTTTAAAACCCGTATGAAATTCAGTGTCAATGTAAGTCAGCATGTGTCTTGAAGGCCAGGCAGAACTTTCTGCATTTTCACCTTATCACCTAGATGGCTTTGCTTCCTTGTCAGTGAGACTTATAAAAAAATTCATCTTATATTGTGCCAGGTGAGGGTGTCTTAGATCTTTGTTTGCTTTAGAGATTATTGTTTAAGTCACCATTGCTGACAATCCAGATAAATAGACCACACAGCAGTAATAGATTGAACGAATGGAACTATGCATTTTATATGCTTTTAAAATTTTGTATACTGATGTATGATTTATTGCTTAATGTTAATCATTTTAATTGTTTAATTTTTATTGTTAGTATGGGTTTTTACTGCCATTGAATTTTTGCCAGAATTGTAAGATGCCTTGAGTCCCTTCGGGTGAAAAAGGAGGGTGAAATAAATAAATAAACTAAGGGTAACTTTGGGTTGTTGTAAGTTTTTTGAGCTGTATGGCCATGTTCCAGAAGCATTCACAGATTCTGTGAGATCTGTTGGAAACTAGAAACATGGGGTTTATATATTCATGGAAAACTCCATGTTCCTAGTTTCCAACAGACCTCAAAACCTCCGAGGATGCCTGCCATAGATGCAGGCAAAATGTCAGGAAAGAATGCTTCTGGAACATGGCCATACAGCCCGAAAAAACTTAAAACAACCCAGTGATTCCAGCCATGAAAGCCTTTGAAAATACATTAAGGGCAACTTTCATTGAATAGTTACCTGTTTATTCTGTTTCTTGAGGATAATCAAAATATTTGGGGAAATAATCTGATACGGGAGTGGTTGAGACAGTCTGTCATCTCTGACTTGAGCCCCAAATCTCTCCTTGGGCATTACATCAAAAACTCTAAGAGCAATCCATAAGTTACATAGTTGCTCAAAGGTCATTTCTTGTCTTGGAAGGCTAATCAAGGGGTGTAAGCCCCCTCAAGTCGCTTTTGACTTCTAACTACAGCTAAGACCCCCAGAAACCAGCCTCACGGACAGGAATTAATTCCCCACCCCTGAAATCACTTGATTTGAAATTCCCATCCAACACCAAATCATGGCAGGAAATAAACACCAAATCATAGCTCCTCTCAGTACCTTCTAAGAAAACCTATTTATTTGATACCACTCAAGCCAATTTGTCCACTCTCAGTGACAGTGTAGGGGAGGTGAAAAAACACTAGAAAAGAGGGGGGGATTCCTACCCAGCCCCTAGTGCAACCACATAATGCTACGCTGCAGAAGGAGGTGGGCAAGTTGGCCAATAATATTCAAAGAGGGAGATGGAGAGTGCATGGCTGACTTAAATCGCCTACTGGGGCAACACACGCCCCCCCCCCCAATTCCCTAGAAACATGTCAAATTCTTATCAGTCTCTTCGGTCAGCAAATCAATCTACCCCACCTCCACTGCCTTATGGTGTTTTAAATGTGAATGTCCAGGACAATTTTGGTAAGATCAAAAAGTTATTTTATTACATTTATAAAGGTATTTTTATGAATATATTTTATGTACAACTAATCATAAAATTGCTAGGCAAAAATATTCTTAGATATATTCCACTAACTGGAATATGGAGCATAGAGCTACAGGTTTGTGAATTCTTGGGTTCTAATAGTCCCAAGTCTGTTTTAACACCAGGACAATGGTCACAGCTCTGCATCACAAAGAGATAGAGCAGTTTTACAAACTGAACCACACTGCATCATCTCCTTTACCCTGCAACCTATCTCATAGCTCTAGAAATGTTTCCCTTCCCATTTATGTCTCCCTGATGCCACAGAACAGTGACATCATCCAGTTTGGCATGGAAGTACATAATCAGATGCTTCTCCAACACTTCCTGTTCTCCACTGATTTTGAAATGGTTGTGGGGTGGGGTGAAGTGCACAAAGTTAATTTAGAATCTCACTCTCCATAATAACTAGAAAATGACTTAGGTGTTAATTACTGTCAGGTCACCTTCAACCTATGACAACCCTATGAATGAGAGGCTTCCAAGTAGCCCTGATCTCAACAAATCTGTTCAGGTCTTGTAAACCCATGGCTACGGCTTACTTTATTGAAACTATCCACACATATTGCAGTCTTCCTTTTCTCTATTGCCTTCTACATTAACAAGCATTATTTTTTTTATATAATGAGTAAATTCTCATAATTTTATCAGAAAGACTTGCAATAATATGTGTCCAACTAATGCCATTGTGAGTTACTAACAAGAACCACAAAAGACAAGAACCAGCCAGGGTCTCTAAAGTCATTGTTTTCTGTCTTTGTTGATGTTGTTGCGACTTCTTTTGTTTCTAAAGGTAAATTCTATTGCAATAAAACCAGGGTGCTTTATAGAACTGGAAGGCTTGATTCTACAGACTAGTTCTAGGATACTGGACAGAATTTAAACATGAAGGACTATTAGACAATGATTTGTAGCCATTTTACACTAAACTTAATTGCATTCTTTTAGTTTGAATGTTACAATGTCTGGACAAAGTCAACAGGGCTATTCTGTTCCATCATCTTGCTTTTTTACACCCCAATCACAGGATCTTTTTATTTTCCTTTTGGGTTCCCAGCATCATTTGACCTGTTTTAAACTTTGTTATTATTAGCCCATAAGAACTGTATCTCTGGAGTTATTTTGTCCTCCCTGATAACCTAGATATATTTTATGCTTACGTTTGACCTCAATAATGTTGTATCTACATGAAAATCATTAATAACTGTAAATACTTCCCCTCAGCCCTTTCAAGATTATATTCCATCAGTTTTGTGCTTGCCTTGAAAATGTGAAAATGTTCTTCAGGGGAAAAGTTCATATGAAGATCAAACTGAGCTTTCCTGTGTACACAGATATGAATAAATGCCATTAAAAAGCATATTCATGTGGACAGCTCTAAATTCAAAAGAAAGCGCATTAAAACTCCCCTTTAGAAGAACAAATTATGCATTTTATTTTATGGTAGTTATTAGCATTTATAACCTGCAAAGAAAATCTAGCTCATGCCTATTCCAGACTTGGCTCCAGGGTCCCTGGTGAGAATACTAGAAATAGGTTGTACGCAGCAATTTGCTTCTTTGAATGAAGTGCATTTAACATTCTGTATGAGATTAATATTAAGAATTAGCTATGAACTGGTGAAACGAAAAAATCTAATTGCACATTTTTCAAATGCAATAGACTAAATGCAGCTCAGTATGATTGGCAATTATAAAGACCTCCTGAAGTTTCATTTTATTTTAACTTTGTTCTTCTCCTGTGGCTGTGGTGCATTCCCAAAGCCACCTTCCTCCCAATCACATAAGATTTCATTTACCTCTGAGTTTTCTAAGCAATTTACCTTGTACAAAATTGAATCGCTCTTCCGAGTGATTGTGGTTCACACTTGCTAATTATAAAAGGCCAGTTCTTCCCATAGATTATCTTTTAAGAGCATTTTCCTATCATAAATTATATTTTATCACAACGAATCCTTCTTCTCTGAAATGGAGGAAAGGGGCATGATACTTCTCTTCCAAGTGCTCTGTAGTTGTTCCAACTCCCTTTTCTGGACAGGAAGCAGTCAGTTCAACAAAGAACACATCAACTGGCTCACTTGTTTTATCCACTCTTCAGACATGGGTATTATGCTCATTGCTACACATAAACATTTGTATTTGTTCTTTGTATTTGTTCCAGGCTAAATGCAGGAAATGAAGCATAAATCTCAACAACTTTTGGTGCTTTTTTGTGATGTTTGTTTCCCTACACAGCTAATGGTGTGACATCAGCTTCAAAGTACTATGGACCACTTGCTAATAAGCAAGAGAGTACTTGAAATTAATATTATATTCATATAGTCTGTTAACTGGAGAAAACTGTGATTGAACCCAGAAAACTTACCAGTACACATGTGTAGGGCTATACTATTTGGCAGATAGTGCTATTGACTTGTGTACCTCCCTGTTATGTCTGTTCCACTGGCTGCCAGTCTGTTACCAAGCACAATTCAAAGTGCTGGCTTTAGCATATAAAGCCCTAAATGGTTTCAGCCCAGCTTACCTGCCTAAATGCATCTTCCACTATGAACTAACTCAGAGGTTAAGATCATCTGAGGAGACCCTGCTCTCTGTCCTGCCTCCTTCTCAGAGAGACAGGGCCTTCTCAGTGGTGGCCCCTCGGCTGTGGAACTCCCTCTCCAGTGATATTAGAGCAGCTCCTTCCCTCCTGGCCTTCAGAAAGAAAGTGAAAACCTGGTCTGGGGTCAAGCATTTGGAGATTAACTTCAGTGAAATAATAGTGACATAATTATGTACAATGACTTTTGGAATAGCCCTGGATTATTATTATGGAGGGCATGATTTTTAATAGATTGTAATGTTTTATATGTTTTTAATGTGCATTCAATTTTTATTTTAAATCTTTAACTTAATGTATTATAAATGTTTGCTGTTCAAAGGCATTGAATAGATGCCATATGTAAAGCCACTTTTAGTCTCCTTCAGGATAGAGAAAGGCGGAATACAAATAGAGTCAATAAATAAATAATACTATGCCTTAAGACTTTCACCAGACCTTCCTTTGTGGTGCAAGGGTTCATGTTTTGGTTTAGTTTTTTTAAAAAGAAAGAAATTCTTGAGTGAAACCTGTTTCTGCTTACAACCCGTACTTCTTTTCTCTTACACATACAGAGTTGACACGTATGTTACACTTCGCAATAGAGAAGAAAAAAATTATTAAATGATGTGTGATTGTTCACTATCATTTATAGTTCTTTTTTTAAAAAAATGTGGGCTAACATGTCTTCTTTTTTCACCAAATATGTGGAATCCTCACACACACAAAAAATTCATTTCCCACACAAACACTAAAACACACATGACAAAGACCAAAGGAATATGAGAAGTAAACAGAAGCTTCACAAGGCATTTAGAGTATATTTAGCATTTATTCCTTATGTTCCAAAAACACCTTTGGCATTTTAAAAGTTCCCATCTTCATAGATCAAAGATTTTAGTATTACTAACTTGATTTCATGATATTTGGAAAAGGAAAACAAAGGAAGAGCCCTTAAACCCAATAAATTCTTAGTTATAGGTAAGCTGGTGTCCAAACAAACAAAAGGCTTAGATTTATTAGACTCCCAAACACAGGCAGTTTCTTTCTTTATAATAATCAGAATTGCATCTATCACTCCACTACTCCCTTACATATTTGTCATTTAAAAACATTTACATTTGTTCAGAAGATTAATCTCTTGAGCAGAGAGTTCCATCAGCTCCTGCAGAGGAATTAGTCATTAGAGCATATTACCTGGCTGATTTCACAGCTGTCTCCAGATTGTTTGCCAATCACTGAATACGATTGTGCAGTACAGAAAGATAACTGTCCATTATCTGGAAAGGAGATTAGAAGAAATGATCCATTAAACACTGGCATTTCCCCATATTGTGCCTAGGTGTCTTTTTAAAGAAAGAGCGTGTTGTTAGTAATAAACAACTATATGTGGAGGTACAATTTACCAGCATCTTTCTACATAATAAGAAGAATCTTTTCCACACATGCTCTTTTTACCAACCATATAAACACACACAATGTCCTACTTATCAAGCAACACTGGCCCCAGTGTAGTTACTGTGCATGTTGGGGGGGGGGGGGGGGTAGCTAAAACAGTATATAACACAAAGTGACATAAAAATTAAATGGACATACCAATTAAACCATTGGAAAAGTTATAAACACATTCAAAACATTGTAAACTGAATCACTTTCTGGGAGAAAGGCAGGGCAATTATCCAATAAATAAAAAAACTAGCACACCCAATTAAATATCCTTCTGCAATGCCAATTATAAGTTTAAGGCATATTTAGACAAAAAGGTTTATCTTTTTTTAAAAGTGGGGGTACAGTAGTGTTGTAGTTCAGCGGTCTGAAAGGTTGCAATAACTAATGCAGGGTTTTTTTGGGGCAGTTGCCCACAACTGCATTCTGAATTAATGAATCAATTGTTGAGCAGGAAGTTGCTGATGTAACATTCATTTGTTCAGTTAGTCTACTCCACTTGGATTCAGGACTGAGATGTTGTTCTGCACCTCATCAAACATGCCAATGGAATCACCATGGATCGTGGTGATTCCAGCAGTGTTCATTGGGTGTAGGGAACCCATCGCCCAACTCCCTATGTCACCCAACTCATCCAAGTCTTCATTCCATTCTTTGGCCCATTGATTCAAGGCAAGAGAAGAAGCCTGCAATGTTCCCGCCTTACATTACTTTTGTCATCCTGTCACCATCATAGCTATGGCCAAAGAGTTAGATACCATTGCTCATGTTTGAAAGAGTGCCTGTATAACTCGGGGGGGGGGGGGGAGAAGGAGATGATCACCCCTCCCCTTTCCAAGTAATGCACACATCCTGCAGTAGCTCAATCCTATGGAATTCTTGGATTTATATATTTGAGAGATACATACCCTTCTGTGTCAGAGAGCTCTGGTGCTAACAATAAACTACAACTCCCAGGATTACTTAGAATGAGATATGGCAGTTAAAGTGATGTCAAACTAGTGGAAGATCACTAAGTCATGTGCTAACTTCTTACTACAACACAAACACTAAGGCTGAAGAGAGAAAGGTGTTGTTGAACGGCAAGTCCTAGCAGCCTTAACCAGCATAGTTAATCATGAGGGATGCTGGGCTTTGCATTCCAACATCATCCAGAGGATCAAATTATTATTACCCAAACAGTAGATATTAGAGAAATGCTGTCCTCATCAGAGTTTGGAGGATGGATATCATGAAATGCTGAAATTATTCAGAACTGAGTAATGATAAAAAATATGTTCTGCATTTAGGTGATAGAAATAATTTGATTTAAAATGTGTTTGAAAGCTAATTTACAGGGTTATTGACTCAGTATATATAGCTCTGTTGTTGGCTGTTTTAACTATCGGTTCAAGTGCCAACAGTTACTGCCTCTCTTAATATGTGCCATGATATTGCACACCACTACTTTATCATATTTCAAAAATGCATAAATTAAAAAAGAAGTGGCATTTTACAAATTGTCTCAGTGCTAATTTGCACATTTATAACAGCATGGTTTTTCACAACATTGAAAGGGTACTATCTGAATTTTATGTATTAACTTTTTTTTTGCCTTGCCTTTTGTCCGGGAGGTCTTAAATCTGTGTTTCAGAACTAAAACACACACAAGCAAAAGCCATCAGATGAGATCTAAAAGAGCAGCCCAACCAAAGAAGAAATTCCTAAATCTGACAGCAATCTGTGTGTGTGGTGGGGTGGGGGTGGGGGTGGGGGATGCTTACGTTAGACTTTGCTATGTCCAGCAGTTGAGGTTGAACATGAACATCCCTTATCCAGAATTCCGCTCAGAAATACTCCAAAATCTAAAATATTCCACATGGTTGACTTTGTTTTCTGACAGTTCAGTGTACACAAACTTTATTTCATGCACAGAATTATTAAATGTATTTTATCAAATTATTTTCATGCGATGAATATATAAATGACTTACATGTTTCTCACCTGGGTCTCATCTCTATGATATTTCATTCTGTACATATATGCAAATGCAGATGTCCCAAAATCCAAACAAAATCCATACTCTGAAATGCTTCAGGTCCCAAGCATTTTGGATAAGGGATACTCAATCCACATTATCTCAACCTATATTATCTCAACCCACCATTGGCTGCCCTGTCATCTGTCCCACTTTAAATTAGTACTATCCACCACTGCTTTCTGTTGTGAGTGCTACAGGTGTGTGTGTTTTTGCCAAACAATATGCATTTAGTTACAATAATACATATTGCATTACTTTCTAAAAGCTGGTTTTATGGACATGGATCTCTAAAGCTAAGAACTCTATCATATCTGAAGATCAGAATTTTTAAAAGAATTGCTTTTTAATAAAAAAAAGAGTTTATCTCTGAACCCCAGCCGTATTCTAAGTTTCTGTACTTCCAAAATCTCTAGTTCACCACACAGATCAACAGCTGTATTTTATAGATAATGTAATACATGGTAGATAAGATGACCTACCTCTGTAAGGGATGGAGAAACAGCTTGTACTCGTATCGCCCTTATCCCTCTACCCTATGTAAAATTATATTTTATTGCTGGTAAAAGCCCTAACTGAAGTAGTCTGCCTGTAGCTCAGTTGTATTAATATGCTATTAGATTTAACAGATTTGCCTCTTGGGTTTTTAACAGCATTGTCAAAAATAATGGCTATTAGCAGAAAATCCTTTGCTAAATAACAATTTAAGAAAACTATGAAGCATTTTCAGCCCAGAGTATGAAGTTTACTTCAACAGGGAAATTACTTACTAAAGTCTGCTTTTCATATTACTATAGTGACAAGCAACAGGAGTCCAAATGCACTTAAATGTCTACTTCTGCCACATTTGATAATATACTGTACTAAGTTGCTCCGTGCTCAACTGACTTCAGTGCCATCCACCAAGGAAATGTTGTGGGAAGGGGTTAAAACAGATTTCATTTTAGGATGAAGAAGGCATGGCATGTGGGTTTTCATCCTCAAACAGTTAGTAGGTGCACTCTGACTAACCTTTGGGAAAAATTCAGATAGCTGAAATAAAGGTGCCAAATATCCTCATGTGAATTGGCCTGGAAGCTTGTTTTTAAGGTATCTAGAATATCAAGTGAACAGTGTTCTGAAATAGTGAAATTTTTATTGGAGAGTGCTGCATTTTTCTTTTTTAATTAAAAATAGTTTGACTTTCATAAAAATCACTGATGTTTCTTACCTGTTGGATATTATAACGATGTACCTTCCTACATTTCACAAATGAGAACTGAGTACCTATGGCTAAGCAGCATTAGAACAAAGTCAAGATGCTGAAAGGCATTATTGAGGAAACATACAATCTATGAGAGGCTGCAGGCGTCTGTGCCTAAAGCATTGCTTCTTAAATTGTGAGTCCTGACCCTAAATGGAGACCCCCTTGGCTCAGTATTGGGATCTTGAAAAATTTGCCAACACTAAACATTTTCTGAATGCCACCTAGTGGCTGTTTTAGACATTTACATAAATCTACTGTGCAGTGTTTACAGTGGACTCTGCAGAAGATGCTTCAGCTGTATGTCAAAAAAAGGAATATCAGCCTGTCAGCAAACTCTGCAAATGCTATCAGCATATATTTAGTTGTTATGCCTATTTTATATGCCTGTATACCTGGGTCACATAAAATGTCTTGAGCCAAAAGGGGTGAAAAGTTTTAAGAAGCTTTTGTCTAAAGGACAAGATTTCCACTCCTTTCCCTGCGGAGTTAACTGAATGAGAACTATTTCTGCATGGTTTCCATCAATGGAACTAAGTTGAGGACAAAGTGGAAAAGTAGGGAAAAGAAAGAGAAACTAGGACATTTTAAAAGCATCTAGGAAAGTGGAATGGAATGAACATTGAGAAAACCAAAGTGCTCTTCCAGCAGTCACCAGCCAATCCCTCTGCAATGCCAGAAATACAGCTTTATGGTGTAACATTAGAAAATTTTGACCATTTTTATTATCTTGGCAGCCACTTTTCCACAAAAGTCAACATTGACACTGAAATAAAACACCACCTGAATTCTGCGAGTGCAGTATTTTTCCTAATGAAGCAGAGAGTGTTTGAGGACCAGGACATCCGTAGGAATACCAAGGTGCTTGTTTATAAAGCCATTGTTCTCCCAACCCTGCTATATGCCTATGAAATGTGGACTGTCTATCCTAGAATGATTCCATCAGCACTGCCTCTGAAAAATCCTGCAAATCTCTTGGGAAGACAGGCAGACAAATGTCAGTGTGCTGGAAAAAGCGAAGACCACCAACATTGAAACAATGCTCCTCCGCCATCAACTCTGCTGGACTGGCAACATTGTCCAAATGCCTGATCACTGTCTCCCAAAGCAGTTACTCCACTCTGAACTCAAGAATGGGAAATGGAATGCTGGTGGACAGGAAAAGAGATTTAAATATGGGCTTAAAGCCAACCTCAAAAACTGTGGCATTGACACTGAGAACTGTGAAACCCTGGCTATTGAGCGCTCTAACTGGAGGTCAGCTATGACCAGCAGTGCTGCAGAATTTGAAGAGGCACGAATGGAGGGTGAAAGGGAGAAACATGCCCAGAGGAAGGCACATCAAGCCAATCCTGGCCAGGACCGCCTTCCATCTGGAAACTGATGTCCTCACCACGAGACAAAATGCGGATCAAGAATAGGGCTCCACAGCCACCTACGAACCTACTGCCAAGACACCACATCTGGAAGACAATCATCCTTGAGTTACGAGGGATCACGTAAGTAAGTAATTGGAAATGTCTCTACCATATTGGAATGACCAGAAGAGAGTACATGATGGGATTCGACCACAAGCAGACCACCATGCTAGTTTTTGTGGCATTGCTGCCATATTTGTTGGCATCCTACTGCAATGGCAGCAACAATGCCTTCTGTTTCAAAAAAAGCATGCAGGAAGTGTTCACCTAGCTTTGAAATTGTCCTTATGGAAACCTTCTGACTGTACAGTTTGGCCGCAAGAGATGACAAAGTGAATCTACTTTGTCTGAAATTGAGAATGGAGATTATACCTCTGTAAGGCTATGCACACAGAGATGAACTTCTGGGGATTTTACTGAATAAATAGCTTCCTTTTTTTCTTCTTTTTTCAACAGGGATGGACCTTTAGTTTGTTGTGAAAAAAATGATTTTAAAAGGATTTATACAGTAGATTAAGTGGCTATTACTTAATCTCTTCCTGTTAAAGTGTGTTATTTCTGAAGCCTTAGTTCCTTATGTAGCAAAGCTGTTATTCATTTTTTTATGAAATTAAAATAGACAATATGTAATATAGTTTGCTTTGATCACATATACTCTTGTATGTTAGTCTGCATAAAATGTTCTAACCTGTCTCCTTCTGGATTCAAAATATCATGATAAGTGTAAGATATTTTTAAAAGACTTCTTTTCTTAGCAAGAAAATAAATGAGCCATATTTTAAAACTTATTTTTAGACATTTATTGATTGTACTTGGCAATAGTTATGAATTCAGCTAACCAAGTATTTTTTTTTTAGAGAGAGTCTATTGCAGCTGAATCATCTGATATGAGAGTAGCAGATACAGGATATACTTTTTATTTGAATTGCTAATAACTCTTTGAAATACATGATCTGGAATCAGGGACCTTTGTTGTTGCAAAAGGGGTCGGGGCGATTGTTACATGATGATATGAATTCAACTATATGTCTTACCTCTGAGATGAAGAGGAGGGAGGGACAATTCTGTGTTCGTTTAAAGAAAAGAAGGAGGGAGAACAATGTGTTTGTTTTTGTTTTGTTTAAAGCTACTTTTTATTATTACATGAAGAAAGGGGGAAACTCCATTTTGGGTTCCAAAGGGGGGTATACAACAATTACATGGTGGCGACTATTATGTAGTGAAATATATCTATGTCTTAGATATACAGAAAGGGACTTGACAAGGCTGTCCACTTTCGCCATTACTATTCATTTTGGGATTGGAAATTTTGAGCATAAGAATTAGAGATGACAATGAAATTGAAGGGTTCAAAGTAAAAGGCCAGGAAATCAAAATCAGAACATATTCAGACGATATGGTTTGTATTTTATCTAATCCAACACAGAGCGTTCCAAAATTATTAGAGGTAATCAAATTGTATGGAGAGGTTTCGGCTTTTAAAATAAATAAAGATAAATCTAAATTTATTACAAAAAAATTAGACACTAAAATTATTAGGAAATTAGAGGAAGCGGCTAACTGTAAAGTAGTCCCAAAGATAAAATATTTGGGAATAACTATCACAAGCAAGAACATTGACTTGTTTCAAAATAATTATGTGAAGACGTGGTCGGAGATCAAAGGAAATTTGAGCAATTGGCAGAAGCTACCATTAACATGCCTGGGCAGGATTGCAATTATTAAGATGATGATACTCCCCAAAATGCTTTTCTTTTTTCAAAGCATACCTATTATTAAAGGGACTAAAATTTTCAATTTGTGGAAGAGGGATATCATGAATTTCATTTGGGCAGGGAAAAAAGCCAGGATTGCTTACAAAAATTTAATTGATACTAAAGAGAGGGGGGGACTAAATTTACCAGATTTAAAAACCTACTATGAGGCCGCCTGCATGAGCTGGCTCAGAGATTGGATACAATTCCGGAACATAAATCTACTAAATTTAGAAGGACATGGAATCAGATATGGATGGCATGCATACCTCTGGTATGAAGGAGAGAGATTAAATAAGGCATTCAATAAACATGTAATTAGGGGAAGCTTAATAGATGTTTGGAAAAGATACAAATTAGGGATGGAACCCAAAACACCCCTGTGGCTGAGGCCAATAGAAGCCATTGGGAGACCCATCTGCAAGGATGATGTCAGAACATATGGGGAACTACTTATCAGGTTCAATGGCCAATGGGCACTGAGGGGAAAAAACGAATTGGGTATTAAAGATTGGTTCCGATATCATCAATTATATGAAAGATTCAAAAAAGACAAGAAGAGGGGATTTGCTTCAAAAAAATCAGATCTGGAAACTATATTAGATAAAGGGGAAAAGGCTTAATAGCCAGATTATACAAATATATTCTACACTATAATTTGGAAGATAATCGTGTTAAAAACCCCATGATCTCATGGGCAAAAGATTTAGGGAGAAGCATAGATTTTGACATCTGGGAAAACCTGTGGAACAATGGATTTAAATTTACAGTGGCAGCTTCAATTAGAGATAATGTATATAAAATGTTCTACAGATGCTACATAACTCCAGCCCTCCTAGCCAAAATGGACAATTCACAAACAGGATCCTGTTGGAGGTGCAAAAGAAAGAAAGGGGCTTTCTTTCACGTATGGTGGTCGTGCGAACTGGTGCAGATCTATTGGAAAAGAATAATAAAGGAAACAAATAAAATGATTTACAACAAAGTAAAAAAGAACCCAGAGATGTGCCTATTAGGGATATTCAGAGACAGTTTAGAACAACCAGAGAGAGAAATTTGTTTGTACAGTTTTGCGGCTGCACGCATTACAATTGCCAAAAATTGGAAAGGGAAGAAAACATTAAGCATCAAAGATTGGAAGGATAAATTGTGGGATTATGCACAGATGGCTAAGATCTCAAGCAATTTGAAATATGAAAATAATGAAATATTTGAAAGAAACTGGAAGCTGGCCTTAGCATACTTGACGGGAGAGCTAAAGAAATAAAAACAAGAGGAATTTATTGAATTGGAAGTATAGAGGGTTAAATAGGTTGTGCATAAATCCTGTGTGGATTAGTGACGGAAGTCAAGGTGGTGGGTAGCACTGGGGGTGGGTGGAGGGGTAACTGTATGGAGGATTTTTTCTGTATGTGTGTTTGTTTGTGTATGTGTATATTTTTGCAACATATAGGGTTGGTGTATTATCTTTTCAAAATAAAATTTAATTAAAAATTAAAAAATTTTTAAAAAATGTAGTGAAATATAGCACAATGCTTTCTTTGAATTTTGCACTAACTATTAGAAAATATATACTAGGACAGCATTTGGTTTGTCAGGGTGCATCTACACTGTAGAATTATGTTATTTTGACACTACTTTAACTGCCAATGCTATGAAAACTGGAAATGTATAGTTAGTGAGGCAACAGCATTCTTTGGCAGAGAAGGCAAAAGACTTTATAAAGTACAATTCCCGTGATTCCATAGCATTGAGTCATGGCAGTTAAAATGAAGTCAAGCTGCTTTAATTCTACAGTGTAAATGTGCCCTTAGTTTAACCATGACTATTTCTTCCTTCAGATCCCTAAGAACGATAGATTAAAAGATCTCTAGCACAATCTCATATAAGCACTTTTTTCAACTCCTATAAAGGTCATGCTGCTTGAAAGAGTTGCAGATTTATCTTTATATAGAAGCACTAGCTGTCCCCTGCCACATGTTGCTGTGGCCCAGTATGTTGTTCTGGAAAATAAAGTAATGAGAAAGTGTTGGTTTCTAATATATGTAATTTCTTTGTGCTTGTGGGTAAACAGTATTTCTTGCTATTCCTTTGTCAGTGTTGATGTGGAGAGTGTCTGGTTTGCCCACCCTGGAACATGCAACATATCATTGTCCTTCTTTAAGGGTTCCTTTCAAATCTATGATACTGTATCTCTGTGTGTGTGAATCATATGTATCTATCTATATCTATGGCTGGATGGTTCTTTGTCAGGAGGGCTTTGATTATGCTTTCTTGCCCTGGTGAAGGGAGTTGGAGTCGATGGCCTTAAGTATTTCCTGTTGGTGTGGGAAGTTTGCCCCAAATCTGTCATTCCTGGGGTTCAGAATGCTCTTTGATTCTAGGTGAACTATAAATCCCAGGAACTACAACTCCCAAATGCCAAGGTCTATTTTCCCCAAACTCCTGAGCATATGGAATATTCGTGCCAAGTTTGGTCCAGATCCATCATTGTTTGAGTCCACAGTGCTCTCTGGATGTAGGTGAACTACAACTCCCAAACTCAAGGTCAATCCCCACCAAACCCTTCCAGTATTTTCTGTTGGTCATGGGAGTTCTGTGTGCCAAGTTTGGTTCAATTCCATCGTTGATGGAGTTCAGAATGCTCTTTGATTGTAGGTGAATTATAAATCCCAGCAACTACAACTCCCAAATGACAAAATCCTAATGTTTTGAGTGATGGTCACTCCTTGTATTGTGAGATGTTTTGTTGCCAAATCTGGTGTGATTTTGTTCATTGGTTCTTTTGTTTTTAAGGTACTCGTTATGCACAGAGCATATATATATATATATATATATATATATATAGATTGAAGGTTTGTTGCCATCTGTAAGTTAATTTGTGCCTGGCTAGAGTTCTTTCTTGTTTACGTTTCTCAAGGAGAGCCTGCTAGGTTCCCTCTCTGCTCCCTTTCTGCCAGCAAACAAATACCTTTTTAATTTAGAGAGAACTTTGGTTTTTAACTTGTTCTGAAAGAAAGAGCTTTTGTCATGGTATGTTGTGATTGTATCTTTTAAACTATGTTTTAAATGGGTTCTAAACTGTTTGTCTTTTGAGAATGATTCTTTTTAGGTTTTTTTTTATATTTGTTTTTAAAATCTTTTTAGGTGTACATCATTTTAATTTGATTCCTGTGCTGGGAGAAAGGCAAGATATTGAGTTTGCTATCTGAAAACTAGTAGGCAGGCCAATGCCAACAGTCCCCATGAGTTTTTGAATTTCAGGATAATTTATAATAGGAGAATAAGCAGATGGCTTTGTAATTGTTCCTGCTGTTTATTGAATCAAACAGATCAGCTATATTTGTATGTACTCCCTTAGGCTGGATCATTACATAGACATCTCAGTCTAGCCCCATTCAGAATGTCTCGGTACATTCTATGGACACTTTATACTAAACACAGTATCTATAGTTTCACGAATATCTCTTATCACACATGGTATTGGGAACACATCCCATATTAACATAGCATAACTATCATTGTTTTAGGAGATAAATAATATTTCCTGAAGTATGATAAAATGCCATGCACCACTTAAAAACGACATGGGCAGCAGGTGCATAAAACCTTTGGAAATAACCATGAGACAGCTTCAGTTTATCTGCTTAAAGTGGCATTTATACTTTGGTTGTTGTCCTCTAATCTGATATTTAACGAGTTTAGTGGATTTTTATTATTTATTTTATCTATTCAGGAATTAAAAATCTCCCAAGCCACTAAACTCTGTGTATGACTGGAATTTTAATGATGTGCAAAAGGGGCCAGGAATTAGGAACCACTAATTTTCCATCTGGCTCTCTGCCGGGGTTTCCTCATTTGTCAGTTTTTTTTATTATGTTGGGTTTTTTTTTTTTACCAATTAAAGAGAGTTTTATTGGGTGTTTAAAATGAGCCACTAACTAAACAATATTAATCACATGATTTGTCTAAGGATGCTGCTGGTCTGCTTCTCTCTAGCTTCTTACATTTTCCCTTTCCTTCTATTGTTAATATTACTCTAATTTTATTTACAGTTATAATATAATAAAAATAATAATATAAATAATAGAAAATTACAATTGCTTCAGTTAGCAGTCAGTGTACATGTATTTCTAACTTTAACACTTTGTACAAATGGCATAGGCTTCAAGGCCTGCAGCTGATAACTTCTCCCACTTTTACCATTTTTGTCAATCTAAGTTATTTTCCCTATACAATATCAGAACATTTTAAGCACTACAGTTCTTTAAGTCTCTCAATGCAACCTTGAGTGCTTCTCATTTTTCAACAGATTCAGCTTCAGTCTGGTTTCTATTGTTGCACTGGGAGTTATCTAAACACTTTGGATTAAAAGTGGATTGTTTATGTCAAAGCTGAGCATGCAAGGATTGCTTTTCTCATTTTGGTCCAAGGCATTGTCTTCTTAGAACATAAGCTGAAGATCGTGCCTTCCTTTCTTTTCTTGGCAAAATATATTGACATGCTGAAAAATAGATTGAAATACTAAAACCATTCATATAAATGTCACTAGCAACCCGAGCTTCAATATGATACCTAAAAGCTTCTATTCTCTACACATCTACTTGGAAAGAAAGGTCATAAAATTAATGTATCTATTATCTCTTTTAATTCTCCTGCTGATTACTATCTACACATGTTCCAATTTTAGTTTGATTTAGTTAATTAATTGAATATTCTGTCATCCAGGATAAGCTTTTTCTACTATCTCTCCACATATGTAAACAATCCCGAAATAGAAGAGATATTTTAGAGAATGTTGTATATAACATGTTCTGTTAATGTATAGATCATATGCTCATATATAAGAACAAATAAATAACTTGGAGAAGGGAATAGATGGCATTTTAATCAGATCTGCAGAGGACACTAAAGGGAAGGGGTAGCTAATAGAAACGGGATTTAATATAATCAGAACAAGTTGGATAACTAGATCAAAACTTATTAATTTCATAATGAGTAAATGTGAGGTACTTCTATACAAGAAAAATAAGAAGCAGAAAGATAAAATGAGTGACACTTAGCTTTGCATTAGTTTGTTTGCTTTTAACAAATCTAAAAGTTTTAGGCCACACTCTAGACATGAATCAGAATGATACAACAAGAGTGGGTGGAAAATCAAGCAATTTTAGTTCATCTTATCAAAAGAAATCGGAGTACTCTAGTTCTTTGAGGCATATATCCATATTGTGTCCCAATTGTGAGGATCACAGTTAAGAAAAATGTCTTAACTGTGGATTTCTTTCAATAATTTGCAACATGTCCAGAAGAGGTCAGTAGAAAGATAGTATAGGGTTAAGGGTCAAGAAATCAAGCTGTTTAAGAAACTATTAAGTACTGCATTTAGCCTGCAAGAGATTGAGAAGTGCTAATTACCTTTAAATACCTGACAGACTTTCAGGTAGAAGATAAAGTAAGCTTGTTTTCTAATACTCCAGAGTATAGAACCTGAGGCAATGGATTAAAATTACAGGAAAGGAGACCATCTTGGTGTTAAAAATAGTTTGCCTCTAAATGTGATGGACTTGTCTTTATTGTAGGTTTTTCAACAGAGATTGAATGGCCACTACTCAGGCAGGACATACACTAGATCAGTGGTTGTCAACATGTGGGTCTCCAGATGTTTTGACTTTCAACTCCAAGAAATCCTAACAGCTGATAAACTGGCTGGGATTTCTGGGAGTTGTAGGCCAGAACACTTGTGAACCCACAGGTTGAGAATCGCTGCACTAGATGGCCCTTGGCATCCTTCTCAAATCAGTGCTTCATTGATTTTATAATGCTTCAATAAGATCAGTTCTATAATCCTTATTGATTTTGGATTCTTTCTTGGACTGAAACTGTTTTTTAAAATTGTCAGTTTAAGCTAACTGATGCTTAATTTGACTTGAACTTTACATCTTTAAAAACCATTATTCATAGAGTCAACTGATGTTATTGATCAATAGACGGTGTCTTCAACCCACTTAAGCCATTCAATAGCCTTGAAACCTGAGAGCAATTCCACACAGTGGTAAAATCTGCTTCAACCCGGGTTTTAAAAACCCTGGCCGGGGTGGACTGTAGTCAGCACACCAGCTGCAAAAGCCTGCACTGTTGCGGCTGGGTGTCCAGATGTGCTCCCGGAACTTTTTGGGAGAACACCAAGAAGCCCTAACCCCTCCCCAAAACCCCTTTTAAAAATAAGAGAAGTTACCCAGTCTCCGTACTTCAGGAAATAAAGCCTGATTGCTCATTGGAAGGAAGGATATTGGAGGCAAAGATGAAGTACTTTGGCCACATCATGAGAAGACAGGAAAGCTTAGAGAAAACAATGATGCTTGGGAAAATGGAAGGAAAAAGGAAGAGCGGCCGACCAAGGGCAAGACGGGTGGATGGTATCCTTGAAGTGACTGGCTTGACTCTGAAGGAGCTGCAGGTGGCCACAGCTGACAGGGAGTTCTGGCATGGGCTGGTCCATGAGGTCACGAAGAGTCAAAAGCGACTGAATGAATAGAATAAACAACAACAACACCCAGCCTCCAGTAGCCTGGTGTCGGAGCTGTCCTAGCATGTAGGAATGATGTACCAGGAGAAGGGGGGGCAGGAGCTATTTTCCTCCCCCCTATTTTCTCCTGGTGTGCCATTCCTACATGCCAGGAGAGCTCTGGCACCATGCTAATGGAGGCCGGGTAAGTTCTTTTAATTTTAAAGGGGTTTGGTGGAGGGGTAGGGGTGGGGAGGAAGTTGATGTCCTCGCTGGATTACTGTCTGGACTTCCCCATAAAAGTCTAGAATTTTGAGGGAGCAATCCAGACAGCAAAAATAGTAGGTTTGCCCTGCGCCTTCCAAGAAGACACAGAATAAACCCACTAACAAATTAGTTCATGATAAACCAGGGTTTTCCTGGTTTGTGGGGAATTAATTCATTTTTCTATGGGACGTCATCTGGATGTCGCACTTCAAAATGCGGGAACTCCCACTTTAAAAGGGCTGTCTGTATACACCCTGAGACAGCCAAAATTGACACCAAGTCAGTCCTATGTCCTGACCTCCTTAACAAATGCATTAAAATAATGACTTAAATTAATATCTGTTCCATCACCTTCAAAAAGTATATACTGCTGGATAAAGCAGTTTCAACAAAATTAATACCTTTTGCCATGAAGCCCTTTCATCTGTGAATCACAGTTCAAAGAGGCCCTGACATACATATATATCTGTCTGACTTAAGCAGGTATTTGCTGGTTTTATTGCAAATCCTTTGGATCAAATGAATGGGATTATGGCTCCCAAGTGTGATGCTTCTAGAACATAGTTACACAGATTCATGATATGATATGATTTGGTTGCCTGTTCACATTTTTAACATCTGCCATAAACAATACATCCTGTCATCCCCTTGATATTGAGAATGTGTCTCAAACATTCCTTTTACAGAGACAAGCAGCACAGATTTAATTCAAAAAGTAATACAAGCCCCTTAAGGCACAGAATGCTGAAACAAGAATTACCACCATCATTTTCCTAGAACTAGAAATCCTAAAGTCCTTTTGACTAATCAACAACCTAATCAGCTTACAATTAAAATTTATTTTAAGATACATCGGTATTTAGATGTTGCAGGAAAAAAAAGATATGCCAGGAAATGTTTCAGTTCAAACCTCTGTAAAATAAAATTTAATAGTGGTAGTTGCACAGCAGCAGTACTTCCTAATTGCTCTCTTCATCCTGCTCTTTACCTCATCCGATAAGTGAACCATCTGAAGAATTAAAATACCACCACCCAAATTTCAGCATTCAACATCTTGGAAAGGGGAGAGATATCAATGCAGGCACATGACAGCAATAACAAAAACAGTACTTTTTTCATATCTTTATATCTACAGTAGAGTCTTGCTTATCCAGCACAAACGGGCCGGCAGAACATTAAATAAGCAAAAATGTTGGATAATAAGGAGGGATTAAAGAAAAGTCGATTAAATATCAAATTATGTTATGATTTTACTAATTGAGCACCAAAACCTCATGTTTTACAACAAATCAACAGAAAAAGCAGTTCAGTACACGGTACCGTTATGTAGCAATTACTGTGTTTACAAATGTAGCACCCAAAACATCACAATGTATTGGAACAGCTGTGGATAGGGAGAGGAGGCAGACTGCGTTGGATAATATAGAACATTGGATGAGCAAAGGTTGGATAAGTGAGACTCTACTGTATATGTATAAAATACATCTTTAAGTATTTGAAGTTCTTAATATTGCAGTTCTCCCACTCTGCGCCCTGGAAATAAGC
This sequence comes from Anolis sagrei, assembly GCF_037176765.1. Classification (NCBI taxonomy): domain Eukaryota; kingdom Metazoa; phylum Chordata; class Lepidosauria; order Squamata; family Anolidae; genus Anolis; species Anolis sagrei. The sequence goes on from NC_090022.1 coordinate 44,996,498, forward strand.
CTTGTTGAACAGAGTGGGAGTTAGAATCAACAGACTTAGGTTTTAAGTCCTCTCCAGGCATCCTGGATATTTCTTCTAACAATACACAAAGGTGTTGGGGGGGGGGGGAGGCATGGACCTTTTCTCTGTTTGTGGAGGCACTTAGTACCAGAGAGATCATACTTCAGAAAACTTTAGAAGATAACTACATATACAGGAATATGAAGTGAATAACTTTACCTTGACAAAGATATCAAGCTGGGTGTTGTTGACATTTCAGAAATATTTTGTAGGATAATACAATTACATGATATGTACAGTGACTCATAAAGCTTGGTTATGTGACATTTCTGGAAATTAATAATGTAGATGTAGCTCACTTTCAATTCTCACCGCAAACATGGATCACCAGGTATTATTGAAAATGGACACCAACCCTTAATCATCAGATGATAGCAAAAGAGCAAGAGGATTGATTAGACTGCGATTCATGGTCAACGATCATGTATTGCCTAAGGTAGACTTAAAACCTGATTAGCTGAAACTAAAATTAAATAACTGATTGATTGCTTAGTTGTTTGCAAGGGAAAAAATTCAGAGATGTATGCAAACCACCTAGTAAGAATCAGTGTTCTCCTAATTGCTCATCAGGTAATTTATTTCATGTCAAAAGCATTGCATAAATAAGTATATAACTGATAAAATAGAGAAAGCACAAGTAGCTAAATAATTTTTGACCAAAAATGGGCAACAGCGACCACATTGTATGTGACTTTCAACAATTCTTCCTCTGTACATGAGGCAGGGCACTGTGGGCAAACATACAGATGCTGAGTTGTCTGTTCTGTTCCACAGTCGCAAAAGGTGGAGGAGTCTTCAAACTCATGAGGATCTTACTTACTTACTTAGGCAATCCCTCATTGTCCGAGTAAGATTGTCCCCCAAGATTGGTGTACTGGCAGTGGGTACGTAGGTGACTGTGGAGCCCTATTCTTGACCTGCATGTTCTCCCGCAGTGAGGGCATTGGTTTCCAGGTGGAAGGCAGTCCCAGTCACGGTTGGCTTGACGTGCCTTCCTCTTGGCATGTTTCTCTTTTTTGCCCTCCATTCGTGCCTCTTCAAATTCTACAGCACTGCTGGTCACAGCTGACTTCCAGCTGGAGCGCTCAAGGGCCAGGGCTTCCCAGTTCTCAGTGTCTATGCCAGAGTTTTTAAGGTTGGCTTTGAGCCCATCTTCAAATCTCTTTTCCTGCCCAATAAACATTCCATTTTCCATTCTTGAGTTTGGAGTAGAGCAACTGCTTTGGGAGACGGTGGTCGGGCATTTGGACAACGTGGCTGGTCCAATGGAGTTGATGACAGAGGACCATCACTTCAATGTTGGTGGTCTTTGCTTCTTCCAGCATGCTGACATTTGTCCACTTAACTTCACAAGAGATTTGCAGGATTTTTTGGAGGCAGAGCTGATGGAATCGTTCCAGGAGTTGCATGTGACGTCTGTAGATAGTCCACATTTCGCAGGCATATAGCAGGGTTAGGAGGACAATAGCTTTATAAACAAGCACCTTGGTATCCCTATGGATGTCCCAGTCCTCAACCACACTGTACTTCATTAGGAAAAATGCTGCACTAGATATCTAGCTGTATCTAGTCAACACTAGATACAGCTGGTAATGGTTTCCCAGCAATTGAAATAATTATTAATATGCAGTATTAAGATCATTTCCTTTAAACTCCTACCTGTGCTTTTATATTTTTTTTTCCAGATATACTATCATGGAGGATGGAACTCTGAAGATTATCAATGTCACTAAAGCAGATGCTGGCAGTTACACATGCATAGCGACAAATCATTTTGGAGTAGCCAGCAGTACTGGGAACCTGGTGATAAAAGGTAAAATGTTTCTTTTTGAACAATTCTGAAGATTCACCTGCAGTTGGGCAGCGCTCCTGTATTTTTAGATACGCTAAAATATGAAAGATAGTGCTGAAGCAACAGAAAATTTAGACTGCAATCATACATCAACATACACTGAGGTGGGGTCTTGCTTTTGAGCAGATTATAAAAAATGTATGTTAAGAGCAGGATCTTAGGTCTTTGTAAAGAAATAATTTGAAAGCAATTGCATTTCAACATTGCCTTTAGATCCTTCAGAAAAATCTAATCTCAGATTTTGTTATATGCTTCTCTATTGCAAAATCCTTGAGTTCACAGTTATCATCAAGCATACTAAACCCTTCCCATGGAAATTAATGTATCCAATTGTGGAAATCCCTTCTGACCCCCCAACATAAGGAAGTGCTGAAATGAAAAATGAACTGCTAAAATGAGTCTCTAAATTCAAACCTATTCACAAAATGACTTTGGGGCTTGCAAAGTTTAGCAATAAAGATTCTTTGGTGATACATAATTCTATTCCTGCAAAATATCAAACACAAAATGGGCATTTTGAGGAATGAAATATCATATTAAAAACCTGCATTTTTGTGCATATCAGAGATTTTGGATCATTTTTTCTTCATGTCTTCCAGATGGACTTAATGTAAAGGGAGTTAAAAGTGCTAATTAAACCAAGCCTGCAGAGTCCCTCACCATAAAAGCAGCTGCCACAACCCCTTCCCATCACTTGTGCCCTACTCCAACTGCCACCACAATCTCACCCATCTGCCAACCCCTCTTGCCCCCTTTTTCTGCCCCAGAAATCTACCCATCACTCGCTCACCCTTCTCCCACCCCATCCCCCTTACCCCTTCCTTCCCAAGTGAGTGAGCAAGGGAGTGACCACATGACCAAGCTCAGCCACCTCTCCATTTTAATTTCACCCAATTAAAGATTTAAACTTTTTTTTGTCGTGTCAGGAGCAACCGCTCCTGTTGTGAGAGAATTGGCCGTCTGCAAGGACGTTGCCCAGGGGACGCCTGGATGATTTTTTTATGTTTTATCATCCTTGTGGGATGCTTCTCTCATGTCCCCGATGGAGCTGGAGCTAATAGAGGGAGCTCATCCACCTCTCCCCGGATTCGAACCTGCGACCTGTCGGTCTTTAGTCCTGCCGGCACAGGGGTTTAACCCACTGCGCCACCGGGGGCTCCATTTAAACATTGACTATGTCTGATTAAACGTAGCTCAAGATGAATACCAGTGTTATTGAGCATTGTCTTCAAATGGAGCTTGGAAGCAGCAGTGGCTGTGGCAAATAATCCATGGGTTGCACATTTACTGTTTGAGTGTTAAATATGGTTTGGGGGGGGAGGCTAGAGATATTTTCAGTTGTGACAGTTTTTCAGGGGTTGTGTGTCCCTGACCACTGCAAATGTGGAAAGATGAATATAGTACCTTCATAACGATTTTTCCAAGTATTAGACTTCTCATTTTTAAACTACTACTTCCATTTTGATTATTAGCAGAGGCAAAGTAGAGAGGATTTATAGTATTTTGAAAGATATTCATAGACCTGTTAAGGTTTTTCAGAGTCACCTTTCTTATAATAAGCAATCTGTCACAGTGTTGCAAATAGCACTTCCTTATTGCCAACAATTTTGTCTTCAGAGCGACTGAATGTGGAAACTCTACATTTAAAAAATTCACATTGAGATGTTGACTTTGGGGAATTGATTCACTCTAATTGGGAATGGGGTGTGTTCTCTCCCTGGATATAATTAAGCCATATATAATGTATCTTTTTCTTTGAGTTTCTTGCGGTTCTTCTGGCCATTTGAATGGGGTCGCTGTCGCAACTCAGGGTAGTTTTCACCTTGCTCAAGACACCACCACATACCAAGGCTGTAGATTTTGTAGTTTATTGAGAAAAAGCAAAATCAAAATAGAAATAAAGATGCAAAAGTTCAATAGGCAAAATAGAGTCTTAAAATGCAAAGGCAAAGTTTCCAAGATCCAAAGGCAAATAACATGAAGCGTAATTCCTTAGTAATGGTCAAACAAGAGTCCATCAGGTAACATCAGGATCAAAATCCAAGTCTCAAAGAAGCCAGAAGCATTCCACAAAAGCCAAGGTAATTCCACAGAAGTTAACCAAGGAAAGAGCAACATTGGACTGACAGAAAATGCCTGTCGTATACATCATTAAATAAGTTTCCCTGACATGAAAGCATTGCTTTGACCTTTGGCTTCACGCTTGCTGGCAAGGCGTGTGCTTCTCGGAACTCTTAATTGTAAACGATCCTGTCTACTCATTAATTATCTTCAAGGCTAGACAACACATTATCTCAGCCCAGCTGGGCCTGATCATCCTGGGAACCAAAAGCAGTTGTGGAGTTTCACTATCTTTATCTAAAGGCACATTCCTTTCTCCAGGGAACAGACTTGCTGTTTCTTCCTCAGAAGCCACACTATCAGCCCCGTCTGGAACATGTACAGAAATCTGTAACCCATCAGCCTCATGATCATCCTGCAGAAAGTCAGACTCAGAAGGCCCAGCAGGCCCAGCAGAAGGCCCAGACAGTTCAGACTCAGGCTCAGAGTGAACCACAACAGTCGCTGCCTTTCAATAATGGAAAACCTTATGGCCATATGCTGTAGTGATACACTCAGGATTGAGTGCCCAAGGCTCAACTCAGCAGAGAGAGTGAAGGAACCCAAAATGGAACCCATTTGGAACTAAGTGAAGACATGCACATACTGGTAGAATGAGAATAATACACAGTACAACTAAACTTAGATAGTCCAGATTCTAAAATGCCCAAGTATACATGTAGCACTCTAGTATGCCAACCAACTAGTACATCTTCATTTATCTCTCTGCGATACACAGTCACATGTTTAATGTATTGAGTAGGTATCGAAGATACAAAGGGAACCCTTCCCATGCCAGAGAATGATTGCACTATCTTTCCACGGTAATCAACTTCAGAGCTTTTGTTTCAGTTAAATACTAGCACATAAAAAGATTCATGTAAAGGTCTTATTTTATTTTATTTTATTTTTATTGCACTTACCTCATAGACCAGTTTTCCTCCAAAGAGCACGTAATGGTTTTGGTATTTTATCCAGACAGTTAGCTTCCAGAGACAGGACCTCAGCCAAAGAACATCATTTGCCTCCAGTCTCTGGGCACCTATGTGCTGATCGAGCACTTTCCAAACAAAATAGTAATGTTTGCTTTGTGAGAGTAGCAAATCGAGAGCAGCATGAGGTTTAATCAGTTTCACCAATTCATTGATTTTTATAGAACAAGGGGAAATGGCTTCAATAAAAAAAAATAACATGGAGTAGATGGGGTTTGGGTTTAGGTTTTTCTTACCTGCTGTGACATTTCGCCATTTCGTCCTTTCTCTATGCATTGGTATCCTCATGAAGCTTCTGTAATTGGGCTATGGCTATTACCACTACAGTAACAATTTGGGCATTACTCATGGTGTTCTTTGGGATAAGTTGTAATAGTTAGAGGGTGTAGTTCACTGTACAACCGAATTGTTTTACAGTATGACCTTAGGAGATAAAAGTAGTGTATTTTAATCATTACGTCAGTCTTGTAAGATGGGTTTGGAATGCCCAGATATCAGTGAAATATTCTGTATATTCTCTATATCTTTCTATAATCAGAATATCCAGCATTTTGCTGAGCAGTACCAGGTCTCTGACTTTCATGTAGTCCATTAGTCTCCAAATTCTAACATATTCTTGTTGGTCCTGCAGCATCAGTCTTATTTTCCTCAATATATAAACAGTGCATATTTAATACTTTTTTAACCAATGTTATTTTATAAAACATTCCAAAGCTATGTAATGCCTGCCTAGGAAATCTGTATTGACAAATTAAACGTCAGAGCAAAATGTTGGCAATAATGTTGGGTCATAATTTGTTAGAATTTGCTGAATGAGAAATGTTTTAAATTAAATTACATACTTTTTATAGGTAGTTTTGCTTCTAATGATTTCTTTTATGCAACAAACATATAGATTATAATACTCACAAATGCTTTTGTCTCCTATTGTGTCAAGGGGATCCTCTATTGGAAAACAGAGGAAAGCAGATTGATTTCGTGTTTTGCAATCAATCACAGCATTCTAAAGCTGTCAGTTTTATTCTACCAAACACTCATATAAATGGATGGCCTTCCCTACCTGTTTCCTTGATCCCATTTGCACTGAGACTTCTTCAAGTGCTGTATTGCATATTTTAATGACAAGGTTTTTAATAAACTGAGAGAGTCAGGCAAACAATGGAATTCTAATACTTAATAAAGAAGGCAGGTCTCGTGGCATCATCCAATACAGCTGCATAGTTATTTTGTTTATAAATCTTTTTATCCTACCTATCTGGATATGCATTTTGGGCTAAAGTTGTGGTCTTTCACCGAGGCTGGATGGATGCCATCCCTATTTATTTATTGTTTTTGGAAGCTGCCTTGAACCCCACTCTGGTAGAAAGGTGGCATATAAATAAACTAGAAATGTGTCTGGAGTAGTTTTTATAACAGTTCCTCAGAAAATAATTTAAATGAATAATCTGAAACTATACAGAATAGGAGAGGTCAGTGTTGAGATACAAAGACTAAGAAATGTTGTATGTATATGAACTGGCACGTGATCTTAAGAAATTTGACAGGGATCCTCCTGCCAACTGGAATTAGATGTATCAAGCTAATGTCTCCATTTTTCAGGAAACAGTTTATTGATTTAGATTAGGGAGAAATGTCCCTATGTGATATTATGAGTTGCTTGTAGTTTTCAATAGGCTGCAGAAAATCAGTTATAGGTTTTTAGGTTGTATTATTGTCTATATTAAGCTATGGACATAATAAGGTCTTTCAGAACTAATTTCTGTAAACATAGACCCCCCCCCCCACCACCACCACTCTCATTTTCACACAAAAACAAAACAGAATTGTGCTTCCAGGAATATTGGAGGGAGGGGTGTGCTCCATATTTAAGGTCCTACCGTATCTTGTTGGGGCGGGGAATGAAAAGGTAAACAAGACTTAAACAAGGTTATAAAAATAATTTCTCAATTTGCTATTCATGCCCAAAAGCCCAGGCTATGTAACTAACCACATCTTCTTATATAAACCAACACAGGCACTGCGGTCAGCAGAGAAGGCCCTGCTCTCGGTCCCACCCCCGTCTCAAGTCCAGTAGGCGGGGACAAGAGAAGGGCCTTCTCCATGATTGCCCCTCCCCAACCTCTGGAACTCCCACCTCAAAGAAGTAAAAATGGCCTCCTCTCTTCTCTCTTTTTGCTCCCTAGCCTATGGAGAGGAGGAGGACTAGTACATCTTAATATGTAACCTTGTATGGATACTGGAAACCCACCCTGGCGCTGTTGGCTGTTGTACATAATTATTCTATATAATGTCTTCTTCATCATTTTATACTTTTAAGGCACTTTAGTTATTTAGATCTTATTAAGATGTAAATTTGATGATGAGGTTATTAGTTTTTAATTATTTATTTGTTCGGTTAGTCATCATAAGTTTATATTGATGATATTTTATTTATTGTTTCGATTTGGTTTGTTTGTTTATTATGGCATTGAATGTTTGGCACTTTCTATCTGGAAACTGCCCTGAGTCCCCCTGGGGAGAAAGGGCAGGTTACAAATAAAGTTGTTGTTGTTGTTATTAATGGCCTCTGAGCCAATCAAAGTTTTCACACTTGTACTAAAACTTACGTATGAGCGGGCAACACAATTTTAACACAGTTGAATGTATTCTTAGATGTTACTAGATGGTCAACACAGAAATCAAAATGATTGTATTCGTGGAAACAGAAGATGGAGAATATCAATTTTCTTTGCAAATACAAGACCAGGTGCAGACTATGAGAAAAATCTAAGAAAATCCATAACAAAATAACAAAAAGAAAAATCCCACAACTTGAAAAAGCACGATCCACAAGCAAGGGGACACCACTGATTGTAGTAAACATAGGTTTATGCCATTATTCCATACAAGCAAAGTGATGATGGATGTTTTTAGTACATATGTATAGATTCTAGATGTCCAAGCAGAGTTCCAAATGGATGAAGCACTGAGGATCATACTGTGAGATAAGTTTGCTAATGGAATACACCAGAGAATTCAGAGGAAAGTAATCCTGTTATATGGATACCATGGACAGCTAAAAAGTCCAGTGAAAGTGTCGAATGACAACTCTAGTCTGAACTCTCTTTAGAAGCTAAAATAACTAAACCAAGCCAACTATATTTTGCACATATTGGGAGATAATACCACTCATTAGTGCCTAGTAAAGTAGAAGGTAGTTAAGAAAGGAGGAAGGCCACATAACAGGTGCATAGACTCAATCAAGAAAGATACCGCTGTGAGTCTGTAAGATCTTAGCAGGCTGGTTAACAAGGTCTTTGGAAGTCTCTTATTCATAGGGTGGTCTTAGGTTACAGCTGAATTGATGGCAATAACAAAAGGGACAGAGAGATAAAGGGAAGTGTGACTGATTACCAAGGAGATAAGAGAGACTGCAGCGTAGGATGCCCAGTGTACTGTATCTCAGACAAAGAAGCTTTCAAGAGACTTAACCCCCACTCCTCACCCCTACCCCCATAAACATGCACCCTGCTTGCAGAGAAGATATGCCTCTGAATGTTTTAGTTCATTCATATTTCGAGTTCAATCGTGCTGTCTAACTCTGTCATTCACCAGAAATCTGATTATTAGGACTTGATTGCACAAAGCTGCTATTACATAGGCAGTTGAGAAAGATGCTGTGGTCTAGGGTGGGACAATATAGTATCCAGCATAACGTACCATATTGATTCTCTTGACAGTCTTATGAAGTTTTCGCACCAGGGCTTTAAAGTGGACAGCCTTGCATTTCTACCACCTGAAGAATTCTGGGAAATGTAGTTTAGGGTGGGGCCTTCTGGATTCTCAACTACAGAGGTCCTTGCCTTCACGAACTACATTTCCCAGAATTCTGCAGGCGGTAAAAATGTGGGGCTGCTTACTTGAAAGCTCTGGTGTGATAACGTGGTTAATGATAGATATACTCTCATGCATGAGCATGCACACTCACAATCTATTATGTTCATGGGGGGAGGGGCTTTATTAGGATAATTACTCCATCAAATCTGCTGCACATGATAAAGGAGTCTTAAGTTTAAACTTCATAAATATTGAAGTGTTGACCAGTTGATACTTCAGTCTCCAACTGACATTGGATTAACTACCAACCCTTCTGTAGAAAGGCTGTTTTCCTGCAAAGTGCAAGTTGATGTATCCTTCATGATTTTTTCACATGGCTTAAGAATCCCTTCACTTCATGGTAAGGTCAGGGAATATAAGAAAGTACTTTTTATTTTCTCCAATGGTTGATTTTGACTCAATCCCATTAGCATTAATGGGAGCTACATGTGTGCATGAAGCGAAAAATATACCCAGAGGGCTGAGGCATGGCTATGAACTGCAACCTGGGAATCACTGTGTTGGAATCTATCCCATAATGAAAGATATAAAATGCAAAAAACTGTTGTGAACTCTAAATGAACTGTGAAAATACTCTGTTTTACATGGATATGTCTGAATATCAATGTCCTAAGCAAGATGTATTTTAGTTTGTATAAAATCACTGAATGAAGACTGGGTGTATCACTCTAATTCACTTTTGTGGGCTACAAAAGGACCCATTTGATACACAATGGTGTCTCTGATTATAAGTATGTTTCATTCTTATCTCATTATATTTCATTGATTTAAATGCCATGAAGACAATTTGTCAGAAGACTTTTTGTATGATAGTTTCCAGTGTTCTTCCATTAACAATATGAGCACTTCCTGCCCAGCTGCTGGTTTTATTTTCACACTCTATTTTAAAATAAGATGTCAACAGAATGCCAAAAGATGAGACATCAATAGGGTATATCTTTCTTTAAGTATAAAGAAGCTGAAAGCAAGTCATTTTCTGGCAAAATTCCTAAAATATGTTCTGCATAGTATCTTAAAAGGTTAAAGAAGGCTGGCTCTTCTTACTGAGATCCTCTCTAGGGGCCCATTTACACATCCAAGGGTGAATGGACTACATAGCATCCACATGATGCATGGAATCCATTCATCCTAATACCCACCATGACTACTTAACACAGCCTTGGCCCTCATTTAAAAAGTTTGTGGTGGTGTTAAGAGTTAGGCTGCTTCTTTTTTGTTCACATGGCTATTCTGCTTTCCCTGTGCTTCAGCAATCCATGAACAGGGGAAGGCCCTTACCTTCCCCCTTTCATCCTTGGCTTAGTGGGGACCACCTGGCACAAAACTGATAGTGATTATCATTACTGGTCACAACCATTGATGCTTGATGGAGCAATCAAAGAAAAAAAGAGAGAAAAAGACTGACAGATTTCTCTCTCTCACACACACACACACACACACACTGGTTCCACTGGATTGTGAAGACTCCTTTAGTAGCTGGATCCCACTCCAGACCAGCATCGATGTATGTGACCCATGTAGATGGGCCCCAGAATTATATTTGCTACTATCACGTTTTGTCATTGTCCCAAATTTTTTGAAGCCAATACATAGCTTATGCAAATCACATTACAAGAAATGTCTTTGACAAGATAAATGCATTGCAAAGCAGAAAACATTGTGAAGTAATGTGTAGAACACAGGCAGTGTTTGTATACAGCATTTAAAAATAATTTGTCAGTTATATTCCTAAGGCAAAGTGTTTCTATTCTTCCATGACAAGAGCCATAGTAAAGCATGGCTTATATGAAAAATAATGTAAAACAACTAGCGCGTGCTACTAAATGCTTGCTAAGTTGCATTTTATAAACTCATATGTATAGCGTCAGATGGGAAGAAGTAACCTAATGTATTTTATCTGAATACATTACTTGGTAATGCATTACTAAGCTATATTTTTATTTTTAAAAGTAAGATGGGCTAAACCCGTTTCTCTTGCATAGCAGTTGCACAGAAACTGTCAACTTCAGAACTGTCAAAATTGTGATTTGCTGTGGGGAGGGAGCTGTCAGTGGAACCTCATCCGTTTTTTGTGGTGATAGCCTTCACTTAAAAGACTTAAAAGGCTATAAAGAGGAATTAGTTCCATCCTTTGTTTTCCCTGCATCTGATGGACAGACCCTGTCCATCTTATGCTTGGAACATCATCTTCCCAGTTAGTCTCAAAGGTGTTGTTGGATTTTCTTTCTTTCTTTTTTAAATCACATATCCTGTTAAAATGTATTCCCCTGGAACTGTCCTGCTGTGCTCTTAGTTTGCTTGAGAAAGGCTTTTTGGTTCTCAGAGTGGTATTGCTCTTGTTTAACTTTTTATCCAGATCCATCCATGTTATATTTTTTGGGCAGCCATTGTTTTTCTTTTCAATCTAGTTTTTTTAAATGCTTCTAGTTGTCTGTTACACTTCCTTGCCTGAAATTTCTGAAAACTGCTTTTTTTGAATGCATGGAGAGGCAGGAGAAAAGGTTTAGAATGAGCTTGGTGAATGTTATCCCACTGTGTTGTTCCGTGGACTCATTTGAGTAAAAGTGCAGAGAAGTTGGATGACAGCTTTTAACATTTTAAAAGCAAGTTCTTCCCATTGCTCAACAGTGTCTAAGAAGTTATAGACAGAGATTGAAAAGGTTATTTTCACTCAGCTATTTCAGCATTGTTCATTGTGGTTGCTGTTCCTTTATTGCCTTCTCATTACTTTCCTACCAGTGGGTAAAATGTAAGTTGTTCGTTGTGTGTGGCTTCAAGTCATTTCCAAAAATATAATGTATTTTATTCTTAAGATTAGTTTAGATCTGGTTTGTCATTGCCTTGCTGTGAAGCTAAGAGAATGTGACTTGCCCAGGGTGATTTACAAACTGGAATCAAGCTGTGGTTTACCAGAGTTCTAGTTCCACACTCAAACCACTACCATGGGAATATATACAACAAGCTCTTTAAAAAGTTGGATAGGACCATTCTAAACACAACTGTTGTATTAGTATCCACTGGGTTTTTGTTCCAATCTGACATTCTTTCATTTTTATATAGTTTTTTCAGTGTATTGCTTCCATCAACTTTTCATTTCTTTTCTTCAAGAACACATTTTTATTTTTTTTTCTTGATAATTTAGTGCTTTCCTATTTTGTTTATATGGCATACACTATTTTGGTTAAAAATTCCCCTTGATTTTTTGGATCTTGTGGAAGAGGTTTCTTCCACTACTGTTCTGTTTTCTTCTTTCAGTTCACCCAAATATGCTTTTCTTTCCTTTTGGCTACAGTGTGTCTTTTGCATTCTTCTCTGACACTGTTTTGGTCCAGAGTAATCCACGTAATCAGTTGGAATTTTGTAGTTCAGAATTTGCAGTTCGTTGCTCTAATTGGCTTCATCAGTTGGGTTTGTTCAGTAATTGGAAGTGACAAACATTTTTATAGAAAATTTTCTGTTTTGTGGGAAAGATTTGGTCTCACTTGTCTAGCTCAAGATTCTTTGCAAGTCTCTAGGAGAGGCACTGGTCTACAAGTGCACTGAACTAATTAAGTATTCATTCTCAACATCTCTACCACACAATACCAAGACCCACAATTATTTTGCCTCTTGTAAAATAAGTAGATTATTTTCAAATTTTAGTTTTACACTTTTTTTGTTGTTGCAACCATCATTTGTTTGCCATGCTAAAAAATTCTAGCAAACAGCTCCATCAACACTCCCCATATACCACTCTCACCCTTCTTTATCAGAGGAAACCCCCATCACTCAGTGTTGTTCTATATTTTTGCTCTTTTGGAACAAGATCTTTCCATTTAATTTTCATTTAATTACCCAATTCTTTAAAACATTTATTTTCAGTTACATTTTCTGAAATATCAAATCTAAAATACTTCAGAAGGGTACAAATAGGTGATGTACAGAAAAGTCTAAAAGAGACCTCAATCCTAGACACCCTTCATTTAGGAGTATGTTTTGCAGAACACACTGGAGCTTACTTCTGACTAAAGACATAAAAGGCTGTACTGTCTATAAATGAATTTGATATCTCCCCACCCTCAATAAGCAATTTCCTGATTATAGCCAACAAAATATATTTGTAATATGATTCTATAGCTTCTAGAAGTTTGGAGCAGACAGTCTTGATTTTGTCATTTTTATTAGCCAATTCAAATCATCTTCTTGAGCGCTGATTCAGTGTATCTTAGCATAACACCACAAGCAGATAACAAGAAATATATTGAAGATATCCATCTGCTTTATGTTGAAAGCCTTGTTCATTTCATTCTCCATGGTTGTCAGTGGCTTTACTAATTGCCTCATTACAACTGCTTTACAATCAGTATGACTTAGTCATTAATGTGATGAAAGGTTTAGTGAACAGCAGCTAGATATTAAAAAGCATAGATCTCTGACCTACAATTCAGGAGATTTCATGGTGTACCTCTAGCTTTATTAAAGTTAGTTTTACAAATACACGCAGAGAGAGAAAGAAATGAAAATGGATCTTCTGCCTCTGAGCATCTACTGCGGTGGCATTTGTTATCCTGCCTTTAGAAAAGTGATTTAATGAGAAACTGGATACTCTGAAATACTCCATAAAATGCTAAATTCAACATGTTTTATTTCCCTTGCTGTTTACTATTTCAGTCATTTAAGTAGTCTTAAAAGATGAAATTGTTCACATAAATAAGAAAAGGATGACAGGAGCAAGTGTCTGGTGTTTCTAAGTATTTGTTTGTTTCAGTAGGTTAAAACATGACAGACCATAAGCTCTTTTAAAAAGAGATGAGCCCTCCTAGCCAAATATTTTGCAGAAAACAGAGAAGAATCTTAGTCTTTGGGTTTCACGGGTTTATTTCTTCTCGCTCACCCTGTTTCACGCATAGGAGAGAGGATTGGGGTTTTATGGCACTTGAAGTCTCTGGTTTTATGGCTTCCCACATTTTTAAAGCTCAATTGTGTGTGTTTTTAGGTGATTCACAAATTACTCTTAATTTCACTTTAGACAGGCTATTAAATTTGCACAGAGATAAGGAAAAGTGCAACAGCACTTCTGAGTCAGACCAAAAGTCTATTTTACAACAGAATCCTGATTTCAACAGCAGCCAGCCAGAGAGCTTAAAAAGCCCAGAAACAAAATATTCAAGCAAGAGTTTTTCCTTGTTAGTTGTTGTACATACGTAACAGGTTATAACTAGGGCCTTCATAGTGATTGTCCCTATGCTTTTGATCTAGTCATTCCAACGCCATTCCAAAGGTCCTGGAATGCTCCCTGTTTCCTATCACTCACAGGCAAAATCTTTTTGTTTTCCGAAGGGCTTTTGTGAGCCACCTTGAGTCCCAGTTTGGCAGAAGAGATATGTAAAAATGATTTTGACAATGATGTTAATGATGACGAGAACAAAAATAATATTATGGGGTGGATTATTGTGGTGTAGTGGTTTGAGTGTTGGACTACAACTCTGAAGACTAGGGGTCAATTCGTACCAAGTTGGTCGGCAAAATCCACTGAGTGACCTTGAGTGAGTCACACACTTGGATAGGGCAGTAATGGCTTGAAGGAACACAGCAATCACAATGGCAACTGTTTTCTTTAAAACATAGAATGATTTAACTGTCACATCTAGTATTATTGATATATTCCAAAGATTTATCTAACCCTTGGGTAGGCTACTTTGTCTAGAATTTGTCTATGGTAGACACATATTAAAATGCTATCTACTGTGGAGTAATTTGCAAACACAATGTTGAGCAATAGTGACTTTTGGCAAGACATCTAGAGATTTGATCGTCTAGGTATGATGTGAAGTGAGTTGGACTAAGATGAAGTCAGAGAGCTGCTTTACACAACACTGGATAACAGGACACCTGCATCGTCCTATATCATTGTATCCTGTGGTTATGCACTACTTGGGAATCACATATCTCTTTTAGATGTGTATGTCTTATGTAGTCTCTCATAGCTGAACCTTGTGCTACCTCTCCTATTTGAATCTGTCTGGTTATTTCTTGAGAGTTTGTTTATCTTTACTATTTTTTCAAGTATTATGCCAGTGTAGGGGGGAAAATGCCAAAAAGGTAAAAAGAAAGACAATAGACTGTGATCAGGGAAAGTTTGTAAGGAACTCTCACAAACTGTCTCCCCTAAAAATTGCATGATGGAACAGTGTTGTTTCCCTTGCACAGGGAAGACAACACAGTTACATAATAATGTCTCATACCAATCCCCACCCGCATTTTAGGTCTGTTTGCAGGTGTATAAAGCAGTACATATCACACTAAGGAGAAAAGTGACATGCCATGATTAAAAGCAAAGAAGAATGAATGTGGCTTTGGGTGAAATTATGATGTTTATTTCCCAAGAGGTAAGGCAAAGTAAACTCATCTCTGCTCATATCAAAAGGATTACTGTATCTCTAAGCTTTAGTTAGCATATCCTCCCAACATTTATGGTCATATTGCAAATATTGGCACATGGCTTGAAATAAGGGCACACATCAAAGAGCATGTGAAAGCAAGAATCCCATGGGAAAGACATTAGGACATTCACCAATCCACCAAATTACATTATGTATTTATAGCCATATTTCCACACAAAATAGCGAACATGTGGTTGGCATTCCTCTAGTACATTCTGTATAAAACAGCTGCTGCTCGGTTGTTTTTTTTAAATCTGCAACATCTTTAGCATGCTTAGTACATCTATTGCCTCCCTTATTCCTATTCTTGCCTCCTTAGTAGTAAGGGGAAATTTGTGCTTCTTATCGTAAAAGGACACAGAGTTTAAAATTCAGTAACTGAACCTTTTGTAGAAGACCATTTTTAATCCATCTCAGATCTGACAGTGTCAGTGCCTTGCCCTGAGGGAAGAATATGAGCAAAGCCGATGGAAGAAGAGAATGTTTACAGGCTTCCATACTTTATACTAATTCAAAGTGATACTCTCTTTTAAGTTTATCCAGTCCAATCTTTCGGCATGGGTAACATTTGCCAAATATGGTGTGCACCTTATAGCTGAGGTCATTCCAGATGGTATGCTCAGGTTGACTGCACGCTATTCTTTTCCAGTTGATTCAAAATAGCTTGTCCTATCACTGAACACAATGAGCCAGACTCTTTGTGTGCCACATCAAAGTAGCCTAGATTCTTTCAAAATTGCTTCTAAAATGCTTGAGGGGCATGGACTTACTGTACCACTGTAATAGAGTTCTCTCTCAAAGCAAACTTTTAACTAACACTTCTAATACGTCTGTCCTAATTATAAAATAGTGAGGCAGCTGTTACGTTGCTTAAAGAGCACCAGTGGAAATCCTCCATCTACCCAGCCAGCCGGCAAAGAGTCCCACTGAACAGCACGACTGTTGACACTCGGTTGTGGAAACGAAGATGGTCATTTGCTCCCTTGATGAGAAATAACTCTGGGCTCTCCTGTTTGTTAAGCAATTTGCTTTCTCTTTCTTTCACACTCCATCTGGTGTGTTTCATTGTAGCTTCAAGCTGTTTAACAACACAGAGAATTTGGTTTGCAGTAAAAATCAATGATTCCTAATTGTCCACTTACCATTTGAAGAGCATTTTAGAAAGACTTCCAAAAACACCCAGAATGCTCAGTTCCATACAAACTCCTTTTAAAGCTTAAATCATAACATAATGTCCTTCGTTCTTGGTTTATCTTGTAAGATCATACAAATTGGGGGTTGCTCACATGTTCTTGAAAACTGCAGCCATATTGGACAAGGTTTCTCAAGCTGCTGAGAGTTCATACCTTTTTTAAGAATTAAAATTGAGAAATATTTTGCCTAACATTTTAAATTTTTCAATATATATGTTTTAGATCTGACAGCCAGGATGTCTTGGCCTACTAGTGGATCCTTTTCTTTACAAGGAATGCCTTGTAGCAAAACAATGAAAAAAAATGTTAAAGAAACACACTTTGTCCTGCTCTGTTCAGCAGTTTGTGAATTCAATGTGAAGATTTATTTGCAGCAGGTGAAATGAATAAGGTAGATATAATACTTGAGAAAGAATTATAGTATCAAAATTGATTTTTTAAAAAGATATAATTTGACAAAGTGCAAAAAAAGTTTTACATTATGTCAAGATAACAATAAGTCACCTTTTCAGGTAGGACCAAACTATGGGTACCTTTTTGGGAGAAAGGCATGCTATAAATTATTTGTCATGAGGCCAACACTGTTTTCTTCCTTTTTATCAGAACCTGGCATCATATCTGACATTCCAGATGTTCTTTTATTTGGCCCCTTAAGTTTTGTTTATCTCTGAACAGAATTATCACTTGGTTTGCTACATGTTTCTCCTAGCAACTTTTCTCTTTTGGAACATACACATTAATACACTAGAAAGAGAAACTGCCGAACTGAATTGTATATGCACACATTCCAATTCATTCACAGAGATATCACCAAAGACAATGCCTTCATGAGACACTACATATTAATACAAGATTAATCTCTAATTCATGAAAAATGTTCTCAGAATATTCCAATTCAAGGAAAATTGACTTTTTGGAAGGAAATTTATCAATACTGACTGTGACGAGTGTAAAGTTTTAATGTATATTTATATTTATTTTTAGGTATTTGGTTGTATTTTATTATGTGTTTATATTGTGTCGGCATCCAATTGGAGGTCAAGAATGGACAGGGTATAAATGTTCTAAATAAATAAAATAAATAAGATCTGAAATATCTGTGTCACTGTACCCAGCCTACTGAAAATTTAAAGCAATTGACATGTTTCAGAATCCAATAAGACTTGTTACATTAGGTAACTAGCTATGTAGCTGAGATGCTAAGAAGCCCTTTTACTAAATTGTGAAGATGTGTAATGGAACACTAGCAAGAATTCCCCATGAGTATAGGTGTCCAGTGTACAGCTGGATCAATATGATACACATCAAGACCAATTCCCATCAACCCTGTAATGCATTGGTCCCATTATGAATCAAGTGTCAATGCTGATTGGGAGCGTTGCTGGCAGTACTATAAAGTAACAAAATAGCAGTCTTCTACTGGATATAGAAATTATGCAACTGTACAATTCTAATTCCCACAGACATAAGTTTACTTATAAAGTTTGAAGTCCCCAACAGGATTACAGCTATGATTTGCATCTTTCTGGGTGTTATTACATTCTATTCCACTCCTATATAAACATGCTTTAAATTAAAGCGTTATATTGTCGAAGGCTTTCATGGCCGGAATCACTGGGTTGTTCTAAGTTTTTTTGGGCTATATGGCCATGTTCTAGAGGCATTATGTCTCTAGAACATGGCCATATAGCCCAAAAAAACCTACAACAACCCAATTAAAGCTTTATTATAAGCCTGCACTGCATCTGAAGTAGTGGGTTTACATCCATGAAAGCGCATGCTAAAATTAAAACAAAATACTCTTAATGGTGCTGCTATGCTCCTTTTTTCCTCCCATTCCCTCCTTCTTTTCCCACATAAACACATATGTCTTACTGTCTTATTGCATTCTTTAATTTCCCTGCCACAACTCACAGAATAGCTCACCCCTACACACAAAGGGGATGTGTGTTCTGCAAACGACTCCAAGGCACCCAAGCACATTCATATTGCCCTGAGAGTAAAAAGGAAATAGAAGGGCAAGGAGACGGTAGAATTAATATCCATGTGAGTGGCTTTTATCACTAATTATATTTTATTCTGTAAGCTTGATTCTGTACTTTATGAAGAAACTCCATTTTCTTTCTCTATTCTGATCCCTCTGTGTTGTTCCCACTAGTAGATATGACAGCAATGGCAAATGGCAAAGTTGGTTCAGTTCCCCTGAACAACCATTTCAGGCCAAAACATGCATTCACTTTAATCTGTGTCATAAAATAAAACATTATCTTGGTTTTTTAAAAAAAATATAAACATCTTATCAACACAACTTAAATTAAAGCAAATTGTGCATTGGTTTCTATTCATATTGAAGTGAATGAGAATAGATTCTTCCTTGAAAAATTCTCAATCAACATTGGAATGTAGTGAACAAAGAGAGTCTAGATGTAGGAAAGGACACAGCTCCCATCCAGGTGGATGTTTTCTGTTTAGACACAATGGACTTTGCTGAAGTAAAATATAGACAATGTGCACTGTTGAACAACTATTGAACAAGTTGCATTGAAATAAGTGGTCCTTAAGTTATTGCAGTCGACAGGTTTTAAGAAGATATACAAACACAGTTAACTTTCTCTGTATTGCATACTATAGATTTAAACATTAAACTTAAAATTATGTTAACTCAAAGTTGAAAAGAATGCAGAGCTTTTCCTCCTTTGAAGCACGATACAAGAATTCCAAGCTAACTTCAAACAATACAGGAAGAGTTACAATAGATGTTACACTGTATACAATTACTCTGAAAGGACTAGTAGTTTGATGACTGTCATAATTTCTGGGGCCTCTGTTATCTTTGGATACCAGGAAGGTGAAAAATGCTGAAGAGAAGAAAACATGACCCTGAGCTGAGAAGATTAATAGCTGGTGAATAGCTGAAATCACTTGTGATATTGTGCAGTTCTAATTTCTAGAGCTCTCCTTTAATGGATTATTTGAGTAGTTTATGGGCCATAACCAAAATTTGTTTGAGTAAGGAATCAGTGAGGAGAAGGCCAGAACAAAGTTTAGTAACTGCTTGATTTTGTGGGTTATTTTTTTTAAAGAAAGAGACACTTCTGAATAGCACAGACGCAATAGGATTGCAATGTGTAGATGATTCTTAGATAAAAGCCATGTGATGTGATCTTATATTTTGGACCCCTTAAAATGGGGCATCAAATCCATTTTCATTGAGGGCCACATAAACCTTATGGTTGCTTTCAAAGGGCAATTTCTAATTGTAAGACTGTTTAAATGTAACTACTCCTTAGCATATTGTTAAATAATTAGTCACCATATCACACACCATTCTTATCCATTGATCATGCTCGGAAGACAACAACTAACACAAAACAAAATGCAAGCGCAAAAATGCTACAAGCTCTGACCTTGTGGGACACATAAAATGACAGGGCAGGCCAGATTCAGCCCATGGACCTTGAGTTTGACATATGTACCTTAGAAGTATTCAGATATACTTATGTAGGTGTTCAGCAGATAAAAATGGCATGCACAGTGAAACTGAGGCAAAGCTGGTATACTCAGCCCTATATTTCCCAAACTTTATTCACCTATGGTGCTGGGGGCAGAGGGGTGTCTCTTCATCTTTATCTTATAAATATGATTTCAAGACATGTGTGGCATACAGTGCTGTAGAGATTTTTTTTTAAAAAAAATATCTAGGTAAGCATCTAAAATCTTTATTATTTTACGTCCTGTCCCCTGCCACGCGTTGCTGTGGCTCAGTCTGTTGATCTGGAAAATAAAGTAATGAGAAAGTGTTAGTTTCTAATATATGTAATTTCTTTATGCTTGTGGGTAAACAGTATTTCTTGCTGTTTCTTTGTCAGTGTTGATGTGGAGATTGTCTGGTTTGCCTACTCTGGAACATGCAACATATAATTGTCCTTCTTCAGGAGTCCCTTTCAAATCTATGATACTATATCTCTCTGTGTGTGAATCATATCTATCTATCTATATCTATGGCTGGATGGCTCTTTGTCAGGAGGGCTTTGATTACGTTTTCTTGCTCTCATGAAGGGAGTTGGACTGGATGGCCTTGAGTATTTTCTGTTGGTCATGTGGGAAGTTTGCCCCAATTCTGTCATTGGTGGGGTTCAGAACGCTCTTTGATTGTAGGTGAACTATAAATCCCAGTAGCTACAACTCCCAAATGTCAAGGTCTATTTTCCCCAAACTCCATCTGTGTTCGTATTTGGGCATATGGAATATTCGTGCCAAGTTTGGTCCAGATCCATAATTGTTTGAGTCCATGGTAGTCTCTGGATGTAGGTAAACTACAACTACCAAACTCAAGGTCAATGCTCACCAAACCCTTCTAGTGTTTTCTGTTGGTCAGGGGAGTCCTGTATTCCCCAGTTGGTTCAATTCTATCATGCTGTTTGATTGTAGGTGAACTATAAATCCCAGCAACTACAATTCCCAAATGACAAAATCATAATTTTTGAGTGATGGTCACTCATTGTGTTTTGAGACATTTTGTTGCCAAATTTGGTGTGATTTCGTTCATTAGTTCATTTGTTTTTAAGATATTCATTATGCACAGAGCATTTATATATATATATATAGATAGATAGATGGACAAGGAGCTCTCACAGGAAGCACAAATTCAAATAAGGAACCTGAATTTTGATACTGGAGCTCCAAATTCAGTCACTGCAGTTATAACTCAGATTAACAAAAACCTGTCTGTAAAGCAGCACCAAATGCTTTCTGGCAGAAGCAGCTATGTTCAAATCGACAGCTAGCAGTGCTTCCCTCAGTTACTGCCTATTTGGGCCAAGAAGCAGAGCCAAGTAATGTACTGCAATGTGCTCTATGTGAGGATGTCCTTGAAAAGTGTTTCCAAGTTAGAGGAAGTTTAAAATATGGTGGCCTGATATGGATTGTACTTTGTACTGTGGAGACCACATATTGTTAATCATGCTGTAGCTGCATTGGGTTCCACTTGGCTTCCAAGCTCAATCCAAAGTACCATTTTTCACATACAAAGTCCTTAACAGCTTGAATGTCAGTTCTAAAAGCCTGGCTGGAATATTAGAGTTTCAGCAAAGGCCCCATTGCATCCAACAACCCATAAGACAGGGTCTTATCTGGGCTCTTCTACATATGCCTGAAAACCTGGAACTAATCAGGATGGGGGGGGGGGGGCTACATGACATTTCAACAGATAGAATGGGAAAGTGCAGGGAAGCAGAATCGGAAAGCAATTAGAACTCTCCACAAGCATTCATTTATTCAAATCATTATCATATTAAACAGAGCTTGAATTAACAATTGGGTGAAGAGAGAGATAAGAAATCTGCATGTGTGTACATTAAGTACCTCTTCCCATTGATGGGCAGTTAAAGCTGTATCTTTTCCATGTGATGCTTTGACCTTAAAATGAAATTTCACTCTCCCTAACATTTTTTAGAAACTCTTTTTAAATGATTTAATATATTTTTTAAAAAATATCTGTACAGGCAGTTCCCAGGTTACGAACAAGATAGGTTCTGTAGTCTTGCTCTTAAGTTAGATGTGCATATAAGTCCAAACAGGTACATATTTAAAGTGGAATTCCAGGTTGTTGTTTTTTTAGTTTTGGATACCATAGAGAAGGGTTAACATCCCTGTAAGGTTTGTTTTACTGTGTGTACCCCTGTTCTAAAGATTTCATTTCACTTTCTCTCCCTGTGACAGTTGAATTTTGAAAATTTTGAGTTGTGGAAACAAGTATTGGTGATAAAGCTTCAGTGGAGACACCTTTTCCCCATAATAAGTCAGGAATGAATTTCCCTCCTGTGTAGATTTCCTCTCACTTCCTGTTGTCTCACCCCCATTCTTAACTAGGAGTCAGATGTTTGTAACTTGAGGACTGTGTATTTAGAATGAGGCAAGTCAGTATTTCAATGATATACAGTTAACCCTCCATATATGCAGGTTTCACTTTTGTGAATTTAGTCAAGGATTTGATTAAAATGGTTTCTCTAGGAATCTCTAAGAGATTGACCATAAAATAGAACCAGAGAACCTGGAGACTACTAGAGAGGTCTTTTATTGGTTAAAAGGAAGAGTGTGTTTTTTTTTTATTTGCAGTTTTTTCCATTTTTGCAGTGTTCTTGGACTCCTAACCCAGCAAATGTGGAGGGTAAAAGCTCCTTTTATATATTTTTGTCTATATACTTGACATTAACCTTCTTCTTGTTATGAAACAAGAGTAATTAAATACTCTTGTTATGAAACAAGAGTAATTAAATAAAGTTTGGAAGGAGTTTTCTGTTTTGAATTAGGCATTTCACAAACCTAGCTATGCAGGTTTGCATACAGCATGCACTTAAACTCTCCAAGCCAGGACCACAGTTGTTGACCTGAGATAAAGCCTAGATCGATAAATTTAATTCTCCCATCATAGCCAAAACTGGGAAATAGTGGCTTTTAAGCTATTCTCGGAGAAGGTTGAATGGCACTTTCTCTCCCTTGTGGAATAGGCATGGGAGAGAAAGTAATTTGGTTTTCATTTTAGAAGAACTGGCGTAATTGGCAGTTCCTTGCTTTATAAACAAACTCAGCTGCATCCTCCTCCACATTCCCCATAATGTGATATATGCAAATACATAAAATCATAAGTGAAAAGCATGCATGAGGAAATCTCTGCCAAAAAGTCTGTATTAGGAGAAAAGTGTGTATTGGGAGAAATGTGTTACCAAAACACGTGCAGATTTTCACTAAAAGTTCACAAACTAATGTAAAACTAGAACCAAATGAACCTTTGGATCGAACATTCAGATGTTGTGAAAAGCAAAAGAGACAGGTTCGCCCAGCTGTGGAGTGCTCTATTTTCAAAAAGATGTCTCAACATCTGGACAGCCCTGAGTTTGCAACACCTTAGCTATGACTGTTGATGACCAAAGCTGTGGGAAGCCTCACATTCATAGAGTTGCCATATGTTAGAATCAACTTGACAACAAAACACATCAACAGATCTGAATGCAACTGTGTTCAACTATCTTCAGTAACCCTACTAGTCAAATGTATGTCTTTTAAAAGATAAATTATTCATTCTGAAGTTATTTTCCAGTTATTAAAAGTTGAAAAACTATTTCAGTTGTAAATATTTAGGTTGTAGGGCAGACTTAAAACTATCAGTTCCTTGATATGATAGCATTGTTTTCAGTGGCTTCCAGCAAATAGGAAAGACCTTCATTCCCACAGACACCAACACTGTATATACTCTTTGTATACTGGATAATAAATGGTAGTTAATTTTAACCTGCAGCACATTTGAAAATGGATCGGCATCAGAGAGTGACTGGAAAGGATGCTTATAGAGAGCATCCTAAAGGCTAAATAAATGAAAGCCTATCACCTCTAGATAAAATACAGTGTTTATTTTTTCCTTCTGTATACAATAGTGAAACAATACTTTGTTTGAACTGCTATTTTGTAGAATTCACTGCAGTCTTATTAAATCAAGCTTGCTCCATAGAAATGTAACAAAAAGAATCATATGAGATGTGGTCTGGAAATGACAATAAAATCTGTCATTTGACAAAACTTTTATTTCCTTTTTTATAGCAACTGCACTGCTGCCTGATTATCCTATAAAAACAAAGCATACCGTTTTACTGTTCTATGTCGCTCTGTATTTAGCAGCAAAACAGGGCCCTCATCATTTCAGGGTTGTCTTAAATGAAACTGGCATGATGAGAAAACACAGCAGTGTCCGTAACAGGCTTTATGGATAACCCAGTGAATTCAAGGTGTCATCCTTTACAGACTATTGATTGAAGTTAGCCAATATCCATCTCTTCAAGAAGGAATAATCTACTGTCATTACAAAAATGATCACTCTCTTGCAGAGAAAGTTAATCGGATACAGAAGAAATAATATCTGGTCTTTGAAAAATTGTGGGACCCTTTAAGGTTCAATCATTGCCATCTTACAATGCAATGCAAGCTATTTCCACACAGCACAGTACTTTTCCTTCTCCATTTCCTGTCATATAAAATTGCACAGAATACAACATTGCTTTGACCCTCCTGTGTTTGAGGAAATAAGTAAAAATAGATGCTACTCTGAAGTAGTAACTATTGGGTAGATGCTACTCAGAAGTAGTATCTATTTTGCCACTACCTTTTCTTCTGTATTCTCTGGTCATACTGTACCAATTTATTCAGTTCAGTATTTTTCATTTGACACAGTGGCACCATCTACACTGACCACTAGGTTGGTGTAGAAGCAGATCAGGGTCCCTTGTACTTTGCCCAAAAACTATTTGGCAACCAGTGGAGTGACTTTAATATGGGTATAATATGCTCACTTCTAGATGTTCCCATAACCAACCTGGCTGCTATGTTTTGAACTAATGAAAACTAATTTAGCAATGTGAATTTCAGCAACAAGAGAACAGTGAACTGTACCTTGTTCAGAAGCATAATGTCTGAATCCTAGAATTGGGGAATGTAAAGATAGTAGTGCAACCTATAAGGATGCCTGCCACAGATGCAGGCGAAATGTCAGGAGAGAATGCTTCTAGAACATGGCCATACAGCCCAAAAAACCTACAACAACCCACTAATGGGAGTTTCTGAACTTGGTATACAGGTAGCCCAATGTATAGTGCATTGCAGAAGTCCAGTGCATGCACTACCATCTTTACATCCTCAAATTCTAGGGTTCAGACATTATGCTTCTGGACAAGGCACAGTTCACTGCTCTCTAAATTTCACCATCAAAGAAGGAAAAGCCATTAAAAACGACAGGTTCCAGTAGTAAACAATGAAAATGAATTTAAAGCGAACATGTTTTGCTTACTTTAGTGGCTTTTAGTGACTTGCCTCTGAATTTTGGTAAAGTCTTCTTGGATGGGCCACAAAATGGTATACAATAAGTTTTCAAATAGAGACTAGGATAACATCACAGCATTATGTAGCCAATCAGATTTGACCATTTGGGGCAAGTTATCATTCATGACGAGTGCAGTAGTTTCTTGGAGTGATTCCAGCCAGTTTCTGATTATCATAATACTACTGTATCATATGGCAATGTTGCTAAGTCCTTCTGAGGGTAAAAGAATAATCAGAGAGAAGATCGTAAGTCTACAGAGGACAACGGGAATGAACAGACAAACCTATTTTTGCAGGTGCTGCTAAAATAATCGCTGAAAAGGAAGGTACTTTGTCAATGTCAAATCCTTCCCCCTATGGTTATAGCTCTGTCTTTCCATATGTGTGGTTGAAAAGTTTCTCTATATATTTAATTCCAAAAGCTTGCATAATCCAGAAGAATGTCTTTTCCCATCCATTTGCTGAGACAGGCCTTCATTCCCTCGCTCTACCCACCTGACAATTAACATGGACTTGCTATTATTACCTGTAGCCATACAGATATTACAGTACCTTATTAGAGCATATTTGGAAGTTATAACCATTTTTAGCCATTCTGTTAGCTTCTATTAACAACATATTTGATAGCGGCACAAAATTCTTTAACAAGGGGGAATTGATAGGGTTGCAAGAAGACGGAGGAAGAGGCATCTGCAAAGCCTCTAGCTATTTTATTTTATTGTTATCATGAAACTGTCAAATGTTACAGTGGTGTTAAGCATTTCTAATTGAACATATTGTGCTAGAATATAATTTATTATTTCCCATCTATAATACACTGTTTAAATAACTGTATTTTTTACTACATTCTTTCAATCCTTGAACTTTTTTTTGCTTCTGTACTAAAATATCAACCAGCATCCTTTCCAATATGTCAGAAATGCTGATTCCAATAGGAAATGTTTAGAACAGAGTTTAGTGGTTTTGAATAACCTGACAAAGGTTATTTTTACTGAAAGCAAACCTAGGCACTACCATTGTTCTGGATGGATTGCTTTTTGTATCCTACCTGAAACATCTGGATGGCCATAGTTGAGACATAATGCCTTTTATCTAATCAGCCTTTTATCTAATCAGCCTTTTATCTAATCAGGCATGCGTATTATGTTACAGAAAGCTTTTTCCACAGATAAAGTTAGACTTCCTTCTATAATTCCACCCTTAAGAACATTTTTGCAGGTCCAAAACTCTTAGGAGGTTAGGAGAAGCAGAGATTACCATCCAAGCACAAAAGCATCCCAATGGCGTTTAAGACTGAAAGCTTTGGGGTGGGAGTTTAAGAGAGAGGGGAAATAATCTAATGCAATTGAAATAATAAATCTGATGCTTAGTGTGTTGTTGTTGTTGTTGTTGTTGTTGTTGTATCAAGTTTGTATTGTATTGTTGTTGTTGTTGTATCAAGTTATAATAGTGACCTCATTGCAAGTAATGGGGTTTCACTGTACACAATGGTTGGTTGGTTGTGAGAGATACCCTAGTTTAAAAAGTGTTTACCTGTCTTATTGTTATGCCCCAAATACATTGTAGGTATATTAATTAAATACCAATCTGTGAAAATGATTGCAGTAATTATGGTCTAAATCTAAGTGTCAGTCCCAGCTAGAGGAGATCTATTAAATCAATGGGAAGTTGATAAGTCAACCTCTGCTTTAATGGTTCAGTGGTTGTACTCTAGTTAGGACAATTAATTAGGGGAAATTGAAATAAATCAAAATTCTCAGCATTGCATACTAAGGCAACAAACCCAGAGGCAGGTCCAACCTTGATAGAAATTGTTATTTGGTATGTTTCATTTTTTAAAAACACTGCAGTAACTTCACTTTTGGATCTTTGATGGTCTCTAAAGTTGCCCAGTTTGTTTTCTTTTTATGTTTTTGCCTATCCATTCACTCTTTCTCCACATTCGGCAGCTCTTTTCATTCCATTTGAAGTCTGAGTTTAAAAAAAAAATAAGGCATCTGCTTTCTGACTGTCAGGCAGTGATTTATTTTCTGGTGCTTGGTTTCAGTCCACAGCAGATAGTGTCCCACTGTGTCATGTATTCTAGATTAACATGACAGAACACGACACTGCATGATCTACAACAAGCAAATAAGACAATGAAGAGCTGCTTATTCTAAACAATGCATCTTAATAGACACACAATCAATATAAAAGCAGGGTGGTTTTTGTTTTCAAATTGGATAATTTGTTACTCGCAGACTTATGCAGCTGGGTGGCTTGTAATTCTAAAAAATTCATTACAGCTTTGTGACAACTGCAACATTCATACTGATAGCAAATGTCACCCACTCCAACTCTTAACTTTGGTAAGAAGCGCTTTTGCGAGAAAAGAAACCTAGTAGACATGGCCAAACAGAATGAAACCCCGGGTGCATCTATACTTAAATTTAATGTAATTTGACATTACTTTGACTGCCATGACTCAATGCAGTAGAATTTTGGGAGTTCAGTAAGGAACTAGCACTATTTGGCAGAGAAGTCTAAAAACCATGCAAAACTACCATTTTCCCATAGTCATTAACATAGTGTCAAACAGCATTACCTCTGCATTGTAGATGCATACCACTTTCTTTCAATGTTGGCTTCTTTTTCAAGAAAAAGGAACTATGAAGTTCACCCCTTTAAAGCCTGGAACCATGAGGTGGGCTATAATTCAGTTCACCCAAGCTTTACTTACTAATGTAAGTGTACATAGGTACATGCATGACCTAATGGAAGGTAGTTTGGGAAGAGAGAAGAAAGCAGGGCTTCTTAAACTTTCCCTCTTCATGACCCCTTTGTACCCAACAATTTTTTTATGCAGCCCCAGGTATATAGACATATAAAATAGGTATATAAACCAAATATTTACTGATAATAAATTAGCATTTGCAAGCCTTGCTAAATGGGCTGATTTTCCTTTTTATGAAGTACAGCTGAAGCAGTTTCTGCAGAGTCTACTGTAAACACTGCATGTTGTTGCTAACAGATATGTGTAAATGTCTAGATTGCATTCAGAAACCTTTTACTATTGCCTAATCTTTTGTGACCCCAACATAAGAAGACCCCATTTAGTGTCGAGACCCAAAGTTTAGTTTAAGAAGCACTGCTTGAGAGGAGATGGAAGAAGAGAGAGGCTACGGTAAAATGAACAAAACAGAAGTCCATTCTGGGAGAAAGATGGGATATAAGTCCAAGTAAATAGATGCCAGCCAAATGCAAACTAGCAATTAGTGAATATAAGTAATACAAGATAGGTTCTATAGGTTTGTTCTTAACTTGAATTTGTATGTAAGATGGAACAGGTACAGTTTTAGGTGTAACTCCTGACAAATATATAAGCCTCGAATAGCACAAGGAAGAGTTAACACCCCATGGAGTAGTCACGTCATTTTATGCTATTGCTCCCTCAACGTTCTTGACCCAGGACTTCTCCCCCCCCCCCCCACCACACACACGCAGGTTTATTTATTTCTCTGTCTCTCTATGAGTTCTCCCTTACAAACAGTTCTGCCCCTTTATCTCACCCTGAGTTTTTAAATCATTTTATGTACATGTGGCCCGCTCTCTGTCATTATGTTTGGTTTCTATGTTTTGTGTATATTGTTTATATGTTTTGATATTTTATACTTTATTGTTATGTTGTTTATTTTATTGCAATTTGTATTTTTGTATTGTAATTTGTTGTTCGGGCTTAGCCCCATGTAAGCCGCTCGGAGTCCCCGTTGGGGGAGATGGTGGCGGGGTATAAATAAAGTTATTATTATTATTATTATTATTATTATTATTATTATTATTATTATATTTTGCTGTCTGTGCCTCTGTTTTGAAGATTTTACCTCACTTTTGGTCCCTGTAATTGATTTTTGAAACAAGGATTGTTGAGAAAACTTCAGTGGAGACTCCTTTTCCCCATGATAACTCTTTCAGGAGTGAATTTTCCTTCCTAGGGGTAAATTTCTCTCACATCCTGTTATCTCACCCTCATTCTTAACTATGAGTTGTTTGTAAGTCGGATGTTTGTAACTTGGGGACTGCCTGTACAAAGGATTGCTAATGCTAACTGTATACAACAGCCATAATAGCAGAAGTGTCTGTGCCTTCATCAACCCTTACTAGGGCAGAAGGGTCTGGGAAAGAATAACCTATGAAGTTTGAATATATCTATAAATTGGCAAAATTCAACCCTAGGTTTGGTGGTTTGTTTGTTTTTAGGAAGAAGCATTCAACAAGACAAGATGACCTGAGTAGGTTTTCTTCCTCTCTACTTCCTGTTCATCTTTCTCTTTCCCCTAGAAATTTACTCTGAATCCATAATATACACAGCCAATACATTTTTGCCTCACTCTTCCTACACATGGTATATTAAAAAAAGAAAGAATTCAAGGCATGTGGAAGAAGTGACTCAATCTTCTTACTGGTTAAAGGTTCTCACTTTGCAGGTGAATGAGCAATGACAGCAAACACGACCAAGACCAGCCTCATGAGAGGTGTGTGTCCTAGCAAGTGTCCAAAATGTTTGCAACTTTGCCCAGATAAATGAAAGATTTGGGTATACTAATCACCTATATCCCTTCTTCCAATGTCTTTAGGAATAGCTCAAGACTCCTAATGTAAGGCATTGACTAAAGGTGTAGTTGAATCAAGCATTAATGTTAGCAACATGCACTAAACATTATCTCAGCATGGGCATTGCCCAGGTATGTTGGAAAAGAAATAAAGGAGGACTGTGGGTCAACTAGTCCCATGGTACAGAAGCTATAAACGCAAAATGTATATTTCCCAGTATAGAGAAGCAGGTAAATTGAATGTGTGCTAAATGAACCTGTTTGTCTGCTGTCTTCTCAAAAGAAGATATCTGGGTTTTTTTTGTTTTTGTTTTTTAAACACAGCCTGCAGAGTCCCTATTGCAGTTTTTGCTGCCAAGCAGAGCAGTAACGCCTCTGCTTCCTTAGATGCACTGCTCCATTCAGCTGCAGTACAAGAAACTGCTGACAGGCAGGAATAAAACTCGACTGATCTTCCAGTGACACCTAGAGTTAAGAGCTCTAAGCATTCTCCTTGAGAACAAAAATTGTCAGGCCCACTGCTAAGTCCATTTCTTTCTTGGACAGATAATGAAAGGTACATTTTAATTATTCTGTCACCTTGCCATGTCATTTTTACTTTATCAATAAAAACTAAAGAATTACCAGCATGGATATTAGAATGTGAGGCATCTGGCATTCTGCAAGAGTGATTTTCTAGGTAGGCATTTTCTTAAGTGATGATATATCTATTTTTTTAAAAATAGCTCATACATGCATATCCAATACATTTAATTCTACAATCAAGGATTCAGTCCTTCCTGATTAGTATTATAAAACAATATTTTTTACACTGTGTTCAAGGATTTCCAAGATAGTTCAACCACACACAGCATTGTTGACTTTGGGATCACTTGCAATTCCATCCATTCCTGTCTAACTAGACTATTATTGTTTGGAAAACAATGTATTCAAGCTGAGAAGTAGGTGAATCAAGAGACCGTAATTTAGCCAGGAGTTTTTGACTTTCTTTCATTTTAAGTCCTGAATATTTGAGAGGCTGAAATGAACTTAGTACCCCAAGGTAAACAGTTCTGTAAACATTCTTTGCACCTCATCATAATTAGGAACACATGGGATGCCACTTTGCCAGCTGCAAGGAATGCTTGTATTACAATATGATAGAATATAACTACAGCTGGCTGTACAATCCCACTTGCCAGGTTGCCACTTACAAAGGAGGAAGAAAAATATATTTGATTGTTCTGTCATTAGAGTAGTGATTTCTGACTGCTAAGAGACAGAAGCAAAGGTCTATGTACAAGTGAAGATGAAAGGAGCAAAACAGCTAGTTTCGTGTTTGTATTTTGATTTCTTTGGATGCGTAGAATGCCTTAAACATCTCATTGTGAAGTATATTCTCAAGAGAATGCATACCTACAGTCCTATCTAAATTGTTTGATAGTGGCCTATCCTGAATTAAAATAGAAGTCAGTATTCCCACCCTCCCAATATGCTTTCAAATATTTTGGATCAAGAGAGGGGTGGACAAGGAATGGAGGGTGACCAAGATTTCCTGATAACTCTTTGATTGATAAACATGAGTTGTGATCAACAATGTTGTGTGTGTATGTGTTCCTGAGAAACTACAAGTCACTTCTGGTGTGAGAGAATTGGCTGTCTGCAAAAACATTGTCCAGGGGACGCCTGGATGTTTTACCATCCTGTGGGAGGCTTCTCTTATGTCCCCGCACAGGAAGCTGGTGCTGATGGACAGGAACTTACTCCACTCCCTGGATTCAAACTGCCAACCTTTTGATCAGCAGTCCTACTGGCACAAGGCTTTCACCCATTGTGCCACTGGGGGCTCCATCAAAAATGTTGTGTAGTTGGTTTAAACACTGGAGACTTTGCATCCCTTCTGAGAGAGTAGATATAATAATATTAACACAGAGAACAGCAGGAGCAACAGCAACATAAAGTACATGATTTGAAACCTCATTCAGCCATGGAAACCCACTGAAGAATCTTTTGTCAATCAGGCCAAGAGGAAGACAATGGGAGACCTCTACCAAACACATCTTGCTGGAAAAAAACTTGTAAAGGGTCATCCATGACATAAATGGACATAACACAAGGCAGCAACTATAGAAGCCTTATTTAAACAAACAATATTTTAACAACATGTTCAAGGATCAAATTAATGAATTCTAGATAGCATGTAGAAAAGGTTTTTTTGTTGTTTTTCAGGAGTAAGTGAAATGTCTAATAGCGGTCCATGAAGTCAGAGGCATTGCAGCCTTTAAGTCTGTGTCACAGAGCTATTATTTTGTGCTTAGCTTTGGTTCATAGTTTGAGATTCTATTCAAAAACAAAAACATTATGCAAGTGTAGTCTGGCTAGTGCCTGCAGTATTATCTAAGTAGATGATCAAGGCGTGTTGAGCCAATTTATGATTTCCAGGAGAGCTCATCAAATAATTTCTTGATTGAAATTTCTAACCAGCCTTGGAATATGGAAGGTAGCCAAAACAATCTTGGGTTCAGTGAAAGTGACTCTATAATTAAATAGACATTTCTCACTATGGATCCTCACATTGAAACTCTCATATGTCTGATTGCCACATGGCTTTTTAATACTCAGGCACACTTGGCCACCCTTATTTGGCTTCTCCGCTGCACTTTTCCTTTGCTGCTACTGTAAGGTCATTAAATAGATCTTTTCACTTTTTCAAGTCCTTGAAAACAGATTGGTAAGCTTTCTCCTTGGGGGTGATTTGTAAATTGCTTTGCAGAAGGCTTAAGCTCATGATGAATATGGCTAGAAAAAGTTTCATCAGAGTTACACTCGGGTGTCATTTTTCATCAGGTCGTTTCAGCCATTCATAGAAATGCAATGTGTCAAACTATATCCCCGCCTGGCTTCAACAAAACATTAATGGGTTTTAAAAATTGACGCCTTTGCAGACATTGGGCATTTGTTCAAGTTCAAATGGATGGCATGTTCAAAACACATTCATAAAAGTTTTTTTTTTATCACATCCAATTGTTAACGAAAGAAGTCGAAACTAGATATGGAAGTTCTACTTTGATTGGTTTCCCTGGTTTAGGACTGGATCCTGAAAAGGACATATGATTTCTTTGTTATTGTACTATGTGATTTTAATAATTTTAATGTTGTTATGTTTTAATGGATGTTTAATGTCTATTTTTATTTGCTGGATATGTATTGTACGTAATGTTTGACATTTAATTGTGCCTCTATGTGTGCCGCTCTGAGTCCCATTGGGGTTGAGAATGGTGGGATATAAATATGGAAAATAATTATAATAATACTCTGGGACTTCCGAATTCAGACTGACAAGAGTTTTGGAGCACAATACTCCTGACCTCACAATTGTGTTAAAAAACAAAGTATGGATCATCGATGTTGCAATCCCGGGCAATAGCACGATTGAAGAGAAACAACCGGAAAAGCTGACACGATATGAGGATTTAAAGATTGAACTGCAAAGACTCTGACACAAGCCAGTCAAGGTGGTCCCAGTGGTGATCGGCACACTAGGTACAGTGCCTGAAGACCTTGGCCTGCACTTAAACACAATCAGCACTGACAAAATTACCATCTGTCAGCTGCAGAAGGCCACCTTACTGGGATCTGCATGCATTATTCACCAATACATCACCAGCAGAATGATCTTGTCTGTTGTGGACTTATTATTATTATTATTATTATTATTATTATTATTATTATTTGAGTGTTTGGGTTGTTTTACTGGTATAATTCCCTTTCAGCCATGGTCACATAAAGGTACAGGTAAATGTATAACGACATTTGTGCTAATATTTTTGAGTGGAGAGAAAAACTGAAAGACGAACAAGCAAGAACTAAAGCCCCAGCCCCAATGAGTGCCCATAAATTGCCCTAATTATCAGTGTTCTAACTCATAAGAGAGGTGTCTTAATTAAGAAATACATTCCATGTCCTAGTCTTCAGGGCAGTAGAAAACAAGCTTGCTCCCTCCTCGCTATGACTTCCCCTCACATATTTATACATGGCCATCATGTCTCCTCTCAGCCTTCTCTTCTGCAGGCTAAACATGCCCAGCTTTTTAAACTGCTTGTTCTCCAGACCTTGGATCATTTTAGTCACCCTCCTTTGGACATATTCCAGCTTGTCAACATCTCCCTTCAGTTGTGGTGCCCAGAATAGGACACACTATTCCAGGTGTGGCCTGACCAAGGCAGACTAGAGAGGTATCATGAATACTAAAGTCGGAATTGACGTGATTGTCAATGTTATTGCATTTCCAATTTCTATATATTATTATGAAACTGGACTGTGAAGAAAGCTGAAAAGAAGAAAATCACATCATTTGAAATGTGATGCCAAAGAAGAGTGGACTGCTTAAAACAGAAGTCAGTAGGTCCTGGAGAAAATTAATTCCGAGATCCCCTTAGAAGCCAGGTTGGCTAAACTGAAACTTGATGTACTCTGGATATATTATGAGAAGACTCACTAAAAAAAGTCAATAATGGTAAGATAGAAAACAGTATGAAAACAGGAAGATGGCATTCCAGATAAATAGACTCCATCAAGGAAGCTGCTGTATAGGGTAACTTGGAGGTAAGGATAAGATAACTTGGAGGTTTCTCATTCATAGGATCTCAATAAATCAAAGTTGACTTAATGGCAGTGAACAACAAGAGCTACCGCCAATCTTCATTTTTTTTAAAACTGCCCTTGTCTCCCACTTAAAGTTTGAAGGGCAGGATTTCCCTGCCTGACCAAGTCATTATGAGAAACTGAGACAATAGATGTGTGATATATTTTCCTAGCCTGTATCATATCATCTGCAATGGGTTTTGGAAGTTCATGCCAATAATGTAAATTGACAAGAAAAATACCTGGGCAGTAAGGACAGCCTATATTCATCAGAGGAAGGAAGGAAGGAAGGAAGGAAGGAAGGAAGGAAGGAAGGAAGGAAGGAAGGAAGGAAAGGTCTCTAACGCTGTAACTCCCTGTGATCTGTTGGAATGTGTGAGACAGTGATGATGATCAAGGACCAAACTCAGTCCCTAACGACAAAAGAACTGGGTCTATTATCCATTTCAATAGGACAAACAGTTGTGCAGAACATTGAATTCTGAATTTCTCTATTGTGAGGCCAACCTACACTATTTTTCGGAGGGGGGGGTGTATTCATTAAAGAAGCTTACTACTTTATTCATGTTTTCTAACTGCACCTCATTAAGTGGTGTCAGGCAGACAAATGCTGATTCCTTGGGCTTCTGGAGAAACTGAGGAACATTGCAATTAATTTACTCTCCCAAAGCGACACAGCAAATTATGAAGAGGTTACTGTGAATCACCTGGAATTCATCGGAAGGCTTGCCCTTAAAACTTTCTCTAGTTTGAATGAAGACCTGATAAGGAAGCATCTCTCCACCTGAGTTCCGTCTCTCTTCTGCTTACTGCTGTTCATTTGTAAATACAGTGAAACTACGTAAATGATCTGTAAGCAGCTTTTAGCCTTTCATAGGATTGGTTCAGACAGGCAAATTGCTCCAGTGCTTGGGCAGCCCTTCTGAGAGGGAAAGGTCCCCGTTTTATCTGAAATTATGCAGAACATTCAGTTCAAAAGAGATAACACTGAAACAAGTGGCGCTTATTATTAATGTGAAGATCAGAGAAGGGGAATATTCAGAAATGGCACAAGTTTATCAAACTACTTCAGATCTAGAAATGGTTATTTTGAACTAAGGTAGAAAAAACTTGAGAAACAGGGACTGAGGAATTCAGATATTCAGGTAGTTGTTGGTAGCTCCTTTATCTCTTATCAAAAATGTGTGTTGGCTCTGAGAATGTGTCAGATATCCCCTTGTGGAATGTACCAACAAATTTGAATCATATCTTCATGTAATTATGCTGTATCTTCCCTTCCATTACACACCATTGACTGTTCCTAGCGGAGAATGGAAGGATTTTCAGTCATAAGAACACCAACCCAAGAGACAAGTAATACTTCACAATGCAGGAGGGAGAACTCATTGTAGAGCTGCCATTGGAGACACAAATGAGAAATGAACAATTAAACTACTTAAAAAAACAGTTCTTTGTTAGTAAGGTATTATTCCACTTGACACCTAATTAACTTATTGTCAACTTCATGTTTCCTTGACTATTTGTCTGATGGCAAGGTAGAAATGTTTGAAATGAATAAAATTAATGAATACTCCAAGTGAATGAATTCCCAGCACTTTTTGTGGTGAAACCTGTGACAATATAGTCTGTTTTAGATTTTTTTGGCGTAGACATGTGACGTTTTCTGCTTTGTGGTAATCCATCATTTATATCAATGGGCCGTTGTTTTGCTAAATGGCAACATATGCCCCTGGCTTGCAGATGACGATGAAGAATGTGAAGATTTATTATAACACCAATATAACATTAGGAGTTTTGTGAACGAGGGTATTCATGAATAACTATATATATATATATTATATATATATATATATGGGTGATACAATAAGAAAACTGGTTGGCCTAAAGCTTTCTCTTTGGACTTCACTCTGTTATCAGTAGCCAGGCCCGTAGCCGGGGACTGAGGGGCTTGAGGGGCTTCATATCATGATCTGATCACCATGCTCAATATATCCCATATGCATGGGGGTATTGGGACAATGATACAAAAGATTTGCTAGGGTAGATCATGAGCCCCCCCCCCCCAATCAAACTTAACCCCTCCCCCCAAATTAAACTCAGCCCCCCCCCCCCAATCAAAATCCTGGCTACGGGCCTTTCAGTAGCATTGAAATATAAACTCTTGTACTTCTGAAATGCTCTTTTCTTGGCTATATTTAACTCTTTGGTGGGTAGATGTACCACTTTCTCAGCATATTCCATATATCCCATAATTCTTATAAAACTCCCTTGTTAAAAACACTTATTATGGTAAGAACCAACCTAAGTAAATTATTTCTAGATCCAGTTCACTTCAGGGGGAGAGAGTTTAATTCCCTAATTGATTCTCACACAAGAAACAATAAAATTTAAAGGCATTCATCTCGAAAATACCACTGTATATGTTGCCTTTTTCACTGCTATATGTATAGGCACAGATTATAGGAACTGAAATAACTATTTGCATTTCAATTTCTGTTTGTACCAACATTATTTAATTAAATTGAAATGAACAGTTGTAAATTACTAAAGCTTAATTTCACTACCAATGGAAAACCACCCTTGGACTTTCCAAAATATCAATTTCATTGATTTCTCCTTTTAGTAGACAGTGTAAAAATCAAACACTTTGCGGTGGAACTTGCTGTTATAACAAATTAAAGTATACAAAACTATTCATATTGGAACCATTGCATGTTTTAATTTGATTTTAGGAGGTTATGTTGACCCATCCTCACAACCCAATAAGATGTGTAACATTGTAATCTATTATATACATAATTATTAATTTAATTTCTATCCTATCTTTTTCCCAGTTTGGGATCCAGGGTGGTGCTGTGTGACCCAAAGAACTGTTGTGAGCCATTATATCCTATGTTTTAACCAGATGACTTTTTAATTATTGGCTTTTGTGTCCTTGTTTACAGATCCAACACGGTTTATGGTGGCACCTACCAGCATGGATGTCACTGCTGGTGAGAGTATTCTTCTTCCTTGCCAGGTATCTCATGATCATCCGCTAGATATTATGTTTACTTGGTCATTTAATGGACACCTGATAGACTTTGAAAGAGATGGGGATCACTTTGAAAGAGTTGGAGGGGTAAGTATTGATATTAGTAATCCCACAAGGCTATTCCCTATGAGTGCTAAGAATTAGGATGAGCAAAATGGAAATTTAGCAAAATAGTCTTTTAGTAATAGTTACAGATTCAGAACATGTTGTCTGTCCTGTCAACTTTTAAGAGTTTTTATAATTGAGCATGAAGGCATGAATGATGTTTTATAGGCAGATTCCCACTATTTCTATATCTTAAAGAATGGATATATTTAGGACATAAGTTGGCACTCCGCATTCAAACATCCATATCAAGAAAATATTCAACAAAAATTCTAAATAGCAAGCCTTGATTTTGCCATTTTATATAAGAGACATCACTTTTATAACACTTGTATAGAATGGTACTTGGCCATCCACAGATTTTGGTCTCCATGGGGGATCCTGTAACCAAATTTGAGCAGATACCACTGGCCTACTAATACTCTGTGAGATCCCAAATGACACACAGAAAGCTATTCTTTGAATAGGAATACTGAAGTCTTGTGCATAACTAAGTAAGATTGCTCTTTAATGGCAATGCATAGTTGTTTAGGCAACTCAGTTTAGATACCTGTTTTCAAAATCTTTCATGTTACCATTCCTATCATAAAATACAAATTAACCCATAGCCTTGCAAAGTGTGTACTGTAGCTAGCCTGTGTAATAAGGGTTTGACCTTGGCCTGTACTAAAGTTTGTCTGACACATACAGTTTCAGCCATGTGTTCATTTCCATGAGAAAGCCAAGCAGCTGCTGTGGTATATTGCAAGCTATGCAACAAAGTTTAATGCCACATAACGTTGCAGAATGCTTTTTTGGGGGGGTGGGAAGAAGGGTTAAACAGAAAACAGATCAGGTCCTTTTCATACATACTACAATTTAATGCTATTTTCACAAGATTTTCATCCTTGCTTTAAACGAGTCCGTGTTTCTTGTTACATTTTTAACTTGACAGAACTCTGGTTATCTTGAACCAACGAGAGAAGAGTCTGAAGACATATTCTCCCGTATTAGCTTCAGACTAATTTCAATATCAGGAAATCTGTTTGTTCCATTAAGTGGCAATGGAGATGGGATCAGTGATCCTATATTTTTGTTAGTAAGCATCGATAGTTTAAACCAGGGGTGCTCAAACTAAGGCCCAGGGGCCAGATACAGTCCTTCAAGGTCATTCACCCGGCCCTCGCTCGGGGTCACCCTGTCTGAACAACAACAACAACAACAACAACCCTATCTCATCAGCCAAAAGCAGGCCCACACTTCTCTGAAATACTAATTATTCTATTGTTTTAAAGTGTTTTTTTACACTGCAAATAAGATATGTGCAGTGTGCATAGGAATTCATTCTTTCTTTCTTTTTTTCAAATTATAATTGGCCCTCCAATAGTTTGAGGGACTCTAACCTGGCCCTCTGTTTAAAAAGTTTGAGGACCCCTGGTTTAAACTAATCAAATTTCCCTCTAGTTCAAGTATAATAAGGGACTCTGGTTTGAAACGAGATATAAAAATTTCTGAGCTCCCACTCATTGTCATGCTGACTAAGAAGCAAGCTCTTGCTCCTAGTCCTATGTTTAGTATTACATTTGAACTGAGTCTGGTTCAGATTAATCCTACATCTACTTTGCTATTCTTTCTTTCTGTTTGTTTCCATATGATATTAAGCTGCATGTACCTGTACTTAGGACATGGCTGGAACACAGCTTGTTTTCAGTACCTTGCAAAAGGAGATAGATAGATATTTTCATTTAAATACTTAATTTAAATCACAGATGGACATTTTTTTTACTCTCAGCACTTACTATCAGTTTCACAGAAACAAAAAAGGCCTTTTTATTGAAACAAATCAAAACTGGCATTGGCTGAATAGTCATCTCCCATTTTTATTCGTTTAGATTTTTTTAAAAAAATTCCTGGCTTGTGAGGTGATCCAACTTGTATAATGACAGAATCAAGCCCACTTGTATAAGGAAAAACAAAATGGAGTCTTTTGGGTCAGGGATCTACATAGTAGCTTGCTCACCTCTGGTTGAAAAATTTCAAGTTGGGTTGCAGCTTATTAAGAGCACATGTAGATTCCAAACATAAAAACTTCAACTCATGTTCAATATTTTTTAGTTTAAAGGCTTTCCGTCAGAATCCTGCATTGTATCTTCTGTCTTGACTCTGCCATGGCTGTATTTCCCAGATTAAAAAAAAACCCAGTTGATTATGATAAAACAAGCTTCTACAAGGCTTAAGTAATCACTGTTAGTGATGGCTATTTATAAAGCTCTTTTGGGTTGCAAAGTGCATTACCATCTGTATTTTGTTTGCCCTCAAAGTGCCACTATAAACAAGTCATCCACCATGTTGAAATGAGGAGCTGAGATAAAGAGCTAGCAATATGTCCAAAAATGATCGTATGGTGCAGATGTTACCTGAACCAGCTGTCCCATAAGTGCTGTATTCATTGGACCATACTGGTTTCATCCTACAGAGAAGAGGGAAGTGTTTGTTGTATGCTTCCATCCCTTGTTCTCAGATTGGTATTAGAAGATTAAAACCTGTAGAAGATAATAAATCATAAAAGATTTCACCCTACAGGGGTATAGCAACAGTCGCAACAGCTGTTCTTCACAATTACACCAAACTGTGCCACAAAATCCCCCACTATATATATATATATATATATATATATATATATATATATATTCTTCCATTAGAAGATTTGCAAGTGTAATTATATTCAACTTGTAAACACTATGCCTGGCAGACAGCAAGAAAATATTTTTGGCTGTACATGGTCACAGAGACCCATAATTAGTTCCGTGCAATTACTGATCAGACATGAGTGTTTGGCATTTGGAAAAAACAAATTATCGTTGTTTCATGCTAGGTGATGCAAAATTTCCTCCCAGAGTGTTGTCCTTGTGACCTTTAAATGCAAAAACTGTGGACAGTCAAAACGCTGGCTGGAGCACTAAGCTGGGGAAAGTATTGCAGATGCTTCTTAATTTGGGCTGGTCTTTGATGATTAAACAGCAGTAAGCAGAATGAAGACATCTGAATACCAATGAAGGCTATAAATTGGGTCTGGAGCATGGCAGAAGCCTTTTTGTTAAGCGACAGTTGAGGTAAACTGTTTAACTGACCTGAAGTTCCTTGCATCGCTTACTGAGGGCCAACCCTACGTTCGGCTCTTATCTTTGAGGAAAGCTCACGTAGTTTAAATAGACCATGGCTTGCCTTACAAATGTTTTTGTCAGCTGATGTAAAATGAATCCATTAGCCACAGTGTCCTTCATGTGATAATGATGTTTAGAGCTCATTAAAAAGTAATTGTAACCACTTTTCCCTACTTTATCAGCAGGATTCAGCTGGTGATTTGATGATCAGAAGCATCCAGCTGAATCACGCTGGAAAATACGTCTGCATGGTGCAAACGAGTGTGGACAAGCTATCGGCTGCTGCAGACCTGATTGTAAGAGGTATTTGAATTTTGTTGCTGTTGTTGTTGTTGTTGCAAAATGACTGCTCGCACTGACTGCTGCTGTGAATAATAGCATAACACACAGCTTGAGAGAATTCACTATCGCTCTAACTAGTTTTCCCAAAAAGGTGTCCCAGCTTATTAATTTGTACAAACCACAAGGGGGAAAGGTCCTTTATCCAGCCTAAAACTGTAACAACAGCCACTAATAATTTATTTAGTTTTCATTGGCAGTTGAAATACTGCTGATGGTGTTAATTTGCTAAATGCTGATGTGGGCAGAAGTAACATTTCTTTGAAAACAGCATGGTGTGATGGAATTCCTAAGGATTTGTGTGCATATTGGTAAGCAGGAATCACCCTGGGAAAGATGTTCTAACATGCATCCTCCGCGCAAATGTAAAATATCTACCACTGCATGATAAGAAGACTACTGTGATAAAATACAGTTGGTAATTCTTGGAAATGCATGATTTATTACCTTTGTGCCGCCGTTGCCCAAGGATAGACATCTGAATGTTGCTTATGCGTCATACAACTAGCTGAGCTCACTTCCTTGCCCAATAAGAGTCAGAAGTGGTCATTATTTGGCTGCACATTTTTCTTTTGCTCAGTGTAGGACAAGGGAAGAAAGGTTGTGTCTAAAACAGTTGCTTCCTCATGAAAGGTTTATAGCAAATTTGACTTGAAAGAGTCAATATCAGTTGCTCCCCTCCTGAAAATCAAATTCCAGAATGCTGATTATTGCAACATGTTTGATGTTTTATTGGGGCTTTGTACTAGCTATTATAAAATATGAACTAGGATAGCATTAGGATTAAGTTAGTCTAACAGTGATTTCTTCTTCCCTTCCCTAAGAATTATAGATTGAAAGATCACTAGCAGAGAATTCTTACTACTGCACCATTCATTCTTTCCCAGAATAATTTGGAGGGTGCTATGGCAACTAAATGTATTGGTATACATTATATATAACATAGCTTTCATGACTGCCATCTATGGTAAAAGCTTACATTCAGGAAGGCCGGTTCTGTGGCAATATTTGTTATTTATTTAAACATTTCTATGCTGCATTTTTATCTGAATCTACAGAGGCCAACAATAAAAATCAAACATAAAAACCTGGACAACTACAATATAAAACTAGAGGAAAATAGCCCAAGAATGTTGGCAAATATACCAGTAGATTTCAGTGAACACAATCCAATTCTTCATCTTCATTGTGAGATGAGTAATGAAAGGGCTTCTTCGGAGTCTGTTCCACAATGTATTCACCATAACTGAGAAAGCTGTATCTTGCACTATCACCCATAGAATTTCAGGTGGTAGTGAACATATTAATGAAAACTTTGAATGCCTTTGGATGCCTCTACATTGTATAATTCATATCATTTGACAGCATTTAATGGCAATGGCTCAATGTTATGGAATCCTGAGAGCTGTGGTTGGTGAGGCACCAGCACTCTGTGGCAAAGAAAACTAAAGATCTTGTAAAACTACAATCCCTATGATTCTGTAGCATTCAGCCATGGGAGTAAAAGTGCTGTCAAACTGTATTAATGATACAGCATAGATGCACTCTTTGTTGTCGAGTAGAATACTCAGGAAACATCTCACAGAGAGAGGTAATCTTAACCTACTATATGAAAATATTATTTATTTATATATATATTTATTTATTTCACACATTTGTATCCTGTCCATCTCACCCCTGAAGGGCAGCTTCACGATAGGCATTCATTCAATGCCAACAACAGTAATAAATGATAAAAGCATTTAAAACAATTCATTAATGCTTTAAAATTACTAAAACATTGTTTAGATCATACAGGTTTGAAATCATAGTCCAGGTCAGTCCATTGTCATTCACACAAATTGGGTCTCATTCTAAATTGCTGCCTCTATTGTTCAAATGCTTGGTCCCATAGCCAGGTTTTGAGTTTCAGTCTAAAGGATAAGAGGGAGGGGGGCAATCTAATGTCACTGGGTAGAGAGTTCCAAAGGTGAGGGACCACCACTGAGAAGGCCCTGTATCTCCTCTCCACCACCTCACATTTGTGAGGATTGTGGGACTGAGAGCAGGGCCTCTCCCATCGATCTTAGACTTTGCGATGGTTCATAGCAGAAACAGAACTGGAAACCAAGAAGTTGTTTGAATGTGCCTAAGACGGTTGCATGAGTGAAGCCAAACTAGTCAAAGTTATTCTAATCTTCTATCATTGTAACCTACTAATATATTAGATCATCAGTCTATAGATCTTTGAATCTATTCATGTATAGAATATTAATTGCATAATGTCTATTAATTAATACATAATTAGTCCTCCATATATAATCAATAATAAATATGAATTAATTAATAGATATGCAATAGGGCCTCAACATTTACCGTTTTGGCTTTTGTGGATTTGATTATTAGAAATTTGATTAAAATGTTC
The DNA here is from genome assembly GCF_037176765.1 of Anolis sagrei. Lineage (NCBI taxonomy): Eukaryota > Metazoa > Chordata > Lepidosauria > Squamata > Anolidae > Anolis > Anolis sagrei. The sequence continues at coordinate 45,040,098 of NC_090022.1, forward strand.
TCTCTAGGTCCTCCAGTGTGACTCAATTACCACATTCCACCAGAGAGTAAGCTTAGAGTCACACAATATGCAAGCAAAAACTATGCAATTTTGTATATGCAGTTTTTCCACTGTGTTCCTTACCCTAGCAAATGTGGAGGGATAACTGTATATTGATGGTGGAATAATATTAATATTAAGATGAGTTTAGATTGATTCAATAATTTTGATACTTCTGTTTAAGCTATTTTGGTTACTAATGAATATCTATTTGTGTTTTAGATTTTTCTAATTTATTTTCAAGCATTTTCCTGCATGATTGCCTAGAAACCCCATGCTATATTTAGCCCCTTGGGGCAAGAGCTAGCAATATTGTGTAAACCAAACCTATCTCTTTTGCCTTTGAACAGCAAAATCCATTTGTTCCCGGTGTATTGTTTTATTCAAGCTGAAATGACTGGCATTAGCCAGTGTGTGTTCAGCCTGTTGGATTATGACTCTGGGATGGGAATGCTGTAGCCCTTGCTTAATGCCTTGAAAGGCAGAAAAGAAGTGAAGCTGATGGAGGGATGGGAAGGGAAAATGAGAACGATGATCATTGTCCATTTAAGAAGACAGCAGCAGTTTATCAGCTGTTCCCTCATGGGAGCAAAATATATTGTTACTGCAGTAAACATACACTCCATTTAATGAGGACGAGGGCCAATGAACAGTTTAAATACCAATAAATTAGGCTGCTAAATATTTTAAATCCATAACACTTGAAGTTCTTAAAGTGTATGCTTCATTTTGTGGGGAATAATGTTAAATTTTACTAGTACCCTTTTAGAAGAAAATATATGGTAAAGAAGTAGCAAATGCAGTTAATGAGTTTATTCCTTTGTTTGTATTTTATTTTCATCTCCCTCCCCCCCCCCCCACACACACACACACAAAACAAAAAAGCATTTTCCTAGCATACTGCACCATCTGCTGGATAGCAGGAGAGAAGACACGGCTTTATCCTTGGCTGTTAATAGGAGCTGGGGATGCAAAGGCAGGCACATGCCTACTCTATCAAACACAAGCTGACCTAGAACTTGACTTAAACAGAAGCCCTTACTGATCAATATAGTTGAGAGTCCCTTTCAGGAATTACTACTGCATAGCTTTGAAGGGTACCAAATTCAGTACATCATCATCCTTGCCTGAAACCTCCAGAGGATGAAAACAATAAGAATGTTCACACCATAGGGACAAACGAATTGAGTTTACCATAAGCTTTTTCACTTCTCAGAGATCTCTTACCCGCAGTAGCTTACTCTGAAATAAATCCCATAAGTTGTCAAGAAATTTTTTAACACCCAGCAGATGATGTCAGTCCCAAAAGTGTTTTTCCCCCCAGCTTTGGGTGATTTTCTGCTGTGCCTTTAGCTGGAGAAAGTAAACCTTGGGTACTGCTGAATTAATGCTGTTTGACACTGCTTCAATTGCCATATCTCAATGCAATGCACACTTGTAGAGAAAACTAAAGGCCTTGTAAACTATAGTTAAAGTGGTATCAAACTGCATTAATTCTACATAATAAATATGAATTAATTAATAGATATGCAATAGGGCCTCAACATTTACCGTTTTGGCTTTTGTGGATTTGATTATTAGAAATTTGATTAAAATGTTCTCTCTAGGTCCTCCAGTGTGACTCAATTACCACATTCCACCAGAGAGTAAGCTTAGAGTCACACAATATGCAAGCAAAAACTATGCAATTTTGTATATGCAGTTTTTCCACTGTGTTCCTTACCCTAGCAAATGTGGAGGGATAACTGTATATTGATGGTGGAATAATATTAATATTAAGATGAGTTTAGATTGATTCAATATACACTCTTGTTACAGTCATTCATAGTTTAGCTGCGTCCAAACTAGACTAAGAGTCAACATAGTCTAGTGCAGTGGTTCTCAACCTGGGGTCCGCAGACATTTTTGGCCTACAACTCCCACAAATCCTAACAGCTGATAAACTGGCTGAGATTTCTGGGAGTTGTAGGCCAAAAACATCTGGGGACCCCAGGTTGAGAACCACTGGTCTAGTGGTTTGAGCATTGGGTTATGCATCTGGAGACCAGGGTTTGTCTCACCACAGAGCCATGAAGACCCAATGAGTGACTTTGGACAAGTGGCACTTTCTCAGCATCATAGGAAGGCATAAACAAACCCCCTCTGATCAAATCTTGCCAAGAAGACATTGTTATAGATCTGTCTTATGTTGTCATTAGTCAGAAAAGTCCTGAATGCACACTACTACAGCAGACTAGACTACTACAACTTGCTCTTCACAGTGTTGTCTTTAAAGACAGCACAAATGTTTTACTAACATCAGATGCAGCTGCCCAGATGTTTCTACATTCCAAGGGATCTTAGAAATACAATCCTGTCCATGTTTACTCAGATGTAAGTCCTATCTTCTTTGTAGTATGTAGGGTTACAGCCTTCATTGAAAAGTTCTCATTCCAGAATGGTCACAATGAATTCTCATAAACTAGATAGCATAATTTTATCTGTACTGGATAGCTGTATTTTGTAACATGCTGACCACTGTCTGAAAGAACATTTGAGGATGACCCTGTCAAAATGTTTTTTGAGAAAGTGAAACCTTAAATAAAAATGAGGGTTTGGAATCGTAGCATTTTTAATGGACTAGACCAGAATCCTGTATCAGCTTACCCATGACAGTGTTTTTGTAAATTAATATTTACCTAACATTTTCTGACTATGTCCCTAAAACCAAATGCAAAATAATGACATCCACTGAGATGTGCCAGAGTCTTCCATTCTTTATGTTCATCATATCATATTAGAAAAGAGTCAAAAATTAATTATATATATTATACCCCACATGACCATGCTACATTAAATATATAAGCCATCCATAGGGGATTGGTTCCTAGACCCCCTGCAGAAACCAAAATCCATGGATGTTCAAGTCCTCATCCTGACAACCAGTGGCTAAGGAACTGCCACCTACCTGCCTTGTGTGTCAGCTTCCATGGAAAGAGACCCCAGGGTGGCTCCTGAGCTTTTGAGCAGATTCAGCCTAGCATAAGCTTACTACGAACCCTTTTAGTTTCTGATCCAAGTAGCTGCCTATCTTCTTTCCTTACCTCTATTCCTCCCTATTACTCTTCTTGAATCAGCATCTTCTTCATCTTCATCAAGGGAGCACCACAGAACAGTTTCTGCCAGTGGTCCTTTCATGAGGTCATCATAAACAGCTGAAGTAGTGTAGGGATCAGACACCTCACACTGTTATTTTGCAAATACTTTCCATTTCAGTTAGTTAACTCAAAATGTGGAATCTGCAGATACAGAAGTTTAACTATATATCAATGCAAACACTGAATTTGCTTTTGAAATGGACTGGTCAACCACAAAAATTTCCATTGGAAGACTGGAAATGTAGTTGTGTATTGTTAATTCATTTATCCAGAGTGTTTTTTTAATCACCTCTCCATATACAATGAATGTTTGAGGCAATTTGTAGTAAAGCTGTAGAAAGAGCTGAAAAAAAAATAGATAAAATGCAATATCCACAAAGCTCTCGAACATTCAAATCAAAGAGTGGCAATAATCCCTGACAGTTTGGCAGACCAGAGAAGTTCTTACTAGCTGTTTAAAAGTCAGTAAAGAACCAAAATTCCCATAAAAAGTGGAGCCTGTAAGTGAGAATCATGACAAATGCAGTCTTCAAAACATGCATACATGTGAAAGCATCTTTCTGACGTTCTGACTCACAAGCTATTTGGGGCTGTATAAATATGATCCAGTATCTTGAATGGGGCTTGTGAACAAAAAAAGGGAGCTGGGAAATCCATTCCAAAATTGGTATGTTTTAATCTTTCATAAAAAAATACATTATTTTATTGTATTTGATCTACACCAGGCATGGGCAAATTTCAACCCTCCAGATGTATGAGACCTCAACTCCCAGAAATCCCAGCCAATTTACCAGCTGTTAGGAATTGGGGAAACTGAAGTCCAAAACATCTGAAGGGCCAAGGTTTGCCCATGCCTGGTCTACACCAAACAAAGGTGTAGCAACAATACCTGCTTGTGATGAATTTAGACCAGGAATAAGCTCAGGAATAGGCAGCTGACTTGTGTGGACAAAGACACTCTGCTTGATCATTATGAATCCAAGAACACCATGTGTTCAACATTTTATCTTTTAGGAATTAAGAATAAGTTGCATTCCCAAATATGGGTTGATGGTAATTTGGAAATATAGCCATGAGATTTTAGTCTTGTCTTGACTAAACTTTTTTAAACCCACAATTGATGCATCCAGGAACAGTTCATATTTTCTTCACTAGAATCAGTGGAACAAAGAAAAACATAGTTGGAGTGTATGGAGAATTAATTGTAATAACACTGAATAAATTCATGTAGATAGCATTAGGTCACGAAGAACTTCAAAAGACAAAGGGCAAACAATAACTCCCCAAGACCACCTTCTGGCAACATTTAGTTAAATTTGACTACAAAATGATAATTTCAAAAGGATACGAGAGATCCGCCCTGCATAACTTGTGACCCTTTAGGTGTTTGAGATTCCAACTCCCAGAAACTCTAGCAAGCTTGGACTTCTGGGAGCAGAAATCCAAAACACCTGGAGGACCACAAATTGTGCAGATAAATGGTATTCATTGTCACTGTGGGATCCAGCACCATCAAAGAAAAGCCGTATTTCAAAGAGAACAAATCAGATTCAAACTGAACAGAATAATCCATCAGCATAATCTGATGATGCTTGTGACGGTACCACCCTCTAAAAAAAAGGATGATTGTAAAATGGCTGTATTTGACTACCATCTTCCTAAAGGAGGGAGAAAATCCAGAAAATAGTGGAAAGCTGCTGTTCTGTACCCACTTATCTGACAGTAAGCCACATTTAAATTAATGAAACTTACTTCTTAATAGATCTACAAAGGATAAACTGTACCACTCCAACTGAATGTGCACTTCCTTAGGAAAAAAAACCCCATTGAACATATTGAGACTTGACAACAAAGAATTATACTGAAAAAAGGGCAGTCCGCTAACAAAAGCCCGAGTCTTATGTCTTCTTTCTTCCTACTTCTAAATTCTACATAACAATTTCTGAGAGATTCACTGGGATTCATGTTCCACGTGTTTTTTTAGCATTGCAAAATGCAGCTTTTTAAAAAAAAATGCAGTCAGTCAGAAGCAGCTCATAATCTGAAACTGATAAAAGAGAGCTTGCAAGAGCACGTTCTGTCTGCAAAAGAAATACAACACTTTTATCCACTCAAAATGAAAAGAAAAAGATTTAACTTTAGTCACCTTAGTTAATGTTTGATGATTTCTACCAGACTACAGCTAAGGGAGGAAATTCACATAAGGGAAATTAATTTTTTTGTAGGAAACACTGAAGGAGATTCAGATCCAAAATACAATATCCCAAGCAGCCTGGTGATTTCAGTGTTTGATCCATTTTATATAACCTCTGTGCATGCCGAAAGCTCTTCATCACATACATTATGTACTTGAGCTGAAATGTAAATTCATACAGCTCCTTGATCTTAACTGCAAAATATTTCTATAGAATGGTATACATTGAGTACATCTTATTGATTCAGTTTGAATTGTGTTTGCTTATTCTATAATAGGTCCACCAGGTCCGCCTGAAGCTGTGACAATTGATGAAATCACAGACACAACAGCTCAGGTCTCTTGGAGGTCAGGAGCTGACAATCGCAGCCCTATCACAACGTACGTGGTTCAAGCAAGAACCCCATTTTCTGTGGGATGGCAAGCAGTTAATACAGGTACACAGAAAACCTATAGCTCACAAAATATGATCCACTATTAAGAGGGTGTTCTCCAGATATATGTATAAACTCATAAATATTCTGAGAATGCACATGTACTTTGAACCTTACCAATAGTATGTCTTAGCAAATGTTTCATTTAGGGCTGCCTTTCAAATACTTTTACTGAATGCAAAAGAATAATAATGAATACATCAACAGCTTTACAATTTCTAAGAAGACTGAATTAGCTCATATAGGCAATCCCCGAAATACAAACATCCGACTTACATGCAACTCCTAGTTAAAAACAGGGATGAGACAACAGGAAGTGAAAGGCAATTTACCCCTGGAAAGGGAAATTCACTCCTGTCAGAATTATAATGGGAAAGAATATCTCCACTTAAGTTTTATCACAAATCCTTGTTTCCATAACAAGCCAACATTTTCAAAATTCAATTATCACAGGAATAGAAAGTGAGGTTAAATCTACTGGACAGGGACACAGACAGAAAAACAAACATTACAGGGGGGCTAATCCTCCCCTAGGCTATCCAGAACTAAAAAAATGGAATTACATTTTAAAGATGTACCTGTTATGACTTACATACAAATTCAACTTAAGAACAAACTGAAGAACCTGTTTTGTTTGTAACTCTGGGATTGCTTGTATGAGTAACTGAAAAGTAGTCTGGTACATGCTAAGCAAATACAACAAATTCCAAGATGAATGAAATATTATTTAGGTCCCTTCTACATTGCCATATAATTCAGATTATCAAAGCAAATAATCCACATTATCTGATTTGAACTGGATGAGTCGAGTCTACACTGCCATATAATCCATTTCAAAGTAGATAATCTTAATGAACAGGGCTTTATAAAAAACTGGGATTAATGACTCAAGAACACATGATGATCGAGATGTTACAAGGCATCTAAAATGAGTCTGCTTTTGCTAGTCTTTCAGAAATTTCAATTCAAAGGCTTTTGAAAGGAGGGGACATTTGTGAAATTGTTGTTCTTCTCCCTGTATGCACTGATGAGCTTTGTCAGGCCAACTTCTGTTTGTTTCTGATCTGCCCCTTTAGGCTGTACTCTATGGTATCTTCATATTTCAAATCAAGATTTCACAGTGTTTCATAGTAACTGTTGGACACAATCACTAATACTTTCTTTACCTACATTTTCCCCTCAACTTCTAGTGCCAGAGGTAATTGACGGAAACACATTTACAGCAACAGTGGTGGGTTTAAATCCCTGGGTTGAGTATGAATTCCGAGTGGTTGCTGCCAGCCTTATTGGGATAGGAGAGCCAAGCAAACCATCTGAGAAGCGGAGAACCGAAGAGGCTCGTAAGTAGGCATGGAAATATGTCACTTGGCATCTCCATCTATTTTTCATTCTTCCAACAAATAGCAACATTTACTTGTTGTGAGTTCCACAATAGTCTGTATGAGGTTGAGATTAACATATTTAAATAGGTCAAACAATTTTTATTATTATAGATGTACTATGGGTGCATTGGCAACTCCTTATATTGAAACTTAGGGAATAGAGTCCTTGATCAAAAAGAACAATATCATGCAGATCAATATAACTTCTAAATGCTATATTGGCACCAACCTATCATGTAACACAGCAAAAGTAGGCAGGGAGTATAGATTTATTAAGGTTATTTCATACACACACACACACACACACACACACACATATATATATATACATACATACACATATCTATTGTATATTTATGTGCTAATATAAATAATAATATTTATATCTTTTGTGTTCAAGCAATAGTAGACAGTTTATCCTCATGACTTCTGAAAACATAATTAGTCTGTCTACTGACTTTGGGAAATTTTTTTCTAATTATGTAGTTCTGAAACAAAATATTGATATACTTTAACTCCTTAGTGGCAGAAGTACCAAGTTAACCCAAACACAATGTAACAGAGTTTTTAAAAAGCCCCTAGTTTTAAATTCAAAATGGAAAGGAATATTTACAAATAACAAGATTGTGCTCAGTCTGCTCTAAAAACATTTTTCTGAAATGTTGATTGATGAATCTAAAAAAAAACCCTCACAAATAACCAAGTTACTTCTTTATATCCACATCAAATTAATACAGATAGGCTAGCTGTCCAAAGTCAAGCCACTGCAATATCTGTGTTTTTTTTTCTTTCTCAGTTCCTGAAGTAACCCCAGCTAATGTCAGTGGAGGTGGCGGTACTAAGTCTGAGTTGGTGATAACCTGGGAGGTGAGTAATGTTTGGATTTGGTAAGGGATGCATTTATGGATTTTAGAGCTAAACCTGTCAGATGCAGCTTGAAAATATTGTATCAGACAGCCTTTAACCAAGGGAAGAATAGCTTGTCAAATTATGGCAATTGTCTACTTCTTCCACCTTTCAGTTTGGGGGTCAATGGCTCATTCATGATCCAAAACGGAGCCCCCGGTGGCGCAGTGGGTTAAACCCTTGTGCCGGCAGGACTGAAGACCAACAGGTCGCAGGTTCGAATCTGGGGAGAGGCGGATGAGCTCCCTCTGTCAGCTCCAGCTCGTCATGCGGGGACATGAGAGAAGCCTCCCACAAGGATGATAAAAACATCAAATCATCCGGGCGTCCCCTGGGCAATGTCCTTGCAGACAGCCAATTCTCTCACAACAGAAGCGACATGTTGCTCCTGATACGATAAAAAAAATGGTCCAAAACAACTGTCATGGAACACAGTAAGGAGAAATAGCCCAAAGCTAGAAGTTTGGGATGCAGATGGAGAATCTGTTCTCTGGAATTCCAAAATCATAAATACTCCCAAAATCCAGAATTGTTCACATGACTGCCTGAAACACCTTTGCTTTATCGTGGTTCAGTATGAACAGAAATCATTGAAAATGATAAAATATTTAAAATATGGTGGGTGAAACTACCTTCAGGATACATGAATAAGGTATAGATAAACAAATGAATTTTGTGTTAGACTTGGAACCCATCTCCAAGCTATCCACCCTAAGTCCCCATGGGGAGATAGGGCAGGATATTAATAAAGTTATTATTATTATTATTATTATTATTATTATTATTATCTCATTATACATATATATGCAAATGCAAACAGTATTCCAAAACTTGAAATCCCGAACAGTTTCCATTCTAAGCATTTTGGATAAAGGATACTTGATCATGTATTTTTAAATCAAACTAACTTGGCTAGCTAGACTAACACATGGATTCAAATGCACGCATGCGCACATACACTTCAATTTCCTCAGTTTTTCAAATTTCACGGTGAAGTACTTTCTTACACTTACATGCGAAGCTTTATGGTTGATGAAGCTATGACACAACTGCTTTGTGGAATAGTCCACTTGTATAGCTTTATGTATTATTGATAGTTTTTTTTAGCCTCCTCCCCTTTTCCTAAGGTCTGGACAATATGTAAATCCAGATCTCTGAAGATAATTGTTTCTCCATATTGGTGAAGAAGCACCCAGCTAAAACCATCTGGTCCCTGTAGGCAAGGGCACTCTCTTTTCCATTTTTATCTTCTTTAGACAAGGATAAAATAAAAAGGGATTCTTGCAACAGTATTCAAACATTCAGTGTTTACTTCCTTGTCAACTCTTGTTAGAGCTAATTATTTCCGCTTGATTCCTTCCACAGAAACATTTGACAGCATTAGAACTATTGTCAAGTATTTTATTTATTATATCATTTATTGATTTCATTTATATGCTGCCTGGATTGGGACCCAAGGTGGATCACAAAAGCCATTAGCTAAAAGCAGCATAATTAAGAGTAACCAATTAAAATTATTTTAAAAATCATTACAAACATATAAAAATTAAAAATTAAATAAAATTAAAGGTTTAAAAGTTTAATATTTTAGCCCAAAAACTGCAATAGGCACAATGTATATATATTTTTTAAAAGTACCTCCACCAGCCCATCTCCATTCTGAAGTCCACAAGAGGCAGCTATATTCCAATTTTAATCTGGTTGGCTTCACTGAAATGTAAAAATGCCCTTAAGTGGTGTTCTGAATAATGATATTCCACACAATGAGGCTTTTCGTTTCCTTGGATTCCTTACTGAGACTAGATAATTGGAGTATATGCACTAGTGACCTAAATGTGATGTGATGGCTTCTGGCAACAGACAGCGTTTGCCTGCTAGTCTGCATCACACTTCCCCATGCACTCACTGTCATGTTGGAGTTTACAGTAGAGTTAAATTAGGTCATGCCCTTTCTTCAGAACTAACTGCATGCTGTGCCTGGTAAAGTAGAAAGGGCACACAAGGGAGCAGAGGGGACACGGGATAACACCAGGGGGAGCCTTTGTGATCTGCACAGCTTTAAAACCTCAGAAATAATAGAAGTTTGCAGTTTTTCCTGAGGATATAAGATGCAGCAGAATTAATTTTTGCTCCAAATCACTCCAGCTCATAAAAAGCCCAAAATTTAATGTAAACATCCCATGTGAATAGTAAGTTATTATTGTTAATGCTGTTCTGACACTTGCTCCAAATGGCAGTATACTTAATGTAATACTCCTGTTAAATCAGCGCAAGAAAGTAAAACAGGTCCATATTCAGGTAGATCACAACGATGAACAATGCTTTATGTCAATAAGGAATTAACTATTTTCAATTAAATATGAGCAAATCTCTATGAAAGGATATATGACAGCTAAGATTAAGCCAAAACGATAACAGGCCCATTCACATTTTCAGAATGAGGAATTCTAGTAAATATCCTACCTTCAAAAAATTCTTCCCCACTGGAGAAAAGACAGAAGATGAATTCACCCACACAGTATCTGCCAATTTTTGGCTACTAGTACTATCACTAATACAGCTTTAGAAAATATAATCCATTTTGAGTTACATTGAATGGATAACTCTTCTGTGTCGTCCAAAAGATATCAAGTGTTACGCTCTCCTTTTGTTAACCTTCTCATTAGCCATCATAGTTTTCAAATTCTATTCTAGAGTATCTTGAGTGTACAGGAAGCTTATTGGTGTTCCTGTTTACATGCGTGGTCATAGAAGCTAGCTAACACGAAAGTGCTTTGTCTATTTATACCTTAGCATCATGCTATAGTAGGACACCAGAGAAGCAAAGCAGGCATCTCACCCCAAAGTAAGGCATGGCTTGACCATGATAGACAGAAAGCACTGCTGACAGTGTTATGGAGGCCATATCATAATGCACTCCATAGCATGGAGAGTGCAATGGGTGTATTCCCTCAATGTAGTCTGAAAACCATAGAGGTAAAAGGACATGAAAGCAGAGGTCTGGAGAAAAAAAACAAGTGCAGTGTTGTTTAAACCACTGTTTCTAAAACTGTGTCCTGACCCCAATTATGGGCCCCTTAGTTCACTATTGGTATCCTGAAAGTTTGGCAACAAATTTTAGTGGCTGTTTCAGACATTTACAGGACTCTATTGTTGAGTGTTTACAGTGAACTCTGCAGAAGATGCTTCAGTTGTACTTCATAAAAAGAAAAATCAGCCTGCTTAGCAAGCCTTTAAATGTCAATTTGTTATCAGTAAATGTTTGATGTATACCTATTTTGTTTGCATATATACCCGGGGTCACGTAAAAATTTCTTGGGCCAAAAGGGGTCATGAGTGGAAAAGTTTAAGAAGCCCTGAACTAAGCTACAATGCTGTCTGATAAAAATCAAGACAATTTTTCAAATCTCTGCAACGAAGCATTTAAAAGATTCATTTATGATTATGGACTACTGAGTGACGTAAACATTTCCTTGTCCTTTCATAGAAGTATGGAACAGGTAAAACGCTCAATCATATTTATGAGTCATACCTTAGGAGGGGATATACAGAGTTTCTCTTTTCAGCAATGACAACTGTTGTAGCAAAAGTAGAAAACAAAGTTCCAAGAACATGTTCTCTTCGGGATCAGTATACACATCCCTTGTGTGAATTGGATGCCAAGCTTTGTGTTTTTAAAAAACTTGTTAGATTTTTGAAGCTGCCTTCAAGAGGGCAAATGAGATATTTCTCCCTTACTTACTAGATGTACACATGGATTTATTGTATCTTTTTAGAACACGTGGTTAAATTTTATTACAGCTGTAACGGGATAATTTTCGGTTCAATTGTTGTTTCATTTGCCAAGGTGTTCTGAAATTATATAGATTGACTCACTTCTCAAAGATGCATTTCCTGTGCCTTTTTGTAAGTTCATTGTACATATTAGGCTACTTTCATGTTTCTCATCTTGTTACAGACAGTTCCTGAAGAGTTACAGAATGGAGGTGGATTTGGTTATGTGGTTGCTTTTCGTCCAGTTGGCACGATTAGTTGGATGCAGACAGTAGTGGCTTCTCCAGATGCCTCCAAGTATGTGTTTCGGAATGAGAGCCTACCACCATTTTCACCATATGAAGTTAAAGTGGGTGTGTACAACAACAGAGGCGAAGGTCCGTTCAGCCACGTTACAGTTGTTTATTCAGCTGATGAAGGTAAAGTCTTTCCTGAGGACAGACTAGCAGTGCTGCATTTCTGACATGCTGCTTGTGTATGAAACATCCTTATATGTATATTATTATTAGCATGTTCAGATGATGTCAATACCCGCTTATAAAAATGGCATGCATCCAATTTTAGATTTCATCTTGTGTAAATGCATATTAATTATGACATTATCATTGATCATGTGCCTCAAAGAGAGTGAGAGCAGTAATTTTAGCAACAGCCTATATTAAATTGTTCTCAAGCCAGAACAATTGAATTTTTAATTCTATGTTTAATAGCAACATGATAGTTCTATTAAGGTTGGCAATATGCCCCAGTGGTATGTGTGTACAAATGAGTTAAATGTTTGTTCAAAGATAGTGTTAGTTATGATTATAATAACATAGCCCTTTGGTGCTTTCCAAATATGCTGGATCACCACTCCACTTATTCCCACTGGCTACACTGACTGTTGGATGAAAGGAACTTTACGTGGAGGACAGCAAGTTTCAGAAGGCAGTAACAAAATATTTGTGTTTGCATTATAGTTTTTTGATAGCTATTAACTCAGGGGTTCCCAAACTTAGGCCCATGGGCTGGAAGCAGCCGCCCCTTGCCCTAAACTTTAGACTTAGGGTCACCCTAAGTCTGAAACAACTTGAAGACACACAACAACAACAATCTTAATTAACTTGACTGTCTCATCAGTCAAAAGCAGGCCCACACTTCCCATTGAAATACTGGTAAGTTTATGCTGGTTAAAATTGTTCTTCATTTTAAATATTGTATTGTTCTTTCATGGTTGTTTGTACTACAAATAAGGTATGTCCAGTGTGCATAGGAATTTTTTCAAACTATAGTCTGCCCCCCCCCCCCCAACATCTGAGGGAGAGTGAACTGGCCCTCTACTTTAAAAATGAGGACTTCTGCTCTGTAACTACACCCCGGCTTTTACATTGATTCCAAAGAGTTGTGATGGAGAAGAGGTGTGACCATTAACATGAACTTACCACCAAACCATTGTTCTTTCTTTTTAGAACCCAACAAAGCTCCAACCAGCATCTTTGCCAGAAGCTTGTCTGCTTCAGAAGTAGAAGTATTTTGGTCCATGTTGCCAGAAATGCAGAGTAAAGGAAGAATACAGGGCTATGAGGTAGGAACACAAAAGGCACTAACTGCCTGAAGTAAATTGCTCTGTTCAACAGCCTTATCTTAAACACTATTTATAACTATATGGAACACCTTTCACTCCAGGCTCATGTCTCTTTGTCTCTTCTCTCTTTGTTTAACCCAAGGGCAAGGTTGCTTAAGGGAAATAAAATGATCTGCAAAATGGATCCATGCCCTCTCCATTTTGAGGATCACTTTAATTTCTCTAAGCAGCTAATGCTTACCTAACCTTGTATCTAATGGGGCAGGCTTGCGACCTAGCAATGCCACTCATAGGTTTAGGTCAGACAGACATTGAACATTAACAAGAAAAAAGTATTATAACAAGGCTTCTATATAACACCAGCAAAACTAGGCAAATTAACTAGTCTGAGTCACTATGTGTCAGAAATGTATCAAATCAAATGAAGTCTTTATTTATGGTCAGTGACTAGTATAGAATCACCCATCCACATCGGTACAGTGTTTACATTAGGTTAGGATAAACATTAAAATTTAACCCCATTTAAAGGATACTTATAAAACCCTACTATTACAGGTTTTGAAAAGATAACTATACCTTAAAACTATATCATGTCAAAAACATCTCAACCCATACTATCCAACTGCTGGGCACAATTACATCTTTCCTTTCCCCTCCTTTCTCCAAATAATTAAACTTCCAAATAACTCATTACATATAAGATACAGATTGTATTCATTATGCCCCTCAACTTCTACTTGGTTCAAATCCAAACTCTTCTCAGCTCCCTATGTGTGTGTGCTTTCCTTCCGGGCTTTGAGGAGAAGTGGGCAACTAATTACCGTTGTTATTATTAAACTACATTATAATTCATTATCTTCCTGATCTAAAACTTCACTAACTGTCTTACCATTACTTCTCTCGCTATTATGAACCTTTACTAAACTGACTCTTTAACTACCAACTACTTTTCAACTCACCCTCCCTTTCTTCCACCATTCTGTGGGATGTAATGCACTCACTTCTAAAATGGGTGAACTTCAGTTCCTGTGTCCATTACATTGTTTTTCATCCGAAATAGGCATAAAAGTATGGAAAGTGTGTTTAAATTGTCTAAACCCCAAAACACGAATTCAATTGATATTTCAGTGGTCTTCTGCATGTGATTGCCATTTGTATTACATCATGTATGAGAAATAATTGAAGAATCCACAAATAAAGAGATCAAAAATACTCAACACACAACCTAGGACCACAACTTTACTAGAAGCAGTTTTGGTGCATACTACATTTTAAATTTGAGCCACCTTCTCACATACATAGTAAGCATCCCCCTCCCTCAAAGTTTAGTACCACATTCAAAAAATATAGAACTATACATTAAAATAGGAAATGGCCTTTGCAGGGGGACTGTCCTCTGCTGCGGGTCTGTGAAGACAACGATACCTGGTAATCAGAGCACTCAAGGGGAATGTTTAAGGGCTATAAAGTTGACCTTCATAAAGATTGCTGCAGTAGTCAGATATGCTGACTGCTGGTTTTATGCATGAAAGGACTATCCTGAATAGTTGTAACCTCCTGGTATGAAGGCAATGGTAAGATTTGTTGAGAGGTACTAAAACAAAAACCCTACAATTATTATGTCTTCTAAGGCAGGTTAGATTTTTTTTCCAATAGTCATTTCATGACTGATGTAAAAGTCATATGAAGGCTGTCTTTTTACATAAAATAGATTCTTGACACCCCTGTTCCATAAAATATCTGAACACCTCAAATGATTATTAGTTTCAATTGATGCATCTGTGGACCATCATGGTTCACAAGTTGCTATGTGACCATTATAAGGCTGAGTTTTCTAATGTCAAGAAACCCCAAATAATGTGTTGTACATATTTGTCTCAAAGCAGAATTGTTCCAAGAAGACATTTACTTTTAGATGGCACAGAGATGAGAATAATTCTTGATGACAGGAAACCAGGGCAATCGATTTGGGAATGCACTTGAAATGTTATCAGATATAGATTTGACAATACAAATCTAATTCTTGTGTATATGGTGTTCTCCCAGAAGATATCTTCTGCTCTTTGCTTTCTTTCTTGTTCGATGTATAGTCTGCCATTCTCCAGGAATGGCACTCAACTTACAATAACACAGAATAATAGAAAGAATGCAGCCATGCAGCTGGACAGTTCAAAATAAAAAGCATGTGTTTTATTTGTGCAGGTTAGATACTGGAGACATGGAGATAAAGAGGAGCAAGCTAGAAGAATGAAAACCATGACCAACCAAACATTTGCTAAAATCAGCAACTTGAAGGGCAATGCATTGTACCATTTAGCCGTCAAAGCTTACAACACTGCAGGGATGGGACCTTCCAGCGCTGTAGTCAATGTAACAACCAAGAAGCCACGTGAGTGATGAAGGAGCTCGTCTTTCATATTACTATGACTTGCTCAAATTTGTTTTTGCATATGTACCATTAAGATGATAGCTGTATCTGTAATTTTATTCATTGAGATACACAAAATAGCACATGACAAATATGTATCTTCCTGCTACTCATCAACACTTATTCAAATTATATCTTCTAATGGTTATATGTGTTTGTCCAAGAAGTCATTGTTTCCCCTTGACATTAAGTCTAGTTGTGTCCAACTCTGGGGGGGGGGGGTGCTCATCTCCATTTCTTAGATACCTCTAAGGTCATGTGGTTGGCATGACTGCATGGAATGTCATTACCTTCCCAATGGAGCGGTACCTATTGATCTACTCACATTTGCATGTTTTTGAACTGCTAGGTTGACAGAAACTGGGGCTAACAGTGGGAGTTCACCTCGCTCTCTGGATTCGAGCTGCCGACCTTTCAGTCAGCAAGTTCAGCAGCTCAGTGGTTTAACCCACTACACCACCGGGAGCTCCAACAACTCATTAACTCATTAAATAAAGCAGTTCACATCTCCACAGAAATTATAAAAGTGTTTCAACAAAGAAAATCTTACTAACTAGTAGTATTCTATGTCTTATTTTTTACTTTTAGCACCAAGCCAACCACCTGGAAATATCATATGGAATTCATCAGACTCAAAGATTATATTGAACTGGGATCAAGTGAAAGCACAGAATAATGAATCTGAGGTGAAAGGATACAAAGTAGGTAATAGGCAGCAATGGATCCAATGACTTATTATAGCCAGACACTGAGATGTCTCATAGCTTTAAATTTACTATGCAACAGGTTAATTACAGGTGACCATGTAAGTTGAATAATGGAATAGAAACTGAGATGTTCACTTGGGTTGTGATCCTAAGCAATCTACTGTTAAAGTCAGCAGCATTTCTTGTCAGTAAATATGTAAAGGATTAGATTGACTGTGTTCTGTGTATGATTCCAATGACTACAAAACATCATTCAAATGTTTGCAATAATTAATGTTTCTGTGATGAGCAGACATAAATTAGACAAAAGCAGCACCCCAACACCAGGGCAAAACATGACTGCAGATAAATTGATGAGTAGCAATACCCTATTAATCAATTTATTCCATATGTTTAGAGTGAGCTTGAGACTTCCTACTTATTCTGATGAGAGATAGTTATTTTGCACTGTTGCAGCGGTATGAAAGATGCTGTGTATATAAAAATGTCAAAATGGCCCTGCTGGATCAGATAGTTGACAGCCAGATTCCTCTGGAAAGTTCAAAAGCAGGACATGACTATAACAGCACTCACCAAATTTCTCTTTTTCTGTCCTAAATCTCCCACCACTCAGGTTTAGTGGATGGTTCTCATTTACTCATATGAAGAGGAACTTAGCCACCTTGAGTCCCTTTGGGGAAAAAGGAGGGATAGAAATTTATTTATCTATCGTGTCTGAAACAAGTTGAAGGTACAGTTAAATGCATTTAAAAACACAAAGTTTTAAAGACTTAGCATTATGCTAAATATCTTTTGAAAAGAAGCTGGCCACTTGGAGTGTCTCTGGTGTTCTTGTGAGAAGGTCCTCCATTGTGCATGTGGTAGGGCTCAGGTTGCATTGTAGTAGGTGGTCTGTGGTTTGCTCTTCTCCACAGTCATGTAGAAATAATAATAATAAAAAACCCTATCCAGTCTTTTTTAAACATTTAGATAGGCTATGAGAGAATTCTGCCAGTGTTTCTGAGTTTCTAGTCAATTCTTTGCCTGCCTGTTTTTTTTTTTGAGGGGGGGGGGTGTCTTGTGCCCATATGTGGCAAAAACCTTTCATGGATCAGTTGTGTGTTATTTGTTGCAGTGATCATTGCACCAGTTCAACATTACAGCACATGGCATTGCACTGAGGACCAAGTGCTTGCATCTGAAAAATATTTTGCATTGTATTGTTTATCACACAACTTGACCTGGTTACAACCTCAGTTCAAAAATGAAACAAAAAGATGGCAATCAATCCCTCTGTACTTCCCAATGAGAAACACCCATCAGATTTTATTAAATTCTGGCAAAGTGTTTTTAGTTTCTAGAGAGTAAAATCACAGCATCAGTCCTGATTTCATGAAAATAAGTGTAGGAAATCTTTTATGATGAATACACTATTTATATACAATAATACTGGAATGTTATATCATCTGGAAATGAAAACATTTTTAAAATGGAAAACACGAGTTTCTACAGTCATTTTGGCATTCAGTCTAAGTCTCTTCTTTCTTTTTTCCTCCTCTTTTTCCTTGTCCGAATGTATGGCATTCTAGGTTTTTTACCGATGGAATAAGCAAAGCAGCACCTCAATAATAGAAACTAACAAAACATCTGTGGAGCTTTCACTGCCTTTTGATGAAGATTACATCATAGAAATAAAGCCATTCAGTGATGGAGGTGATGGCAATAGCAGCGAGCAAATCCGAATTCCAAAGATTTCAAGTGAGAGCATTTTTGTCTACATGCTATCACCAGGTCTTACATGCAAAGCAAAAAATTGTGTCTACTCTCAGTTTTGCACTTCTAAATTTTTGTGTTTGCATATGCATACATGCATTCATAAGGGAGAACAATTTAGCATTGTTCAAGTTTTGCCAGACGCCACCTCTTGAACACCCACCTCAGAGTTTTCTTATTATTGTTATGGATGGCTTGGATGTTTTTAGACATATATTGTTAGAACTGCGGTTTTAAAAAGAAAAGATTGTATTTGTTATTTGTATTTGTTATTTTAGAATACTGCAAGAGTGTTAAAATTCCTCTGGAAATTCCTCTAAAATATCACAAAGTTGCTTATAAAACTAACTTTACTCATTGTACTAGTAAAGTAACCTTTTCCCACTTAGTGCACTGCTTTCCAAACATATTTTCCCTTGACCATTCCCCCATGTTAGAAGTAGGTGGATTACTCATATGATACATCAAAGCTAAATAGTCCTTTTCTTTGTATATTGCATATTTAAATGATAATACACTAATGTGTTATTAGAGTCAGGGCTGGATTATGACCTTTAGAAGCACAAAGCACAAAGCACATAAACGATTTTGGTGCCCCCATATGTGTCTAATGCAAGCCACATGACCTTGGAGGCATGTATGGACAACACTGGCTCTTTGGCTTAGAAATGGAGAGAAGCACCACCCCCCATAGTCGGACATGACTAGACTTAATGTCAAGGGGAAATCTTTACCTTTACAGTAAACTGGAAAATAATTATACTTTACTTTCTTTTTATTTATTTATATGTGAAATGTTTCCCCCTACTTTTTCTAATTGCAATGCCTTTAATCACGGGAGCCCTTTTTTGTGGAATCTGGTTCGAGTGCACCATTTGCAGTTTTGCTCCACATGGCTCATGGTAAATCCAACAATGGAAAATTTCTGTGCTGCCCCCTTCTTTTGAAGCCCTCAGCCTATGCTTATTATTCTCAATTGTTAATTCAGCCCTGGTCAGAGCAATGGATGGAATTTACTCCAGTTGGACTATACGGCATGTCCTCACACTTCTGCAGTTCATACATTTTGGGAGAAATCAAAATTTTACAGGCAAAATCAAATACTGCATAAGCATATATGCGTCCATTTATATGACAGGACCCACACTCCAACTGATACAATACAGTGCAAAAATTAAAATATAAAAATATGCTTTGGCTAATGGAAAAAAATCATGTAAAACATGTATGTGCATATGAAAGTAAAACTATTGATTGGAGAAATTCTCCTTCACATTTCAAACTTATTTGGCCTTGTTGACTTAATACTAAAGCTTTTTATTGACTCTGATGTATACAGCACATATTTTATGATACCGAGGGCAGGATCATTGTTAATTTGAGGGAAAAATGTAATTTGTTTCACAGGCAGTCTATGAAGCACAGTATCTGAAACATCTTGATTTCTTCTTTTCTTTCTCCTAGATGCCTACGCAAGAGGGTCAAGTGCTTCGACTTCCAATGCCTGCACCCTGTCTGCCATCAGCACAATAATGATTTCCCTCACAGCTAGATCAAGTTTATGACAAAAAATATCTAAAGGACTTCCTGTTAATGATATAACTAAGCAACATTTAGCTAGTTGTTTTGAAGACACCCAGTACTAAGTAATATTGTTGTTCAAGTACATCTTACTACTGGAAAAATGTTTTATGCTTCTCTAGGAATGGCATTATACGGTACTTCCTCAAAGCAAATATAGCTTTGTCTGAAGTTTCCTTGGAAACTCTGCAATGCACTGAAAACATCCGTAATACGATGTTACCAAAGCAGTTTACATATGTCCTTATATGCATATTTTTATTATATATTTAGTGTTTTATAGACTTTTTTAAGGTTAACATATGATGTAGATATTAATTTCCTTTGCCCTCTGCTATAAATACTACTGATGACATTAACCTTGCAAATATATATTGTTTTGGAATGTTTTATGACCAGAAGGTCAAAGTCCTCAGTAATCAGTTTCAGATTGATTGTATAGTTTTACAAGAGTGCATATTGATGGAGCTCTTTTGGCCTTGATCTCTCCTCCAAAGCTTCTGGAAACAGAAAGGGTTCCCCTATGTTTTCTATGAAGCCTCCCCTTCTCTCCCTTCCTCTCCTCTTGTTGACCCTCAAGCTGCACACACAGACATTAACACACACACACACTGCTGATAAGCCAAGGCTCTCCTCATGGTCTTGTTTAATGAGTCACTTCTCTCCATAGACTGCTTTCACAAGGAAAAGATAGATGCACTTGAAGCATAGGACATATGCCTCGGGCTCAACCACTGAACAAAGAAGAATGAATGCCTTTGAGGATCCCTCTGATATAAGCAGAATGGGAATGGATCCAATAGTCTCACTTCCATCCCATACTTTTCCTATATAGGATTTCATTTTTTTGGAAGATCAGATGATTAAAATAAATTAATGCATTTGCTTTCAGGCTGTTAAGTCAAGCACAGAATAATCATCTAGGTAATATTTTGATGATGCCTATCAAGATTTTTATCTGAATGTACTGATTTAGCTTTCTTTAACATTTAACAAATATTGAATTAATGTTCATTCCATTTAGCTGTCATCACTCCAGTGGTAAAGTAAAACCAACATTGTTATAGCAGAGAACAGGATTCCAAAAGTGATAAAAATCTGAAATTCTAACAGCTGAATTTACATTATTCTGGATTTTCACAATTTTAATCAGGAAGTCTGCAAATCTGGGAAACTTTATATGAAAGATAGCTATACTTTCTTGTCTCAGCAAATATTTATTTTGATAGATATACATGGTAACTATAACTCTCTAAAGATTGGTTTCATGCACAGTTATCCATGGTTATAGATTTTGTTTGACTATAGGCCAAAAACTAACGATAATAACATTTCAATGAATTACTTCTCTTACAATGCATGTCTGGGTATCTCCATGCCCTTTAAAATGGTTTTTCTCTTTTTGATGATTTCCAATCCTCCTGGCTTTCTGCTATCATAAGAGATCAGAACCTGAAATTGTATGTTCTAAAGACCAAGGTTCCGTTTTCTTGACTACATTGTCATACATATCTAGTGTGTTAGTAAAATTGAATTCAAATGTGAGTACAATCTTTCATGGAGTCATTTCATGCAGCCTCTGTTCATTCCAGTAGCGCTTGTGCTGGAGCATAGTTTGGTGAATGGCCCAACACAGTGGGTTCAGTCTGCATGCAGAGGTTTTAATGTAGGCATGAAGTTCTACACAAGTCAGCTCATGCGGAGCTTCTGTGTGCACTAGTCTAGCAAAGTCCTAGATCATGTCCAAAATTTATAAGAAAAATATATTAATACAAAAGAGATTTCTTACTATGGAAAATTTTTTGTAAGTATGCTGAGATAGATCAATGATCATTCAAAGAATAGACTTTTCTATTCATTTTTTCCCAAGTTTTAAAAATGCACAGCAGAGGTTTCTAATTTGTTCTTCCGAATAGCTTAAATTTGCCGGTTATTTGTCTCTTTGGCTTCCAGAACAATACAAGCTAACTTTTAAACCTTTAAAAATATATTTATTAAGTAATTCATAACCAGGATTCCACTTGTGTAAGTCAGGGGTGTTAACCAGAGAAATATTGTCAGTATTTCAAGCTGTGTTCCTTTCTTAGTTTGATATGGTTACTTCTATGTAAAAACAAAAAACTTTTAAAAAAACTGCAAAAGAAAGAAAATGAAAGAAAAAAAAGCCTATGTAGTTTTTCTCCCCAGTGTAAATGATATTTATCAGTGATCTAGCAGATGTAATCTTTTTTAAAGTTATTGGTAATAAATATTCTGTTATTTGTAAAGATTCCTATCTTTATGTGCATTTTTCCTTCAGACTTGGTGGTTTGTGACAAATAGCTTCACATATGCAGTACTGCCTCTCTTGTAAGTATACAAATTTCCAGGGCCAGATGAGCTACATCTAAAAGATAAAGAATTGGCAGAAATAATCTCCAAACCACTGGCAATAATCTTGGAAAATTCCTGGAGAACCAGCAGAATTGAGAAGGGCAAATGTTGTCCTCATCTTTAAAAGGAGGAGGAGGGAAAGAGGACCTTTACTGACATTAATACCAGGAAATATTCTACATCAAATCATAAAACAGTCCGTAGGAACTTAGAAAGGAATATTGTGATCACTAAGAATTCTTGTTTCTCAAAAACAAGTCATGTCAGACCAAATCTTGTATATTTTTCATCGAGTCACAAGCTTGGTAGATTAATGGAATGCTGTTGATGTTAGTGTATCTTGGTCTTGGTTTTTCTCACAAAGAAGCTAATAAAATGTGGGGTAGACAACACTAATGTTAGGTAAACTGAAAATTGGTTAACTGGCCAAACCCAAAGGGTGCTCACCAATGGCTCCTCTTCATCTTGGAAAGAAGTGACCAGTGGGGTGCCACAGGGTTCTGTCCTGAGCCCAGTGCTGTTCTTTATAAAGGACACAGATGATGGAACAGAGGCATGCTTATCTAATTTGCAGATGACACCAAATTAAGAATGGTAGCTAATATCCCAGAGGACAAGATCAGAATCTAAAATTACCTTAACAGATTACAGAGCTGGGCCAAAACTAGCAAAATGAATTTCAACAGGGAGAAATATAAGGTATTCCACTTAGGCAGTAAAAATGAAATGTACAGATATAGGATGGCTTGAAAACAATTCATGTGAAAGGGATCAAAGTGTCTTAGTAAACCACAAGCTGAAAATATGTCAACAGGGTGATGCAGGTGCTAAACGGTCAGTGTGATTTTAGGCTGCATCAATAGGAGTATAGTGTCTAGATCAAGGTAAGTCATAGTATCGCTATATTCTGCTTTGGTCAGCCCCCACCTGGAAAACTGTATCCAGGTCTGGCCATTATATAACTATTTAGCAAAGGGGAATGGCACACAACATCCAGTTACATGTCTTTGAAATTCACTAAGGGTTTCTTAGCACATCTGTTACGTAGGTATGTGTATGTGTATTTTCACTGAGTGAAATGTCATACAGGATTCTGATGTAAACATGCAAAGCAATTGCTTACTTACTTTACTTAGGCGATCCCTCGTTGTCCGAGTAGGATGACCCTCCAGAGTCAGTGTGCAGTGTCCGTAGGTGACTGTGGAGCCCTATTCTTGATCTGCATCTTCTCCCACAGTGAGGGCATTGGTTTCCAGATAGAAGGCGGTCCCAGTCATGGTTGGCTTGATGCGCCTTCCTCTTGGCACGTTTCTCTCTTTCGCCCTCCATTCATGCCTCTTCAAATTCTACATCACTGCTGGTCCAGCTGGAGCGCTCGAGGGTCAGGGCTTCCCAGTTCTCAGTGTCTATGCCAGAATTTTTAAGGTTGGCTTTGAGCCCATCTTTAAATCTCTTTTCCTGCCCACCAACATTCCGTTTTCCGTTCTTGAGTTCGGAGTAGAACAACTGTTTTTGGAGTGGTCAGGCATCCGGATAATGTGGCATATTGGAGTTCTATAACAGATGTTGTTGTAATCTTGGTTTTGGTTTTCAGTCTGCTGAGGTTAAATAGCTTGCCATCTGTTCGATAGATGATTTTCACTCCGGTGCGAAGCTTCCCATCAACAAGTTGAAGTATCATAGCAATGAAGATGGAAAATAAGTTTGGGGCAATAACACATCCCTGTTTGATACCTGATTCCACCTTAAATGGGTCATTTTGGGAGCCATTGCTGTCCAAGACTGTTGCATCATGTCATCATGGAGGAGCTGCAGGATGTTCACAAATTTGTTAGGGCACCCAATTTTCTTGTTTTTCTGGTGGAAGTGCGTGTTGATGGTGACAAGGTTGTGTTCCGCAGGATGCCATTTGAGTTGCTGTTTCCAACCCCATCTTTTCCTATGGTCCCTGGCCACAGGTCGAAGTCTCGCCTGACTCTTGCATTAAAGTCCCCCAGGAGGATGATTTTGTCTTCCTTAGGTATCTCCGATAGGACGGTGTCCAACTGACAGTAAAAAAAATTCCGTGATGTCTTCATTAGCATCTAGTATTGGTGTATAGGCACTTATGATGGTTGCCTGTTGGTTTTGGGCAAGTTCAGTTCAGAGGGTTGAGAGTCGTTCATTGATGCCAGTGGGTGCTTCGTTCAGACATTTCACCAGATCATTTCTGATAGCAAAGCCAACTCCATGTATTCTTTGGTCTTCTTCAGGCAGTCCCTTCCAGAAGAAGGTGTAGCCTCCTTTTTCTTCCTTCAGCTGTCCCTCTCCTGCTCTCTGGATCTCCTGAAGGGCTTCTATGTCAATGTTAAAGTGTCCCAGCTCCCTTGAAATGATGGCAGTTCTGCATTTGGGGTGTTTACTGTCGGTGTTGTCCATCAGTGTCCATACGTTCCATGTTCCGAAGTTCAGTTTTCTTTTTTTGCTGCAGGGTGGTGACCCCACTCAACACAGCAGTCCAGTCAGGGATAAGAGAGGCAGACTATGTTTAGGGCACCTTTTATAGCCCCTTCCCCGTGTGGGGTGAGCAGAGTAGATCCTCAAAAGGGCTGCTCAGTCATGGATACAGCTGCTGAACTACTCAACTGCCTCGGACCTTGAGGTAGAATGACTGAGTCCGTATCCACCGCCCATGTGCCAGTCTGTGACTAGGGGCTTCCAGATTTCACAGTCCTGCCCCCGTCGTCACTCACTGATTGCCATGGGAGTTTGGTTGGTTTGTTTTTATTTTCCTTGGAAGATGCCTGTGCGTGAATTTTTTTAATGTGTGGAGGTCAGTGCACAACTGATCAACACATAGTCTTCACAGTGTGAGGCTGCCTGTTGACCTACAGAGACCCTGTGAATTTCATAGGGTTTTCTTATGGAAGGAATACTCAGAGGGGATTTAGCCAGTTCTTTACTCTAAAATATAGCCTACAGCACCTTGAATTCATTGGTGGTCTCCCATCCAAGTACTGAGTAAAGTTTTCCCTGCTTAGCTTCCAAGATCATACAGGATATGGTGCCTTGATAGTTCATGGCTCTCCATCAAAAGTACGTTAATACAGTGACAAAAACAGGCCTTAAAACTGGCAAGAACCTTTCCTTTCTATCCTAAACACTACTTCATATTATCTATATTCCTCAGAGTGTTCTCTCACCATACGCTTTGATAACTATTTACATAATTTCCTACCAAGACAATGTCCATCTGGTTATTGTCAATAACACTAAAATCCAGTGACTGAGTTTCATTTTTATTTATGAGACATTAATCAGAAGCACAAACATTTGTCCAATTCTGCTGAGCTAATATGCATATCTTTCATGTTTAATCATACTCTGTGGTTATGGGGCTAGTTTGACAGCTGAGAGCGGAGCATTACAGACAGTTTCTAATCATTGAGCCTGGTGTCCTGCTACATATCTATACAAATACAAAACACATGCTGTACAATCCCTGTTGTAGCTATCTACTAAGGATGGTCTGCAGCTCAGAATGGATTAGCATTCTCAAACAAGAAAAAATGAAGAACAAAACAAATGGAAATGCATTCATATCATTAGCTTTCTATCCTATACTATGAATCTGTTTTTGGTGCAAGGAAAATGTGCCAAAATCTCCAACCTAATTATATGCCACCTAATCACTGGACAAATTGCTACATTAATGCAAAACAGTTTCCATACATGTCTTTCCTTGTAATATCTTAGACCAGTTGAGCAGCTTGTCTGCTGCTCATGAACTTGGGCAACAGTTCACACATTCATCCAGAGAGCGGGCTCCAAAAAATACAATAACAAAGTAGCTAAGCTTACTGCTTTTGATAAAGAACCATATTTGCAAGCAAGGGCTTGCCATTCCATAACTGTACTAATTTGAGCTCTGTTGGCTTTGTGTTCAAAGGAGAGAAAAAACTCAAGAAACCTTAAACAAGCAAAAAAAAAATTAACTATAGAAGGTTATGACATTAGAAGAGGGTGGCACGCTTACCTAAGCTATGGAAATGCAAGGATAGAATTTTTTCTACTAATCATTACATCAGAGGCCCCCTACTAAAGACCTGGAACAAGTATAAAGACATCATTTACCCCAGAATACCCATGTGGACATCGCCAATAGAGGCATATCATAAAAGAGAGTTACCGAAAAGTAGATGGCTTAATTACAGGCAACTATTGGTTGAAATCAACAATGAATGGCACCTGAGGTCTATGGAAGAATTAAAGAGGGAAGATAAAGAACTAAATTGGCTACAATATATACAAATTAAAGAAACTTTAAAGGAAGATCTAAAAGTGGGATTTAGCGAAAAGGACACGTGTTGGGATATAATTATGAAAAAGGATAAGAAGCTGGTTAGAATCTTGTATCAAAACCTGTTAGAGTGGAATACTGAAATGGAAATAGTAAAAGAAAATATGGTCAAGTGGGCCAGGGATATAGGCCACTCTATACTAATAAGCGAATGGGAACAAGTATGGAAGGTCAAGCTTAAATACACTAGAGCCAGCAGCATAGTAGAGAACTGGCACAAAGTTTTCTATAGATGGCATTTGAAACCTGTACAATTGGCAAAATTTAGTAAAAATAACAATACGCAGTGCTGGAAGTGCGGAAAGGAAGCTGGAACCTATTTCCATTTGTATTGGAATTGCAAGAAGATTAAAAAAATTTGGACGACGGTTCATTTACATACACAAAACATTATTAAAACAAAGTTTGAGCTCAAACCTGAATATTATTTATTGAACATAACAGATTTAGGTCTGAAGAAAAATGAAGAATTTTTTTTGTTTTATTTATCGTCGGCAGCCAAAATATTGATAGCCCAGAAATGGAAAAGTAAAGAGATTCCAACTAATGAAGATTGGATAAAGAAAATAACAGATTTCAGAATTTGTGACAGATTATCGAGTCAAATAGAAGAACTCAGTAAGACCAAACAAATAAGCTGGAAGGACATGGAAGAATATTTGAAAAGCAAATTCAAACTGGACACTTAAAAGTCGATGGGTAAGAAGAGCAAGGACAGCAAGAAACAGGAAAAAGGAACAATACAACGAGATAATCACTCCTCTGCGGACTGAACGGAAGTGATGCACACATTCGTCTGACCCCCATCCCATTCCCCACCCATTCCCCACCCATTCCCCACCCATCCCATTCCTACCTCCCCTTTATCCCTTCTATTCTACTTCTGGGCCCCTCCCTACCTCTCTTACCCCGCCTACCCTTTATTTTATCCCCCACGGTCTGTCTAAACTTCACAACTTTCTATCACAATAATTGTTCTCCCTCTTTCACTGTAAAAAAAATGGTATAAAAATTAATTTAAAAAAAGAAACCTTAAACATCAGTCTCTTGCTGTTCATTTCAAAAACCTTTCTTGCTACAATATCAGACCCAACAATAAAGTGAAACCTTCCCACTTACCTTTCAGGATCTTCACTCTTGCTTTGTTTCTTTCCTCATTCACCGGCATTAACCAGTTTAAACACTGATGTGATTCTGGTAAACATTTGACATATGTTTATTTTTGTTGCTGTTCATTGCTGGCAAATTTGCTTCAATTTATGAGATACTGAATGAGAGTCCTCTAAGATAGCCTTGCTTGGGTAGTGCAAACTTAGGTCAGTTGTGGCATAATTGAGTCTTCTTTGACAAATGCATTCTACTTGATCATGTTTTATTGTATTCACTAATTAATCCTGTTTTCTAATGATATCTCTGCAATATGATCAGTTTAATCAGTTTCGCTTCCAGGACCTCAGGCCTGATTTTTCTCACTGATCCATTTATTTGTCATTTTTGGTAGTCCAAAAGGCAAGGGGTTAGTCACCTCATCCTGCAGCAATCCTATTCCCCAGCACTGTAGAATTCTCTAGTTTGAGATGGTTGAGTGGCTTTAAGAAGAGTTTTCAAGATTAGGGGGTGCATCTACACATCAGAATTAATGCATTTTGACACTACTGTAACTGCCATGGCTCAATGTATGGAATCATAGGTGTTGTAATTTTGCAAGTTCTTTAGTCTTATGTGCCAAAGAATGCGGATGCCTCACTAAAATACAAATCCCAAGAGTCCATGGCATTGAGCCATAACAGCTAAAAGTGTTCAAAAACTGCATTAATTCTACCCTGTAGATGCAACCTAGGTCAGGAGATGAAGCACAGCTACAAGATGGTTGTTATGCCTCTGATGAAAGAGACACAAAAAGTACACACATAAAGTTCAAAGCAGACTTCACATCGTTAACCTCCAATTGTATTGGATTTGTGTTCTGAGAAGGCAGTAATATTTTCCTGTGAAGATTCATGAATTTCAACAAGGACAAATGTAAGATACTTCACTTAGGCAGAAAAAAATGAAATGCAAAGATACTGAATGGCTCATACCTGACGACAACAGTACATGTGAAAAAGATCTTGGAGCCTTCATGGACAAGTTGAACATGAGGCAACAATGTGATACAGCAGCTTTAAAAAAACCAATGGGATTTTGAGCTGCATCAAAAGGAGTATAGTGTCTAAATAGAGAGAAGTCATGGTTCCTCTCTATTTGGCTTTGGTTAGACCTCACCTGGAATACTGTGTCCATTTCTGGGCTCCACAGTTTAAAACAGATATTGACAAGCTGTAAGGTGTCCAGAGGAGAGCAACTAAAATGATCAAAAGGTCTGGAGACCATGCCCTATGAGAAGAACAGGGTATGTTTAGCCTGCAGAAGAGAAAGTTGAGAGGAGACATGATAGCCATGTATAAATATGTGACAGGATGTAATAAGGAAGAGAGAGTAGGGTTGTTTTCTCCTGCCCTGGAAATTGGATTTTGAGCAATGGGTTCAAATTACAGGAGAGGAGATTCAACCTGAACATTAGGAAGAACTTCCTGACTGTAAGAGTTGTTCAGCAACTCTGCCTTGGATTGTGGTGGAAGTTCCTTCCTTGGAAGCTTTTAAACAGAGGCTAGATGGCCATATGTCAAAGCTTGGACTAGATGTCCTCCTATGTGGTCTTTTCCAATTCTATGATTCAGTTGATATTACCATTTGAAATCCACCTATAACCATAACTATATATAACTATAACCACAGGAAAAAGTTGGTTATGAGTTCCCAAAAAGACAGCAGTAGGAAATATGATTAATTAAGAGAGACCGTGTTTTTGGTCTGCCTGGTTTGTACCTCACATGGGCCCTGTCTGCAAGACTTCTTCTAAATAGTGGTGAGAGTTGAGTTACAGTTAGATAGGTAATAAGCAGTTGAAGCACACAGAGTCACATGATTATCAAAACTGTTCTGAACAGTGGACTTCAGTTTAAGATGTAAAGGAAAAATGAAGAGAGATTAAATCACACTGAGAAATTTGGTGATGGACAGGAACTTGTATGAAACAGATTATTTCAATTGCTATTAAACACTCAGTCACAAATTATATCTGGTTGGTAGACCCACAGTCCAAAACATGGCACTGTTGTGGAATCGAAGTTGTTCTTTGTTTACATCTTTTCATCAGTACAATAAATTGTGTAATGAGATTGCTGAACTAGAAATTAAGTATGTTTTTGCTTCTTTACCATCTATTGTATTCGAAAATAAAGAAGGAACACTTGAATTAGAATATATTATCTTCATCAGGATTATCTTCATCGGGGATTTTAAAGGCATAATGTGAATTCATTGGCTTTAACTTGGGCATTAAAAGAGATCCAATTGTATCCACACAGTAATAGCACAATACCCACAGAAATACCACTCATATTGCTGGACATTGCCCAAGAACAGTACTTGGTAGATTGAACTAATATCAAGGCACTCAAGATTAAGTGATTTTCCAATGGGAGTCGTCACTGAATTCATTATACAGCTGACAATGTATGAAACATACTCCATCATTCTAGATAGGTATTGGTTTATGGATAGTTTATTTGGATAAGGTACCACTGGTGCAATTATATATAACTATATCGTGTTTCATTCTCAAAATCCCCAAATGATGGACAGTATTGCAATATTTTAAACTTACTAATTGCAATAAATTCAAGTATTCAAACAATACAATATTTCACGGAACTCATTATCACCAGGGATAACTGATGAAGTTGATGGCCTGTAAAATTTCTGGGCAAACGATGAAATCTTCAGCTGATAGCAGAATGATTATCTCAATGAGAAAAACTTTCACAACACAGGTCAAAGTATGGAATACTTCTGCTGATAAATGTGGAGCAGGCATATCTTGGTTATCAGCCAAATTCTTTCACTCATGTTCAATTGATTTGAATAAAAAAGCCTGTGAAGTCAAATACAATCTTCCTCCAGATAACACTGTAAAACAGCTCCAAAACTCAGGGATTTTGGTGCTTCTACCTAAAGACTGCTTACATTGCTAACATTTGCTGTTTCAAGATTCAGTATTACAAACCTTTCCATTGCTGCTTTTAGTTTAATTAAAAACAAAGCTTTATGAAACAACCTCTTATACTAGGTGCCTTGATCATCCCCAAGAACAATGGAAATAAAGAAGTCAAAATAATTATTTTTTATTAAAAAGTTATCACATGGACTTTCCCTTTGTATTCTGGTGTTAAGACTATGTCCATGCACAATACGGATCATCCTCTGGAATGAATGGGAAATTACTCAGGGTTACTAATTATCAGAAATAACCTCAATAACAATATTAATAAATAAAGGTTTTGTCACCTTCATAGTAAGGTCATAGAATATATTTACTAATCCTGTCAAAAAGCATTAAAAGAACCTGTTCTCTGGCAAACTTGTGTCCAGATGAGCTTCCAGCGTGGACTAGTCTCTATTTGGTAGTCTAAGTAGGGGATTTCATCACGAGAACTATACAGCACTTACAGGAAGACGAAAAGAGGTAATGATTCTTGGTAAGTTCTCATCTCTTCCACAGACACCTTTCATATTCAACAATGTCACTGATTACACCTTTTTTACAAGACGTATCTTGCAAAAAGGAGAAATTGATACAGAAAAAATGCTAAAATAAATGCAATCTAGGCAGATAGGATATGAACATGTACTAAAAGAGGAATGCTCATGGCTTGGTGTCTACATCTCTCTACCTCTGACAAGGATTCTTAAAACAGCTTATTTCAAACTTTGTAATGTAACCTTGGGAAACTTTTCTTGGTGGAAAAAGCCATGCCCATAATTGTACACTTTTTAAAGAGAGTGTGAAACATCATAATGAATGAAGAAAATAATAGAAGTGCTTTGTCCACTATGAATACATGTGATTATCACTTTGTCCATTTTTGTTTTCACTTCATGTTAGTCCTGTTTCAGTTTGTGATCCTTGCTGAAGAAGCGACAACACCAGTGCCCACAGCCTGGGTCTGTGAGCACTTTCAGGCATTATAAGAAGCTCAGTTCAGACAAAACTGTGTCTATCTCTCAAAGACTTTACCTCTCCTCATAAAGACTTTGTAGTGAAACTCAGGAAGAGAAAAAAGACTTAAAATCTTGTCAATTAATAAATTCTTGATTGATTCAACTATATAGTCTCTAATCTGTTCCCTGTGCAGCCAGTTCACCTTCCAAGTAGTTCAGATAGCATGGGGGCAGAATGTGTAATTTTTATTAGAGACTGTTGCATAGCTACAAAAAGCTGTAGCAAGCATTTATTAAAGGAGCAGTACATGAAGTTGTGCAAATAGCTGTTGGAGCAGTTGAACAATAGGTCGCAACACAATGCAATACAGCTCAACTGTGCAAACAGAATTTTTCATTCCACTACATTTGGATGTAGATCCTAGTAGCTAGCTTGTAAAACAACAACATTGAGAAAATTAATTTTCATTTGTGTACTCTATCCACAAAATGGGGAAACTTCTCAGTCTGGTGTCTATAGATAGGCTAAATTTTTTACCAGTGCTTATTATTTGCTAATACTACACTTGAATACTACACATAGTCTCTTAGAGAAAACCATGTGATCTAGTTATTTGTTCAGCACTGGTATCTCATGCTTATAATACGACATACTAGGGCAGAATCCAACTGTCTGTCGCAGAACAGTCAAATTCACCGGAAGCTCAAAAACTTTCTCCAGAGAGAGGATAGAAACTTAGGTCCCTTCTATACTATCATATAAAATCCATATTATCTGCTTTGAACTGGATTATATGGCAGTGTAGACTCATATAATCCAGTTCAAAGCAGATAATATGGATTTTATATAGCAGTGTAGAAGGGGCTTTACAGAGCCAATGCTGAAATAGCTCTAAGGGGAGTAAGGACAAATGTAAGGAAGAAAAGAGAATTTCAATTGCAACTACAGCACTATGTTGAATGTGTAGACTCTACAGTGGACTGTTGTATAGATATTACAGACAAACAGAGATGATTCTTCTATCTTAAATGTATAATTCACCTTTGATGATGTTTTTCTTATGCAATTTCCTAATTTTGTTGGGGAAGTCTTCTGAAAACATGTATTATGTGCAAATATTTGCTGGCTACACAGGACACAATTGTCTATATTTGTTTTAATACTATATTCATAGTTCCTGCAGTTACCAAACTATTTAATATAGTCTAGAAATAGTTATAAACTTGAATAGTTTAACTTGCTTGTCTCTAACTAGATACAGAATGCTGGAGCAGCTGGACCTAGCAGACAAAATATACTGCTCTGCAAATAAGCAAAGACAAGCTCCAAGTACTCCTCATCAGCCCTGACCAAATCAGGAATTATGCTCAATAAACAGCCATCTGCGAGGCTTTGGGGAGTTTTACATCTAAAGTTAAACCCTTGCAATGCCTGGGCATGAAGTCAGGACGGTAGAACACAATACAGGTTCTCCATAAAACTATTACCAGTAGAGCACAAGCTTTAAATTCAAAAGATCTCTGGTTGGTTTCTGGAAAGTCTGGGAAGGACCCTTGCTTGAAGCCCTAGAGTGCTGTTGCCAGTCAATGGAAACAACACAAAGACCATTTTTATCCAGATGAGTTTCTGGTAGTTGACTAAGGGGCCTTTGATAGTCAACATTATTTGATACATTATTTAGTAATGTGTCTGTTTTTAGTTCATTTAAATTTCAATAATATAATGTATGTCTGTTGGAATATTGTAACTTCATAATATTGACCCAACTGTGACCCCCAAGCATAGACTCAATAAATAGATTATTAAATGGTAAATCAGTCATTACTACTTCAGTGGGTACACTTTAGTTGGGACAAGAAATTTGATTAACCAGTAAGTATTTCTATTTGTAACATTTAAATTAGTCTGTTAATGAACTGCAATCTGGGAGAAAAGTAGAACACAGATAAATGCATACTTGAACCAATAATGGATTACATATAATCAGATAGCTATAGACACAGTTCTGTGTATTAGTCTATTACCTCTACTGTTGAATGTGAGTCAACACAGATCGGCAGTTAATTGCCATTGATTCAACAAGGCTATACTCACTAGTAGTAACCACAGGATTCAGGACTCTAATTTATAAATAAAAAGTCTCCTTAATATTTTCATTCTACATGATACAACCAACAGTGGATTGTATGTTGTAACCAAATTGAAAATCAGTTCCACTGAAGTAGGCACATTTATAAACCAATGTTTTAAACAAAATATGCTAAACATGCTGATTTATCATTATGTCATTTTCACAGTAAAAGCAAATCAAATTACTATTCATAATCTCAACAGCCATGTGTCAAATGTAATTAATATCAACTTTCATTTCACAGATGCAAACACAAGGCACAATTCAAAATGCTGTCTTTAGCCTATAAAGCCCTAGATGGTTCTGACCCACCTTACCTGTCTGAATGCAACTCCCTCTATGAACCATCTCAGAAGTTAAGATCATCTGAGGAGACCCCGCTCTTGGTCCCACCTTCTTCGCAGGTATGATTGGTAGAGACGGGAGATGGGGCCTTCTCAGTGGTGGCCTCCTCAGCTATGGAACTCCCTCCCTAGCAAAAACAGGTCAGCCCCCTTCTCCTGACCTTCAGGAAGAAAGTAAAAACATGGCTATGCGACCAAGTCATTGGCCAATAATGCAGTTCAGTAAGTGAAGTGGAATTATGTGCAATAATGCCGTAACTGCTTTTGAATGCAATGGGTGATTTGAATGCAATATTCCTGCTTCTTGGCAGGGGGTTGGACTGGATGGCCCGTGAGGTCTCTTCCAACTCTTTGATTCTATGATTCTATGATTCTATGACTATGTCTTCGGAATCCGTGATTTTAATAATGTGTTGTAATGTATATATTGCTTTTTAATTTTTGTTTTAATGTATATGTTTATTTTATTATATGTCTGTTGATATGGCATCAAATTGCTGCCGATTTTAAGGCTGCTCGGAGTCCACTTCAGGGTGAGAAGGATGGGATATAAATACAGTAAATAAATAAATAAATACATAAATAAATAAATAAGACTTTAAGAATCTGTAGAAGAATAACAAATAATATAGAGGAGCTGTCCTGGTAATACAGGAGAGAGAAGAAAACCTTTTACAATATGTGAAAATCTTTGCAAAACAATGAAATAGGATTCCCTAGATTGAAGCCCGATAATCCACAACTGTAATTTAAAGTCTGTTTTCACAGTTCCAGTTTCTAACATATAGTTATTTGGCCACCCTCATTTTTCCAAATCAAACGTTTTGGACGTTTGTTTGGAAACACATTGTACAAAAATTGCTCCCCTGAAATCAGTGTTCAATAAGCCTCATTGCAAAGATTGCAGTCATCTGTCACTTCATTTCTGTACACTTTGCTTTCCTGATCCCTTTTGAATCCTACGTTCCATCTTTCAGCATCAATCTCTCCTCCCAACGGAGTATATAAACTAGCCCGGTGAATGGACAGAAAATGAAATGATGTACCATTGTCTTCTGTTTGTCCTTTCTCCTTGCTACTAAGCTACTCTCTTTAATGGAGGAACTGACACAGAAAGATATGGTGGCAGAGTTTCACGGAGCGTTTATGCCAAGAGTGACACTCTTTCTTTTTTGGTAATAAACACAAAATGTTGATATCTGAAAATGCTGTAAAAATCAGCGAGCAGAACGCCATCACTAAGCTAACTCATCACTGAAACTGCTGGAAAATTGAATTATAAACAGCGGCTACTGGGAGGAGCTTGCCAACATGAACAGTTGGTAAGCAACACAAAGAATTAACAAGGATGAAGAAGATGAGCTGGAGAGCAGTATTTAACTGCAGCTCAAATCAGCCATCCAAAAAATCCAGCTGTAACAGTGGATTTAATAGTGCTTTTTTTCATCCATTACAATATTTCTGTATTGTAGAAACTGGCCGTGGAATAATAAAGGAAAAGACAAATGTCCATCACAACCACACAGTGTTTAGAAACATTATTCGAAACAATTGCATCCTGTTCAGTATTTATGATGTTGTAAGCTAGAGTTATGAATTTGTAAATGTTGCTATTTGTTATGGTTGCTGCATGATTATCATGAGCACAAATACTCCCAAAAGCCCAC
This sequence comes from Anolis sagrei, assembly GCF_037176765.1. Classification (NCBI taxonomy): domain Eukaryota; kingdom Metazoa; phylum Chordata; class Lepidosauria; order Squamata; family Anolidae; genus Anolis; species Anolis sagrei. Next base: position 45,075,894 of record NC_090022.1, read on the forward strand.
CTTAAAAGCCAGGCAATCATACCAAACAAAGGAAATGTATGGGATTGATGAGTAGATTGCTTGAAGGATGACATATCCAAAAACCTTATTTCGAGCAAACTGTGGGGCAACGAGAGATGACAGGGCTGGCTGCCCCATTCACCAATGTCACAGAACAAGCTTTTAAAATGGATTGGAGACATCAAATTGGGAGATGCATCATAGCGATATCATTATAGCTTCATTTCCCATCAAGATCACAGCAAACGTTTAGAAAACTATGAAACACTTCCTCAGGCCAGCAGCTGCATTCTTAATAAACTGAAGGTTTAGTATAAAGACATTCTAAAATGTGCTTTGAACTGGATTATATGAATCTGGATTATATGGGATAAGCAGATAATCTGGGATCAGATTCTGGGATATAGGGAAGTGTAGATCCAGCCTAACTCCATAATCATGAGATACAAAGCCAACTTGGGCAAGAGGAAAATGATCAGTATATACACTATATACAGATAAAAAACACATCCGCTTCTACACTGCCATATATGGTCCATCGAGCGGCAGCCAGGTTGCTAACAGGAGAGGCGCACAGGGAGCACAGCATTCCTCTTCCTCTGGCTGCTAGTCTGCTACTGGGCACAATTCAAAGTGCTGGCTTTAGCCTATAAAGCCCTAAACGGTTCCAGTCCGGCTTACCTATCCAAACATATCTCTCATCTATGACTTTAAGATTGTCTGGGGAGGCCCTGTTCTTGATCCCGCCTTCCTCGCAGATGCATTTGGCATGGACGAGAGACAGGGCCTTCTCAGTGGTGGCCCCTCGACTATGGAACACCCTCCCCAGGGAGATAAGATTGGCTCCCTCCTTTCTAACATTCCGCAAAATGGTTAAGACATGGCTCTTCGAGCAATCTTTTACTACTGGAGCATAGTTAGACAAATACGAATATATAGAATGACTGACGATGCAACTGATTTTAGTAAGGAGACGCTGAGGATCTTGTTTTTTTTACAGATACTGTTGTTTTTATATTACATTGTAAATGTTGAATGGTTTTTATAATTGGTTTAACTGCATTTAGATATTTGTTATGGCATCAAATTGCTGCCAGCTGTGAACCGCCTTGAGTCGCCTCTGGCTGAGAAAGGTAGTATACAAATGCGGTAAATAAATAAAATTAAAAATACTAGAGAGGTTTGGGGAAAATTCACCATGATTTATAAGAGTTGTAGGTACTGGGATGTATAGTTCACTTGCAGTCTAAGAGCACTCTGAACTCCACCAACAATGGACCTGGAATTAACTTGGCACACAGAACTCCCATGACCAACCTTTGGAGGGATTTATAGGAGTTGTAGTTCACTTACATCCAGAACGCACTATGAACCCAAACAATGATGGATATGGACCAAACTTGGCACGCATACCTGATATGCCCAAATTTGAATACTGGTGAGTTTTGAGGGGAATTGGCCTGGACATTTTGGAGTTTTAGGTACTGGGATTAATAGTTCACCTGCAATCAATGAGTGCTCTGAACTCCACCAAAGATAAAATTGGACCAAACTTGGCACACAGAGTCCCCATGACCAGCAGGAAATCCTAGAGGTCTTTGAGTAAAATTCACCTTGATTTGGGGAGTTGTAGTCACTTACATCCAGAGAGCACTGTGGACCCAAACACCAGTGGGTGTGAACCAAACTAGGCACATTTACCTGATGTTGAAATTTGATTACTGAAGGGGTTGGCAGAGCCAACCTTCCTTTCTGGGAGTTGTAGTTCAGCCACAACCAGAGAAACTGTGACCACCACCAGTGATGGACCTGGACCAAACTTGGCACACAAAACCCACATGATCAACTGAACCTACTGTAGGGGTTTGAGGGGACTGACTCACCATGGTGGGAGTTGTATTTATTTATTTATTTATTTACAATTCTTATATTCCGCCCTTCTCACCCCGCAGGGGACTCAGGGCGGATTACAGTAAACACATATATGGCAAACATTCAATGCCAGTTTGACAAACAACGTTTTAACAGACAAATACACCGAGGCTATTTAACTTTTTTCTGGCCGCCAGGGGAGCTGCTGCTTTTCATCGTCCATCAACGACACCAATGAAGTTCTTCCGCATTCCACATTCCCCGGAGTCTTTTTTCTTTTTGGCCTCATAAATTAGTTAAATTTAGCCTCCCACACAAGGTGGTACCTTATTTTCCTACTTGACAGATACAACTGTCTTTCGGGTTGCAAAGGTTGACAACAGGCTACACAATGGCTGGACACCCACTCCAGCCCGGGCTGGCTTCGAACTCATGACCTTTTGGTCAGAGTGATCTGCGCCACAATCCCAGTGTAGTTTATCTTGCAGCCAGAGAGCGACCGATGATGCATCTAGAGCAAATTTACCCAACATAACAAACTTTAAGTACTGATGTGAATTTCTCAAGGTTAACCTGGTATGATGTCAGTTATAGTTAATTCACAACCTTATGCATTTTGCACAATTTTTTAAAAAATAGCTTTCTTCAAATAACCCAGGCAACGCCAGGTACCCAAGCAAGTATATAAATAAATTAGAACATCGATTTGTCCAGATAGGGGTGAGCAAGGTGGTAAAGGTTTGGAAACCATTCTCTGTGACTAATTTTAGTTTGGTTAACTTGGAAAAGATTGAGAGGTGACAAGATAGTTTTTAACTGTTTTTAATTTGCTTTAGGTGTTGTATTGTTGTGTTGTGTTTTGAGGCCTCGGCCTTTGTAAGCCACATCGAGTCCTTCGGGAAATGCTAGCGGGGTACAAATAAAGTTAATAATAAATAATAATATTATAATAGTCATATTTAAATATATATAGAAGTTTGTTTTCTTCTGCTGCTCATGAAACTAGGATTTGCACCAATGCATTCAAATTACAAGAAAGAAGGTTCCACATAAAATTCTGAATGATAAAACGTATTCAGCAGCAGAATAATAGAAGATGGTAGACTCTCCTTCACTGGAGTTCTTTAAACAAAGTTTGGATTGCATCTTTTAGGAGTATTTTACCTGTATCTTCTGCAGATACAGAAGATTGGACTCGATCTTTGCTTTGCTGTCCTTTTCAATGTTATGACTCTGTTCATACTTAGGGCCCTTCCACACAGCTATATAATGCAGAATATCAAGGCCGATAAGCTACAATATCTGCTTTGAAGTGAGATATCTGAGTCCACACTGCCATATAATCCAGTTCAATATGGATTTATATACAGCTGTGTAGAAGGGGCTTCGGTCATTTGTAAGATGGTGATGTAAGGGTTATGTTATATTTTCCATTCAGAGTTATTATTTAGATTGGCTGCTGGCTCTAAATGGTTAATTACATTGGATTTGTTGATAACTCATTAAACCATTTGTGACTTTTGTGTAATCGTAACCTTGTTGCATTGTGAACTATACTGCTTTGAAATTGGGGCCATCATTATGAAACATTCTTCCTTCGAGATCCATGCCTATGAAATGTGAAGTCCAAGCCAAGTTCAAGAACTGGACATTTAAAATATTTTGGTTCCAAAATGTTTATGCATTTTTTAAAAAGAGAACTGTGCTGGAACAGCAGTCCAAATGCTGAGTGGAAAAATGTTCCTGATCTCTCCCTATATTTAAAATGAAATGGACAACTAACATCCAAAATTTGGAAGATGCTTTTGCAATCTGTGTGTGTAAAACAAAACTGCTCTGTTTAAAATAAAGCTATAGACCGTGGCTGGAGTTTGGCTGTGTCCCAGCCCATTACTTGCAGTGGCCCTTGTTCCAGGATGATGCAGCAAAGGAAGGCAGGCCGAGGGAAGGAAAGGTTGGCAACATGAAGCAACCCATTTTTCCAAAGCCTGCCTACCAAATCTCATGGAAATGTGGGAAACTAATGTTTGGGCAGTTCTGTACAGATTGTATACACAGCTGGTGTGTCCAAAATGTTTTGACCAACATAATACTCAATCTGAACTGAGTGGAGAAGAAGGGAACAAGCCATCATGTCAAAAATAGGACCTGATCAAGGAATTCAATCTCTGTTTATATTTAATCTTGTTTTAATGTTCGTATATTTGTATATTTTACATGGTTATGTTGATGCTTTTATGTTAAGCTGCTTTGAGTTCCCTTCAGATAAGTGGGGTATAAATAGATATAATAATAATAATAATAATAATAATAATAATAATACTCTGGGATTCCCAAATTCAGACTGACAGTTTTGGAGCACAATACTCCTGATATTACAATCATGGAAAAACAAAACAAAGTATGCATCTTCTATGTTGCAATCCCAGGCAACTGGAAAATTGACAAGAAGCAACTGGAAAAGCTTACACAATATGCAGATTTAACGACCGAACTGCAGACTCTGGTACAAGACAGTTAAGGTGGTCCCAGTGGTGACTGGCACACTAGGTGGAGGGTCTGCACTTAATAACAATTATCATGTTCATTATCAGCTGCAAAAGGCTATCCTGCTCAGATCTGAGACAATACACCGCACAGTCCTAGGGCCCTTCCACACAGCCCTATATCCCAGAATATCAAGGCAGGAAATCCCACATTAACTGGGTATGGACTCAGAAAACCCAGTTCAAAGCAGATATTGTGGCATTTTCTGCCTTGATATTCTGGGATATAGGGCTGTGTGGAAGGGGCCCTAGACACTTGGGAAGTTTCTGGCTTGTGACTGAATACAAAAGCCAGCATAGTGATCTTGTTTGCTGTGTACTAATCTTGTGCATCAAATAATTCAATCAGGTTTTGTTTTTACCGAGAAATAGATATTCTAATTTTAACACTCTTATTTAAACCTTTAATGATTCTGGAATTCAAGGTTCGTCTTTTTAGGTTAGATATAATTTAATTTATTATGTAATTTTAGTTTTATGTTACAATTCACTGTTAGATGTTAGTTTCCTCTGGGATTTGGGTGGGTTGTTATTCTAGTTGTGTTCTGGCTGTTTCTATGGTATTCAATGTTTGCGTTTGTGTTTGCTGAAATCCACACTGAGGGCCCTTCCACACAACCCCAGAATATCAAGGCGGAGAATCCCACAATATCTGCTTTGAACTGGGTTACCTGAGTTCACACTCAAATAATGTGGGATTTTCTGCCTTGATATTCTGGGATATAGGGCTGTGTGAAAGGGCCCTGAGCCCCCTTAGGAGAGATAGGGCAGAATGCAAAAAAAAAAAAAAAAAAGCATTATTATTATTATTATTATTATTATTATTAGATACATAACAAGAGTAGTACACATCAAAAAAGGTCACTCTGCTGGCTGTTGTATTGGATCACACACTAGACACTTCCCAAGTGTCTAGGACTGTGTCGTGTATTGGCGAATAATGTGTGCAGATCCAAGTAGGGTGGCCTTTTGCAGCTGACAGATAGTAATTTTGTCAACGCAGATTTTGTTTAAGTGCAGGGCCAAGGACTTTAGGCACTGCACTCAGTGTGCTGATCACCACTGGGACCACCCTTATTATTATTATTATTATTATTATTATTATTTTACTGGCACAAAAACACAGTATGTCACAGCAAATGAGATATTTATGCTGGATTTCGTATCACAAAATCATAAGTCAAACACTTCCCAAGCGTCTAGGACTGTGTGATGTATATTATTATTATTATTTGAAACATAACAAGATGAGTCCACAGCAGACAAGATCACTCTGCTGGCTGTTGTATTGGATCACACGTCGGACACTTCCCAGGTGTCTAGGATTGTGTGATGTATTGGTGAATAATGCGTGCAGATCCCAGTGAGGTGGCCTTTTTGCAGCTGGCAGATAGTAATTTTGTGAGCGCAGATTGTGTTTAAGTGCAGGCCAAGGTCTTTAGGCACTGCACCCAGTGTGCCGATCACCACTGGGACCACCTTTACTGGCTTGTTCCAGAGTCTTTGCAGTTCGATCTTTAAATCCTCATATTGTGTCAGCTTTTCCAGTTGTTTCTCTTCAATACTGCACCCAGTGTGCCATAACCACTGGGACCACCTTGACTGACTGTGTGATGTATATTATTATTATTATTATTATTATATTCCTCTTGGCTGGATCTGTGCTGCCATATAATCCAAGTTGTCAAATGAGATCATACAAATTATCTGCTTTGAGTTGGATTATACGAGTCTACGCTGCCATATAATCCAGATCAAAGCAGATAATGTGGACAGTGTATGGCAGTGTAGACGGAGCCTTGGTCACATTTTATCAGATTGGCCTGCACTGATGAACCGAATCCCCACACCGAGGGACCTCCATGCACTCTCAAGCCTGCAGGGAAGCACCACCAAAACATTGGGGGTACATCTATAGGGTGGAATGAATGGCAGCCTGACACCACGCCACTCCGACCCCGACAGCAGCCCCGCTGCAATGAAAGCGGGAAGGGGAAAGAGCAGGAAGGAGGAGCAAAGAGGAAAAGGAAGAAGAAGAGGAGGAGGAGGAGCCCTTTGCACGGGGACTGCCTCTTCCGGCCTGAACGCAAAACTCCGGAGACGGAAAAAGCCGGCCGAGGGAACCCCGGGTGAGGCGCAGATGGCTTCCCTCCCTCTCTCCTTATTTTCTTCCCGCCCTCCCCTCCCCTCCTTCCTTCTCTCCCTCCATCCCTTCTTGCTTGTATCCTTCTCTCCCCGCTTCCTCCCTTGGCCCCCTCCTCCCTCCCACCCACCCCCCCTCCTGCTTCCTTCCTTCTTTTCTTCCTTCTCTCCCTCCCCCCCCTTCCTTTCCTTCCTCCTTGCTTCCCGGCTTCCTTCTTTTCTTGTCTCCCTCCTTCCTTCCCTTCCTCTCTCTCCCATTTCCCCTCAGTTCCAGCCTCTTCCTTCCTCCTTCCCTTCCTCCCTCTCTTCCTTGTTTTCTTCTCTCCCTCCTTCCTTCCTCTCTCTCTCTCTCCCTCCCTCCCTCTTCCTTCCAACTTTCCTTCCTCCCTCCCTCCCTCCCTCTCTTCCTTCCTTCCTTTCTTCTCTCTCTCCCCCTCTAGTCCTCCATCCCTTCTTGCATCTCTCCCTCCTTCCTTCCTGCTTCCTTCCTTCCTTCTTTTCTTCCTTCTCTCCCTCCCCTTCCTTTCCTCCCCCTTGCTTCCCGCCTTCCTTCTTGTCTTCTCTCCCTCCTTCCTGCCTTTCCTCTCTCGCTCTCCCTTCCTCCCTCGCTCTCCCTCCTTTCCTTCCTCCCTCCCTCCCTCTCTTCCTTCCTTCCTTCCTTCCTTCCTTCTCTCTCTCTCCCTCTAGTCCTCCATCCCTTCTTGCATCTCTCCCTCCTTCCTTCCTGCTTCCTTCCTTCCTTATCTCCCTCCCCTTCCTTTCCTCCCCCTTGCTTCCCGCCTTCCTTATTTTCTTCTCTCCCTCCTTCCTGCCTTTCCTCTCTCGCTCTCCTTTCCTCCCTCCCTCTTCCTTCCTCTTTTCCTTCCTCCCTCCCTCTCTTGCTTCCTTTCTTCTCTCCTTCCCTCCAGCCCTCCATCACTTCTTGCTTCTCTTCCTCCTCCCTTGGGCCTTCCTTCCCTTCTCCCTCCCTCCTGCTTTCTTCTTTACTTGTTTTCTTCCTTCTCTCCCTCCTTCCTTCCTCCTCCTTTCCTTTCTTCCATTCTCCTCTTCCTCCTTGCTCCTCCCCTTCCTTTCCAGCTTCCCCAACCCACACCCCTTCCCCTCTCCTCTCTGCAAGTCTGCCTTTGGGGATTTTGGGGCTATTGATCCTGAAGGAGTTGATTTTGGGAGGCTGGTTCAGATACTTGATTGCATTCTTTGGGAGGTGGGAATGAATACAAGCTGAGTATCCCTTATCCACAAATGGAAAATTCTCCAAAACTGCCCACCTAGGGGAACTGAGACAGTGGGAGCATCTACACCAGGCATGGGCAAACTTTGACCTTCCAGAGGTTTTGGACTTCAACTCCCACAATTCCTACCAGCTGTTAGGAATTGTGGAAGTAGAAGTCCAAAACACCTGGAGGGCCGAAGTTTGATCTACATGCTTGATCTACATTGTCATCTGACATCATGTTTCAGTGCCATGGCTCATTTCTTGGGATTGTGGGAGTTGTAGTTTGGTGAGGCACCAGCACTGTGACAGAGAAGGCGAAAGACCTTGTACAATTACAACTCCCAGAATTAAGCCATGGCAGTTGAAGTGATTTCAAACTGCATGGCACCGGGATTGTGGCGCAGCTGGCTGAGTGTCAGCTGCATTTAAGATCACTCTGACCAAAAGGTCATGAGTTCGAAGCCAGCCCGGGTTGGAGTGGGTTTCCAAACAATTGTGCAGCCTGTTGTCGACCTTTGCAACCCGAAAGACAGTTGCATCTGTCAAGTAGGAAAATTAGGTACCACTTTAAAGTGTGGGGAGGCTAAATTAACTGATTTATGAGGCCATAAAGAAGACTCCAGCAAAGCATTCCAGCGGAGAAGCATGCGGGGAATGCGGAAGTGCTTCATCAGCGTCGCAGATGGACGATGAAAGCGACAGCTCCCCTGGCAGCCAGAAAAAGTTAAATAGCCTCTGTGTATGTCTGTATATGTTTGTATGTCAAAAATTGGCATTGAATGTTTGCCATATATGTGTACACTGTAATCCGCCCTGAGTCCCCTGTGGGGTGAGAAGGGCGGAATATAAAAGCTGTAAATAAATAAATAGATGCACCAAGACGATGGTTTGCGTGAGTGATCCTTCATGACAGAGGAAAGCTGAAACAGAGGCTTCCTGAGTTGTAATCCACCTGATGTAAATAACATGGCTATTCTCTTTAGGTGTAATGGACACCTGGAAAATATACTCACCAATTTTAAATCTGTCTCATCACTTCTGTGGCTCAGTGATCTTCCGATTTCTTCTGAAATCGTGGCGTGCCTTGGTCCCTAGCCCACAGTGAGTTGGACGTTTCTATGTACCCATTACAGAAATCATAGTAACCTTGTATTTCTAGTGGCCTGAGATTATGAGAAAAAAATAATAAGAACAAATAAATAAATAACAACATGACATTTTGTTCACCTCTGCCCTTTTCCTCAGATGTGGAGCCACCTCTTTGGCCTGGGCTGCAAGGCAGTTCTCCCTCTCTCCTCCCGCAGCAGAGCAGGACTTACAATCTTGTGGCAACATTTAAGTACAATGAAGGTGGAATCGCCTGAATTCCAGTCCCTCTTCACACCAGGACTCAAAAGTGTGGCAGGTATGAAGCGCTTTGTTTTCTGAGGAGGTTTAGAACAGGCATTTGACTTCGACTCCCACAATTCCTAACAGCTGGTAGGAATCATACCTGGTTTAGAACCTTAAAACTACCCATTGAGAGCAGCAAGGAACATTTACGAGGGTTGAATGAAAAGTAATGCCTCCACCTTCGTAACTCTTCAACAGATGGCAGTACTGGCATGCTGCAGGTACTGGTTTGTTCAATAGACTCTCCTCTACAGTTCCATTTTGGCAGGAAGCCTTAGCATCGAACGGTTGTATTGTTAAAGTGTGAAGTATGGAATCCTGCGCAGACGGTCAGTCAATGTGACTTAAGCAACATACAGTCATTGAATTATTGACAGCAGAAGGTATCACCCCAAAGGAGATTCATCTGAGAATGCAAGCTGTTTATGATGATGGTATTGATGTGAGTACAGTGCGTCATTGGGCAAGTAAGTTTAAAGATGTTGAGGTGACACCTTCTGCTGTCAAGAATTCAATGACTGCAGGTTGCTTAAGTCGCATTGACTGACCGTCTGTGCAGGGTTTCATACTTCGCACTTTAACAACACAACCGTTCAATGCTAAGGCTTCCTGCCAAAATGGAACTGTAGAGGAGAGTCTACTGAACAAGCCAGTACCTGCCGCATATCAGTACTGCCATCTGTTGAGGAGTTACGAAGGTGGAGGCATTACTTTTTATTCAACCCTCATACAAGGAATATGAAAGTGCAAGATTCATGGGTAGCTATGTTTGCTCCTTCCTTTGCTTCCTTCCACAGTAAAATCCACTAAACAGAATACCTTTACTGGGTCAGGTAAAATGGCTTTTTCATGAGAAAAGATATTAAAAATTAAATGGTACCAGAAGTAACATCTGAGGCAGATTGTCTGACACAACCGCTTTTCTTCTCTTGTATGCTTTCTACCATCTTTGCCTCATAAGAAGCTAATTAAACTTAGAAAACTTGCATGATGTACTTTTTGTATATTAGTTGGCCTAATACAGGAATCACTTTACCTTTATTGGATTTTGGATTTTTTGTTTGTTTTGCTGTGTGATCAACATGGCTACCCTAGATATGTTTCCTGGGTTTGAATTGTGCTGCAGCAGGGAAAACTTCAGAGATAAAATACAGGCAGTCCCCGAGTTACAAACATACAATTTAAAAATGACTCATAGTATTACACCCTCAACCCTTGATCTCCATGCATGCTTTCTCTTCTGTACCTCAGTTAAAAACAATAATTATCTTTCCACAATTTGACATCAGAACCAGCAAATTCTGGTTTGATTAAATCTCTATGCTATATATGGATTATCTATCAAGATCAAACAATTTGGAGAACTGGAAACTCTGATATCTGAAGATACCCAATACTACAATATATTAATTACCTTTGGTAATATGCCCCAGGGCTCTATTTTCCTTTAACATTGTTGACTACTGTTTTAAATAGAACTTAGTGTGGTTTAGCATATTGCAAGACACTTGAAATTACTTGTACACGCAATCCCTGAGTTATAAAATCTGATTTACAAACTATTCATAGTTAAGAACAGGGGTGAGACAACAGGAAGTGAGAGAAATCTACCCCTCGAAAGGGAAATTCACTCCTGAAATAGTTATTATCATGGGGGAAAGGTATCTCCACTGAAGTTTTATTGCCAATCCTTGTTTCCACATCAAGCCAATTTTTTCAAAATCTGAATGTCACAGGCACAGAAAGTGAGGTGACATCTTCTGAACAGGGGCACAGACAGCAAAACAAACACCACAGGGAGTTAACCCTCCCCTGTGCCATCCAAACCTAAAAGATATATAGAATCATAGTTGGAAGAGAACTCGTGGGACATCCAGTCCAGTATAGTCTCACTTATCCAACATAAATGGGCCGTCAGAACATTGGATAAGCGAAAATGTTGGATAATAAAGAGGGATTAAGGTAAAGCCTATTAAATATCAAATTACATTATGATTTTACAAATTAACAGAGAAAGCTGTTCAATACACGAGATGTTGTGTAGTAATCACTGTATATACGAATTTAGCACCAAAACATTGCAATGTATTGAAACATCTCTGGATCTGGACGGGAAGCAGACTGCGTTGGATAATACAGAACGTTGGATAAGTGAAGGTTGGATAAGTGAGACTCTACTGTACAAATATATGGCTGGCGCTACACTTGAAAATATACCTGTTCCTACTTACACACAAATTCAACTTACCAAACCTAGAGAATCTATCTTGTTTGTAACTTAAGGACTGCCTGTACTTAGTCTTGTTGGATGAGGATGCTTCAGTATGAATGGGAAATTATTTACTCCTCACTTCCTTGGCACTATAGTAAGTATCAATGGGTCATTTGCAGCTGAGTAAAGTATTGTTGGTTTTGAAGAGTCATGTCAATGTGTTCATGAACTCTGGGTTTGTCTGATGAGTTAAATATTATCCTATTCTTCATCTCACCCAAGAGATACTGTGTTATTACCTGTGTTGCATATTTTGTCCCCTGAGAAGAAATAGAGCTTTCTGTATTAAAATGAAATGTCAAAAAGCATGGTCTGAAATGCAAAGGTGCAGCTTTGTCATCCCAAACTTGAATGCATCTTATGAAAACAGGTTTAATCTACTTAATTATTAGTGCCAAGATGTAACTAGTCATGAACAGCCATGAGATCTCTGCAGATATATGTCTCCCATATGATGCGAGTTTAGGATTAAATGTCATCAAAATAAATGGGACATTTAGGTGAATATGGTGTATTAACCACATGGGGGAAATATAAACTGAATGTATAATAAATATGAAAGTGCATCATATAGTTATCAAGGGCAGTCTAGGTTATTTTGTTGTAGTTCACCCACCTAGTCAGAAATATCAAGAGTTAGCCAAGTTACTTTGGCACATGGTACAGAAAATTCTACAACTGCCTCTTGCCATCCCTGGCAGGAAAAATACAATCATGACAAGTTAAATTGCTAACAACTTCTCCCTCTGTCATGACTCCCACAATCTGCTGCTAGAGGCTGTTTCCTCACTGCATCCAAAGATAGGGTTGGTACTGTCTGCCATGATGCAGTTTTTTCCCATCTTGACTTGTTTCATTTATTAATTGCCCTAGTAAAACTCAATTAACTGTAAAGGGTTTCTCAAGTTGCTCCTGACACGACCAAAACTTTAAAGGGACAGAAGAGGTTTATGTGTTTGGATAATTACAGACCATGTAAGAATTTGTGTTATAACTTATTTTTCCACTGCTCCCTTCTACCAGAACTGTTTGACAGAACAAATTATGAACTCCGAATAGCCGGAGGTGCTGTGAGGGACTTACTCAGTGGCATGAAGCCACAAGACGTTGACTTCGCCACCACTGCCACACCTACTCAGATGAAGGAGATGTTCCAGGCTGCGGGTGTCCGTATGATCAACAATCGAGGGGAAAAACATGGAACCATCACTGCCAGGGTAAAGATATATACAACTTTTTGAAACTTAGAAGGTGTCCCAAACAGAATTTTGTGTTTCTGTATGTTTGAGGATCTGTACTTCAGGAGGCTTCTGCATGTTATTCTTTGTTATGTTTTATTTGGTTATGTTTTTATCTGATTGTTATGCTTTGCTGTGTTTTATTTTATTTTAATCATTTTTTGTTTTGTTTTTAATGGATTGTTTTGCTTTGATGTTCTGTGGACATTTTGTCCTAAGTGTAATCCGCCCTGAGTCCCTTCGTGAAGATGGAGGCTGAGTACAAAATTATTATTATTACTATTATTACTATTATTATGTGTTCCCTTGTCATGACAGAATCCATTGTCTGGGAAAGTTTCTGCCAAAAAATCTAAAGCAGCTTCCCTAAATAAAGATATATTGAACTACAGGTGTCTGAGATTCTCTGGCATGGCCGCTCGATTGGTCTGACCCATTTGCTACCCACCTTCGATGGTGCTGCCCTATCTCCTTCACCTACCGTTAAGAGCTTGGGTGTCGTTTTGGATTCGCAGCTGACAATGGAAGCTCAGGTCGCTGCTGCCAGCAAACAGGCCTTTTTCCATCTACGACAAGCGAGGCAATTGGCACCCTACCTATCTGATGAGGCTCTGGCAACAGTCATCCATGCCTCGGCCACATCTAGGCTGGACTATTGCAACGCCCTGTATGTTGGCCTTCCGATGTCTACGACCCGAAAGCTCCATATTGTTCAAAATGCGGCAGCCAGACTACTCACAAGAACACCCATGAAATGCCATATAACACCAGTGTTGCAGCATTTGCATTGGTTTCCAACTGATTACTGTGGTCTACATAAGATGCTAGTTCTGACCTTTAAAATTCTTTACGGCCAGGGTCCATCGTATCTTAGGGACCATCTCTCATTCTCCCATCATTGGAGGTCGCATCGACCATCCCAACGTGACTTACTTTATATACCGGGTCCTAGAGAAGTGCACTTGGAAAGGACCAGACGCAGAGCTTTTTCTATTTCTGCCCCTGCCTTGTGGAATTCCTTGCCACCGTATATGAGAGCCCGTTCGTGAGTTAGGGCCTTTTACCCTAGCGCTTAAGACCTGGCTTTTTACTAGAGCTTTTGATCTTTGTTACTTTTATCAATATCTGTATGTATGTATTTTTATCCTTTACAATTTTAGCTTGTAAATCGCCTAGAGCATCTTGGATGGAGGGCGATTAATAAGTAATTAAATGATGATGATGATTTATTCCTTAGCCAGCAGGGCCACTATGATACTGAGTTGAAGACGATGGATATGTTTTCCAAAACATCTTGAGGATGTTGGTTTGTGGGAGTGTTGGCCTTGATCAGTTCTTGCTAACCTTGGATCTCCAGATAATGTGGGATTCCCAATGATAAGGGAACCTAAGAAATGTAGTCCAATAGACTCTGGGAACTCGGGGCCCATCTATACAGCCCTATATCCCAGAATATCAAGGCAGAAAATCCCACATTATCTGAGTGTGGACTCAGATAACCCAGCTCAAAGCAGATATTGTGGGATTTTGTGCCTTGATATTCTTGGATATAGGGCTGCGTGGAAGGGCCCTCTGTTGTTGAGAAGATGAGCAATGAAGGAGGGAAGTCAGGAAGTGACCATAAGGCTTAAATGAGTGGAACCTTGTTGAAGAAAATAATTGGCCAAAATATGGTGATTGTTGTGTTCTCCTCATAATTTCAAGTTAAATTAAACATTTGCAAAACATGCTTCCAAAATATCTTGACACTCAGCTTGAACACCAGAAAATGATACAAAGAATCAGTGTGACACACATAGTTTGGAAATAGTGGTTACTTTTCTTTGGTTCGTTGCATGGTTGTCATATCTCTTTGTTGATCCATTGTTGACATTGCATGTTTTTATAAGAATTCCATATAAAGCTGGCTTAAATGCTTGTTTGGGGTGGATCCCTGGGCCATCAAGCCAGAGTCCATATAGCACTGTGTTGTTAAAAGCACTGCTGTGTTCAGTATGCTGCCAAACTCCATTCATGAATTTTAGGGCCATATAACATAGCCATATAACCCGCAATATTTGTGGACCGGATTCTCTGAGTCCACACTGTCATATATTCCAGTTCAAAGTAGTTATTGTGGGATTTTATTCAGCTGTGTGGAAGGGGCCTTAAAGGGTTTTTTTTAAAAGTCTCTCATAGATGAGATATGTTTAGCAGCATGCATCTGCAGCAGATCTGTGGCCAGTGATTTACTCCTTGACTCTCAGAGGCAGGCCGCCTGCTCCTTGCATCAGAATGCTATAGATATATTCTGCCAAGCACAAGATAAGTGCATTTATGCTGTAGCGCATACTACTTTGATTGCAGGATGTGTTAGACTGCAATTCCTGTCATCTCTGGGGACTGTCCTCATGGGGTGATAGGAGTTGTAATTTAACACATCTGGATGAAGCCACGGTAGGGAAGGCTGTGTTTTCCTACATGTTTTTCATACAACTATGGCACACTTGTTAAGAACATTAATCATCACTGACCAAGAGAAAGGAATAGATTTGTAGTGAGGCATCAAAGAGTGAAAAAAAAGTGATTGGTTTAGAGACCAAAGTGGGAAACTCACAGCACTTCTAAGAAATTTGTCCCCTGTTTAACAACAAGGGAAGAAGAGAGGCTGGAAAAATTCTTCCCTCACAGTGTCACAAAGTGGTATGTATGTGTGTATGCATTAATGGTCTATATTCTAGCATGATATACATATATTTGTTTCCTTTCCATTTGGGAAGAGATGCTTCCCCTCACCCCCCCCCCCCCAAAATTGGATTAAGACCTTTCAAAATTCTCTTACAGCTTCATGAGCAGAACTTTGAAATTACCACACTTCGGATTGACCTAATTACTGATGGGAGGCATGCAGAAGTGGAATTCACGACTGATTGGGAAAAAGATGCTGAGAGGAGAGATCTCACAATTAATTCTATGTTCTTAGGTAACCATCTCCTAAATTAGCAATGGCAATTCTGGTTTTTGTGAATTCTAAATCTCTTTATCATTATTTCCTGTGAAAATTTCCCCATGATCAGCTATGTGGGAAATGGGCTTGGGTTGAAATCAAGTGATATATCTTTCTTTCATCTTTTGAAAAACCATTCTGGCTATTCTCTTATCTAATTAGTACTGAATGATTATGATTGTGCTGTTTGTTTAATCTGATTCTAAGAGATTTATATTTGTCATATTTTTAGATCTTTACATGTTTTTGGTCTTCTTACCTTTTGCTAACAACTGTGAATGTGGTTTGTTTAGACTTACTTCATTGATTTTGTTGAGTAATTCTTGCAGTCCGTCTCAGTTGTCAGCTAGTACAGAATGAATATCTCTCACCTGAAATGCTTGGGACAGAAGAGCTTTGGTTTCCGATTTTTTAAATAATAAAACATTTTGGAATGCCTGTATTTACATATATATGCATAATGAGATATCTTGCAGATGAAACCCAAAATTCATTTATATTTCATATACACCTTACACACATAGCTTAAAGGAAATTTTAGTCACAATATTTTAAATAATTTTGTGCATGAAACAAAGTTTGTGTACATTGTACCATCAAAAAGCAAAGGTGTAACTATCTCAGTCATCTATATGAACAGTGTTGGATTTTGGAAATCAAGGTAAGTGATGCTCAGCCTGTAACAGCATATAATGTACATGCTGCCAGTAGTAACCCTTTCCATTAATATCAATTTACTCTGAGAGCTACACATGATGAAATCATGCCCATAAAATGGCTCTTCACAGGGGGTGGTATTTTCAAGGAGGTCTTCTTTGCAACAAGTTCATGATGAGACAGATGGCTCCTTAGATGGCCAGAGGTCATGCCATTTACAACTTCAGACGTTGAAAACCATGAGATTTAAATTTCTTGTATCTTGAAGTGGCTCAGATAGTGTACTTTCATTTGCTTTGTTCAAATGCTAAAGTTAAGTGTAGTATGCCCTTTTAAAATGACCTTCTGGGGGCCCTTCCACACAGCTTTATAACCCAGAATATCAAGGCAGAAAAGCCCACAATATCTGCTTTATAACTGAGTCCACACTGCCATTTATTACAATTCCAAGCAGAAAATACGGAATTTTATTCAGCTTTGTGGAAGGGGCCTGAATTGTTTTTGTTGACGTTTCTGTATTTGTTTTGTAGGCTTGGATGGCACACTTTATGACTTTTTCAATGGCTATGATGATTTAAAAAACAAAAAAGTCCGATTTGTTGGACATGCGAACCAGAGAATACAAGAAGATTACTTAAGAATTCTGCGATATTTCAGGTAGCATTTTTCTGTTTCTAATGGATATTTCAGGTAGCAGTTTTCTGGATATGATCTGACACCACATGGACTGACTGCTACATGATTTACTAATAGCCCTGTTTCCTCATTCACCATTGTGGTGTTTTTGCACTCATGCACAGTGTATTCAAACGCAGTACCCAAGCTGCTCTGCCTTATTCTTTACATGTTGATCAGTATTCATTTGCAGCACTTGCATATCAAAAATCTGCATTTTCAGAATGAGAGCAGCTAGTCTTCCAAAGTGCCTTTGCTACCTTTAAAAAGACATATTTCTTCTAACTACTGAGTTATTTTCTTCTCTTAGATTTTATGGCAGGATTGCAGAAAAGCCTGGTGACCACGAACCCAAAACTCTGGAAGCCATCAAAGCAAATGCCAAAGGCCTGGCTGGGATATCAGGCGAGAGGATTTGGATGGAAATGAAGAAGATCCTTGTTGGGAATCATGCAAATCATCTCATTCGCCTAATGTATGAACTCGATGTAGCCAACTACATAGGTAAAGTGCAGTGAGTCTACAGAGCAATGTAGAACATTGTAGAACAGTGTAGAACATTTGTGATAGGAAGTACTATTGTTTCAGGGGCAAATCCTACAGTAAGTAGTTATGTGCTTCATTTAAAAAATGGGTGTGAGCCACTAATAATTGCATGAGCTTGGGTTTTGAGGGCTTGCATGAGCTTAGGTTTTGCTCACTGGAATTCACTGCTTGGAAACTCATTAGTTTGGTTTATGGATGGTATTGATATAGTTCTGCCAGTATTTGCTCTGCTCCTAGTTCTGGGGCAAGATGTCCATTATGGGTTTGCAGTCAAAATGCTACTTCTGTGATCCTGTTAGTTGTTGTAGTTTTGTGACAACTCACAGCACAATACTGTTAGTAAGTGTGTAGGGCCAGAAAATGTGGCTAACTCTCTATTAGATCCCAAACTTTAATTGTCCATGTGTTTTGAACTTCAGTTCCCAGAAGCTCAAGGCCACCTGGCTAGCAGTCAATACTTTTGGGATCTGGAGCCAAAAACATCTGGAGAAACAAAGTTTGGAACCCCTGTCTTGATATTATTTGTCTGTTACGTCCATTGTTTATAGAGTTAATGGACATTGATGTCTAATATTACCTCGAGGGCTACATGTTTATTGATACATTACATCTAGCCATTTGAGGGTTTTTTTTTAAAAAAAAAAAAACAAACAAAAAAAAACACTGTTCTCATGTTCCTTTTTTGTGTGTGTCCCTCAGGATTGCCTGTTAATGGGAACTTACAGGAATTTGACACAGTCTGTAAAAATGTTCAGAATCTCTTTCCAAAACCAATGACAGTTCTAACATCACTGTTAAAGGTCCCGGATGACATCTCAAAACTGGATTTAAGGCTGAAAATTTCAAAAGACGAAAAAAACCTTGGCCTGTTTTTACTGAAGCACAGGAGAGACTTGGTCAAAGCTATTGATACTACAGAACCACTTAAGCCATATCAAGACTTCATTATAGATGTAAGTGTGATCCTGCACCATTGCTTCAGATTAAATGTTTCACCACAATTCTTCCACCAGAGACTTCTGGATAATTCCTGATTTTTGTTCAGCTTTTTATTATACTTGCTTTTGGCTGTCTTTGACATTCTTATTGGGGCATTAGACTTGCAGTTTTACTTGGATGTTTGCATTATTATTATTATTATTATTATTATTATTATTATGTGCATAAATTTCTCAAATTGTTATGTGTTTTTATTTTTTGTTTTGTTTTTTTCTTAAGTCGAGGGAAGTTGATGCAACATCCAGAATCTGTGAGCTTCTAAAGTATCAAGGGGAGGAAGGTCTTCTGAATGAAATGCAACAGTGGTCTGTCCCTACTTTTCCTGTGAGTGGCCACGACATTAGAAGAACAGGGATTTCATCCGGGAAAGAAATTGGTGTCCTGTTGCAGGAGCTACGGGATCAGTGGAAAAAGAGTGGATACAGAATGGAGAAAGAAGAACTCTTAAGCTATGTAAAGAAGGCATAAAGCAAAGAGAAGGTTTAACATGTAAAATAGTGAGTGAAACTGTATCTGATTCCATGTGTAAATAGTTTATCTTCTTGCTCAGAATGGCACTTTCTTCCAAGATCTCTTGAAGCAATCTGAACTTTGTGTGGTTTTTTTACAAAAGAAAATATATAAAATATTTTGCAAGCGATTTTTTTTTGTGTATTTGTTATGTGTGGTTATATTTTCTATGAACTGCTGAAGATATACTCTGAAGTTAAATCCAAGATATGTTGGCATAGTCACACACTCAGATCTTTTTTATTGTGGCGGGACACATTCCAACATTTTTTAGAAAACAACCTTTTATCTTGTTGCCTAAAATCTCATGGGAGATTCAGTGTAATTTTGATTGAGTTCACCTGGGATGCATAGCAAGAGAAATATGGAGCAAACACAGATTTAGGATGCCAGCTTGAAGTTCAGAATAGTTCTAAAATGAATGAGTGAAGCATCAGTAGAAATCGGCACCTCCCTGATTCTCAAATAGATAAATCACAGGCATTCAGATGCATCTTACCCAAACTGATCTTGGTTTTTTGACTTGGCTCGATTTTCCATTAACTGTATGGCTCATTTTCTTGTCCTTTCCAACAGTACACCTAGCAATATGTTCTGAAACTTCCTTGGATTGGCCTTGCTCATTTCTTGCTAACAGCTTCTTTCTTCCTTTGTATTTTTCTTTTCCTTTGAAGCCTTTATTTTTTCACATTTGCCACAGTAATTCTTGATGGACTTTTGGAATATTTCTCATGTAGGCAAAATATTGCAGCAGAAAATGGACGACTGAAAGGTGACCATTGAATAAAACGGAAGTGCATTTTCCTCTATAAATCCTTGTGTACACGATTGGGTAATACCTCCATTTTATACATCCATTAACTGGAGTTGAATTATTTTCCTTAACATACAAAATGCTTACATAAGCATCACAGGCATTCAGTTTACCTAACGCTTGCAATATATTCTGCTAATAAATGAACTTAAAAATAACTATTTCTGACTTTCTTGTCATCAGTAGTTTGATTACTGTGATTTTGCATATTACAGGCTTTGCCACTTGTGTCATGTTCCTCAACAGGCATTTAAATTCTGAAACTGTCTACAGATTGATTAGGTTTTCACATGTCTCATTGGTCTCCACTGCTTTTTATTCAGAATGACCTTTGGCAATTAAGCTGGGTTGCTATGGAAGAAGACTTGAACTAAGCAGTTGCATTCTTTTTTCTTGCAGTGTACTTCTGATCTCTTCTATGGCTTAATTCTGTTTCTTTAATTGGATTTGATCATTGTCAGTCTCTGTGAGTCCTTTCATGCTGCACAGGTGCTGCACAATGATTACAACTTAATTGCCATGGCAACATCAGGGGTGGTCCTACTGGAGCCTGCAGGATTTGTAAAATAGCTCCAAAATGCTCAAAACAGTCTAAAGCAGGGATCCTCAAACTAAGGCCTGAGGGCCAGATATGGCCCTCCAGAGTCATTTACCCGGCCCTCACTCAGGGTCAACCTAAATCTGAAACGACTTGAAAGCACACAACAACAACAACAACAATCCTATCTCATCAGCCAAAAGCAGGCCTACATTTCCCATTGAAATACTGGTAAGTTTATTTTTGTTAAAATTGTTCTTCATTTTAATTATTGTATTGTTTTTAAGTGTTTTTTGCACTACAAATAAGATACGTGCAGTGTGCATAGCAATTCTTTCATGCTTTTTTCAAATTATAATCTGGCCCTTCAACAGATTTTAAACTGAGGGCCAGGACTGTGACCTGGCTCTCAGTTTTAAAAAGTTTGAGGACCCCTGTTCTAAAGAGTTGGAGGGCATTTCCACCATGTTTGAAGGTTGCTGGGTCTCCCAAGGGTCTAATACAAAATTGTTCATTTCTTTCCAAAATCGTTGAGTCCCCCACTTAAGAAATGTGTGTGTGTGGGGGGGGGGGGTCCTCCCACTATATTATAGGACCATTGTGGGTCAATTTAGGCCAGTAGTTCCCAGCCTGTGGTCCACAAGAACTAAAATACGGTCCGTGGCCTCACTGTTACTACACCATTGCAATGAGAGCGACTGGTCTTGTGAAACCCTCGTATAGTGCCAAGGCTTATTAAATATGGTTTTCTGTGGACAAGCAGATGGCAACTACTGTATGGCATATGTTCTGTATCGGAAACTAGAGCTGATGAGGTCTATCCAATGCAAGCTTCTGAATTATTACTCCAAATAATCAAACCAAATCTAAAGTTGTCCAAAAACTGATTCGTAATCCTTTTGGTACTAATGTTCGAGAATGGTCCCTGGTCAAAGTGGTCGCTGGTCAAGTGGTCCCAGGTCAAAAAAAAGGTTGGAAACCTCTGATTAAGGCCTAGTACATGCCCTTTTCTCAAGTTTTGAAACAGGAATATCCCATCTGATCTTGAAAGTTAAAAAGGTTAGTACATGGTTAGAGGGTGCACATGAATACTAGATACTGTGGACTATATTTCAGAGGAAGCAACTGACAAACCACTGCTGTGTATTCTTTCGCAAAGGAAACCTACAAAATTCAGGGGGTCTCCATAGAACCAGAAACTATTTGAAGTTCCATACATACACAGAATGACCTTAAAAAAAGCAATTTTCTTGAAAGCAAAAGATTCAGCTCTATGAGTATCTGCATATTTAGGAGGCCAGAGTAGTCATAATATTAATTGGTTGCTTCCATGTTAATGATAGCTGCTTTAGAAACTCAGCAAAATGTTAAAATAGTAAAGCTCAGCAGAACCAACGGTTTTGCATGACAGCCAGTCCCCTACGAGTAAAACTAAGTAATGGTTTGCAAATGAAATGATAGTGTGGGTTGGGCAGGGAATGGAACGGCATATATTCATGTCATTACTAAGCAGTTCAGGCAACAGATTAAATTTGCATAGTAGCTTGCAAGGGAGTAGGTCTCTTTATAGGTTAAGCCCAACCCTCATGTCAGCTAATACACTGGAGCTGATATCAAAGAAGACAGTAAAATCATCTGTGTCTATCTTGCCTAGAAGCCTAATTTCCCTTGTAGGCTGAGGCGGAAATATTTCCAAACGAAGGCTGCATTAATGAGGATTAGCGACCTTTCTCTGATCGCCGTTTTGCATCCCCAAGCACAAAGCAATGAACATGTCTCTCTGCCTTCAAGCATTCATTCTTTACCTTTTCCAGAGTGAGAAATTGTAAGGAGCTTCCCATCAATCGGAACTGGCTTAATTGATAATCTCTTTAGTACTGTTATTTCGAGTCCAAGAAAAAAGCCTTCATTTCACTACAGCATCTTCTTTGCATTCATGGATAAATTGGTCAGGATTACTATATAGGATTTTGGATTGTGTGATGCTGCCTCCCATTCTGATACACAAAGTGTCATTAGAAAATGTATGGAAGGAATGTTATTTAATAAACAAGTTCAGGAAGGAGTAATTGAGAATCAGCCCATGGGCACAGGAAAGCTGGGGTGCACCTACACTGTAGAATTAATGCAATTTGCCCCTCACTAGTCTGATTCAATCTTATGGAATCATAGGATTACAAGGCTTTTAGCATTCTCTGCCAAAGAGTGCCTCACCAAATTACTCCCAAGATGCTAGAGCACTAAGCTGTGGCAGTTAAAGTGGTATCAAACAGCATTAATTCTACAGTGTAGATGCACCCCTAATCCTTCCCTCACCAACCGTAACATACAGTCAGATATGCTAGCTGTGATATTCTGTAATTGACTGTTCAAAAGGCAACTCTTCCATCCACTGTAGGCTGGAGAGTCCAGCCTAATTCCAATTGCTTCTGCCAACTATTCACTGAAGCAAGAAGAATTAAATTAAGTTTTGACTTTCCGCTTGGCAATTGATTAAAAGGTCTACAGTCAGCCCTCCATGTTGGCAGGTTTTACTTTTGTGGATTTGATGATTTATGGATTTGAATAATATGTTCTCTTTAGGAATCTCTACGTCCTACAAAGCTGATCATAGAATTCCATTGGAGGACCTAGAGATTTATAAAGAGAAAACGTATCTTGGCATTTCTGGGTCCTCCAGAAATGCCTGGGTCCTCCTCTGGTCCCCTTCTGATGGAAGTTATGATATTTTTGTCATAAAGCAAAACTACATGGCAGAATTACAAAACCCATGTAGGCAGGCAACATTGCCTTCAAACAAAAACAAAAAACATAGCAGTTCAAACAAAAACAGAAAACAACAGTTCAAACAATATGCAATATTTTAACTTTTTGTCAAAAATTATAGCATCCAACTCTTCATAACACTGTTGACTCTGCTATAAATTGATATTACAATAAATGTTGCTCAAAAATGGTGCTAGTCACCAAACACTTGGGGGGGGGGGGGGGACGGGGACTGAGAAATATTTCCCAAAAGGACCATTTGTTAAAACTGACATGTCAAGAACAACACATTTATAAATCCAATCCCATTGCAGGTACGGCGCTGAAATGTGTACAAGAATTCCCATAAAAGGTTCAATTAAGCTATTCCTAGTGTACACCAGAAATACAATGTTTCAATGTTTCAAAAATGGGATGTTCTGTACACATTTTTTGAAGCCTGCAGTAATCCTCTCCAAGTGCAGGACACTCTGGTTATCAGGAAACTGAATTGTGCTCTTGCTATTTCTGAGTAAAATTAAAATGGTGCTATCACGACTCAAGATTTGAGCCACTCACTGGATATAAGAATTAAGTACTTCTACACTGATAAGTTATTATCTTTCCTCCTAGAATAAGATTCAGCAGCACTTTCACAGACTGTGATTTATGAATGTGCTTTTTCTGTATTTACAGCCAGGAGAGTATTTTAAAAGAAGAAAACATACTAAGAAAATCATTCTTTTTGAAACCTAATCTAACATCATACATCTTCTGTGTAATATGGACTCCCTGACAGCGACTGATAATGTTGTAGGACAACGTGCGGAAAACAAATTTGATGAACAAGTGTTTGTAGTAAGACTGACACTGCAAAAACCGTGGTGCACAATACACAAATTCAAATATAAATTGCTTACTTTCATTTTCATCTAAATAGATCTAATACCAACACTGAACTGATAAAGCAAGACTTTTTCAGTTGCCAGAAGTGGTTCTGGAATTTCCTCATTCTTTTGACCTCATGACCCCAGAAGCCAAAATCCAGTGCATTTTCAACAGTGATTAATTTCAAGACCATCTACATAGTTAATGTTTTACCATTTTTGCAGAGGGACGGTTGCAATGGGGTTTCAGAGTGGTCACCAAAGACCATCAGAAAACACGTAATTCTGATGCTCTTAGGAACTCCTTTGGCAGGGAAGGTTGAAGATCTCTCTACCTGTCCTCTTCCTTTTTGGAAACAGATGGTGAATCCTCCCTACAAAAAGCCCTCCTGCTGTGATTTGCCAGCCTCTCAGTTGGCTTTTCAGCCAAGGGGAGTTTATAGGTTCTTGTGGGGGTTTTTTCGGGCTATATGGCCATGTTCTAGAGGCATTTTCTCCTGACGTTTCGCCTGCATCTATGGCAAGCATCCTCAGAGGTACCTCTGAGGATGCTTGCCATAGATGCAGGCGAAACGTCAGGAGAAAATGCCTCTAGAACATGGCCATATAGCCCGAAAAAACCCCACAAGGGGAGTTTGTTTCTGGGGAGGAAGGGGAGAGCAGACATGCTATGCATGAGCGGGCGAGGGAGAGCATGGAGGCTTGCACCAGCGAGTCCCTTCAAAGCAGGGAGAAAAGCACCCATACGATGTGAGACTGAGAGTGGCCCAGCAGCATGAAGAGGAGCAGCAGCAGGAGCAGCTTAGGTAATTTGTAATGCTATTTATTAGAAAAGGTCAGTCTTTCCTTTTGTTTTTGAAATTAATGCTCCCATTAGAAAATGCATAAGGATGTGGGTGAATGACAACTCCCAAAATCATGGGTCAATCCCCTCCAAATCTCACCAGTATTCACAGTTGCCATGTTGGGTCTGTGTGCAAAGTTCGGTCCAGATCCATCGTCACCTGGGTTCAGTGCTATTTGGATGAGGGTGAACCACAACTCCTATATGTCAAGATCACTCATCCCTAAACCCTGCCCATATTTATAGTTGGCCACGTTGGGTCTGTGTGCCGTTTGGTTCAGATCCATCATCAGTGGGGTTGACAGAGTTCTTTGGATGCAGGGAGAAATAAAATTACCATTTGAAGTAGCAACGAAAATAATTTTATGGTTGGGGGTTACCATATGAGGAACTGTATTAAGGGGTTGTGTCACTAGGAAGATTGAGAACTACTGATCTGTGTGATACATACAATGTTATACAATTATGACAGAGACACCTATGTAAACAAGGATTTGTCTCCTTTTAAAAATGTATTAAACTGTATCAAGCCTATATGTCAAAAAAATCTTGAATGTCTGTTTTATTTTATTTAGCTTTTCATTGTTTTGTATGATTGATATCTTGTGTTTTAATGCTGTGTGATGATACAATAACGATTGAATTGCATAATACTAGACTTTTCCACTCAGGTAAGAAGAGAATCCTGCTTAAATGAAAATGTGCAAGCACCCAAATGCATGCTTCAAAGAACTGACCCCCACCCCAAAGCATATGTTCACATCAGAAAGAGCAGCAGTGGGGAAGGCCCAAATTCTGAAAATAACAGACAGTACCAAATGTTTCTGAAATTTCACAAAAGAAAATGTACTTGCTGATACATTGTGTGGAACAGAGAGTAGGCAAAATCATATTCATCCATGATGTGGAAGACAGCAAGTTCCTAGGCTCATGGATGTCACTGTGACTGGTGTCACCCAACATAATGACTCATGGTGTCAAACACGCTCCCCTTCCTGTACTAAACCAGACCACAATATTGTAGTTTTAAATGTTCAAGTATCTGAATACGTCCCTCCAGTAGCCTGAGATTGCACATGCGTGTTTGTTCCTGCTTCGGTACTTGGTTACTTATTCCTGATGCTGCCCAGGGATCGCAGCAGGAGCAATAGCAAATTGTGTCCGGCATGCAAAAGAGCAGGGGAAACTACAGAAATCAAACATGTATGATTAGCTCATTCAACAGCAGGAAATGTGTCTCTCAGCAATCAAAATTGCAAATTGAGCCCATATTTATCTTCACAAATCAAAGCAAGCCATGTGCTTTTGCATACAGTGGGAAAAGCACAAGTGTTTGTTGCCGGTCAAAAATAATTTTAGCTGTTGGGTGAGCAATCAGTTGTATGGCATGTTGGAAAGCAAAATTGAGAAGGATTTTTATACCTATTGTTTAAAAAGGGGGGATGTCAAAGGAAAGGAAGAGAAAAGACTCTATAAATGTGTGGGAAAGAGGGGGGGGGGGCTAGCCCAGCTGAACACACATAAGAAAGGAAAGGGAGAGCAAGCTGAATCCTTCTAAAGAAATCCAGCAGAGAGGGGAAGTAGAGCTCTCCCCCATCAGCCTTCAAAGAGCTTAGGGAGAAAAGATGGCCGGTCAGCATTATTCAGCTGCTCGTCTTGTCCAATTTTCTCCTAAACTACAATGTTGGTATTGTAGTTTAGGAGAAAATTGTACCAGGTGATCACACTCTTTGCACCCCCTTAATAATGCACTTGCTATTGTAGGCAGATTTCGGAAAGCCTTCATAGCTTTGGACACAACCTGCATATTCCCTCAGGTTCCTTCAGTCTAGTTTTAAATGGTACTGTTTAAAAGTTTACCAAGGTAACCAGAATGGTTTGGGCAGTAGGCATCTCTTGTCTCTTATCACAGAAAGTGCATCAATGCTCTCCCCTTGAACATGAATATACCCCCTTGTTCGTTTTTATGAAACCAACTTGTTCATGTAAGACAACTGACAGTTGGAGGGTTGGGTTGATGTTTTCACGTTGTTTTTATTCTCTGTTGTCATCCTTTCCTTTATGGTGAAGATTTATAGGGTTAGTTATAATAAGCCAATTTAAAGTAGACAGCCTTGTATGTGTATGCAGGTTATAAATCAGAGGAAAACACATAAAGCTTACAGCAGCTCCTATATAATTGATACTCCTTTCCAATTAATTTTGTATCATGAACAGGGATGTACAACTCCCAAATTGTTTTATATGGTAGTATTTCTTTTACCATTTAACATCTCTTCAACAAGGATTGCAGCATCCCAGAGTGTAGTGCTCATCTGTTCTGCCCTGAAATTTAAAATCACAGAGCTTTATTTAAACTGCAGCTGAAAATTACTTTCTCTGAACTTTTTATGCAAATAAAACAGACACCCAAAAGTATTTTAATTGCTTTAGTGCTGATTTGGCTATTCTGATTGATCCTTCCTAAGAGTTATGATAAAGGTAAAAGTTGTCCCCTGACATTAAGTCCACTTGTGTCCAACTCTGGGGTGTGGTGCTCATCGCCATTTCTAAGCCGAAAAGCTGGCGTTGTCCGTAGCTACCTCCAAGGAGCAGTACCTATTGATCTACCCACATTTGCATGTTTTTGAACTGCTAGGTTGGCAGAAGCTGGGGCTGACAGCAGAAGCTCACGCCACTCCCTGGACTCGAACCTGCGACCTTTTGCTCAACAAGCTCAGTGAAAGTTATGGTATTTTTTATTTATTTATTTATTTCCAAGATTTCTACCCCGCCCTTCTCAACCCCAAGGGGGGACTCAGGGTGGCTTACAACCTGCAACAATTCGATGTCACAACACACAAAAATAAATTCTAATAAATATATTGAAGAATGTGGTATTATACTTCTCTTCCATAGGCTTAAATAAAATATCTACCTAGAGATCAAAAGTTGAAAGACACGAACAGTGTCCAATGATTTGTATGCAAAAGACAGTGATTCCAAACCTTGATATTTTGGTAATTGCATTGTAGGCTGATACGGATAAGCCTGAGTTAATAATGTAGATGTATTCCTGGGCATTACTTTCGTAACAGAAAATTTGGCACCAGAAGCAGAAATAAATTGGAAAGAACAGAGATGTGTTCCTGTACCATATAAAAGGAGTTCAACATGTTTCAGCGAAGTTTTTATTCAAAACTAATTGAATGCAGATGTGAAATTAAACAACCATCTCAGGTACATTTTTCATAAGTAAGCAAAAATAATTAGAAACTCCTAGCATTCCTTCAAAGTTTCTTCCAAAATCCATGCAAAGAAGGTATTTTTACCAGCCTCCAACCTTTCCTAGGATTTCCATTTTAGTAAACAAACTTAAAGATTTATGCTATTTTTACATGCTTAAGAGGGAGGCTTACCGATTTTCCTGTGTTTTGCTGTTCATGAGTGCTCACTAAGGGATCCTGGAGGCAGCTGCTATTTACCTTGCTTGTTGTAGGCAGGAACACACAGAAACAGCAAAACATGAATATATATTTTCTCGGCTTAAGTTTTATTGCATTGCTTGCTGCAGACACATTGCAACCAAATATCAAAAGATTCTTTTGCCAGCCATTTTTCCTATTCTGATGCTGCTAAAAACTTTATAAAGGGTGCTGTACAAAATACTTCAACACACTAAAAAAACTGAACATTGCCTGGAAAGAGGGCACACGTTTATCTTCAAAGCACCCTGAAGTGTATTTAAGATAGAGTTAACTTTATGACCGAGGTTAAGATGCACTTGAAACAAGTTTGTTCAATTGTGAACAGGACATGTTCAGCAGAGATTCCAAGGATGCATTATAAAAAGAAACAGATCTACTGAATATTTAAAAATATATACAAATTAAGTTATATTTGTTATTTTATATGCATGCCATTTCAAATGAGTGGCTATTAACTAGCTCTGTCAAAAACAAAATGATGATGTAAAACAGAACCAAAATTTAAAGAAATCAATACTTTTCTTTGTTTTCAAAATTTTCATAACATCTAAAATGAGTGGGTGACATGAATAAGATGGGAATGAATCTTTTTTGAAAATCAAAACAGAAGTATTCAAAATAAAGAATGAAGCAGAAAAATGAAGTGGAAGAAAACGTGATGATAAAAATTATATTTTTAATGTGATATTCTTCCAGAATGCTGGATGGATGATGGATTAACAGGACTGCATATAAGACAAGGTCATAATAGTAGTCCCACACTAATAGGACTTAGCCGGGCAGTTTTAATCACTACTTTAGATTGAACAGTCAAATCCAGAGATTCAGATGCTTTAAAAACAAAGAATAAGAGCATCCACTTACCTGCCATGGTTTCTTATTAGGGCAGTGATAATTTTAAGGTCATAATGGTAGTTCCAAATACCAATATTAGTAAGAATTAAGGACAGCAAGACTAGTATTGTTTGGGCTTCTGAAATATAGCTTGTCAAGTGAGCAAAATTAAGAATATGCTAAAAACAAATTAAGTAAAAAGAGTGGTTGTTCCCCTAGTTTGTATAATTTATCCACAAAGAGTAAATCTACCAATAATTTATCTACAGATATAAAAAGTAAATATGAATTAATTAGACAGACAAGTCAGAAACAATCTTGCTTCTCCCTTTTATCCAGACTTCTGGCCTAAACTGAGACTTGTTTTTGAAATAAGAGTTTGTGTATAGATGTGTGTATGAACAATTTCCCAATGGAACACTGAGGTTTCTCTTGTCCCCTAAAAAGGCAAACAAAGAAGCAATTACAAGAACAGCATGCTGTCTTATTGCAGCTCACACAAAACAGTTTGAACATCAATCAGATAAAAATAATCACTGCACTGAACAAAGACCCCCCTCCCCACACAGATATTAGAACTAGTTGGCAAACATAAACACACTTGTAGTGACAAACAAAAGAAAAGCACTTTATATTGCTCATTTGTGCATGGAAATAAAAAAAAAATCACCTAACCATGTTTCTACTAACTTTAGGACAGCTTTAAATAATGCCTCTGGTAAAATGTAATATTATAACATTTAACCTTGAAATGAAGGGTGCCGCAGTGGACTGAAGACCAACAGGTCGGAGGTTCGAATCTGGGGACAGCGCAGATGAGCTCCCCATACAGGGACATGAGAGAAGCCTCCCACAAGGATGGTAAAACTTTAAAACATCCAGGCATCCCCTGGGCAACATCCTTGCAGATGGCCAATTCTCTCACACCAGAAGTGACACCGGGAGGGGGGAGGGGGGACCTAAATGGAAACATGGAATCTAGTACATTGGGTTCTTGTATTCAAGGGGTTTGGTTCCAGGATCCCCATGGATACCAAAATCATTGGATGATCGTCACATTATACGTATAAAATGGCATGAAAAAATACTGCCCCTTACATAAAATAGCATTTGCTTTTTTGGAACCTGACTAATTATGTATTTTCATAGATCCAAAATCTGAGAGTACAGGGCAGCAAACTGTATTTCATTCTTTGTTAACTCCTAAGTCATTCGCCATAACTTCCTGAGTATTTTACTTCTGAAACAAATACTTGAACAAAACTTCATAGTATATAAGCAGAGAAAGTGAATCAACACCAAGAAATGTCAACGGCTTTATACAGGAATCATAAAGCGTAACTTTTACATAAAGAATTCTTAACTGAGACTCAAAATAGCTATTTGTACAACAGAATACATTTCTTTTTGTAATTACTTGAAATGACAGTGCAAGAGTTAGATAGTTTGGTAATCTCAAACTCATTACATAGACAGAAAAACAAGATTCAACATCAAATGAAACCTTTAGTTCTTGCAAATCTCACCTAATTGTATTGTAGCTCTTCCTGCATTGATTACACACATTTACACCCTTACAAAAATAGACATGTTTCATGCTCACCGTCATTGAATCTATTTTATTCCGAGGCAACTGCATAACAAATCTAGCCAAATATCCTGGGAACAACCTATCAAGCACTGTGTCATACAACCTCCATTTACTTGAAATGGGAGTTAACAAAACATGGACGATATTAATGAAGGGTGTGTCTAATGCTTCTTCCTCTCACCTCAATGAACTGCAAAGTCAGGAATAGGTCTTGACATGCAGATTGTGCTCTGTACATATAAAAGGCATGACTAAATATTTAAGCATTTAAAACAAAAGAATTAAGGATATTCTCATTCATATGACATCGTGCCAGAGAGAAAGCTTCATTCTCTATGGCAGGTTATTAATGAATGGAGTAAGAAAACATAGGAGAGCCTGATCTGTTCCATCATTAGAGGTGAGGACATAGCACCACTCATAGGGGCTAGTTGAGACATAAGTCACATAAGATCTTAAATAACACAGCTTTAACATGTATGGATTAAGACATATTATAACATTATACCACATTCTGAAAATTCATTTCTCACTACCCACATACTAACTTCTCATGCAATCTTGTCTCATAGCAAATCAGCAGTCCGAGGAGTCCAGCTCCTTGAAAAAGTGAGGCCACAAAATTGTATTCCGTTAAGAAAAGAATGTTCTATCTTAAATCAGTTTATTACAATTTCAACCCACCGCCCCAATTCTGTGCTTTCACAACAGTACTTTATACCAAAAATTACTTTTTGAGGAAATAAAAAACAGAAACCCAAAATGCTCTCTAATATAAAACGATTTATATCTCACTTTGTTCAAAATGAGGTTTCCGCTAGTATTGCTTTTCAGAGCTGAGCAGAGACAAAGTGGCAGCACAAAAAAAGGGAGATAGTCCAATTGTGAGTGAGAATTTAAAAAAAAAAACATCATCAACAACATAGTACCATAGAGGTAGAAGTCTTCAATAAACTAAACCTGAATCACAGGGTTACCTGTTCCTGGCTATCTAGCACATCAAGAGTTCCTAACATCCCCTTGGTATCTAATGCCACTTAATGTCTGCATAAAGCTTTCAAATGAAAAACAACAAAAGCCACAGCAGTGTTTTGAAAATCAGGGGCTTGTTATTTAAAAGCCACTTCTTACTTGGTAGGTAAATATGCTGGTATTTACACAATTGCTAATACATTTTAGCAATTTTTTTTTTATTTCAGCAAGGTAACTATCCACACATAACAAGATTTCTACAATTTACTCAAAACAAATGGGGAGTGAGAAAAATGGACTCTGAAAAATACATATACCCATACATGTAAAAGAAGTCTGCTATTTGCAGATTTTTGTTTGTCAAAGTGCATTCTGGGAAAACAAGGATGGGGGAAAATATACTTTTATGCTATTTTTGGCAATCCCTTTCTAGAACACAGGCAAAAACATTCCTCTTTAATAAGTAGCAACAGTTTCTGTTCACAGAGCAAGTGATAATTGCACCATAGTTTGTAATGTAGGACAGGAAATTATAGAACCCGGCAGGATGGTTGCTACTCTCTTAACGATAAATATTCTGAGCATTGCCAAGGAGTCTAGTCAGGTCAAATGGTACATAATATTTCAGAAGATTAAGTGCAAAGATTTGGAATATGATTAAAAGGAAAGTAGCAAGGTTATTAATGAAGAAAATCACATAATTTACCGGGGCGTTGTTGACGTCTATGAATAACTTATGTTTCCATTTGTTCAAAAGTCAGAATATGCCAAGTGGAGCGGAAACTGATCAACAAGGACCAAAGGTCTATAGGGATTCTTCACAAAGAGATTGCATATAATAATTATTCTAGCAGCAGGCTTCGGTGCTTGTCTCTCACAGCAAGACCATGGAGTCTTACCCCCATCACATCAGCCCCTATAAAAGGTTTAGGCCTCCTCTTCTTTTAAGGCTTGTTTCAACAAACACTAATACCGGTAAGCTATTTCATACAGTTAGAAAACAGAAACTCCTATAAACTCACAACAGTCTACAGGCAAATATCTTAAAACAGTGAGCAATGGATTATATCTGTCATTATACACAAGGTGAATTACGTAGTCTTCATTTCTACTGAACAGTTTTTTTTGTCCTCAACAACAATATGCATCTTCTGTCATTATATCACATCAGATGTAATCTGCACTGCCCGATTCAGTCTTTGCCAGTCCATCTGAAAACAACTGTTTTTTTGCTAGTCTCTGTCTTCAGCTTCCAAAAGTTCCAATTCAAAATATCAAACATTTCAAGGCCTTTGGAAATAACCGTGTCTTTTCTCTGCATAAAGCTCAAATATTCTGAATGTTTCATATAATCAGACATCAGATGCAGCACTTAACAGATTTCTTAAGAGACACTGACAGTTCCTAGTTCATCTCAAGTAAGGATAAATAGCAGATCACAGGCAAAGTAATAGGGATCGTTCTTGACCAGATTCATTATCCTTTTCTGGAATCCTTGGCAGCAGAGCAGAACGCGTCAATCCCCAGAATTTTTGAGGTGACATATCTTTCTTGGTTGCAGTAAACTTCCATCCCATGTGGCTTCCACAGATTCTGCACTGGGCTATAGTCCAAGCATAACTAGAAGCAGACAACACCACATTAGTATTAGATTGACATGCCCATCTTATTATTTCATGAATTTCTTGTTTACATAAATTAAAAGACTGCATTAAACAGCTCCCTTAACACCACTAGATTTCATAGATAAAAGAGAGAATATTTCAATAAGAGAATTCATTTGTATGTCTCTTCAAAAAATCAATACACCAAGACTGCAAACCCGAAAGAATTAATATTATAGTAGTGGCTTTCAGAATACAAATTAATATCATGTTCACAGATTATTCGGATAAAGCTTTCATGTAGCAAGTGATAATCCAGTGTGTCTGTAGGTACAGGTTGAGGATCCCTTGTCCAGAATTCTGAAATCCAAAAATACTTCAAAACTAAAATGGTTTGTGTAAACCGATTTGAGTCCCCCCCAGGGGTGAGAAAAGCAGTATACAGATACTGTAAATAAATAAATAAATAAATAAATAAATAAATAAATAAATAAATAAATAGTCCACAGAAATGGCAGATAAACTGGTGCTTTTCCTTTCCTATGTTTCAGTATACAAAAAGTTTGTTTCATACACAATATTATTAACAATATTGTATGAAATTACCTTCAGGCTATGTAGGTTAAAAAAATAAAATATTTTTGTGTTTAAACCTGGGCGCTATCTCCATGATTTACCATATGTACATATATGCAAATTCAAGGACCCCCCCCCCTCCAAAAATATAACAATCTTTCTCATCTTAATCATTTCAGATAAGGGACAATCTATATCTATCTATATATATAATAAAGAAGAGTGTTTGTATGGGAAGGACAGAGGTGCGGAGGGCGGAAGGGGTATGTGCCAGCGTTCTGATTGGCTGCCGCTGTGGTGCTATTTGCATATGGTCTCTGATTGGGCAGCTTCAATAGGAGCCCCTGGTGGAGAAGAGGGCTCATGGCAGAAACGGGGCATGACAGAAGGAAATTTGCATATGGTCTCTGATTGGCCAGCCTCAAATCCAACATTCCGAGATGAGAGAGGAAAGGCCAAAGGGAGCTGGGTCAGAACACTCCCAATACAGACCGAAATAGGCACACAGAGCCCCCATGACCCACTCTACATCCTACTGCAGTTTGGAGGACTATGAACCATGGATGATGGGACTTGCAGTACCACCACTCACATTCTGAGACTGCTATTAACCTTATCCAATGACTGATCAGGACCAAACTTCGCACAGAGACCTCTCATGACCCACTTTACGTCCTGGTGTGGTTTGGCTGGGGATGGACCATGGATTATGGGACTTGCAGTACCATTGCTCATTCTTCAGACCACTGCAACCCTCATCCAATTACCAAAAAATACCAAACTTGGCACACTGAGTCTCCATGACGCACTCTACATCCAGGTGCAGTTTGAAGGAGGATGCACCATGGACGATGGGACTTGCAATACCTGCACTCCCTTCCTAAGACCATTATAACAGCCAACAATGATGGATCAGGACCACAATTTACACAGAGACCCAGCATGACCCACTCTACATCCTGGTGCGGTTTGGAAGAATTTGACAATGGATGATGGGACTTGCAGTCACTTCACTCACTTCCTGAGACCACTGAGACCCTCGCCAATGACTCATCAATACTAAACTTGGCACATGGAGCTCCAATGACCCACTCTACATCCTGGTGCACTTTGGAGGAGGACAGACCATGGATGATGGGACTTCAAGTACCTCCACTCCCCAAGACTGCTGCAGAACTCATCTAAAGACCAATCAAGACCAAAGTTGGCACACAGAGCCCCCATGACCCACTCTACATCCTGCTGCAGTTTTGGAGAAGGGTGGACCATGGATGATGGAACTTCCAGTACCTTCACTCGCATTCTGAGACCTCTGCAAACCTCATCCAATGACGGATCAAGACCAAACTTGGCACATAGACCTCTCATGACCCACGTTACGTCCTGGTGTTGTTTGGAAAACTTTGGAGATGGATGATGGGACTTGCAGTACCTTTGCTCACTTCCTGAGACCACTGAGACCCTCGCCAGTGACTAATCAAGACTAAACTTGGCACACAGAGCCCCTTGAGAGCACTGCAACCCTCATCCAATTAGCGATAAAGATCAAACTTGGCACACTGAGTCTCCATGATGCACTCTACATCCTGGTGCAGTTTGGAGGAGGATGCACCATGGATGATGGGGCTTGCAATACCTGCACTCCCTTCCTACGACCATTACAACTGCCAACAAGGATGGGTCAGGACCACAATTTACACAGAGAGCCTGCATGACCCATTCTACATCCTGGTGCGGTTTGGAAGAATTTGTCAATGCATGATGGGACTTGCAGTCACTGCACTCACTCCTTGGGACCGAGACCCTCGCCAATGACTGATCAAGAGCAAACTTGGCACACAGAGTCTCCATGACCCACTCTACATCCTGGTGCACTTTCTAGGAGGACAGACCATGGATGATGGGACTTCAAGTACCTCCACTCCTTTCCCAAGATTGTTGCAACCCTCATTAATGACCAATCTAGACCAAACTTGGCACACAGAGCCCCCATGACCCACTCTACATCCTGCTGCAGTTTTGGAGGAGGGTTGACCATGGATTATGGGACTTGCAGTATGTTTACTCACTTACTGAAACCACTGTGACCCTACTCCAATGACTGATCAAGACCAAACTTAGCACACAGAGCCCCCATGACCCACTCTACATCTTGGTGCAGTTTGGAGGAGGACAGACCGTGGATGATGGGACTTCAAGTACCTCCACTTCCTTCCCAAGATTGCTGCAACCCTCATCCATAGACCAATCTAGACCAAACTTAGCACACAGAGTCCCCATGGCCCACTCTACATCCTGCTGCAGTTTGAAGGAGGATGGACTTTGGATGATGGGACTTGCATTACCTTCCCTCACTTACTGAAACCACTACCACCCTCATCCAATGGCTGATAAAGACCAAACTTGGCACACAGATCCCCCATGACACACTCTATATCCTGCTGCTGTTTGGAGAAGGGTGGACCATGGATGATGGCACTTCAAGTACCTTCACTCACTTCCTGAAAACAATGCAACCATCAGCCAATGACCAAGAAAAACCAAACTTGGCATAGAGAACCACCATTACCCACTTTCTCTAATAACCCGGGCAGCGCCGGGTCCCCAAGCTAGTATGTAATATATGTGAATGAAGGAGGGCATTTTCCACAGATACTGGATTTGGATTGTACTAAAAAATGAGGTACATAGATTAAGAAAAGTTTCAATCAAAAAAAGCTTTGAAATACAGGGTGTTTCAAAACCAATGGGCAAGATTTGAAATTGCTCTACCTTTGCAATTGTGGATGGCACATGAATGAAAATCTTACCCCTTGAAAGGGTAGGGCACAGAGTTTCAAATGGTGACCACTAGATACCTCTCTAAGTGTATGAACAGCCCCTGGCCTCAGTCATTCCCAGGATGGTGACCCTGCAACATAAGGTCTAATGAGATATTATCCATTTGCAGAGTATATGTAACTTTTTGTTGCTTGCCTTGAAATTGAGTCCATCATTTTAAAACACCCTATAGATCTGGAATACATGTTTTGTTGATTAGGCAGTTCATGTCTTCCTTCTGCCTGGTCCCTGGGGATTTAACTTGAACATCTTAGTCCTTTCTGACACTCCTACAGATTTTTGCAACTTTTCAAAGTGACATGTGGATATCTGAACTACAGGTATTAACAATGTATGGCATATATGTTCATATGTGAAATGGCATGTGTTAAGAAGATAATATATGATTTTACCCAGGAAACCAGCTGTGCTCTGTGGATGATCTGCCATTCAGATTGAGGTTGCAGGCTTTGTACACAGTAAGCGTCTCATGCACGTATCCATGAGGATTAACATATGCAGCCATAGGTCCACACAGGGACAAGCTGGAATGAAGATAAAGTCGTGAAGAAGAAGAGAGGCTCACAAATGTTTACATCTTAAGAACAGACTGTGTGCATTTCTCACATCCATAATTTCAATGAACAACACAGGAACTGCTAAGAACTTTGATATGATCATGGTTGTAAGACAATCTTAGAAACATATGGGAACTTCCAGGTATGGAGTAAACTGTCAGGATCCTGTTTCCAGGCCCTTGGTTTTGGCACTGAAAACTAGGGTCCTGACGTCAGACCCTGATAAGGACTCTGCAGCTGGCGGCCTTGGAAGGAGACAATTGGCTGTTGGCGGGAATATTGCGCGGGGTTTTGGCTTGGCGGGAACTGTTATTTCAAATGTGGGTGTGTGTGTATATAAGGAGTGACCAGCCACTGCTGGTCAATCTCGGCTTTCTATATGTTCATGTGTCAGGTAGTAAAGTTCTTTGCTGATAACGGATGGAGGTCCTGTGTCGTCTTTGGGAACAGCTACTGTGAGCTGACAGTAAACACTGAGAGGAGACTGGACTATCAGAGACCAGAAGCTGGTATTTCAAACAAACTCTCAGCCATACACTATTAAACAGCTATATCCAGGGTTAGTTGCCTTCTGTTACTACACCTCAGCAAAAGCTTCAACTAAAAGTAGAACAGTAATTTTAAGAGACTATAGGTGTGAAACACCTGCAGTAATAAATGTGTTATGTCTGTGTGCATATATATAGGTCTGTTTACATACGCACAAATATATCTTTGAAATAAAAAATATATTTATAGACATGACACGCAGGCGCAATACACACAAATTTGTTCGCGTTTCATTCTCCTCGCTAAAATGTCAGTTTTCATCCAACTTATTGAAGAGCATAACTGTCAGAACTGTTGCTTAGTAACAAAAAGATGGACAATATGATTGCATTTATTTTCCATCTTTATTCCATACAAACATCCATTTTTATCCTCAAAAGATAACAGAATGAAACCATTAAAAGCTCACCTGAATATTTCATTTTTAGTTGTTATTTCGGTATCTTGACAATGCTTACAGCAGAGGGATGTACACTGCAAACAAAAATAAAGGAAATGTCAGTGAGAAAAAGCAATTCTCTTTGCACAATAGAAAATACACATGGCATTCAATGAAACTTACTCCATTAGTTATGATCGAATTGCAAGCTTTAGTCAAGTTTGGCATACTCACTTTGTTCATAATATCTAGTTCACATCGCAGTCGCTGAACAGCACTACCAATTTTAAGCAGTTGAATTCGTAGTGCATCATCAATGGGCAAACAAGCAGCAACCCTGTATGAAAAATCTGAGAAGGAGAATTTTATTTTAACACTGAAAAGGGACAGGGACAGAGACAAGGAAGAAAGGAAGGAAACAAAAAAGGCAAGAAAGGACCAAGATAGAGGCGGTGGCTGTCAAAGGAGGGAGGGAAGGAGGCCCCGCTCTTCATTTGCCCATTGTGGATTTCCTACCTGTCACTTTAGGAAAATCTTACAACTTTGTTAAGATGACAACACTGCTATTTTTAGACATCTATCTCAGGCTACATTACCCAAATATGAAATTAGGGCAAGGAGAAAGAAAGATCATGCAAAAACCAGCAAAGGACCTGATGTTAGTTTTCCCTTCACTATAATTTGTAGTCACCGGAATTTTCCATCTGATATCTGCTTGTATTGGGGAGACGCCACATGAGAGCAACAATCCATATTCTTTTATTTAACATTTTAAAAATGTAGGGAGATGCTGTCATATGCAGGCAGTACCCAAGTTACGAATAAGATAGGTACTGTAGGTTTGCTCATAAGTTGAATTTGTTTGTAAGTAGGAACAGGTATGTTTTTAAGTGTAGCTCCAGCCATATATGTGTGTGTGTGTGTCTGTGTTTTAGCTTTGGATAGCATACAAACGGCTTAACAGCCCTTTGGTGTTTGTTTTGCTGTTTGTGTCCCTGTTCAGAAGATTCCACCTCACTTTATGTCCCTGTGATAATTAGATTTTGAAAAAAGTGGCTTGTCAGGGAAACAAGGATTGGAGATAAGGCTTCAGTGGAGACATCTTTTCCCCATGATAACTCTTTCAGGAGTGAATTTCCCTTCTGAGGGGTAGATTCTTCTAACATCCTGTTGTCTCATCCCTGTTCTTAACTATGAGTTGTTTGTAAATCAGAGTTTGTAACTCAGGGACTGCCTGTACTAGTCATTTCAAGTGTCTTGTAATATGCTGAACCACACTGAGTGCTATTTAAAACAGTACTTCAAAATTTTACGGGAAAATAGAGCCCAGGGACATACTACAAAGGCAATCTTCAGATATCACATTTTCCAATTCTCTAAATTGGTGATCTTGATTGACAATCTATATATAGCAAAGATATTTACTCAAACCAGAGTTTGCTGGTTCTGATACCGAATTGTGGAAAGGCAATGATGTGTTTTTAAGTGAGGTATAGAAGAGAAAGCATGTATGGGGATCAAGGGTTGCAGATGTAATACAGGAGCATGCACATATGAGCCATCTACAGTTCTCCAAACCATTTGCTGCCAGAATGTTTCATAGGTCTGAACAACTTTTACATCAAAGAAATTCAACTTCTCCTATAAAATATACCAGCATTAACTGAGAAACAGGGAGATAGAGGAGCAGACAAGCTGGAAAACTATTGAGGAATAGATGTTTATTAAAATACCTATAGGATTTGCTGGGAGTGAGTCATCTTTAAGATTTTCATCCCATTCGTGCAGTTGCAGCTTGATTCGTTCCATCAAGGTTTCCTTGTGTTAGAAGAAAAACCTAATTAAAATGTAAAAACTTCTATTTCTTATTCTTTTCTACAAAGAAAATGAATATCTTGCTACATCATTAGCAGTTACATTTCATTATATATAAAGGTTAATTAACAAACCCATACCAATTACACAGCGCACAAATATGAGTTAATGCTATCTCATTAATGGGCAACCTAGAAATAAGGATGATTCAGATTCTCTCCAAATATTAAAATTACATGAAAAGATAGTTATGGGGCCAAATGGGCTACTCCTCCACCTGTCACTGGCATACCTGTTCATCTGGTATGCATCAGACGGAGATATAAACACCTTAGTTCTTCTATAACAGGGATGTAGAAAAAAGTGCAACTGGTGAACCACATGTAACCTCCTCACAATTTCCCCCCAAAAAACGCTTCAGCAGGTGTGGAGACTTTTTAAAAAAACTGTTTTTGGCCCTAACAAGATCTAAGATCTTGTTCATCTTGTTTACTTGTGTTACATTACTCGGTTATTCATTATGTATGTCTGATATCAAATTGCTGCCATTTTTGTTGTGAGCCATCCTGAATCACCAGCAGGAAGATGGGACAGGATACAAATAAAGTTTTATTATTATATATTATTATAGACTTATACAAAACATGTATACATAGAAGTAGTTGGTGCAGTCCTCTATGGACCCTGGGTCCATGGCACTTGCCAAATCCTGTTCTATTAGAAAGAGGAACCACAGGTACTATATGTTCGTACTTGTCCACATGTAGCAGTGTACCTTCAAGACA
The DNA here is from genome assembly GCF_037176765.1 of Anolis sagrei. Classification (NCBI taxonomy): domain Eukaryota; kingdom Metazoa; phylum Chordata; class Lepidosauria; order Squamata; family Anolidae; genus Anolis; species Anolis sagrei. The sequence continues at coordinate 45,116,743 of NC_090022.1, forward strand.
TGGTTTCCAGGGTACTTGAATCACTTTTGGGTGTGCTCCTCCACACATATATGTATCCCAACTAATCAGTTCACAGTAAGTTTATGTTTGTAAGAGAAGAACACATAAGTGATCACAAACTTTGCATATTCGAATTATTTGTCTCCAAAATGCAGACTGATTTGTAGGAGTCATGATCACAAATACACATATAGACACTTACTTTAAAACCTAATTTCTTATCTAACCTAACAAGGTACAAAAAGCATTACAAACCCTTGTTAATACTTACAGCGTCATATAACGAATACAGCCAAGATGGCCATGAAGTCAAACTAGCACAGTGGAATTTGCGCTGCAACACAAAAATAATTTTCTTTACAAAGAAATGTGAAAAAGAAGTAACTACTATTTATTTATTAATACATTTCTTTCAATTATATGACTCTTTTCCCATAGAGTAGGATGCAAAGTATCTCACGAAAAGACATACTTATTATGTTTTTGAAATTCAGCATCCAAAAATAAATTAAAAACACTATTTATTCACTGGAGTCCTGTGAACCTTTAATATATGAGATATTCTTTATCCAGAATTCAAAAATCCAAAATATTCAAAATCTGAAGTTACTGACATAGGTGGCTGAGATAGTGACATCTTTACTTTCTTAATGGTTTACTTTTACCTTCAGGCTATGTGTAAAAGGTTCAAATGACACATGTGTTTAGATTTGGGTCCCATTTCCAAAGTATCACATTATGCACATATGTGCAAATACAACTATTTAAAAAAAAAACCCCTACCCTGAAATTAAAAAAAAAACCTGTTTTATGGGATGCTCCTCTTCACATTCTGGTATGTCATTTTACAGGATATTTTAATCTATTAACCTTCAGCCCTAAATATTATTTATCCACATCATCAGTAACATTAGATTGGGGGGGGGGGGTATGCTGCCACCAATTTTCTAATTGTTTACATAATTGTGCAACATTTCCCTTGTTCAAAAAAAGTGCTAATTATGTTCCTAAGAATTCAAACTAGAAGAAGGATTTTACTATATGTGACAGATGAGACTCAGGACAAATTCTGTATTTCTCCAATGATTATACTGTCTTCATGGTGCTATGAAGTCAGGAAGCCCAGTATGTTTATTTCCACAATTTTCACTTCTGCCTTTCAACTTAGTGTTGCTCCCTTCCTTCCTTCTCATATTTATATAAAGACCTTCTCCTTTGAAAAAAAGTAGCTGGCCGTTAATTAGAATCAGCTGTGACTTATCTAGTATAAAATGCGTAGCTGCCCACTGTGCCGAACTGATAAGCAACGCAAACAATCTGCAGTAACAGCAAGGGCTTTGACAGGCACCGTCCCGTTTCACATGCCTTCCTTTAAAAAGAGACATACAGATGGGATTTATATTGATTTTTGAAATGTCATACCCAAAATTTCGAAAAAAGAAAATACAATTAGCTTCTGACCTTTTGATATTTCTGCCGCCATTGATGTATTTGTTGATCCTGCCATGCTGCCGGCTTGGAAGAAGGAAAAAGGTGGCATCTACTGTGAGACTCCAACTGCACCGCTGACATTGTGGAAGGCAGCACTCGCTCAGGAAGGATTTGCACTTTTGCCTGCTGGATTCTGATAAAAAAGATGGAAGTGAGAAAATTGCCGTCCTTTGGCTTCTGTGGAGTCTGAAAATACGCCTCTCTCATCCAATGCTTTTAGCAACCTAAATAAGACCTCTGAAAAGAACACTACATACAGTGTTTAAAGCTATTTCAGCAGATTTTCAAAATCTCTATATTTCATCTTACAAATTGCACCCCTGTTGTGTTGTCCACCCCCCACCCCCAAGAAATTCTTTGGTCATGCTTTAGTTGGCCATAAATTGCATGTGAGTTTGCTCTTCTAAAATGGGGGAAGAAATTAAAGTCAACAATTGGTTTGCATGCCTTAAGCTAAACTTTCATAATCATAGAAATTAACTTCAAAATTTGCTTTATCCTGTTACTTTTGGTAGTAAATATTCCACAGGCAATATTCAGCTGCAAAACAGCAAATGTAGCCGAAAAGTGGTATAGGTAAACCAGTTAAAGTTATTGTGTTGCTGTGAGTTTTCCAGGCTGTCTGGCCATATTCCAGAAGCATCATCTCCTGGTGTTTTGTCCACATCTATGGCAGACATCCTCAGAGGTTGAGAGGTCAGGAGAGAATGCTTCTGGAACATGGCCCTACAGCCTGGAAAACTCACAGCCATGAAAGCCTTAGACAACACAGGTAAAGTTATGTTATTAGTCCTAGTATACAATTGAAAGTGGCATAAAACAAAAACAGATACTAACTGCTTTTATTAAACATGCAAGGACATATTTTAAGTTCTTCTGATGTTTACTGTGATGGCTTTAATCATTCTGACAATTATAAAAAATTTCAACTATTTTTTTTTTGTTTAATTTGCTTTTAATTAATTTAGCATTTTGCTTTCCCACCCAAGATTTATACACTGCTCTTAGAGGAACAATTTCAAATTGTTTCTGCAATGTATTAAAAGTGTGTAATTTAAAGTTGGATGCTTAAACAGAAAAGCATAGTACAAAAATGATTAATCAGAATTGAAAGCAAGAGACACATTAACCGTTTCAAAAATTTTCAAACATGTAACCATGTTAACCTGTTGCGGCATAATGAAAGGAAACATTATCATCAAAAGACAAATTCTAACCACACCTTTTAAGTCTAATTAACCTGATGCTTTAAAATCACTCAGCATTGCCTCTGAAGAACTGGACTAAATGATCCAGAAAAGCTAATTCTGAAATATAAAGCAGTTAGTATTGATGGTGGATACTAGATTTCTTTTATGCTTCTTAGCTTTGCAGATTTCATAAACTTCATCTCTTTTCAAAAAAAACCAAAGGTAACAATTCCCTAAACAATAACAATAGTTCCAATTCCAGAACTAAAATAAAAACTCTTTATATTTTGAAAAACATCAAACCAAACCATAGATTCCCCCCCCCCCCCATGAATAATTTTTCCTGGGAATCCTCACTATGGTCTGATTAAAAATATCATGGACAACCACAGAACAATGTGATTTTTCTATTGTTTCATAAGATTGTATATGCAGCTTCTGCTACTATTAATTTGTGCTGCCATCTTGTGTTCAGATATCTAATTTCAAGATTTTATTCTACATCTCATTCTATTCTACATCTCATTCTACAAAAAGGCAACACACCATGCACCAGTTTCCTTTTCAGGCAATTATAATGTTGTTGTTAAAAAAAAACAAAACAAAAACATAGTTTTAGGCTATTGCTTCAAAAAAGCCAAACACACACACACACACACAATAATCTCCAAGGGCTTCTGTAGCAAATATTCAAAAGTTATGGAGAAATACCTTAGGGTATAGTATGATCCCCACACCTAGCAGGAAATACTTTTCCAGATTTTGGTTGCAAGTAACAGCAAACCACACTGAAATGAAGGAGTTTTGGGCCAAGCATAGAAATGAATTTAGCATTAAGACCTAGAGGGAACATTGCTTTTTTAAAAAAAAATGCAGTTAAGTTAAACTGCATATAGCGGTTCCATGGATACAAGGGTTGTAATGTAGTTCTGTATTGAAAAGGCCTCCATGAAAGCAAGCAAGGTGGAAATTATGCAGGCCTGCAAGTTATTGTTAAGACTGCACATGCCAACATAGCCAAGAGAGTTGTAGTCTGACAACAGTAGGAGGCCTGCAGGAAAATCAGCTCTGCGCTAAAGAATACGATGTGTGTATCTCTTCAAAGTGCACCTTTGCATTAGGATCTATTTCAGACCTGCAAAACCTGGATCCCACCAGCTGTATGGCCTCCAGCTCCCAGAAGCCCTCGCCAGCTTGTCCAATGTCCAGGAATTCTGGGACTTGGAGGCCAAAACATCTGGAGGGCTGCAAGTTATGCAGGCTGATCTATTTGCACAGTTTTTTCTACACCCAAGAGATCCAAGCATACAATTAAAAGTATGACTGTGACTAACTAATAAATCAATAAGACAGCCGTGTTGATACTGTGAATCCAAATTGGCTCCATGTGTGTAAAACAAGCTCTTCAGCCATGTTGACTGAGAAGGGAAAAAAATCAGGGTACTCCAAGGCTCCCCACTTAGAATATGACTTTGTCTGATATATAACTAGACATCTGAATAAGGTACAGGTTGAGAATCCCTTTTCTAAAATGCTTGGGACCAGATGTATTTTATATTTTCAAATAACTATCTTTGCATTATGTACTTAATGGGGATGAAGTCTAAGTCAAACACAGAATTCATGTATGATATGATGATGATTTTATTTTTTGCCAGCCTCTCCTCATAGCTCGAGGCAGGTTATAGAATTACTAAAACATAAGGAAACACACAATCATTTTAAAACACTTCATGAAATACACATATTAAAACATACCTCCATAAAATATATATCAAAATACACAAAACAAAAACCAGGCATACAGTGGAGTTTAAAATCCACCATCAAAACTATCTGGGTAGGCCTGCCAGAAGAAATAGGTCTTCACTTGTATCTTAAATTCCAATAGCTTATCCAGTTGACGCAACTCGACCAACAGGTCATTCCATAATCATGTAGCAGCCAATGCAAAGGTCCTCTGGGTAGTGACTGTCAGTTGGGTTTTGGCTAGTTGAAGTAACTACCCCCCAGAGAACCTAAGTGTGTGGGGTGGACTGTATGGGAGAAGGAGAGTGTGACCCCATCCAGAACTAGCTGACACACCTCCACCCCCAGATTAGGATCCTTGATGGCAACACCTCCGAGACCAGTTCCATGAGCTTGATCAGAGAATCTGTTAGGCAGAGGGATGGATGGTACACTAATAGAATCCCCAGTCTACCCCTGGTTTTCAGACTCAGGTATGCACACTCAACGTGATTCAGCATCCTAATAGATACTTTAGTCAGGTTAAGATGGTCTTATATTTAACTGACCTGGCATTACTAAGAGCAAGGTGGGGTTTTGTGGGTGGGTTGGCTCACTATCCAAGTTCCTCAGGCTTGCAGGGTAACTGGAAGGTGAGAAAGGTACTAAACACCTTTCTCTCCTTTCTCTATAAAGGTATGTTACTCTGCCATCACCATATCTCCCTCTATTGCCACCCCAGTTTCCAGATACATTGAATTAAAAACAATATAAGGACAGACAAACCACCAAAAGTAAAAAAGGGGAGAAAGAAACGAAATACAAATAGTAAGACATCAATACAACACTTGATACACAGTTAATGGGTGTGTTCCCATTCCCTTACCATACCCCTCATGTTCTCGGCATAATGGCTACCACTGGGCATGAAACTGCTGGTGCTCATTGATGACACTGACTGGAGTTCCAGAGCAATGAGAGAAAGAGGAGGAATTGCCTCCTCCTTTCATTCCTCCCTTCTCAAATCGCCCCAGTGCTCCACAGCATCCCTAACTTTTTAAAATGCTGGACATTTAATGCAGGGCATTAGGGTGAATGGGCCGTGTGTAATATGGATGCTCCAGAGTCCATTCTCCCCCCACCATGCCTCATTTGGCCTCAGTAGATGGGTTATTTCTCAGTTTCAAACATCTCCTGAAAATAGCACAGGAATTTCTTACTTACAGCAGTTATCCCAGTAAGAGCTTTCTCTGTTTCCAAGATCTGCGAAGAGGGACTAAAAACTAATGCTGACTTTAGGACACTTGTCCCCTGAGATAGTCACATTCATATCAATTTAATATTTCCTGAGAACTTAAGCACATCTTAAACATTCAGGGCCATTTAAGGACCTACAAAATTCCTACTCAAACACACTGATGCATGGGAATGTGCTTTAACTTCAAGTACTGTGGTTTGGTAAATACCAACTTACTGAGAAGTTATTAAAAATAAACACAAATACTAAAAGTTAAAATGAAGAAAGCTTCAAAATACTGTCTTTTAATGCAATTAGAGCAAGTCTAAGAAAATGTTCTAAAATAAAGCCAAATCTTTTTTAAAAAAAGATATCCACATTTACAATTGAACATTCAATTCCTCAATTGAATGTTCAATTACTGAATCTGAAGATTTACTTATCAACATGACAGCCAATTTTATTTTTTATTTTCTATTCCAGACTGCAAAACAACTTTTTTAAAATCCTCAACTAGACTGTAATCGTGCATTTTATGCCACAATTAAGTCTCTAAACCTTTCAAGGTGTTTTTATACTTTGCTTTTATAGGGCAGTCTCAAACAAACAAAAACATACTCTACAGAGTTCCTAAAATACTAATTCTTAAAGCTGTTAGCCAGAGATAGGAATGGTGGCTTTAAAAGAAATAATCCTTGTCATAAAAAACCACTTAACTCTGCACTTTTGAATAAAATTATATGTTCTTCACTCACAGCAGTTTCTTCCATCCACCTCATCAAAGCCTAGTTTTGATATTCAGTTGCCTCCTTCAGGCCAAGTGTTTAGCTTGTGGAAGTCAGAGAAAACATAATGTCTGAGACAGCTATACAACACTGACATTGTATAACTATCTATACACATGTAGAACGGTAGGTTTTGGGGCTAAAATTATAGATTTTGATATGACCCATGGATAAGTCCAGGATCATTTTGCAGAGAGGGGAAGGCAAGAATGCTATTCCATTTTCCCACTCAAGCAATCGGAAGGAAAAAAGTGGTACCACAACAGGGAGAGTTGAGGGGATTGGTGCCTCTTTCAGGTCCCCCAAGTTCTTGCTTTTTGCTATTCTACTTAGAGAAAAGGATGGGTCCTTTTTTAATCAGCACTAAAGCACAGTACTGTACTCACATTGACTTGTGGATAAATTGATGCAGGATTTTTTTTGTTTTTTGGTTTTTTTTAACTAAAATTTTGAGATTTATACATTTGTATACAGGATAAGAAGTTTTTTCTTAGAGGTTCACATACTCCTAGGTATTTTTCCTTACGTGCCCCTAGGTACTTTTCAAGAACGCCTCAATGCTGGTTTACAAGGCACTTCCTCAACAACCTGACATAAGAGATTTCATCAAATTAGTCTACAACCACACACTCATGTGAAGCATCCTTAACTTTGTGCTGGATTAGCGACTAAAACTATTCCTTCAACTGAGTAGACACTTGTAGCATATAGCCTCTTATTTAGTTCTGAGAATGGCTGTGCCACACTACAACCACAATGAGAGCGGAGATGGCTATTCATTGAAGATATGACCTTTTCCAACTATTACATATAACGATTCCAAAAACAATCAAATAAAAACATCTGTCTTATAATTATTTATAATGAGAAACAAAGAAGCCTCTATATCTTTACTCTAGGAGTGAGCTGAGTTAAGGGTCACAATCATTAATATCAGAATTGCATAAACTCCCCCCACCCCACTCCAGAATCTTGTTATATTAAATGTGAAGACAGTCTTTAATCTTAATTCTACATTAGCTAAACATTGTTCCAAGTACATAACTCAGTATTATATATTTAATATAAATGTTTTATTATTGTTCATCTCTTTCGAGGTCTCTGGTGCCTGGAAAGGAATATCGAATAAATCAATTTTAACTTTCCCCAAATAAAATCCCTCATGCAAAACGAATCATTAGTTCTAGTAAAGTAGCAATTTAGTTCATAAAACCACTGTAGAAGAAAATTAATGAATTCCTTTGCCTCAGATGTAATATATACTTATAGAGATTTGCATTCATTTAGTTATCTCTACACACTCTGGACCAAGTCACATGAACATAGGCACCATGTTCTTAATTCAAAGGCTTTGCCTGCTCTCAGAAACTATTTTGCACTTCCCTGACTTTGGTCGACCTTGAAGCTCTAGTAACATTTCTTGGAAGCCTGAAATGTGCTCAAAACTGTATTAAACTATTGAGAGTAAGAAATCTTTGGCAATCTACCAAATACCAAGCAGAGCCTGAGCTAATCAGCTGCAGAGAAACATGATATGAAAAAATAGCATTTTATTATTACTGAACACCTTTATTAATTAGTATTTGTGTTAGCTGAAGTAGCAAACAAAATAACTGCACATGACAAGTTCAGTGACCCTGTATTTCTGAAACTCCACCTTACGAAAGGCAATTAAAACAAGTTACATTTGATAGTTTCATACTGAGAACAGAATAAAAATCTACTGGTTGTTAACAGGTTGTGTTCAACAACAGCATATATTTCTCATGTACTTACCCATCTGCTTGAGTTCGTATTTCAAGTACTTTAAACCTTTGTCTTCCCACTGCTTTTACTTTGACTGTTTCAATTCCATATTCCTGTTCTTCTCTGTAGGCATAAATTTCAGCTGTTGTTCCAAAATGTGCTTCCCTTTCAAGTATATTGCTACAGGAAAAAGCCAAATCCTTTAAAAAGTGTTGCTTCACATCTCATTTTCAAATTATATACTGACATTAATAGCCCATCAACTCTCCTTTGCCTTTCTTTTCTCTATGCCACATTAAAAAATTAGTTCTGTAATTTAGTGGACTCTTGGTATTGGTTCCAGGATGCCTCCCTCCCACCACACATACACAGAAATCAAACCAAATCCAACCCAAATCCGCAGATCCTCAAGTCCCACTATGCACAACAGCAACATTCAAAACAAATAACAAATCAAAGTTTGTTCTTTGGAATTTTAAAAATAATTATTTCAAGCTTGGGTGACTGAATCCAGGAAGGTAGAATCCATGGACACAGAGAGAAAACTACACTCAATATTACAATTCGAAAAATGTGTAAGTTGCAATGACAAAGACATTCTAGGCCTGTATGGTATAAATACAAGCAATATTTCAAAATGTATGATTTAAACACAGAGCATACATAGAATGTTATGTGCCATGAAGTTCTGTTTACTTGAAATGTAATGATAAACTGTGTTGAATATAATCTGAAAATGTATCTCCGATGGAGAAAAGTACCCAAGAGTTCAGATGCTTCTGTGATCAAGACAATGGCTGTGTAAAGTAGAAGTTTTCTTATTTATTTCATTGTTTCAAGGTTTGATCCATCCGGCCTCACTGTTTAAATCACTGCTTGCTATTTAAGTAAATAAGATAACCCCTGCTCTGGTGGAACACAGAATCTACACGGTTGCTATCATGGCATTGCAACCAATTAGTTTTGTGCCATGAATCAATGCAATGCTACAATCTCCTGAATTTTACTGTAACTAAAAAATCCCACAGAACTAGAAATTCACTTAAAGTACTTACCTGTATGCAAGAACAGCAAAAGTTCTGTCTTTCTGTATTAAGTTCCGCACCATGCTAACCTCTTGGGGACTGAAGAGCTGAAGAGGCAGTGTTTGTCCAGGAATCAACATAACCATCACGTGGGGTAAGACTGGAATTGTTTGACAACTATCATCGTCATGGACAGTTCTTCCATGAAATTCTTCCATATCTGATCCTAAGTACTTTCCAAAATTTAAAAAAGTGACATTTCAGTGGCAAAAGTATTAAACTAGCTCACAATTTATAAAGACAAAAATTAAGACAATAGATCTGGAAAACATGGGCTAGATCCCAAGAACCAAAAATAGACACTAGCAGTTTCCATGTTTGCAAGACTGCTAGTCAAAAAAACACCATCCAATAATGAGCATGTTATGTAACAGCTCTCACAATTCTGCAAAATGCTGAACAATATTACTAGATTCCCCAGAATGAGATGAAAAAAACCATGTCATATACAAAAAGTAAAACACTTCAAATAGATAAAATGGCAATGTTTCCATTCCCTTTTTGATCCAACCGCTTGGTTTTAATTCCAACTGTCAGCAATTATTTGAATATACTCAGAATATTTAATGGATAATGCTTTGCTCTCCAGTGTGCAAGTATTTTGTTTATGTTATTTTAATGTCCAGTGTGCTTTGAGACAATTATGTTTCTAGATGTCTTTATATAAAGGCTGTCAATTGAATTCTCATGCTGCCTCCATGATTTGGGGCTTGAGAAGTAGCTGTTCTAGAGATCTCCTACAAAGCTATCACCAAACAGAAGGGAGTGTCTCACTCACACTTTGCACACATGATGATGCAAGGGAAGCCAGAGGAACTTAATGTTAAAATAAGCATGCTGCTTATAACAGATAACTCATATTTCTTCAAATTTGTGGTTTGCTGTGCCATCAAAACTGACCTTCTGTGTTTGTCCCAGATCATCCAAATGTGCAACATGGAACAAATTTCATACAAAAAGAAACAACAATCTCTTGGAAAGAATAGTACAGTACATGTACCATGTGTGAAGTTGGCAGACTAGTATCAAAATTAATGGTGTTTGGCTTTTCAATCTCCTTGCCATCTTGATCTTCGACTTCCATTTCAATGTCATCCTCTTCTTCACTCTCTGCTAATAAGTGGGGAAAAAGAACAGAAAAAGAAAATCTTTGAAAAATTAAAAGTGCTTGAAATTAAATTATTTCAGTATGAGCACAGAGAGGCAATTTTGCATGATTCAATCAAAATGTTTCAATTTAATACCCTCCCCGCCCCCCAAATTTGCTGAATTTCCTTCCTTAAGAAAGCTGTATCTGTTGAACAGTTGCTTGTCTTTGGCATTTGCCAAAAGTCTTAAAAGCTCAGTGAGGAGAAAAGGTCCTGAAAAGCTGGCAAAGAAAGGGTAGGTGTGTGTATATCACACCTTTGCTAGTAGAGTGTTGACTCCCCCTAGGGGTGAGAAAAGTGGTATATAAATGCTGTAAATAAATAAAGAGTGTGAATTCCTACATTAAGTTTTAAAGTTTTCCATTTATGAAGTTACTTTGAGTAGAATTTGTGAGTTAATGGGTATGCTAGTCAACCCTTTCATGAACTCTATGGGAAAGAGGTCGCGAAAAACATCATGAACTCAGAATAAAATATTTCAGGGCCCAGGAATTTGTTCTGACTACAGCAATTGAACAGCTCATATTCTCTCTACATAAAAATCCATCTCTGGTATTGCAAGGCTTTTGCAGTTTAATAAAGTGCAATGGGCCCTCTATTTTTGTGGGGATTAGGGGCACAGTATCCTCCCCCCCCCCCCATTGAAAGTGGAGAAAAAGCAACGACGTTTTTACCTGAAAGAAACCCCCCTCCCACCAGGAATTGAAAGTTTATGAAAGAATCACACTGGAGGATACAGATACTCCTAGAGAAAATATGAATCAAATCCATGAATCTGCAAATATGGAGGGCCAACTGTAATTTAGAGATAAGAGTGGAAAAGAAGTTATTTTGTTAAATCCACTGCTAAACAATAGGGAGCTAGAACATTTTATTGGACCTCTATGTATAATTATGTTTCGTTCATGTATTTATATAGATCTTTCTGCTCTTATCCTTTTCTGCTACAGCTGAAATTGCATTTGTCTTTGTAACTCCTCTCACATTCTGAAATTGTTACTCTTCATACTGTTTTCATAGTTTTTAATAGTATAATGTTTTTACTGTTTAAATTATTTTTGTACTGTTGCGGGCATCGAATTGTGCCATTTGGTAAACCGCCATAAGTTGCCCTCGGGCTGAGAATGGCGGTATAGAAGCATAGTAAATAAATAATGTAAGTTCAACATTATCAATTGCTGACCTTCATATATATGGCAATTTATGTAAGGATGACTCAAGACCGAGCCATGCTTAGAGTAAATGGACTGAAATCAAAAGGAATGGTCAGCCAAACCTATTTATTCCACTGATTTCAGTGGCTCTACTGCAAGCATGACTACTCTGAATCCAAACCTATGACTTCTGCAAAATGGTAATGAGCAGCAATCAGATATCTATACTAAAAAATAAGAAAGGGAAAGGCTCAGCAGTTCATCAGAAGCAGTTATGAAGACAAGTGCACTGCTTTTGACTGCAATGCACTGTTACTAGAAGAGGAAAAGATTATGCCACCCCTGACGATGAGACCAAGAGGAAGGCCTTAGGAGAAACACTGAGAAAATAATAAAATATTTAATTGTGATCCATATTATTTTCTGCATTCTTGATCCTTCAGTTGAAGTTGGTTAACATTATGTAAATATGTCCTTAATGTAATTTTTTTTAAAAAATAACACGTATGTTCTACTGTCAAGTGAACAGGCAAATGATTTTACAAATATTCCCACTGCAATAAAGTACAATCACAGTTACAAAATTTCCACCAGTGGCATGTTCAGGTGTTCTTATCAATCATGGGTGGCATTTTTGTTGAAGACGGACAGAACTACATTAGGAAGCACAGGCCTATTCACAACATTTTGAAGTAACTGTCACTCTCCACCATAGATGATCCAAATCACATCTTTGGTTACTGTTCTTGCCAGGGCTCTCAACTCTTGAAAGACTGTTTGTAAGCCACTCTGAGAGCCTTTGATGCAGGACAGTTTATAAACACTTGTCTTACTGTTCATGAAACTCGCCTATCCCAGCATAAGTTACATGCAATGAATTGGATCCAGATTAACCCATTAAGGAGTTCTGGTCTTGTTTAGCAAACAAGCTAACAGGCAGACACTCCCTTATCCTGTTCTGCCCCTTGCAAAGCTGTTTTGGAGGGCATAAACTGCTTTGGGTCTCTTTTGTGGAGAATAAAAATGGGTTATAAACAAACATAATAATAATAATATATGGGGTAGCACAGGAAACTGAAAAGGCACCGGTAAAGAATGACTCCTTGGACCCATCTATACTGATCATTTCATACAATTCAAAGTGATTCTAAGATTTCCCATATAATCATCTGCACAGCAAAACCACTTATTTCAATACTCGTTTGAAACTGCATTAAATGGTCAGTGTCCCCTTCCACCCAGTGTACTAGAATAGAAGGAATCATTTCTTTCATGGAACACATCAACCAACCCAATGTAAGATTGTCTTTAAAAACTAAAATCAAAAATGGTATTTCTTGACTACCCAATACAATAACCATGCATTTAAAATGAACACTTGGATATTAAACCATGCTGTTCCAACACAGTGTGACTCATCATTATCACCAACTTTTACCTGTTTCACAAGTACTTTATCAAGCTGTGTCAGTTATTACATTTACATATTCTGTACAGTGCCTTTTTATTTGAATTATGTTTTAAATCTTACCCTTGTTTGATCTATTACTGGAGGTAACATTTTGAAATATGTTACCGTTTAGTTTTACTACTAGACTATTTTTCATTCTTAAACCTGTCTTATGGTAGCTCTGTTTTGTTTCCTCACTTATTTTTAAAAGAAAAGAAACAGCAGCCAAACTGTGCTGTATTTTGGCCGAGGGAGTCTAAAGCCCGTGAAGAACGATGACTCATTTTACTGCAGTGGCACAATGGAAAAAATAATAATAATGAGAAGACCATCTACTTCGCTCTCCACATATCTGCAATATAAACAAAACCATATGAAGACATGACAATTCCCTGCACACTCTATATACAAAAGATGTCAAACATATACAAACACTTAAAATATCAAATTAAAGGCAAATATCAAAACAATCTATTCCATTTTATTACTTATAATATTTATCTTTTCAAATTATCTGAATTAAGACATTCATTGATAGCCTCATAACACAATACTATAAAAGTCAAGCTCTCTCCCTACATCTAGGGAATGGTCAGTTTTTAGTTTCAACAGAAATTGTGAAAGGCCCCGACAGAGATAAGGTCCAAGACAGATAATTCAATGTATGAGAAAGACTTGGTGCAAGTCACTTTCGTCAGCTAAAGAACAACAACATCAATGTCATCTATTTCTTACAGTCTGCTTGCATTTCGTTAATTTGTGTTTTTAAAATAACTTATTTTTATAGAAGAAAAAGGAAGATGACAACACAAAGACAAGATGGATCTCAATGTATATAGTTCTCTCCTCCAAGGCTCAATCTCTCACATATAAACTCAATAGACTATTTAAGTGATGTAACACTATTTGCAAGAGGGAATAGTAGGAAAGCGAAGTATAATATATCATGTCAAGCACACTAGTAAAAAAATGGTTGTTATCTCAATATGCCAATTTTAACATCTGAATTTAAATGTACATTGTATTGGTAACAATAATTTTAATGTGTTTCAATTTTTGTCTATGCCTTTTAATACATGTGTTTTAATGATCTTATGTTTTTATCTATATATTTTATCTTTGTTGTATACTCCTTCAAGCCTTAATAAGATGCAAGTAACAACATTATTATCATTATTATCATCATCATCATCAGGTACAAAGAATGAAATCAAGCAGCAAAGTGCAAAAATACTCAAGTTCTTTTTATCTCCTGCACAAATTTCCTGTTTTTCAATTTTAATGTGAAAAAACTCCCTGTTGGAAGACTAGGGTATAAATTCCTTAAATACAAATGAATAAAATATGAAAGGATTTGCTACAGCAGGGATCCCCAAACTAAGGACTGTGGGCTAGATGTGGCCCTCCAAGATCATTTACCTGGCCCCAGCCCCAAACTTTAGACTTAGGGTCACCCGAAGTATGAAACAGAATCATAGAGTTGGATGAGACCTCATGTGCCATCCAATCCAACCCCCTGCCAAGAAGCAGGAAAATTACATTCAAAGCACCCCTGGCAGATGGCCATCTAGCCTCTGCTTAAAAGCCTCCAAAGAAGGAGCCTCCATCGCCCTCTGGGACAGCTCTCACAGTCAGGAAGTTCTTCCTAATGTTTAGAGGGAATCTCCTTTCTTGTAGTTTGAAGCCAACTACAGGCTTCTACTCCAGGGAAGTAGAAAACAAGCTTGCTCCCTCCTCCTTATGACTTCCACAAACTTGAAGGTACACAACAACAATCCTCATTAACTTGACAATTTCATCAGCCAAAAGCAGGCCCACACTTCCCACTGAAATAATGGTAAGTTTATGTTGGTTAAAATTGTTCTTCATTCTAAATATTGTATTATTCTTTAATGTTCTTTGCACTACAAATAAAATATGTGCACATGAATTCGTTCATAGTTTTTTCAAACTATAGTCTAGCCCCCCAACAGTCTGAGGGACCATAAACTGGCTCTTGGCTTTAAAAGTTTGAGAATCCCTGTGCAATAGCCTCTTTGATGTTATGGAATATACAACTATTGTAAACAGTGAATGTATTTCCTGAAATCTGGTAGGACCAAAAACAGTGCAAAACTTATTAGAAACATGCACTGTCCTGTTGCATATAATGTTCTGTGACAATTTAAAGCCTCATTCGGCCCCCTTTCAATACTAATGGGCTGAAAGAAAAGGCACAACATATGCCAAGATATAATATCCATATCCAATATTCATAAATTTCTGACTTCTTCTTTTAAAAATATGTATTTTTGGGAGGAGGCATGTTTTCAAGCAATGGATGACTGAATCTGCAAATACAGAAGGTTAATAGTACACATTGATTTCTTCTCTTACCAAATAAACCAAAAACAATACCAAGCTGGTCTCTCTTCCTCTTTCAGTACATTTGAATTCAAACTACTTGCTACTCTACTCAACACAGAATAAAGAATGGAGTCCCTAAACTGATACTGACATCATCATCAATTTTCTTCCAGAACAATCTTCCCAGAAGCCATTCCTGCTGGTTACTAAAATAATTATGTAACTTCAAGAAATAATACCTATTTCTTTTCCTGCTCCTCTTTCCCTGCCATAATTTCATACCATGTCTGCTACATAGTGAGCCTGAGAGTAGTGATTCTTATTTTCTGACCTCTTTTCAACACCAATATTATGCATTCTTTAATTAATTACTAATAATTAGAATCATATTCTGAACTACCTGTTATGTTCAGAATGTATTAATGTGCAAATTAGGAACATTTCCCCCCTTGCTACCCAATTCCTTCTAAGCTCTTCTTATTTATGCCATCGCCGAGGCAATTATTCTTTTTTTCTGTAACTCCAGAGTCACAAATTTGTGATCCATCTATACCTACTGCTCCCCCAAGGGTCTTGTTCAACTAGAGATCTATTTAGGGAGACAGTACGAATTTGGTGCAAAAAATAAGACAACATTTCTTATGAAGTGTGATGCATGCCTCAGCGAGCCAACTGTAACATATTCTTGCTTTAAGGAAGACACGTTTCCTAATATAAAAGGGTACACTTATACACACTGGGGTATTTTAGCATTTCGCATCGCAACACTTTCCACATCTGTCCTTACCACTATGAGTATAATAAAAAACCACCCCCTCGTTGGAAGTACTGCACACACTACATTACATATTTGCTTGAGTCTACCCAAGCAAGCTCCCACTTTCTCTTTCGATTAAATGGGGATAATTGATTGGTATGGTTAGTGTAATTTGCTAAGAAGGGAAAATATTAATCCGTGGAAAAGATATAACATTTTTAAAATATGCAGAAGTACATTATTATATAAGAACCACTAGAACTGAATTTCAAAGAACTCTGAGGCTTCCCCAAGTTGAATAAATGAAAAAAAAAAAAAAACAGCACGTAGGAGTAGAACACACAAGGGTTTTTGTTTCTTTAAAAAAAAACCACACATATGAGAACTATATTTATGGTGACAAACTGTAAGAGATTTGGTTTGAATGGAAGGACTGATATTCACAAAGTATGGTATGATCCTGCATTACTTTTCTAGTTAGTTGTCATTAAGTGGAGTTCCTCAGTTCGAGATGATGGCTTAATACAAGTCCAAATCTTCATATCAAAGGTAAGAACAGAGGTAAGATAGGAATTTACAGTCCTAATGCTTCTTCCCAGCTAGTTTTGGTACCATAGAATAGTTGTCTGTAAATGATGCTTTTTTGGGGGTGGGGAGGATGATATTAAGATTATGTTTTTGAAATCTATGTTAGGATCGGTCACAAAATAGTGTCCATGTTTTCAAGGTGTCCAGAACTTTTTAGGCACATGATAAACACAAAGAAGAATGGAAGCGAGAGACAAGTATCTATGAAACTTGTGGAGGCAAAGTCTGTATTTGACACATTTTCAGACTTTGGAACTAGGATGGATGTCATGCAGCTCTCCAAAGGTTATTGGACTGCAACACTAGGGATTCTTCACTGATGACTACAGCTGCTGTGACTTGCAGTCAATAACATCTAAGGGGCAGTATGATTCCCATTCATGTTTTTAAAAACTCCAAGATTTATATAATAACAATGATGATACAGATTATGCAAGGTTTATAAAAAGCAATGGGACTATCTTGGAGAGTATTCAATTTGGTCATGCAACAGTAGGTGAAGAACGTTGAAACGTCAGGCGAAACGTCAGGAGAAATGCCTCTAGAACATGGCCCTATAGCCCGAAAAAACCTACAAGAACCTATAGTAGGTGAAGAAGATTTTATAAAATCCCAAATGCTGCCTTCTGCCTAATCCTTTAGAAGAGTGGTTCCCAACCTGTGGTCTGTGAACCACAAGTGGCCCACAAGAACGAAAATATGGTCTAAGGCTTCACCATTATTACACTGTTGCCTCAAAACCACACGGCAACGTGAGTGACTGGTCTCACGAAACCCTCTTATAGTGCTGAGGCAACAGGGATGTTGGAAGAGGAGAGGCTGATAACCCATAAAAGATTACTACTAGTACATCAGCTCTAGATTATTAAATATCTAAATCTCACCCACAGAAATTAAATTTCTGTGGGTGAGCAGATGGTGACAACTGGATGGCATGTGTTCTGTATCAGAAACTAGAGCTGATACAGAGCAATTTTCTGAATCAGTACCCCAAATAGCCAAAACGAATCTAAAGTTGACCAAAATCTGATTCATAATCCTTTTGGTACTAATGCTGGAGAATGGTCCCTAGTAAAAAAAAATAAAAATAAAAATTAAAAAAAAGGTTGGGAATCACTGCTTTAGAATAATTATCCAACTCGGCTTCTCTCAATTGATTTTAAAAACCTTGCATGCCTCCAGATTTGCTGATATACAGCTTCTCTTAATTTTTAGATGACTTCATACACTCTTAAAAGGGACATGGCAAATTTAAGGATGGTTTAAGTCAGCCTTGTATTTAGCAACTCACCTTAGGTGATGAGGAATCATATGCAGGAGAGTGGATTGGTGAAAGAGAAAAGGATTGCTTCCCTTAACTTCCACAAACCATTTAGACTTATATATTGGCTACAGAGAATGCAAAATTGCTTACTTTGAAGCTAGCATGGAAAAAACAAACTGACAATTGTTTACTATCGTGCAAAGGCAACTTTTTGGCAACATTTAAGACCTAGTTGCAAGTTGGTTTGTGCCAACTAAGTAGTATGTCCATATTCAGAGGACTATTCATCTGAGGATATAGATTGCAGCTATATTGAATGGTTGGGAGCCTCAGTAGTCTTAAAGAAGAATTGGATCTATCAGCCACGGATCAAAATCACAATGATGAGTCTTGATATAGAAGTCTATTTCTCCATTCAGTGCTGGAAGCTAGATATTCTCATTTGGAAATATCAGACTGACCACTGCTTAACACAGAAGGACTGGACATTCATTTGGCCTGTTCCTGAAAAGCAGCTTTTAGTATTGGTGCCTTCCCGTTCATTGCCTTCAAGTTACCTGACAATTTGTGGTGGTGGGCCAAAAATTTCATAAGATTTTCTTAGGCAAGGATACTCAGAGTTGGTTTTGCTAGTTATTTCTTCTGTGATATAACCTAAAGCACAAGTTATTTGCTGGCAGTTCTCCATCCGAGTATTAACCATGGCTGAGTCTGCTTAGCTTCTAAAATCAGACAGGAATTTGTGCCTTTAGGGAAGTGGTTCCCAACCTTTGGTTCTCCAGGTGTTTTGGACTCCAACTCCCACAATTCCTATAAGATGGCAAGATGGCTGGGATTTCTGTGAGTTGAAATCAAAAACAACTGGTGGGCCAATGGTTGGGAACCACTGCTTTAGGGAATTTAGACTACCTTACACTTCCCCACATATTTCTTCCTTCCTTCAATTCCTTATTTCCTAACAGCTTACACCCCAGGCCTACACTTTAGTTCTTATCACAGGCAATTTTGCATATTACGATTCCTTTTTTGAGCCATCCCTCAAATAATGCATTCTTCTCTTGCTTTTATTTCCAAGCTCCCAATCTTACGAGTTCCAATTCTATATCCCAGATTCCACCAGTAAATCAAATCCTTATGCCTCCCTTTCTGTTGGAAAACTCAAATTCCTACCCAGGATTCCTTCATCTTACAAGGCACCAGGCACTGGATTCCTCATGAAACAAAAAAACGGAATTCCAATACCTTTAAGAACACTGAAAACAATGGGTCCTAAACACCCTAAAAGTACGAGATCATGTCTGCTCTTTGCTGCTAAACAGTATCAGTCCTGGTTAGTACTTTGATGGCAGACCACCAATGAATATCAGGTGTCGTAGCCTGTATTTCAGGGGAAGGAACTGGAAAGAGCATCTTTGAGTATTCCTTACATAACAAAACCCTATGAAACTCACGGAGTCACTTTAAGGTTGTGAGGTCTGTTGGAAACTAGGCAAGTGGGGTTTATGTATCTGTGGAATGTCCAGGGTGGGAGAAAGAATTCTTGTCTTCTTGAGGCAAGTGTGAATGTTGTAAATTGGCCAGTCTGATTATTACTGAATAGCCTTGCAGCTTCAAAGCCTGGCTGCCACCTGCCTGGGGAAATCCTTTGTTGGGAGGTGTTTGCAGGCGCTGATTGTTTTCCTGTCTGGAGTTCCCCTGTTTTCTGAGTGTTGTATATCACACTTACCTCAAAGAGACAAGAGTTCTTTCTCTCACCTTGGACATTGCACAGATATATAAACAGACCTCACAACCTCTGAGGATGCCTGCCACAGATGCAGGTGAAACATCAGGAGAAAATGCTTCTAGAATACAGTCATATAGTCCGAAAAATCTACAACAACCCAGTTCCCAAGGTTTCTTCCACCCCATGTCTTTGCTCCTTATTCCCCCTCACCATGTCTTCTCTCCTTTGCCCCGCTCCTTATTCTCTTCCTTCTTGCTTCCCAGCCTACTATTACTATATTATTATTATTATTATTATTATTATTAGAAACACGATGAGTGCACAACAGACAAGATCACTCTGCTGACTGTTGTATTCAATCATAGAATCAAAGAGTTGGAAGGGACCTCATGGGTCATCCAGTCCAACCCCCTGCCAAGAAGCAGGAATATTGCATTCAAATCACCCCTGACAAATGGCCATCCAGCCTCTGCTTAAAAGCTTCCAAAGAAGGAGCCTCCACCACACTCCGGGGCAGAGAGTTCCACTGCTGAACGGCTCTGACAGATGGCCATCCAGCCTCTGTCAGACACTTCCCAAGTGTCTAGGACTGTGTGATGTATCGGCAAATAATGCACGTAGATCCCAGTAAGGTGGCCTTCTGCAGCTGGCAGATGGTAATTTTGTCAGCGCTGATTGTGTTTAAGTGCAGGCCAAGGTCTTTAGACACTGCACCCAGTGTGCCAATCACCACTGGGACCACCTTGGCTGGCTTGTGCCAGTCTTTGCAGTTCGATCTTTAGATCCTCATATTGTGTCAGCTTTCCAGTTCCAATTATTATTCTTATTATTATGCTGTTAATTATGGCTTCCCCTCTTTTTCTATGGCTGCTCCCACTTTCCATAGCTTCTTCCAGGCCATGGTGACTTCCCCTGATTCTCCAGTTATTCTCACTACTACTACTATGGTGGCTTCTTCCTGAGGCCTCTCCCCTCCTCAGCTTCCCAGAAACGTGCCTCCTTCGCCTTTCCCTCCCACGCCTTTCCCTCTTGGCTAGCCCCCCGCCCCAAGAAATACCCTTGCTGGCCTCCTCCTTTTTCCCAGGAGGGGCCCTTACCGGGAATGAGCTGCAAGTGGTTCCCCATGTTGTTCTCCTGTTCTCCGCCTCCTCCTTCATCCGCGGCCATCGCTGTTTACCCGAAAAGGAGCCTGGGAAGGCGGCGAGGGGGCGTGGCCAAGGAGGCGGCGGCGGCGGCGAGGCGAAGAGGCGCCGAGACCGCCAGCGGCCCCTAGCGGGCCAGAGGGAGAGCTGCACCTCCTTCACGCATGGCGCACTTCGGCCATGCGTGCCCAGGAGGCGGGGGAGAAAAAGGGCGCCTGTCACTTTAAGAAGGGGGAAGTTGAGCAGGTCACAAGCAACAACTGGGTGGGATGGCCCTTCCTGTCTGTAGATGCACTTCTAAGGGTGTATTTGCACTATAGTTTGCATGCAGTTCGACGTCACTTTAATTTCCATGGCTCAACGCTATGGAATCAGGGGAGTTGACGTTTGACAAGGTCTTTAGCATTTCATAGCAAATGCACTTGGCTGATTCACAAAGCCCACTGCTTCTAAACTTCCTCTCCAATTTGCATTTTATGGGGTTTTAATATAATAATAATAATAATAATAATAATAATAGAAAAAGGAGACCGAGGGTCTGATTCTTGCAGCCTAAGAACAAGCCATTAGAACCAATGCCATCAAAACCAGAATTGAAAAGTCTATGACGGATCTCAAATATAGACTGCAAGGAAGCAGACGAAATGATGGATCACATCCTCAGCTGCTGCAAGAAGATCCCGCAGACAGACTACAAGCAGAGGCATAACACCGTTGCTCAGATGATCTATTGGAACTTGTGCCGCAAATACCATCTGCCTGTGACAAAACTGGTGGGATCACAAGTTGAACACATCAAACTATTCTGGGACTTCCAAATTCAGACAGAGTTTTGAAGCACAAGACTCCTGATGTCACAATCTGTTAAAAAACAAAATATGGATCATGGACGTTGCAATCCCAGGCAACAGCAGGATTGACAAGAAGCAACTGGAAAAGCTGACATGATATGAGGATGTAAAGATTAAACTACAAAGACCGGCACAAGCCAGTGAAGGTGGTCCCAGTGGTGATCGACACACAGGGTGCAGTGACTAATCGGCACTGACAAAATTACTATCTGTCAGCTGCAAAAGGGCACCCTCTAATCTCCCTTTTCTATAGGTGTTATCATGCCATGATCTTATACTGTGATAGCAATTTTGCCTCAGCCTTATTGCTACGCTATGTTTCTGCTCTCCAAGACTTTTCGAAAATGTGATTTTTCACACTGAAAATAATCCATTAATTATACCCATCCATTATCTTGGTCACTTGTGGTCACCTTTCCATCACGCTGTAGATCTGTTTGTGACAACAGAACAAACCTGTGACAACCTGTAGTCAAAGAGAAGATAAATATGCACTATTTATCATATTTATTTACAAATGTATACTTGAGTAGGTATTATCAAAAATGCCAATTACGTTTTCTACCATTGTGTCAATGGCTTGATAATCAAATGAGAAGAACAGCAGCAGAATTCCCAGTTAAATAAAACCTTATAAGATACAAACAGTTATCAAGTGATTTTAAAATACACAGAAAACAATCTCTTTATACAAATAAACAGAATTAATTAATTTAAATGTTACTTTGCTGGCCAATACGTGCAGGCTAATAATTTCTCTCAAGTGTATGCTGCTCATCATCTACAGCAGTGGTTCTCCGTTTTCCTAATGCTGCAACCCCTTGATACACTTCTTCGTGTTGTGATGATCCCCAACCATAAAATTATTTTAGTTGCTACTTCATAACTGTAACTTTGCTACTGTTATGAATTGTAATGTAAATATCCTCTCATGATGTATTTTCATTCACTGATCCAAATTTGGCACAAATACCCGATATGCCCAAATTGGAATACTAGTGGACTTTTGTGGGGGGGGGGGGGGGAGGTGTGATTTTGTCATTTGGGAGTTGTAGTTGCTGGTTAACCTACAATCAAAGAGCATTCTGAACTCCACCAATGATGGAATTGAACCAAACTTGGCACACAGAACTCCTATGACCAACAGAAAATACCGGAAGGGTTTGGTGGTCAATGACCTAGAGTTTTGGAGTTGTAGTTCACCTACATCCAGAGAGCACTGTGGACTTAAACAATGATGAATCTGTACCAAATTTGACATGAATACTCAGTGTACTCAAATGTGAACACTGGTGAAGTTTGGGGAAAATAGAGCTTGACATTTGATTGTAGTTGCTGGAATGTATAGTTCACCTACAGTCAAAGAGCATTCTGAACCCCACCAATGATTGAATTGCGCCAAACTTCCTGCACAGAACCTCCATGACCAACAGAAAACACTGTGTTTCCTGATGGTCTTTGGCGACCCCTCTGACACCCTCTCATGACACCCCCAGGGGTCCCGTCCCCCAGGTTGAGAAATGCTGATCTACAGCATGGATAAAAAACAGCACCGACACCTTTTAAAAATAAAATGAAAATGAAAACAAATTCCATAAGATTTTGTGTGTATATCAGGTTTTATATCAGGTGAGTATACATCTCCTTCTATAGTTTGCATCAAGTAAAATTATGACACATATCTTTGTATTTTCCCAGAGTTCTAATGTGACCTTGAAACGATCATGAATATCAGAAGAGCTGCAAGACCAAGAACAAGCCATGAGAGTCAAGATGAAGATCCACCCAAAGGAAAAGTGTCCCTGCCATATATCAAAGGAACCACTTATCGCATAGGGAAGCTGATGAGGAAACACAACATACAAACAATCTACAAACCCACCAAGAAAATCCAACAAATGCTACATTCAGCAAAGGACAAGAGGGATCCTCTCACCTCTGCAGGAGTCTACCGTGTACCATGCAGCTGTGGACAAGTCTACATAGGGAACACCAAACGCAGTGCCCAAACAAGAATCCAGGAACATGAAATGCACTGCAGACTACTCCAACCAGAGAAATCAGCCATAGCAGAGCACCTGATGAACCAACCTGGACACAGCATTTTATTTGAGAACACAGAAAGGCTGGACCGCTCTCACAACCACCATGTCAGACTACACAGAGAAGCCATTGAAATCCACAAACGTGGACAATTTCAACAGAAAGGAAGAAACCATGAAAATGAACAAAATCTGGCTATCAGTATTAAAAAATTCTAAAATTGCAAAAGCAAAAATAGCAGAGAGAAAAACAGGCAGGGACATCTAATCACCTTTCAAGAAGAGTTTGCTCCAGGCACAGTCAGCCCATTGTATGCTAATCAAGGTGGTCAGTTTGAAAGATTCACACCTAGCCCAACTTACAAAAGCCCTTTGTCTCACCCTGGTCATTCCACAGATATATAAACCCCTTTTTTCCCATTTCCAGCAGACCTCACCTCTGAGGATGCTTGCCATAGATGCAGGCGAAACGTCAGGAGAAATGCCTCTAGAACATGGCCATATAGCCCGAAAAAACCCACAAGAACTGAGATCATGAATATGTTACATATGTTCAGTATATCCAGGAAATTGTAAATCACAGTCTTTAATGCAAAGTTTTGAGACCCAAAAATGAAATACAAAACTTATGGCATACTGTCTGCCTGACTTGTTCATCTGTGACATTTCCATCATCTCAGACTTTTAGCATTTTGTACCATTTATGCTTTCCGTAGTATGACTAAGCAGGGAGATTATTGATAGTCTGGTTATGCACAGTTGACATTGACAATATCTGTCACTCAATGCTTGACGAAAAAGAGCAAACAAAATATTCATGGAAAGATGATTTCTGCCACTCAAAGGGCATAAGCTTCAGTATATCCCAGTGGAAGTGTCACTGATTTGGTAGCGAAACATAATCTGAAACTACCTCTGCTCAATGGCTTATGTGGTTCCTTGAACAAATTTGACCTGATGGAACTGCTACAAATCTGCAAAGAAAAAAAGTAATGGTTTGTATATTCTGAGGAAACAGGAAAACTGATATACATTTTCTCATGGGATTGACCTGTCTTACTTACTTACTTAGGCGATCCCTCGTTGGACGAGTAAGATGGTCTTCCGTCATGGGTTTCCTTGTGGGTCCGTAGGTGGCTGTGGAGCCCTATTCTTGCTCTGCATCTTCTTCCGCAGTGAGGGCATTGGTTTCCAGGTGGAAGGCGGTCCCGGTCGGGGTTGGCTTGACGCGCCTTCCTCCTGGCACGTTTCTCTCTTTCACCCTCCACTCGTGCCTCCTCGAATTCTGCAGCACTGCTGGTCACAGCTGACCTCCAGCTGGAGCGCTCGAGGGCCAGGGCTTCCCAGTTCTCAGTGTCTATGCCAGAGTTTTTAAGGTTGGCTTTGAGCCCATCTTTAAATCTCTTTTCCTGCCCACCAACATTCCGTTTTCCGTTCTTGAGTTCGGAGTAGAGCAACTGCTTTGGGAGACGGTGGTCAGGCATCCGGACAATGTGGCCAGCCCAGCGGAGTTGATGTTGGAGGACCATCGCTTCAATGCTGGTGGTCTTTGCTTCTTCCAGCACGCTGACGTTTGTCCGCTTGTCTTCCCAGGAGATTTGCAGGATTTTCCGGAGGCAGCGCTGATGGAATCGTTCCAGGAGCTGCATGTGACGTCTGTAGACAGTCCACATCTCACAGGCATATAGCAGGGTTGGGAGGACAATAGCTTTATAGACAAGCACCTTAGTATCCCTACGGATGTCCCGGTCCTCAAACACTCTCTGCTTCATTCGGGAAAATGCTGCACTTGCAGAGCTCAGGCGGTGTTGTATTTCGGCGTCGATGTTGACTTTGGTGGAGAGGTGGCTGCCAAGGTAGCGGAAATGGTCGACATTTTCTAATGTTACATCATTAAGCTGTATCTCTGGCATTGGAGAGGGGACGGCTGGTGACTACTGGAACAGCACTTTGGTTTTCTCGATGTTCAGTGACAGGCCAAGCTTTGTGTATGCTTCTGCAAAGGTGTTGAGAGTGGCTTGTAGATCTTCTTCTGTATGCGCACAGACGACATTGTCATCAGCATACTGGAGTTCTATAACAGATGTTGTTGTGACCTTGGTTTTGGCTTTCAGTCTGCTGAGGTTAAACAGCTTGCCATCTGTCCGATAGATGATTTCCAGTCCGGTGGGAAGCTTCCCATCAACAAGGTGAAGTATCATAGCGATGAAGATGGAGAATAGAGTTGGGGCAATAACACATCCCTGTTTGACACCCGATCCCACCTTAAATGGGTCACTTTGGGAGTCATTGCTGTCCAAGACTGTTGCCATCATGTCATCGTGGAGGAGCCGCAGGATGTTCATGAATTTGCTTGGGCACCCGATTTTTTGGAGGATGGTCCAGAGAGTGCTGCGATTCACTGTGTCGAATGCCTTTGCAAGGTCGATGAATGCCATGTACAGAGGTTGATTTTGTTCTCTGCATTTTTCTTGGAGCTGTCGTGCAGTGAAGATCATGTCCACAGTTCCTCTGGAGGGGCGGAAGCCGTTCTGGGATTCTGGGAGGGTGTCTTCTGAGAGGGGCAAAAGGCGGTTTGCAAGGATTCTTGCGAGGATTTTTCCAGCAGAGGTTAGAAGGGAGATACCTCGATAGTTTCCGCAGTCTGTTCTTTCTCCTTTTTTGAAGAGGGTGATGATGGTGGCATCCTTGAAGTCTGCTGGGATTTTCTCGGTCACCCACACTTTTTCTATGAGTTGGTGTGTCAGTGCAGGTCCTCCCTCTTTAAAGATTTCAGCAGGGATCCCATCCGGTCCGCTGGCTTTGTTGTTCTTTTGTTGGCTGATGGCATTGCTGACTTCTTCCAAACTAGGCAGTGCTGCAAGCTCATCCCTGGTTTGTTGTTGCAGGATTTGTGAGAGGACCTCTTCGGCCACACTGGAGCTGCGGTTTAGGAGGCTTTGGTAGTGTTCTTTCCAACGTAGTGCAATTGACTTTTGATCCTTCAGGAGTTTGGTTCCGTCTGATGAGCGTAGAGGCTGTATGCCATGGTTTCTTGGTCCATAGATGACCTTTGTGGCTTTGAAAAATCCTTGAGCATTATGGGTATCTGCCAGGTGTTGGATTTCTTCAGCCTTCTTTGTCCACCAGATGTTCTTGAGTTCTCTTGTCCTTCTTTGGACCTCAGCTTTTGCACTGGCGTAGGTCTTTTTCTTAGCAGCACAGTTGATGTCTCTCTGCCATGCTTGGAAGGCTTTCCTTTTCTTGTCGATTAGCTGTTGGATTTCGATGTCATTTTCGTCAAACCAGTCTTGATGTTTCTTGGCTTGGTATCCAATAGTTTCTTCGCAGGCTTGGATGATGGAGGTCTTCAGTTTGTTCCAATGTTCCTCAACATTTTCGGGGTGTACTGTGGGTAGATGGTCCTTGAGTGCTGTTTGGAGATGGGCTCGCCTGGAGGGCTCCTGAAGGGCTTGGGTGTTCATTTTGCGCCTTGTCTTCCTTCCTTGGAGTCTGCGCTTGGGGGCGATCTTGAGAGCCATTGTGGATCGGATTAGCCTGTGGTCGGTCCAGCAGTCGTCAGCACCTGTCATGGCTCTTGTGAGGAGCACGTCACGGCGGTCTCTGGCACGTGTGATTACATAGTCTAAGAGGTGCCAGTGCTTTGACCGGGGGTGCTTCCATGATGTCTTGAACTTGTTTTTCTGGCGGAAGAGCGTGTTGGTGATGACAAGGTTGTGCTCCGCACATTTGGTGAGAAGCAGGATGCCATTCGAGTTGCTGTTTCCAACCCCGTCTTTTCCGATGGTCCCTGGCCACAGGTCGAAGTCTCGCCCGACTCTTGCATTGAAGTCCCCCAGGAGGATGATTTTGTCCTCCTTAGGTATCCCCGATAGGACGCTGTCCAGCTGACAGTAGAATTTCTCCTTGATGTCTTCATCAGCATCTAGTGTTGGTGCATAGGCACTTACGATGGTTGCCCGTTGGTTTTTGGCAAGATCAATTCGGAGGGTTGAGAGTCGTTCGTTGATGGCAGTGGGAGCTTCGGACAGATGTTTCACCAGATCATTTCTTATAGCGAAGCCAACTCCGTGCATTCTTTGGTCTTCTTCGGGCAGTCCCTTCCAGAAGAAGGTGTAGCCTCCTTTTTCTTCCTTCAGCTGTCCCTCTCCTGCTCTCCGGGTCTCCTGAAGGGCTGCTATGTCGATGTTGAAGCGTCCCAGCTCCCTTGCGATGATGGCAGTTCTGCGTTCGGGGCGTTCACTGTCACTGTTGTCCATCAGTGTCCGTACGTTCCACGTACCGAAGTTCATTTTTCTTTTTTGGCCGCAGGATGGTGACCCCACTGGACGCGGCAGTCCAGTCAGGGATAAGAGAGGCAGACTATGTTTAGGGCACCTTTTTTAGCCCCCTCCCCATGTGGGGTGAGCAGAGTGGGTCCTAAAAAGGGCTTCTCAGTCGTGGATACAGCTGCCGAACTACTCAACTGCCTCGGTCCTTGAGGTAGAACGACTGAGTCCGTACCCACCGCCCATGTGCCAGTCTGTGACTAGGGGCTTCCAGATTTCACAGTCCTGCCCCCGTCGCCACTCGCTGATCGCCATGGGACTTTGGTTGGTTTGTTTTTTGTTTTTTTTTCTTCGGAAGACGCCTGTGCGTGGGTTTTTTTAATGTGTGGAGGTCAGTGCACAACTGATCAACACACAGTCTTCACAGATGAGGTTCCACTGGTGATGTAGTTTAACACAATGACCATGGCTTCTCAGTCTGTTGCAGCCTTCTTCCGCCTTCGCAGCCGTTGTAACATGTGCCATGTTATCCTCCGCCTGCTCCGCCGTTGAGGTCTTTGGGTCTTCGGATTGTGCTTGGTCTGGGACCTCCCCCGCGGCCACTCCTGGGAGTGCAGGACTCCAGTTGTTGTGCCCACAGGTTCATCGGAACACGCAAGCCCCCTCACCACGACAAGGTGACAGTCCATCGAGGGATTGACCTGTATGGATTGACCATTGTGTATAGGTTAAGTGAAATTAGTAAAGTATTTATCTGGCTGTCCAGTTGGCTCTTTTTTCTAAACATTAAATCTTTCTTCCTCATAGTCTCCATCCTGTGATTGAGATTGTTCTGTAATTTGTCACTTCCAAAATAGCTTTGCACCCATTTTCTAAAACAACAATCTAAATAGATTAGAATAGCTCATATGGTGGAGTGGGCTGCTATTATACTCCATGAGCTGTAGAATATATTTTTGGCCCACAAAATGTATACATCCGCATTTTGCATAACTGCCTTGCGAAATGATAACCAGATATTTAGCTGACTGCTCTGTGGACGTAAGCATGAATTTGATGCCTGAACTCTGGTTTGGGCAGATCACTATGATTTTTGAATGGAGAGAAATAGGGAGCAGTGCTTCGTGAATATTTCTGAATTAAAGGCCGAGGACTGGGAGGGAAACACCTTATTGGATAACTCCTTCCCCATACATTCAGTCTTACTAGAGTTGTGATTGGAATATCCAGGAATTTTTCATCTAGCATCACAAATAGGTTTGATTTCTTAGGAAATAAGGGTAACCTGCATTGCTTATCTGGTTGTTTCTTACATGCACATCCTTCCTGTCTTCCAATGTACATGGCTTTTTATTCTTTCTACTTCATCCCCACAATAACCTATGAAATGGATCCAACTGAGAATATAGGATTGTCCCACAACAGTCCAATAGGCTTCTGTTGGTCAACAGATATATGCCAGCCATAAAACTTCTGCCAACTTTAATTTGTCTCAAAGTGTTGTGGGGAAATAGGGAAAGGGCATAATGCATGAGAGTTTGGCTTCACTTTATGTTAGGCAGTATGAACCTATACTGAGAATAGGCTGCAGAGGGGAAGGGATGCAGATTCTCTCTCTGTATCCACAGACATTCTTCTGCATATTCTTCACTGTTGAAATAACAATGACTATTTTGCTATAACACTGGGGGAATATACTGAAGAGTTTCTATATATTTAATGTAAAAAATAGTTTTAAAATTAATGAAGTAGATGTGTTCCTGGCCATTAATTCTTTGAAAAAGTTGGTACTGACTAGGGAGCGAAATAATGTAGAATGAACAAAGATAGGTAGATTACACACAGTTCCACACATTTCAGCAATTTTTCCTATTCAGAACAAACATACGTGGATTTGAAATGAAAGAACCAAGAGATTTAAGCTTTTCATAAATAAACAATAATAATTTAACCTTCTAAAAACCATATAAAGCAGTGGTTCCCAGGCTGTGGTTCCCAAAAACTAAAATATGGTCCATGACCTCATTGTTACTACACCATTGCACTGAGAGTGACTGGACTCGTGAAACCTTATAGTGCCAAGACAATAGGGATGTCGGTAGGGGAGAGGGTGATTATCTATGAAAGGCATGACATCAAGCCTCCTGACTGCTGCTTCTTTTCCTCCTCCCTCCCCCTGAGCAGAGCCATTCCATGTGGCACCTGGAAGCAGGGGTGCCTTGGTGTCTTTGTTTTTAGGCATGTTCCTGTAGTTATTTAGGGTGCTGATTCATAAAATTGCATGGGATAGACCACACAGGTGAGCAGATGGCTACTACTGGATGGCATATGTTCTGTATCAGAAAGTAGAGCTGATGTGGTCTATCCAATGCAATTTTCTTGATCAGCACCCCAAATAACCAAACCAAATTTAAAATTGGCCAAAAATTGATTCATAACCCTTTTGGTACTAATGTTGGAGAGTAGCCCCTGGTCAAAGTGGTCTCTGGTCAACTGGTCCCTGGTCAAAAAAAAAGGTTGGGAACCTAAAGACTTGTTAACAAACACATCTATGAATGTTTTTTTTTCTTTATTCATTTATTTTTCTCATAATGTAGAATGAACAAATTTTGGTGGAATTTTGGTGGAAATGTTGGAGTTAGTTGCTGAAGGAGATTTATTTGCTTTCCCCTCTTCAAGGAATTTAAGAGGTAGCTGCTGCTGGACTTGCTTGTTGTAGGCAGACACCTATAGCTACAGTAGAACCAGAAAGAGCAGAATCTAGCTCTTTCCCAGCTTAATCTTTGTTTATAGGATTGTTACACTGTTAATGCAAACACATTGCAGAACCCAACATCAAATATCTGTTTTTCTCGATCCATCTATCCTTCCTTATCCATTCATTGTTGATGCTTCTTTAAAAAAAAACTTCTAAGTTAGACAGAATGTGAGTAGGAAACAGGGGCTCCATAGACCAAAAAGTTGTTTTCTTGCCAAAGGCTTTATTAACTGATGCTCGCTTGTCCTTTCTGCTACAACAGTTGACTGCCTTACTATCTAAATTGGATCATCATAATAGAACAATGATGTTCATTGTTTAATTCTTTCAACACTCTCCAATTTTAGTAAGAAATCCAGAATTGTTGCACAGAAAAATATTCTATGGCTAATTAGTATGAATAATTTGAGCCTATGTGTGTGTGTATTCAAACATAAAACAAACTGCAACAAGAAACAGACCTAAAGATAACAGATTGGACTATCAGGCATAAGGTACCCCTTTTGCTTTGTGGTTTGACTTAGAACTGTGTAACATGGAGTTATATTTGTCACTGCTTTTACACTGGATTAGATGACAGGCATGTTTATAATTTAACTAATTACAAAAGAGCTGAACAATGCAATTCTACAGAGACACTGATTTAAATTACTGCAGTGCACTCCCACAAGTCACATTATTTCAAACTGTTATACACATTTTCTTTCTTCTTTTGAACAGGAAAAAACAAGAGGAGAGCAAATTCATATCTCTCTTGTGGCTGAACAAAGCTGCCACTAACATAGCCTGTGGTTTTACATGCCACTTGGTAATACTTCTTTAAAGTATTAAATAATAATTATATATCATAGTACTGAGAAAACAAGTTGTGTTGAGTGGCAGTCTCCACTTATTTTAGGATAGTTCAGAAGATACAATAAGGCTATTGATTGCTTGAATCATGATGGTTACAAGTTATTTCCTCTAAGATAAAGGATATTACACTTAGTAAAAGCAGTTGCTCACGAGCAATAGTAAGCTTCTCGTTTCTTACTTGTTGGCTTTATGATGGCACCTAGCTAGCAATGACAATAGAAATGACGCTGCTGCTCTATATAGACTGGTTGTGTGTTGCCATCTTAAAATAGAACTTTTCAAAAAAAAAGTGGGTATGTGTATTAAAGACACAGAAATAGTTAAAAGTTTTTCCATACCTTGACTCAACCATTAATCAGAAGGGAGAGTGCAGTCAAGAAATGAGAAGAAGACTGGGGCATAGAAGGACACTATGAAGGAATTAGACAGGATCCTGAAGTGTAAAGATGTATAATTGAATATCGAAATTGGGATTGTACTTTCCAATTTCTATGTATAGTTGTGAAAAGTGGCCAGTAAACAAAGCTGATAGGAAGAAAATCAATTCATTTCAGATGTGATTCTGGAGAAGTGTTCTTTGAGGACTGTGGACTGGTAAAAAGATAAACCAATCTGTCCTGGACCAATTGAAGCCTCAAGTCTCCCTAGACACCCGCTTGGACTTAGAGTCCAATTGAGGGAGATGTAGTTTTCAAAAGGGATTCTCATCGATGTTTCCAATTATTGAAAATCCTATGTGCCTGCTTTTGCAGATGGCCTTTGTTTGCAAAACAAAACAAAACCTGATATGTGCAGAGAAAGAGCTGGCAAGGATGAATTCAACAGAGTAAAAATGGGCAGATAGTATTCCCCAATGCTCCCTTAATTTCCCAGCCACTTGAATTACCAACCTATAGATACTTTCTAACTGAGTATTCATAGCCAAGGAACAATAGACTATGATTGTGCCATTGTAAAATTCCACATGTGCCTTCCTGTCTTTTATAGTTATAGAGAGCCAATGAATATCTGCATAGCCAGCTTTGACCAATGAGATAATTGAGTGCTGTATACCAATGAGAATGTGTCCTTAATTCTCTGTAAAAGTGATAAAAAACTTTGCAGCCTCACTTGGGGGGGGGGGGGTGCAACAGACCTTTTTATGCCCCATGCATTCTGTCCCTATTGCTGGGCCCTCAATAAGCTGCTTCTACAGATGGAATTCAACTTGTGGTGTGTCTTCCATTACATTGCCCTCTTGAGCCCAGGGGACTCCTGACAATGGGCAGAAGGAGTAGTGCCAGTGACCCATTGCCCCTACACAGTCTCTGTTAAATCTTTGGTAGACAAATAACCAGGAGAAAAGCATACCTTCCAACTGTTAGGATTTGGCAGGGATAGCCCTGGTTAATCCCACTTTTCCAGCTACCTTTTAAATGTCTATGGTACGTTAAAAAAACCCAGCTCCTTCCACTTTCCCTTTATTTTCAGTTTACTTCAGTTACCCTAAATTGACTTCAAAATGCAAACATAATTCCACTGAACTGAGCAAAGGTGAGAGAAGGGGAAGTGTCTGAGGTCAGATCCAGACAGACCTTTATCCCGTGAAAATCCGTGTTTTAAAAAGGTGGATTTTCCTGGGGGCCTGTTCACACACACCCCAGAAAGCACGCGCTTTCTGGTATGGGTGTCCAGATGTTCTCCCGGGACTAGCCCGGGAGAACATCTGGAGGCCCTATCCCCCTCTCCTGAAGCACCCAGACCAATAAGAAAAGTAATGAAAACTTACCCGGTCTCCATTACAATTTTCCTTCCTCCCCCACCTCACACTCCTGGCACATGGAGGCTGGGTAAGGGGTCTGGGGGCTTCAGGGAAGGGGGGTGGGTATTCCCACAGTTTACCGGGCTTCCTTAGCCCAGTAAACTGTGGGAATGGTGTCTGGATTGTAGTGCAGACACTGGAAGTAGTGGGTTTATCCTGTACCTTTCAAGAAGGCTTAGAATAAACCCGCTATCTAATTAATTTGCTACAAAACGGTTTCCCTGGTTTGTAACGAATTAATTCGGGACTGTCCAGAACATTGTCTGGACAGCCCCTCCTTTATTGCAGTAGATACAGCAATAAAGGTACTGTCTGGATGGACCCTGAGTTTTGCTTTTTCCAGTACCATTATCAGGCAAAAGATAACTCTTGTGTATGCTTTCTCTTTAATTATTTTTGTCATCTTGACTTTACACTGATATTAACCATTTATCAGAAGTTGCCTTCTGGCTGAAAAAGGCAGGATAAAAGTGTGGTAAAAAATAAATAAATAAATATTGGCCATACATGTCCTAGTTTTCCTCTGAGACAAGTTGGAGGATATGCCAAAGACATAATTCTTCCTGATAAATGCTGAATTTCTTTTTGCAAAACCATAATGTAGTTCATTGGCACTGCTAGATTCCCCCTAGATCTGGATGCATTTCAGTTGAGGCTGGTATTCTGTTTACACCTATTTCTAGGGCGATCCCATTTGTCTATGGCAACATAAGCCTTAATTATATCCTATTTAAAATACCACAACATACTGTGTGCAGGGTTGCTTTATAAATGCTTCAAGCAGGGAATATGGGTTGTGAGATTCCTGCATATGGTTTAAAGTGCCGGTATAAAACCCTAAAAATGGTTTGGACCAGATGAACTGAAAATTTGACTTTTGATGTAAGACTTTGTGTGGGTGTTCACATTTTGCAGAGAGGCCCTTGTTTCTGTGCTACCAACATTAGAGTAACGGAAATTTGAAAAATAACTTTCTAAGCGGCTTCTCGCAGACACTGGAATTTTCTACCAAGAAAGTATCTTTTGTTGACTTCTGCTGGCAAGCCAAATTCTCTTAATTTAAGCAGGTGGTTGGCTGATGCAGCTGAAATCTTACTGTTCACTGCTTCCTTGTGCTGTAATTTATAGTTCAATTTCACAATGTTATAAATGGCTGACATTTTTATTTAAGTGGCAACTCTTTTATCTTATCTCATAAAAGCAGTAAAACCATTTTACTGTGGATTTTATTTAAGAATTACCGTATGCATTTTTATACCCAAATGTAATGTAATTTATGCCCATGTATTCATAGCAGAGATTTTCGCCACAGGTTCAACTCCAACCTGTAGACAAAACAGCCAAAGAACTAGGAACACAAAATGATGTCACTGTGCTTCTTGTGTTCAAAGAAGAGCAAGGGGTGTTTTAATTACAACTTGTGTGCCATCTGCACCCATACCTTGAGAAGCCAGACTTGGCCATGGTGGTCCACGCTCTTGTTACATCCTGAAAAGATTACTGCAAAACACTCTACGTCGGGTTGCCTTTGAAGACTGCTTGGAAGCTTCAAGTAGGCCTATCTTTGATCAAAAGTCAGTATTATGTGTAATGTAGAATTTTATATATATCTTTAGTAACATTTTCCATGTTGACAACTGTGTTATTCAAGCTAACAAACAAGTGAATGTAATGGGCAATTGACCTGTAAGTTAGTAATATGTTCAGTGACACAAGGCTCTTTAAGATTGGTCTGAAGAAGAATCTTCAATGATTTCCACAACAGAGCTCCTTTGATTTGTTAGGGTTTTAGTAGTTGTTGCTGATTTCATATCTGCTTGTTCCATTCTTTTACGGGGGTGTTTCTGGCCATTTTAATTTTTTTAAGAATTAAAAAAAGACTTAAGCTGGATTTAATTGCACAAGAGAGATACATAGCATTTTTTGGTCAAGAAATATATTGTGTGCTATAGGTTTTCATGATTTAGGTTCACAGATTAAAACGACTTTTAGGATCGCATCTTAAAACCACAGCAATGT
Organism: Anolis sagrei; assembly: GCF_037176765.1. Lineage (NCBI taxonomy): Eukaryota > Metazoa > Chordata > Lepidosauria > Squamata > Anolidae > Anolis > Anolis sagrei. The sequence goes on from NC_090022.1 coordinate 45,152,174, forward strand.
CTTGAGATTTTATTTTTATTTTTATTTTTGAGCCAGATGAATGAATGATTCTCATGTGAAATGTCAAGTTATTGCCTAAGAAAACTGGGAGATTAGCAGAATAAAAAGTAATTTTGAAATCTATTTGAGTACCAATGCTAAGGAGTGGACTGAATCTTTGATTCCTGTCATGTGACATAGCTTGACATGTGCTTTTGCAATGCCTCTGAGCTCTGCATATAAAATATTGCTTTTGTTCTTGAGGTCCCTGATTTGTTTTTGCAATTTGCATGGAAATTTGTGAAAGCGTGGAAATAAGAATGTGTGCTGTGTTGTGGCATGGAAAGCTGAATGTGTGTCTGACCAAGAATGCTTGAAATTGTTACTCTTTTGAACTTTGTCATATGGTGGTGAGAAGGAAGAAATCTATTTCCTACCTGGCTTTTAAACTCCATTGAGGAACAAATGTTTTGGAAGCATTTGAACATACTTTTCCTTTGCCAAAGTTCAACAAAGCTATTGTGCTTCTTTCTTTGAATGGTTGCCATCTTCTTGCTTGGTGAAAGAGTCCAACACACCTAGAACACAGGCATCATCTACACTGCTATATAATCCAGTTCAAAGCAGATAATCTGGATTCAGAAACTGGATTATATGGCAATGAAGATTCTTTTGGAAACCTAGAATCTCCATAACCTTTTGGAGAAAAATGGTATTCACAACCATTTGAAAATCATAACCTTTTGTAAAGTATGATCCTCCAGAGAAGAGCTAAAAACTTGTTTGAATAAAATCTTCTCTTCAGTGATATATAACCACATGTACTTATGCAAGGCAATTTGGTTTCCAGTAGTTAGACGGATAACCCTCTGATCTGTTAGGAATGGAGATTATGCCAATGCACAAAATATAGCAGTTTTTCAGAAGTGTTTATTTTCAGTTGCCTAAAAATAGATCTACTTTCCCATAAAATATCTTGTTTCTATATCATGCTCTCAAGAGACAAAATTAAAGTAAAATTTGTTAAAAGCAACATATCTGGTTTACTTATTACCTTTATGTATTCAGCATGCAGGTACATAACTTGTCAATCCAGTTACAGATATGTTTGAAATAGTTTCTCTATGCAGATAATACAGAGCATCTTTCTTTCAATCAAACAGCAATATCTTTACATTTTGAGAGATTAATGGAGTATGAGATCTAAGATGGAGTCTGAGCTCTGAGCAGTCTCAGATCTGATCATGCGATCTGCAGTCCCTCCCATAACTTTTCAGGAAAACATGGAGCAAAAGAAAGAAAGCTACATACCAGAAAATACATACAATAAGTAAGCAACAATTATTTATTTATTTATTTATTTATTTAAAGAAAAACCATGCTGGTTGGGTTGAAAGGTTATCATAAGGTTAGTTTTTGAGTTGTGAATTTTTGTGTTAGTTTTTACCATGGCAGCAAAGAGCCAGAATTTCTCATTGCCATCAGTCCTACGAGCTGACAGGGGAAAAAAAAAGTCTATTACTTTTTTTTAATTAATAACGTCTTTGCTTTCTTCTATGAGAAAACACAGAGAGTAAACTCAGTGCTAGTGAAATGTTCTCCCCTCATTTGTCAATTTTCTATATCCTTGAAAATTTCCAAACAAAATCTTTGGATTTTTGAAAAGCTCCACCACATATTTTAACTGGAACCAATTTTAACACAGGTTTTCCATAATGAGGACAATAAATCATTTCCTGTTACCACCTGTAGAGGTTTCTTTTAACTTATTACATTATCATATGTGTTGTCAATTAAGACAGAGTAGATTTCTGAACTGATTCCAGCAGATCTAGTGCTGCTTTAAAATGCCAATGACTCAGGTTTTAGTTAATGGATAATTCATTACAATCTTCAAGAGGGAGTATAAAATATAAAACCTGGTATGAGACAAAGGCATTCTCCAGTTGTTCTTTTATTTTAGCCTCAATTTTTGTTGTTGTCCAATCAATCAATCAATCAATTAATCTTGCAGACTATAAAGGGCTTTGTCTCCCCAGTTCTTAAACTGAGGAAATTTATCTTCATCGACAAACAGAGGGTGGCATAAAAAAGGTAGAAGTGGTGATAGCATTATGATAAAAGGTTTTAGCCACTCTTTCTGCATTTGAAATATATTGTTCAAAAATGTTGTTTAACGCTGCAAGGTTTTTAGGCTTAATATGTTTAAATGGTAACTCTCAGACCCAATCTGGATCTTAATCACCAGGCTGGATCTACACTGCCATATAATCCAGTTTCTAAATCCAGATTATCTGCTTTGAACTGGATTATATGAGTCTACACTACCATATGATCCAGTTCAAAGCAGATAATCTGGATTTTATATGGCAATGTAGATGGGCCATAGTTTGACTTTATACAATTCATTCCCAATCCTTTCCCCTTTATATATTTTGAAATATTACTCATTTTTCGAGACAGTGGAGTGTTTGTGTTTATTGATAAATTTCATAACTGCACGTGAAGTATAAATAATACTAGTTGAGTATTGCTTCTTGGAAATACTTGGAATCAGAAGTGTTCCAAATTTTGGGTTTTCAAGGGGCAGGGGGATTTTGAAATATACAAAATGAGATATTTTATTAATGGGACCCAATGCTTAACACAAAATTTGTGTATGTTGCATATTTACCATTAACTCATTCCCCAAGGTTAATTTTATGCACAATATTTTAAATCATTTTGCTCATGAAACAAGGTTTGCGTGTATTGAATCACTGGGAAGCAAAAGTGCCACTCTCTCAGCGATCCAAGGGAACAGTTTTGAACTTTGGAGAATTTTGAATTTCCAGATAAGGGATACTCAACCTGTGCAAAATCAATGCAAACATATATAGTAGGTCTTTTGGTTCAGATTTGTGTGACTATGAAACTGTAGAATCATAGAATTTGAAGAGACCTTGTGGGCTATCCAGTCCAAGAAGCAGGAAAATCGCATTCAATGCAGCCCCGACAGATGGCCATCCAGCCTCTGTTTAAAAGTCTCCAAAGAAGGAGCCTCCACCACACTTTGGGGCAGAGAGTTCCACTGCTACACAGCTCTCACAGTTAGGAAGTTCTGGTGTAATATCCTTTCCTGTAATTTGAAGCCGTTGTTCTGTCTTCAGGGCAGCAGAAAACAAGCTTGCTCCCTCCTCCCTATAACTTCCCCTCAATATTGCTTTGATCCAGTAGCAAGGCAATGTTCTATACAGTGTTCTGTTCAGTATCTGAAGTCCAAAGGCATGTTGCTGTAGAGCATTAAGGCATTTGTGAAAATTTCAGAGGTTAGTATAGTTTGCAAAATCTGAATTATAAAGGTGTTTCATCCATGTTTGGCCAGCAGGTGGTGCTCATGTTTCTTGACTCAGCCCAAGTGGATTTTGTACAGCTGCTGTCTGATTTTAAAAAGTGCTTTACCCTAAGCTTTTTAAATGAACATTTCACATTCACAAAAAAGGTGTAAAAAGAGTAACAAACTGTGCCCGTGATAAATAGTTGCCTTTTGCATATTGCTCTTACTCTTGGGCTACCACTGACTTGGGTAGCCAAGGATTTTTCAGTATCCACTTCCTGCAAATTTTAATGGATTTTTAAAAAAACAACCAGGAAACATAATGTTTGCCTTGGCATTTTTGTACTTACATTATTCACAAAGTGGCTGTGGAAAGTATGCCAGCCCTGTCTTTTTAGTATAGGGATCTCTGGCATCCTGCAGCTTTCCAGCTTTCTACACTTCATTTCAAGCTCTGGACAAGATGGAATAAAGGAACTTCTCTCACACAAGGCTTTTTTTTTCAGATTAGGGAAGTGCGGACAGCCAGGGAGGCTGCAGAATAATGGAGAGATGTCATAGAATGTTAACACAGCTTGCCATGATAATATTAAGTTCAAGAACTGCATTGATTTTTAAAAAGGTGTCCTGAGAATGAAGCAACTTTTATGAGGAAATCAAATTCAAGAAATTGGAGGAGGGATTTCCCTGGACTAAGAGCCAGTGAAACTCACAGGATGCATCTACACTGTAGAATTAAAGCAATTTGACATTACTTTAGCTGCCATGGCTCAATGCTATAGAATCGTGTGAGTTGTAGTTTCTCTTTAGTTTTCTCTGTCAAAGAGTGCTGGTGCCTCAGCAAATTGCAAAATTGCAACTCCCAGGATTCCATAACATTGAGTCATGGCAGCTAAAGTGATGCCACACTGCATTAAGTGTACAGTCTAGATACACTCAAAGGCTGCAGCACAGTTGGTTTGTGCAGTTCGAGCAGACCCATTGGTTTAATTGCTGAATTCTGAGTCAACACGTAGGTTAATCCAGGTTTTTTTTAGTGGTGTCAGAAGCAACTTGAGAAACTGCAAGTCATTTCTGGTGTGAGAGAATTGACTATCTTTCGGGATGTTGCCCAAGGAATGTACAAATGTTTTACCATCCCATCTCATGTCCCCACATGGAAACCTGGAGCTGACAAATGGGAACTCATCCCATATCGTGGGTTCAAACCACCGCACAAGGGTTTAAGTCATTGTGCCACCGCAGCTCTGGCTAATCCTGTTGAATCAGTGTTTTTATTCTAGTTAGGACTATTAATGGAATTCATGCGATTATATAATATGTGATAGAATAAATGTGTAGGTCTCAGGCTGTTTGTTAGTTTCAACAGGAATATATGTACTTGTTGATTTACCAAGTTCCTATTGGTTTTTGTTTGGGGTTGGCAATTGGATTGTGGCCTTTATATGCAATGCAGGATATTTGTTCCTCCAGTGTGTATGCTTGTCTATGAAAAAAACACAGATGAGATATAAGTTTAAAGTTCCTCAACTTACACATAGCAATCCAAATTAGGATTCAGCTTCACGGACATACCTGTAATTAAAAAAAATAGGGGTTCAGCTTCATGCTACATTTTTGATATGCAGTGTAGTGTTGTAGCTCATACAGGGTATCAAAGCTAATCCGTTAAATGTTCCAACCTAAGTTTATGTACCTCTGCAAGGAAGTTTGGCAGTAGATTCAGTGCCGTCCTACCTTACCTTTACTTAGGTGGAGTAGGAATTAGCAGCAGTTTCTCATGTCCACCTTTATAACCCACTTCCAGTATTAGTCAACAGATTGGGTTGTAGGTTTTTTTCGGGCTATATGGCCATGTTCTAGAGCAATGGTTCTCAACCTGTGGGTCCCCAGATGTTTTGACCTTCAACTCTCAGAAATCCTAACAGTTGGTAAACTAGTTGGGATTTCTGGGAGTTGTAGGCCAAAACACCTTGGGACCCACAGGTTGAGAACCACTGTTCTAGAGGCATTCTCTCCTGATGTTTTGCCTGCATCTATGGCAAGCATCCTCAGAGGTAGTGAGGATGCTTGCCATAGATGCAGGCGAAACGTCAGGAGAGAATCCCTCTAGAACATGGCCATATAGCCCGAAAAAAAACCCTACAATAACCCAGTGATTCCGCCCATGAAAGCCTTCGACAATACAGTCAACAGATTATTTTACTGGCACAATTGCTCTGTTGAGAGCAATTGTGAGATTAATTGACAGAAGTTTTAAAAGAAGTGGAGAAAGGTTCAATTGAAGGGAGAGATGAATTACCCCAGATTCAAAGCCTTAGTCCTCTATGTTGGTATGCCAACACAAAGATAACCCAAGGCCAGGGTAATTTCGAGATACCTAAGCCAAAAGAAATTTGGATAAAATGTAGTTTTGTTTTACCTAGCATTGGCTAAGGTACCTTGGTTGGTTAGGATTATGCTGTGAACAATAATATGGATTGATCAGGATTATCAGTTTTATGTTGGATCCCTGCACATAACTGAACAATTGCCGGAATTAGCACAAGGCAGGGGTGATTGGAAAAATCAACTTCTTGTCCCTTGGATTGGACTTTTTCAAGGGATTCTGATCTCTTCTCTCTCTTTTTCATATAGTTTAATTCATTTAATAAATCATGTTGCAATGTGGTATTTAAGTCTGAAACTGTAATGCTTGCTGCTGTTTGTACTGGAATTATTTTACACTTTTCTTCTCTCTCTCCCCTCACTTTCAAGACACAGTGACATACTATTTTCCTTGCAACTGAAAAATAACTTTTGCTTCAGATTCTTGGAATCTGCGAATACTCTGTGGTTTTGTTATTGCAATCTAAGACCACTCTGGAATCTGTCCTTATCAGCATTTTTTCTTGGCAACTATATATATCTCATCTTCATTTTTGTGTCCTTCTTCCTGTTGATCTCTTAATTCCCCTCCACAGCAGGTTGTTTATCATTTTCTAAAGACTGCCTATTTATAGCCCTTTGCAGTCATGTTTAACCGCACCTGTGGAAAGTTAGAGAGATGAACAAAAAACAAATAAGAAATAAAGATCTGTAGCTCTGATATATACTGCCATTTCTGGTAGTGTATCTGTGCAGAGTTTTAAAAATGATTTCTAATGATAAAGGTGCAGCATCATATGTATAATCCATTATGTTGTAAATTTTATTGTCAAAAGCATATGATCAGAGTAAATAAATTAAGCTTACAAGATTAAAAGAGAATATTGTGAGAAAGAAAGTAATTGCTGCTGTGAATATTGGCCCCCCCTTGTGGCACAGCAGATTAAACTGCTGAGCTACTGAACTTGCTGACCAAAAGTTTGGTGGTTCGAATCGGGGGAGCGGGGGGAGCTCCCACTGTTAGCCCCAGCTTCTGCCAACCTAGCAATTCAAAACATGCAAATGTGAGTAGATCAATAGGTACTGCTTCTGTGGGAAGGTAATGGCACTCCATGCAGTCATGCCTGCCACATGACCTTGGAGGCATCAATGGACAATGCTGGCTCTTCGGCTTAGAAATGGAGATGAGGACCAACCCCCAGAGTTGGACACAACTAGACTTAATGTCAAGGGGAAAACTTTACCTTTATCTTTTTACTGTGACTATTACAGTTTTTTTTTACTTTACCTGGATCATGTTCTGCTTCAGAATACAATTTCTCATCCATTCTGCCATACAAAAGATATGCTGATAGGCATTCTTGAATTTCTCTGAAAATAGTTACAGAAAACAAAGTATAATTGGCAGGGTGATCTCTTTTTCCTCAGGACTTTGAATGTGTGGTTTATATGACCCTACAAATGAGCCGTGAGAAGAGGCGCGTAAGAAATAAAAAATATTTATTATTATTATTATTATTATTATTATTAGTAGTAGTAGTAGTAGTAGTATTAGTGAGAATAGTACTTATATGAATTTCTCATATCTATAAATCATATGAATATACCAGCTCAATCATATCTCAGTGGATGCATAGGATGTTTCATCCCTCTTTTACAGATAATAATGTTCTTTAAAACCTTCCATAAAAAGATGTAGATGGTAATATGTTATCACTCCGTAGTTTTTCTTCTATCAAGAATGTGAATTTTTCCCATTTCACAATTTAGAGGTTTTCTTTTCACACCTTTCCAACACAGTGAATTCTACTTTTACAAGGTCTACAGTCTTTTCTGCCCAATAGTGCTGGAGCCTCAGTAATATACAATTCCCATGATTCCATAACATTGAGCTATGATAGTAAAGTAGTGTCAAACTGATTTATTCTCATATTGTAGATCAGTGGTTTTCAACCTGTTGGTCCCCAGGTGTTTTGGCCTACAACTGAGCCGTCCTGAGTCCCTCTGCGGAGGTTGAGATAGGACGGGATATAAAAGCCTGAAATAATAATAATAATAACTCCCAGACATCCCAGCCTCTTTACCAGCTGTAAGGATTTCTGGGAGTTGAAGCTCTAATAACTTTGAGCTCTAATAACTTTGGGAAAGTACATCTCTGAGAGAGGCAACATGGTGTAAAAGAGGCAAAAGTTTGAACCCCTGCTTAAACATTAACCGTTGGACAACCTTGGGCAAGTCACATTCTCTAAGCTTAAGAGGAAGGCAAAGGCAAACCCTGTCTGAACAAATCTTGTGAAGAAAAACTTATGGGTTGCCATAGGTTGGAAATTACTTGAAGGCATACAACAACAATGCCAACTTGATTGATTGATGTTTCTAAAATTTCCAAAAGGTCATTTGACTAAAGTTTAAAATACAAACAAGGAAATGTATCCTAACTAACAAATGTTCCACTACTGCATTTTCGATTTTATAAGGGTCAAATTTCTTAATTTGTTAAATTCTTTTATTATTGTTGCTCTTTAAAACACATTATTTACACTTATTTTAGTTAGGTGCTGATATTCATAAACCTTTTATACACACAAGTGTAAATCTTAAAGCATTGACACTTGTTTTCGTTTGGTGCAAGTACATCTGGGACATTTTGTATCCAGCATTCCTATGTCTTTTTCATTTCTTTTGTTTATATCTTAACTTTTTACATATCCTTTATCTTATTAACATTTACTACTAGATTTTTAAGCAAACTATAATAAAAAATAAAGAAAAATAAAATAAAACTCTCATGATATTACTCAACTCCCTGACCACATTTTCCACTATATTGTTATCTTTAGTCATGTGCACAATTATCTTAATTTCTTTAAAATATTTCCATTGGCTTTATCAATTTTTCCCATTCTATATATGTTGTCCATTAGTTTTTTATTTCATCTGTTTATCCTCTTGCATATCCTCCTTCGTTACACTTGTCATAATTTGAAATTGAACTTGTTCAAATATGTAATTGTTCCAGTTCTCCATCATCCAATTTTCTATTTTTCCACAATTTTTGAATCATTGACCATTTCCAAGAAAAACATTCAGCAGCAAAATGCATACAGCAGTTCCCAGTCAAGCCAGTGCTAACTTGAATAGAAAATATGGACACAAAAGGTAGTTTCACTATTTATGCCTTTTTAGTCTGTGTCTGTATTTTGTAACACGTTTGGTTATTTCTGTCTGAAAGGGTTGCAAGGCAAACTGTTTCCATTACCTAGTTGCATTATGTTCATAGCTTTATTGTAGCAATTTCTAAAACTTTAAATTATTTTACATTTTAATATTAGGATAAAAGTTTTTATACAGTCTGAAATCAAAATCTTTATGGCAGCTGTTTGATTAAAACTGACAGCAAGTACCTCAGACATTATAAAACTTGTCTTATAAATTCTTCAGGACAGAAGGTGGAAATGCATCTTTGCTAAGTAATTCCTCCCAGCTTTGTGTCATCTGCAAATTTCACAGTCCTACTATCAATTATTAAAAGTATTCTATAAAAACACTGAACAACACAGAACCTAGAGCTGTGTAGCAGGGTTATGCATTGATTCACCTGGGAAAGTTGTGCATCAAATCAGGGGTGATTTGAATGCAATATTCCTGCTTCTTGGCAGGGGGTTGGACTGGATGGCCCATGAGGTCTCTTCCAACTCTTTGATTCTATGATTCTATGATTAGATTTGGACATTTGCCTTTGGCGTGTTCAGCTTGTTTGAAAGCCTGTAATGGCATGGACTCCACTGCCATTTTTTTACTGGCCTCAACAGAACAGTGGTTCTCAAAAACCAGCTGCTTTCAGTTTCTTTCGGTTACATGTTGAGTGCTGGGAGGGAGTCAGCCACCAGAACAGGTATGGGCAATTTTTTTTTTTGCCATGGGACCACCTTGTGGGCCTAACTGCAAGGGCCGGGCCAGGAGGGAGTGTGTGTGAGGGTGGGGCTGGGGCTTGGAAGGGTGGGGCTTGGGACATGGCTGGGTGTGGAAGGGCTGGGGCTGGAAGAGCTGAGGTGGGATGGGAGGGGGGTGGGTTATCACCAGGCTACTCACCCCATCTTTATGCTGGGAGGAGAAAGAGGCAGGTAGCACCTTAAAGGGCTCTGCAGCCCTTTGAGGCACTGCCTGCCTTCCTGGCTCAGGCTGCTCTCTCAGCAGAAGGCAGGGTGAGTTTCCTCCTTTTGCCAAGAGAAGAGCAAGGCAGGGAGGCACCCGCTGAAATGGCAGCAGAGCCATTTCAGCTGACACCTCCCTTCTTCAAGCTGTTGCCAAGAGCTCTTTCAATAACACCAGTCCTTCCCCCCACTCTCCTTCCAGCCTGAGGACACAAAGGCCCACCGCATTCCCAGGCTGAACGGAGGAGAAAGAGACACCTGCCACATTCCCAGGCTGAAAGGAGGAGAAGGAGGAGACAGACAGTTGCTGGAGAGATCTCTAGCAGCAGTTTGCCTTCCTCTCCAGTCTTCTCTGCCTGGGAAGGTGGCGGGATACCGTCTCCCCAGGGGGAGAAGAGGAGGAGGAGAAGAGGAGACAGGTCATTACTGGAGTTGCTGGCCCACCACTTTCCCAGGTGAAGAAAAGGAGTCAGAGACATATCTCTCTAGCAGCAGCCTGTCTTCCCGTTCACACTCTTCTCCACCTGGGGAGATGGCAGCCTGCCACGTTCCCAAGCTGAAAAGAGGAGGAGACAGGTGTTGCTGGAGAGCTCTCTGGCATCGGTCTGTCTTCCCCTCCACACCTTTCCCTGCTTGGGAAGGTGGTGAGCCACTGTCTCCCCAGGAGGAGGAGAGGAGGAGAGGAGACAGGTCATTGCTGGAGATTGGCAGAGGCCTGCCTTCCCCTCCATACTCTTCTCCACCTGGGGAGACAGTGGCTAGCCACTTTTCCAGGCAGAAAAGAGGAGGAGAAGACATGTAGCTGGCAAGAGCTCTGGAGAGCTCTCTCCAGCAAAGTGTTTTCCCTCAGCCCGCCTCTCAGCGTGTGAACATTGGCCACCACATTCACACACTGAGAGGAGGTCCAAGACAGACGGGAGCCGGACCTGAGACCCCAAAGGGTCACTTCTGGCTTGCGGGCCTGGGTTTGCCCATGCCTGCACTAAAAGGTAAAGGATCCCAGGAAGTGAGGTTTCTTAAGCCCTTTCTTTAAATCCAGGTCTCCTCTAAAGACAGAAGGGAAATGATCACAGGAAGTGAGGATATAAGGACAAATTATGCCTAAAATGCCACCAATGGGCCAGATAGAAAACAAATATTTTGGTTTCCAAGATCAAAAATGGATTTCTCTCCTCTCAAGTTCAAGAGAGTGGTGAACAATGGATTGGGACCTGCACCAAAATCCAGCACACTGAATCAGATTGCGGTTTACCCTGGATTGCACAAGCCTTCTCTGTAGCCCACCATGTGAGGTTTTTCTCCAGTTTGGCAAAGGAGCACTCATTGGGCACTTATCTGAGGGGTACCTATTGGCATGGTTGTCCAATCGAATAGTAATAGTCCCCAGTCCACATTTTACCATCCTGCCATCAAGGGTATCACTAGAGCTTTTGCAAAATGCTTTTCTGAAATGAAGATATGTATCCACGGCATTCTTATTAGCTGCCAGAGAAGCAATGAGAGAAAGAGAGAAAGAGAGGGGGAGAAAGTAGGTTGACATTACTTGTTTTTGAAAAATCCACGCAGACTCCTAGTAATCAGTCTGTTCTTTTCCAGATGATCAAAGTGTGATTGCTCCAGAATATTAAAAAGCAAAGAGGGGTGGAAACATTCAATAGATATTGTGTAGAAAATAAGGCACTTTTTCAAGATATTAAAAACATAGATGATTTGAAGATAGCTTAATAGTTTTGGCCAGGAAATATTTTTCTCCGCAGTTTCACTTATCCATGCAAAGTCTGGGAACATTTCTCTTATTGATTGTACTATATTATTTTGTTCCTGTACAAGCTTATTCTGCTTTAGAATTCTGTCTTGTATTCACTAACTAGTCTGTAGTTTTCCAGGTTTGCCTTCCCACTCCTTTTGAAAATAAGTCTTCCCTTCATTCTTTCACCATCTCACTCTTTCTCCAAGAATTTGTAGTCAATGGCTGTGACAGGGGAGTGATGGAGATGTGATAACTGTAATAGTAAAAGATGGAATAACTTAGGCAGATGGACCCAGCCATTGTGGGAGGAGTGGAACAACACATGGTGTTCCCTATCCTTTTTATTTCATTTATCATTCAAGATGCCAGATTGCTGGCAGCTTCTCAAGTATAAAGGTAGTACTACCACATAATGCCTGGCCAGTTACTGTAAACTTTTGGCCACCTTGGACAAGATGGTATAGTAACCAGAGTAGACGTTTTCCTATCTCTGTTTGTTACTATTCTCGTCACATCAGAGGACTGGGTAGAGTTATGGTATTTTATTTGGAACCCACATTCATCGTTCTTAATGGTTTTGTGTGTTTGTTCTTAAGGACTGGAAGATAAAGGCCCTCTCTGTTAATACCTTCTCTGTCTAAATGTTTGCTGGCCTAATCTAACTGGTGTAGCCTTGATTTAGTATTACTATAGTCTCTGATACTGATTGCACTGAGCAATGTGAGCACTGAAAAAACAGGATATTCCGCTGTGAATGGCCTGGGATTCCATCTCTTCTGTGAAATCCATGAAGGTCTCACAAATGATATTAGGCTCCATTACCACAAAGATGATAGTAGAATCCGGAACGCACTCTGGATATGCCACTTGGTACTGGGTTGGATGATAGTGATCTGTGTATGGTGAGAAAATAAGGAGACCATATGTAATGATCAGGTTAAAATTGGGGCAAACTACAGTAGGAGAGAGCAAATTGAGTCTTGATGCTATCTGTGAAGTTACTGTACTTCCTATAGATAAATTGAAATTGCTCCTTAGAGTACCAAAGCTAGACCTCAACAACCTTTGCAAGAAGCTTCACTGCTTTATAGCTTATTACATGGATTTATTTTTGTTTCAATTAAAATAATGAACTTTGGTGAGATAGCCATATTAAGCTAAATTTATGTCAATCTGGAAAAGTCTATTTCTTTGGTTATATATATTAGAATAACAATACTCACTTTTAATTAGTTCCATCAGATGCATATCTTTAGTAAACTGAAAATGATACAGGACTGCCAAGTCTTTCTGACAATTTAATTGTCCTGAAAGCAAGGTACTTTTTGAGCCAAATGCAAGATTTGCTTCCCCTATAAATAGTTTGCTACAATCAGTAGTCTAACAATTAAGATCTTAAGCTATAAATTAAAAATACCTAGGTTGAATTTTGCCTTATACTCCTATGACCATTGTTCTCTCTGCATCTGCAATACTGAGATATAATGCGTTCTTACCTGTTAGGGTTTTGGTAAACAATTGCATAATATATGTGATGGCAATACAATAAAGTAGCTTCTTTCAATACATCACATGGCTATATCTCAATTGTGTACCATTAATCCCAATAGGCCAGAAATGGGCTTTAACCCAAGTAGCCTCTTTTAATTAATTTCAGCCCATTTGAGATTATAGGCAAGAACCATCCCTCCTAAACTGATCAATGAGAACCCCAAGGAAAAACATGGCCCATCTATTACAGTTTCTCCAAATTACTCTTCCCTAGCTGAGAACTGCAGTTTATCTCCTTCTTCAGGCTAAGTGAAAGAGGAGTACGATAAAATACTAATGAGAGATTCCTGCTTCTTTATTGGCAGCTTAAGCTCTTTATTCAGCAAGTTAAGTTAGCCATGAATTTGGTGTTGTACCTGCTGTGACGATGGAGATCTATAATCCAGTGGGTGTATACTGTTTATTCATTGTGCACAATAGCTTGTTGTGTGAGTGGGAATTAATTGGGGGAGAAATAGAATAAACATTTCACATCTTTATTATATTGTGAAGCAATTCTCAAAATGAGATATTTTCTAGATTTACTTTCCTGTTCACACAGCTATTTATCCAGCTAGCTCTGCATTGCCTATTCTGACAACAGCATTCTAGAGGTGTGCATCAGCACTGTAGAATTAATGTGGATTGACACTGGTTTAACTGCCATTACCATCTTGAGAACACCAGTGGTAACTGTTTAGAAAAGAAGGGATCTAGTTCAGTAGACCATATTATGGGATAGATTGAAATCTGATCTCATTCTTATTGGATTTAAGATTTTGGTGAAGAACCAAATTACTTCTACAGATGATAGCTACAGAGCTTCCAGAATAATCAAGCTCAAAATATTATCTGCTTCAATGGATTTTCTCTCTCTCTAAATAAAATATTTGATAGATAAAACAAAACATTAAAAATTACATTCCCAATGGCCAGAATCTATTAAAACAGAATTACAGCCAAAACTAGCCAGAAACTAATATAAAGCTGTGATTTATATGAGTGTCCACTTGGCATTTTTATGGTGAAATAAGCCTGCATTATTATTCTTTCACATTTATACTGTCTTATGATGACAATATCCAAGTAAATCACACCGAGAGCATATCTAGAATTCATATATACTGTGTGACCTCCCTTGATTGAAGATGATATTGCTAAAACATTTCTCTCTGAGGCTATAAGTCATCTGTATGATCATATTCAAGACATTTCACTTGCCGTTTTTCCAAGTGGGATGGCTGGCAGCCACTTAATGAACCTATCTTTTCTGTAGTGCAGTTAATACACTCACTGAAAATATACAAATATATGAAAATTATGTTCCAAAAATGCAGGTTTATATCAGAACATGGGGAGATGGGAGATATTTGAGGGGTTATTTGTCTTTCGCAGTGGAATCAATTACAGTCTGTAATCATAGTCTATAATCATATCATCTTTTGTTGGGATTTCATCCATTCTGTTCTGTCATATTTAACCAGAAGAGAGGCAATTCAGAACTTCTTTACAGATTATATAGACATTAAGCGCAAACCAGGTCTCCATTTTAATCATTGGGGAAAAAATAGAAACTGAGTCAACTACCAAGGATAAGAAAATATTTAAAACTTAAATTCCAGGTTTGTACCAAATTCAGTGCTGTACCCAAAATACAGAAACAAAACAGTACATTTCAAAATTAACAAATCACACAATATAACGGACTATTTTAAGCTGATGGCAATTGATTGCTTTGGAAGCTAACGTGAAATGGCGAACTGTTTTAATGTATTTATAATAGTTTTTAATGTAGGTTAAGTGTATATTATGTTTGTTTACTGTTCGGCACCGAATGGTGCCTGATCGTAGCTATCCTGAGTCCCTCTTTGGAGATGAGAAGGATGGGATAGAAATGCTCCTAATAAATAAATAATTAATAATGCAGAAAATGCTTTGGCTTTTTCAGGTTCTATTGCTATTGCTATGCCGCCAAACCAAATACTTGTAGATATGATGTCTGACATTAAAGTGTATTCTAACCTTTTCCCAGCCTCAGAGTCACATGTGCTGCTGGGCTGCAATTCCCATTATCCCCAGTTTGCATGGTGGATAATCAAAAGTGATGGGAGTTCCTGCTCAGTAACACTTGGGGAACACTCAAAACTAAAGCACATCAAGCATCATGTAAAAAGTGTAGCTCTCCCTCTGTCTCCATGGATTCCCTGTCCTTGGATTTAATGGCCCTTTGGAGATCCTAAATCAGGCATGTAGCGGGGGGGGGGGCTCGGGGGGCTTCAGCCCCCCCCCCCAAATTCTCATGGTGGTTCGCGAAAAGGCCTTACTGGTGCATTATTTAAACTGTTATGTTTATTCATATCATGATCTGATCACCATACTCAATATATCCCATATGCATGGGGTAATGATACAAAAGGTTTGCTAGGCTAGACCCTCTTTCACTCAGACTCAGCCTCCCCCGAAACTCAGCCCCCCCCCAAACCCCCCCTCAAAAAAATTCGCACACTCCCCCCCCCGAAACGAAATCCTGGCTACGGGCCTGTCCTAAATTAAAATGAGTTTAACACCTTTGCTCTATGGAGAACTTGGATGGAAATAAGATGCAGTTTGCTTTCACCTGGGGAGAGCATCTTCTCCTGCACTCCCTTTGTGGCTGTACTACCAAACATCCCTGATTTAGATGTCCACCGCCTCCATCTTTTGAATTTTACAAATGCTAAAATACACAAAACCAGGGCAGGGCTCTCTAAACAAACAAGCTACCTTCTTCAAGGAGAGGAAGTCTATATAGGAAGTCTATACAGGACAAAACTAATCTCTGCAAGGGGAACATCACTCTGTTATTTTCAATCATGCAAAATCTTTAGCCAGTCATATTCCATTGGACACTAATCTAGTCTGAGTGTTTTGTACTACAATATTCTGATATTAGTAAACTTGACTTTATATTGTCGAAGGCTTTCATGGCTGGAATCACTAGGTTCTTGTGGGTTTTTTCGGGCTATAGGGCCATGTTCTAGAGGCATTTCTCCTGACGTTTCGCCTGCATCTATGGCAAGCATCCTCAGAGGTAGTGAGTGACTTTATTTATGGTGACCTTACCCAGTGTGACCTTGTTAGAAGTTTGATTGCCTGCTACGACTTTAATTGATGAGATTCCATTTGGCGGAGATTTCCTTTGTATCTGTCAGGCTTTCCCATAATTATACCTATGCCTCTTCCTCTGATTTGAAACAGGATATCAGTTCTGGCATATTTAAATTTTGTCTGGCTGTACCTGCATGAGTATATTTTGCCTCTCCATCCAAATGAAATGCTGTATTTAGAGATAGCTGTGCTTTTTGGACTTCAGACATTTATCACTATCAAAGTGCCCCTATCATGCAGAATGTTCCACTAGCAAACCACACTACATTAATGGGCATGTAACCACCTCAAAACCATTGAGTATATCAACACACTTCCAGATCCCAGTAAGAGCATTTCTTCTCCTCCTTTTTTCTCCCCCCCCCCCTTCAGTACTATTTGCAATTACCACAACAATTGTTCTTATTAGTGATTATTCACAAATTTGATTGATATGTTCTCTAGGGAGAACCTCTCTCTTGGAATCTTAGGTCCTCCAGTATGCTTCTGTGGTCAGCATCCAGTGGGAGTTGACAACAGAGATGTGCTGTGGAAGCTAGAGTTTCTAAGAGACATTTTCTCTCAGATTTTTTAAAAAGTGTATTTTTAAATTTTGTTTTTCCTATTTTTGTAATTTCCTGGGGCCAGTACTTTCCTGGGGTCAGTACTTCTGCTCTTCCATTATTAGTGTGCAATATGCAAAATAATATGACCAAGTGTAGTTACACAACTAGCAATTATTATTTGACATATTGGAGTATTTTAAAAAAAAATCTAGGTGTGAGTGTGTGTGTATGGGGGGGTGGAGGGTTGAGGTGACAAAAACAGCCACTGGGAGTTAAATATGGCCCATGGAACTTATGGTGATTTCCTTGCTCTACATCAGGGATTCTCAAAGTGTGCTCCATGGAGCCCTTAGGGTTCCACAAAACATACTGAGGGCTCCATGGTTCCCTCCTTCTCCCCCCCTTCCTTCCCTCCAAGCTTTCCCTCCTCTTTTCTGTTCCTCCCCTTCCCTGACCTCTCTCACCTCCAGAAGCCTTTTCCCCTCACCTTGATTATGCTTTTCCTGCATGGCAAAAAGGAGTTGAACTGGATGGCTACTGATATTTCTCCTATTATTATTATTATTATTATTATTATTATTATTACAAAATCTAGGTGGCCATCTGTTGGGTATGCTTTGAATGTGCTTTTCCTGCATGATATAATATAATATATAAACATTTCTTGGGTCTCCACGAGAATTTTTTGCTTCAAAAAGAGGTCTGCGTCTGAAAAAGTTTGAGAATCCCTGCTATACTTCTGGAATCTTTCCTGCTTCCAAATTCCCCTTGATACTGTTCCTTATAGACCAAGCTACACAAATGCTGAGAACATATAACACTCCAGATATTGCTGGACTGAAAATCTCATGTTGTCTCACCATTGACTATACTGGTTAGGACTGATAGGAACTGCAGTCCAATAGTCATTGGAGGGACACAAGTTGCTTAGCCACAGCTATGAATTCCAAAATAGTGTCTTTCACTAAGGTGCCTTCAGGAAAATAGTTCCAGATGAGTCACTATTGCGAATTTGCCAACTATTCTGCTTGTGGGCGTTTTTCTGCAATATCTATCTCAATTTCTACAAAGACAAAAAACTTTGTAGAAATGGCTCAGCTTTCCCTTATTTTCTGTAAATGGAGAAGTTTTAAATGCCACTTTTTACCATCTCCCCCAAGTACTCTTCTTGTAGACCATGGACTCCTCTCATTTCCTTTGCCCTTCATGACTAGATGAATCTGTCAGACATGACAAATGCCTACGCAGCACTAAATCTTTCTTTTCCATCTCAATGAGCTACATAATAGTTGTCATATCCACTTCCAGTTTTGAGATATTTCCTTGAATCTCAGCCGAAAACACCTGCAAGACCTCGGTAGTGATGGAGGAACAAGAAATGGAAGAAGTGAATGCAAAGAACATCAGGATTTCCTTCTATATGATGGTACAAATGATCTGTCCTCTATTGGTTTGATAAGAACGTGTTTTGATTTTAGATCAATAAAGAGCATATAAAGTGAGTTTTAGATATTTACCTCATTAGATCACAACACTTAGAAGCCAGTATCAAGCAATTGTAAGTTATGGCAGGCTGTCACCCAGCTGAAGAAATAGTAGCCAATAATAGCTTGAGTTTTATCAATCAGCTAAATCATATCAATTTATATATCAGTTTTACGCAAAGAAAACAAACAAGAAAAATATTTATTTCCTTTTATTTCCATCTTTCTCCCAATACAAGATCTAAGGAGTCTTTTTTCATGTATTGATCCACTTTTAAAAACATTTAAAAAATTTTAAAAAATTAAAGCCTCTGAAAGATAACCACTCACGTTTTTAACATTTCAAATAACAGCATACAATTTTCCCCAGGAGTGAATAAACAGAAATAAAAATCACCATAATGGTTAAATCCACATCTGCAAAATGATTTGTTCCTGGTCTAGAACCAAAAGCACTTCTTTTGCATACCTAAGGGCTTTTACATACCTAAGGCTTCAGAGCCCCCGGTGGCGCAGTGGGTTAAAGCACTGAGCTGCTGAGCTTGTTGATTGAAAGGTCGCAGGTTCGATTCCGGGGAGCGGCGTGAGCTTCCGCTGTCAGCCCTAGCTTCTGCCAACCTAGCAGTTCGAAAACATGCAAATGTGAGTAGATCAATAGGTACCGCTCCGGCGGGAAGGTAACGGCGCTCCATGCAGTCATGCCGGCCACATGACCTTGGAGGTGTCTACGGACAACGCTGGCTCTTCGGCTTAGAAATGGAGATGAGCACCACACCCCAGAGTCAGACATGACTGGACTTAATGTCAGGGGACAACCTTTACTTTAACCTTACCTTTAAGGGCTTTAATGTGATTTTAAAATCACATTTCAGAAGCCCTGAGAGGATGTGAATATTAGAATATGCAAATATTATCCATTAAACTAAAAAAAATGTCAACACCATGCTTGCTGGATGCTGATGCCAGGGTAAACCCTTGCGGTCTCTTTCTGCCATCAGCCTTGTTTATTGCCCATCTTTCAGGTTCAAGCTAGGAATCTATCTTCTCACCTGAAGGATGTCTAAGCACATTCTTACACAAAAGTAAGTCCAATTGAGTTTAACTAGATTTGCCAAGATTCCAAAGCAAGAAGGTATAATATTGCAGCCATATTGGAGAGGGATGTTTTTGGGGGACTGCAGTGACTTCAGTGAAAAATCTCACTGTCTAAACAAGTATGTCCCATTGATTTGCTGATGCAACTCAAAGGCTAAACATTTACATACTTACAATTTGCTCCTAAAGTAAGACTTCTCCCTAAAAGTAAGCAATTATGATATTAGTTCAAGATTAGCACAGGATTTGTATTATCTGTATTCTGAAACCTCAGTTTTTTAATCAAAGCAGGGGTTGCAAGGGATTTCAGGGAGAGTTCTATTAATGTTATAAATTTGTTAATGGACCCAAGCATTTTCATAATAAGACAACTTGTTGTCAGTATTCTTCCCTCCCTACTTCTAATCTTAGAATTGAATATTGAACATTTAAGAGTACTGATTTAGAAAAGAACATGTATTTTATTTTTTACATTTTGGTTCAGGAACAATCATAGCATTATTCTGATAAAAAATATCCAACTAGCATCAGCATATAAACGTAAATGAAATTGAACTGTTCACTCAGTGTAGCCAGTTTTAGACACACTGAGAAGCAGAGGAACATTTATGATGAATAAATTGATTTTCTCGCCTCTGTGCGTCAGGTAAAAAAATGATTTGATTATGTATTTAGCTCCTAAATGGAAACTCATTAGCAGAGTTTCATTTCATGCTTGCTCGCACCTGCAAACTCTTTTTTCCCTCCTCTAAAAGAGTGTTTCATTTAGTTTGTGTGCTACAAATTCTGTTTGTTGTTGGAGTTTTTCAATTTATAAAAATATTAAATATCACATGAAATGCCATGCCTCAGATACCTTTCGGGTATTTTGTTTCTTTCAACAGTGATAGCAGAAATTGAGATCATCATCTATTTGGCTCTATTCTTTGAGAAGCTATTAGTATTTAGTGTCATACTTATAATTCCCTCCCCCTCTCTTTTTTGGCACCAAAGTAACTGCTTCCTGTGAGGATTCATACCATGTTCCTGCCAAGGAACAAATTCTGCAAGAGTATCTCTTCCGCCACATTTTGAAGTAAAATTATTTTGTCTATTAACTTACTGTTTTAATCTTGCTTATGGACACACCGCTCCACACCAATGCTTGATGCAAGTGAAGAGAAATACACATGCTCTTGTACAGCTCCTATTCATTTTATCAAAAGCAAGATCTGTCTCAGATGCATTGCCCCTTCATACATATCTGAATCTATTTCACCTGCTACCCAAAATGATATTTCTGTGGTGGAATGGGCAATCATTTCCTTTGCCAGTCAGATTTAATTTAGGTAAAATAGAGAGCCAGCATGGTGTAATGATTTGAATGACTCTGGACACTAATGTTCACTCCCTGCTTGCTCATGGAAACCAACTGAGTGTCCTTGGGTGAATCACACTCTCTCAGCCCAGGGTCTCCATAAGTCAAATATGACTTGAAGACACACAACAAAAACAACAAATCACTGAAGCAAAGCCCTTGTAGATCACAGGTTAATAGCCAAGAACAGTTGGTCTATGTCAGTGGTTCTCAACCTCTGGGTCCTCAGGTGTTTTGGCCTACAACTTCCAGAAATCCCACCCAATTTACTAGCTGTTAGGATTTCTGGGAGTTGAAGGCCAGAAAATCTGGGGACTCACAGGTTGAGAAGCACTGGTCTATGTATCTTTGGGTACATGACTCATTAGGAGACAAGAGCCATGTCTGCATGGGCCACATACCCCAAATTGGACCAGAAGTTGCTTTTTGATGTCTACAGAATGTTCAGGAACCTCTGGCCCTTAACATTAAGTAAAGCCAGTTGACATGGTTTTTCTTGACATTGGCAGGTTGGGGAATGGTGTGAAGAGTTGGGCTATTTCTAATTTGAATTGGTTCAGTTGTTCACATGGCTAGTGCTGTCATCCTGTCTTCTCTGTTCCACGCAGTGCAGGGGAAAAGGGATGGCCCATACCTTTTCCATTGTTTGTCACCACAGTTCAGGAGTGTAATATAACCTTAGCAGAGCCCAGGGATGATCCAAAGAAGCAGACTTTTGAACCAGCCCTGGATGTAGTTGCCAGTGTAGATGGATCCAAGATCTTTTGATAGTTGAAGATTTCTGAAGTATGTTGAAGGACAACTATTAGAGTTTGTTGTTGTTCATTTGTTCAGTCACTTCCAACTCTTCGTGACGTCATGGACCAGCCCACGCCAGAGCTCCCTGTTGGCTGTCACCACCCCTAGCTCCTTCAAGGTCAAGCCAGTCACTTTAAGGATACCATCCATCCATTTTGCCCTTGGTCGACCTCTCTTCCTTTTTCCTTAACTCCTTGCAAATGAAAGGGAATAATGGCTTTTATGTGTGTGATATTGTTGTTATTGTCTATGCAAGCTTATGGAACTGGCAATTTTGGACACAAAAAGGGACTCTGGGAGACAAAGCTGCTGATAGCTGAGGGCTGGAAGCTCCTGCTTTAGAGTTTCTTTCACAGTCAGAAATGGAACAGCACATTGCACAAGGTTCAAAATTTGTACACAACTTTTAAATTGGATCTGGCCCAGCTGTTCACAGCAAGGCAGCAGACTTTTGAACCAGCCCTGGATGTAGGTGCCAGTATAGATGGATCGAAGATCTTTTGATAGTTGAAGGTTTCTGAAGTATTTTGAAGGACAACTATTAGAGTTTGTTGTTCATTTGTTCAGTCACTTCCAACACTTTTTGACGTCATGGACCAGCCCACGTCAGAGCTCCCTGTTGGCCGTCACCACCCCCAGCTCCTTCAAGGTCAATCAAGCCAGTCACTTCAAGGATACCATCCATCCATCTTGCCCTTGGTCGACTCCTCTTCCTTTTTCCTTAACTCCTTGCAAATGAAAGGGAATAATGGCTTGTATGTGTGTGATGTTGTTATTGTATATCCAAGCTTATGGAACTGGCAGTTTTGGACACAAAAAGGGACTCTGGGAGGCAGAGCTGCTGATAGCTGAGGGCTGGAAGCTTTCACAGAGACAGAAATGGCACAGCACATTGCACAAGGTTTAATATTTGTACACAACTTTTAAATTGGATCTGGCCCAGCTATTCACAGCCTAATGCCAGACCATGCCTCCTGTCTTTTAACTATTCATGCCTCTAACAAGACATAGGACAACTATCTGGGTTATTAACCAGTGATCTAGGAGGATTTTACTCTCTGCACTTTCAGGAAGGCTTTGGGGCAATCATCAAATACTACACTGGAATATAATGTTATCATGTCATCTAAGTCCTTGTGCCCTTTCATACTACATAGTTAGCACAGTGTGATCCCACTTTAACTGCCAGGGCAACAACCTGTGATATACTAGGGCTAACAGTTGAAGAAGGGACATTTAGAACTCTAATGCCTCCTCAGGCTACAAACATCAAGATCCCACGGGGTGCTGTTGCAGCAGTTAAAGGAGAATCATAGTGCTATAACTGCATGGTGTGAACAAGTGTTTGGTTCCAAGGGAAAAGATGAGATATAAAAGTTAAAGTCAATAACAGGAATTACTTATGTGGATCTCATCCTTCTGTTCTTGTGGTAACAAATTTCCTTTTGGAACTAATATGGCAGATCTTGCATTTCAACTTAGAAGAAAAGAAAAACTCAGTGGAAAAAAATATCATTATATCCAATAAACTGTGTTTCCTATCCAGTGCCAGCAATGAACAGAACTGTTTTAAGGCTATAAATTGTGTCAGAGAAAAAAGGCAGCTGAGATTGGAAAGTGTCTATATCTTCAAAGAGAGCTCCACTTTTCCACAAGCCCAGTCAACCTGAAGAGACCCAGGTTCTTCAGCCTCCAGTTTGGAAATTCATTCTGTCAAAGCTTTTTGAGAATGTCTGCTCTCAAAGGTGGGTTTTTTTTTTGAGACTTTGCAGTTTATCATGTGTACCATTCCCAGAAATATGATTATAAATCTTTACTTCTGCTAATCATAACATATTCTCAATGCTCTGCAAAAGAAGGTGGAATGTTGTCAGTTGTTGCTTTTCACTTCTTTTTCTTTTGTAATACTCCACCCATGCACCTTCCAGGCAGTTCCTCTGTTTGCATTGCTTGATTCATTTTTATAATAATGTTTTTCTTAAATATTTAATATACAAAAGCAGCAAAGAACCCCAAGGCTGCATTGACCCTATATAGTCCCTTCCATGCATCATTTCTTACCTCATTAAATACCTTCCATCCAAACAGTCATCTACCGCAAGCAGACAGCAAGGGCAAACAAGACACCATGTACACAGTGTCAAAGGTTCTGGAATGTCTCCTAAGCAAAACAGTCAAAGCAAACATATCCATACCAGCCACACATTTTTCCTTATTCCTTGGATAACTGAACTAACTTCCAGTCATGTGCGCGGTATTTGTTTTTTCCATTTATTTTGTTCTTTTGATCCTTCTGTTTCATTTGTTGTGTGTGAAATGGTAATACCTTCTGTGGTATGATAATGTGCCTGAAAAAGAAAGGAAACATGAACAGTTACTGTCCATTTTCCATATTTTTGGGCCACGTGGTGTTCTTCATGAGGCCCGCTGACCATTGTTCTATTTATTTACCTATGTTGGGCCAATAGGAGAATAGGAACACAGTCAGCTTCTCTTGCTGCCTGCCTCACCTCACTTCACCTGCAGCCACTCTGCAGATGGAGAGGAAAGCATCAGAGAAATATTGGTATCTTAAGCCCTCACTTATCTTCTGCAGATAGAGAGGAAAACATCTCAGAATTGGTGCTATCTTTACTCCTGTCTTTAACCTCACTTCTCTTCTGCAGAAGGAGCAGGGAAAATCTTAGAATTAGTGGGATCCTAAGCCCAATCTTTAACCTCACTTCTCCTCTGCAGATGAAGGGGAAAACATCTCAGAATTAGTGAGATCTTAAGTTAACTCTTAAGCTTTTAATCCAGGTCATAATGAAGGATTTTGCCATTGCCAAAAATTATGGGAAGGGGAAAATAATTTGCTCCCATCGCTGCCAGAAGAAGTGAAATAGTAGGGGTGAGCACTGAGCTGTGTGTGTGATGTGTGGAGCACCTTTGACATTTGGAAGGAAGACATTGTGCTCTCCCTGCCCTGCCTCCCTCCTGCTGCTGCTGTTCCTGGAGAAGTTAGAGGTCAGAGCAGGGGAAAGAGGGAATGTTTTTAAGGTTTTATTTATAGAAAGAAAAAAATACCTAAAAATTGGGGAATTACTCAAATGTTATAAAACTTGGCGGATTAAAAGTGTTAGATGCGCCCCAAAATTGAGGGGAAGAGGAGCCTGGGAAGGCCACCCATGTTGGCCAATGATTCAAAAATTTGTATTCTTTCAGACCTGGAACGAAAAAGCTCTTTTTTGGGAGAGGCACTCAAAAATGAAAACTGGGCTTTATGAATGAAACAAACAGAAATGGAAAGCGATTCTATACAAATGCACAAGACTGTTGACTTCCCCCTAAATGTAATATCACAATAGACCCAGTAGTTCACCAGAAGCAATTCAAAGTAAAGCCATGTATTTCATGCATTATATATCTCTCTGTAGCTAATGCTGTTGACATTACTCGGTGCAATTCTTATCCTATATGAATATCTGAAAGTAATGTTAGGAAGTCCACTTGTTTATCCCAGAATTACTCAGCTGAGACCCTTTATAAAGCAAGGGAAATAGCCTTATTTCCACAGCCCTGTTTCTTCTCATGCTAAAGCAATTGTGAAAGAACATAGGAGTGCACTCACAATCTTCGTTACAGGTTTACCCAAAGGGTAAGGAGGTTGGAGAACTGTCCTTCCTCTACTGCTGTTGAATGTGATCAGCAACTATATGGGGAAAAATCTGCAAAAGAAAAATCAAAAGAGATTGTCTCTTTCCTTCTTCTTCTTCTTCTTTTTTTTTTTTACAGATCTTTCCATAGAGTTACCATACAAGGGAGCTTCTTGTAGGATCATCCTCAGGCAGTAGTGAACTAAAGTCAGAATCCATTGGGTCAATGCTGTGGGATCTTTTTTTACATATTAGTAGAAACTATTAATTGTCTGTCAGTCACTTGCATGCCCAGTTGCCCAAGAGTTTAGCTGAAACCCATACAGTAGCTGTGGAGGAGGATGGATTTCCCAGCAATTGTGTATTTTCATGAACTATCCCTATTGTGACTTTATTATGGGTGCATTGTTGTCGTAATTATTATTATTATTACTTGAAACACAACAAGATGAGTCCACAGCAGACACTCTGCTGGCTGTTGAATTGGATCACACATTAGACACTTCTCAAGTGTCTAGGAGTGTGTGATGTATTGGTGAATAATGTGTGCAGATCCCAGTAAAGTGGCCTTCTGCAGCTGGCAGATGGTAATTTTGTCAGTGCCTACTGTGTTTAAGTGCAGGCCAAGAACTTTAAGCACTGCACCCACTGGGACCACCTTGACTGGCTTGTGCCAGAGTCTTTGCAGTTCGATCTTTAAATCCTCATATTATGTCAGCTTTTCCAGTTGTTTCTCTTCAATCCTGCTGTCACCTGGGATTGCAACATCGACTATCCATACTTTGCTTTTTAACACAAGGTCAGGAGTATTATGCTCCAAAACTCTGTCTGTCTGAATCCGGAAGTCCCAGAGGAGTTTGGTGTGTTCATTTTCTGTAACTTTTTCCAGCTTGTGATCCCACCAGCTCTTTGTCGCAGGCAGATGGTATCGCAGGCACAAGTTCCAATGAATCATCTGTGTAACGATGTTATGCCTCTTCTTGTAGTCTGCCTGCATGATCTTCTTGCAACAGCTGAGGATGCGAACTATTGTTTCATCTGCTTCCTTGCAGAATGTACATTTGGGATCTGTTGTCGACTTTTCAATTTATGCTTTTTTCTCAAGATTGAGAACTCAAGTTGCTCACAACTTGAAAAGCTATACAAACACTCAAAAAGAAAACATTAAAATAGAATTAAATGCACTACAATTATTAAAACAATTCAGTTAAAATACCATTATAAATTAATGATATTTTAATAAATTAAAAGCTGTTAAAAACAATTCACTAAAACCATGCAACACCTTTTGGCTTATTCTTTAAAAACTTGGTTGTTTTTTTAGTGAATTAGTTATAGTGAAAGGAGTTTTACATATACAACTTTGGTTTTTTTTTTCCTGCTTTTCAAAACCATGTATTACTATACAATGCCTTCAGTAAAACTATCCAATTTCCAGCAAGCAAGAGACTTCTGGGACACAGGCTGCCAAACGAGATTAAAGGCATCATCCACCTAGTCCACAGTCTGATGGTGATCTATGAAGAGTACTAGATATTTTAGAAGATATAAAGCTGTCGCAAAGAACCTTCTTTCTAACACAAGGTCCAGATTTTTTATATACAGCTCAGTTCCCACCTGACCAAACAGCAGATTGTCTCTAAGGGTGACCTCAAATTTTGTAGTATGCATTGCTTATTATCTTTAAGTATACAAATATGCACAGAAATTATTCTTCCAAATTGGAAGAGTAGTTTAAATATATACTTGATATAAGTGATGATTTCAGTTATGCACTGCAGAATGGAGTTCCTGCCATTCCTTTCTGAATTATATAGAGAAAAATGGGAGATAATTTTGTATTTGGAGACTAAAATCATGGAAGCCTAACTCTAGGAGTGCATGAATCATGAATTTCTCTTGTTGACTGCTGAGAAGTTTGACTTGAGCCTTTCTCTATTTTCTGGAAGTGAAACTGAAAATGATGTTTTTCTTGGAGCAATGAGCCACAAAGAAAAATGCATCTTGTGTATCTTATGAAGGGACTGGAGATAAAACTTTACCATCTCCCAGGGATGCTCAATTGGCTTCCAGCTTTGGTTACCTAACATGCATGAGCAGCATTGCCTACTGGCTTGGGCTGAGAAATGGTAGG
Organism: Anolis sagrei; assembly: GCF_037176765.1. Classification (NCBI taxonomy): domain Eukaryota; kingdom Metazoa; phylum Chordata; class Lepidosauria; order Squamata; family Anolidae; genus Anolis; species Anolis sagrei. The sequence continues at coordinate 45,179,465 of NC_090022.1, forward strand.
TGCAGCGTGAATGTGTAAGTGTTATTCCTGTCCATATTTACCACAAGTGTCCCTGATTTTTAGGAATGTATGTGCCTCAAATGATTTTAAGAAGAAGCTACTGGGAGGAGAAGAAAGTTCTGAATACACTGATAGGAAAATAATGGATACAAGTTATATATTGCCTGGAAGTTCAAGGGAAATCAGAAATTGATGTATAAAGTTCTACTCTTGCTTCCCTTTTTAAAACCCAAGATAACAGCACGTAGCCCAAATTTTAAATGAACTCTCCAGATTAAACTTGCATGTAGTAATGACCAGTAGGAATTAACAACCTGTTAATCTGTCTCCCAACTGCTGTGCTTGATTACACACCACTTTAATAACACGCTAAAGAGAGAATGGAAATTCTGCTTTTATAGACCATTTTGCATCTATGGAATATATATATGAACAAATTGGGGGAACTCGAAGGAGGAGTTAGTCAGTAAAAATCCTTATCCTAACATTTAATGAAGAACTAATAACTCAATTTAAAAGTGTGAAAGGAAAATGATGGAAGCTGATTGTAATTGCTTTAAAACAGATAAAATAATTGAAGCTTAGAAGATTTATTTCAAAGCACAGAAGTCAAATTAGAAACCTGGCTTTATCTGGATTTGAGTTGCTTTGATGATGTCACTGTGGTGTTACATATCTTAGTTTGTAGCTACACTGCATTTTAATGAGACTGCTAATAATCATTGTAACATTCAATGATTTTATTGACTTGGGAAATTAGTATATAAATTCTGCCAAGCTCTTAAAGTGGAATAACCACTATAAAGGGTGCGCCCAATTGCAAAACATAATTTTTAAAGAACCACTGACTTTGTCTATGAGCAGAGAATAAGGATAGCTTTAGGTTCAGCCATTACAGGGTACCACACATTTTACAAATTAACTATTAAGGAGTACTTAAAAGCTCACTGAGAAGATTTCATTCTTGGTGAGTTTTAGTGCTGAAATCTTACTGATAACCCATATTATGGACAAAACGAGGCCTTAGGCCTTGACCTTCTTGAGATCATGCACAAAATCATAAGTTTCCATGAGCCAAGAAAGGTGCTGTTTAGAGTATCCTTGCAAATAAAATACCTGGCACCTTTCACTGCAGGGCTCCTGCACACTCAGATAAAAATTTATCCAAAGAGGAATTGCTTCATAGGAGAGGTGGAATCAATACCAAAATGCAGAATTTGTGAGCAGAACTTTCCAGCTTAGTCTGGAAATAGGTTAGAGAGAGAAGTGCTACGAGCTTGTATTTTGAATATCTCGAAGTTCTATGAAGTGGGTAGTGCTTGATGCAGGCTGCAATAATTTCTCAATGCCTTTATAGTTTCTGTTACCAATTCATCATCTGGTGTCCAGTCCCCTAAAATTCAGCAGATACAGACTGCTGCATCTGTATATCACAGACTTCTGGACCAAGAAAGTTATGCCTTCCACACAGTTAAAGGGTCTTTAGCTAACAAACCTTTTTTCTCTGTAGATGGTTTTTTTTATGGCTCATAGTGGTACACTGGCTCTAAGGACTTCAGAGGATGTATGAATCAATCAAATGCACAAAAATGTATGCATGCAATTTTCTTCTTGCTATCTTGAAATTTGCTTTTATAAAAAATATTCCAAAGGCATGTCCTTCAAATGCAAATGCCAGGGCTCAAAGGATAGAACCATGATAGCTAAGGTAGAATTTTTGGCCCCATCTAAACTGCCATATAATCCAATTTGATAATGGTTATAACCTTGTCCATGAATGCTCAGCCCAAATTGACCGCTAAAGTGAACTCAGTATTTTACCCCGGCCCTACTGAGATCTGTTATGATTAACTTAGTGCTGGTTTTTTTTTTTGCTCTACTGTTTTTAATTGTTTGATTCAGATTGTTAAATGTGTTAATGTATATGTGATATATTCTGTTTTGCTGGGCTTGGTCCCACTTGTAAGCTGCCCTGAATCCCTTGGTGGCGGGATATAAAAGTAAAGTTGTTGCTATTATTATTATTATTGACACAAAAGCACAGTATGTCACGCAAACGAGATCTATATGCTGGATCTCGTATCACAAAATCATAAGTCAAACACTTCCCAAGCGTCTAGGACTGTGTGATGTATTTTCGAATGATGCACGCAGATCCAAGTAAGGTGACCTTTTGCAGTTGTGATTTTGTCAATGTTTATTGTTTCCAAATGCTGGCTGAGATCTTTTGGCACAGCACCCAGTGCGCCAATGACCACTGGGACCACCTGTACTGGTTTATGCCAGAGCCTTTGCAGTTCAGTTTTGACGTCTTGATAGTGGCTGAGTTTTTCCTGTTGTTTTTCCTCAATGAGACTGTCACCTGGTATGGTATGGTATTGTTAGTCTGGATTCGAAAGTCCCACAGGATTTTTGCATGTTCATTTTCCACGACCTTTGAGGGTTTATGATCCCACCAATTCTTTACTGCTGGCAGGTGGTACTTGTGACATAAGTTCCAATGAATCATCTGGGCCACAGAGTTGTGTCTTTGTTTGTAGTTCGTCTGTGTGATTTTCTTGCAACAGCTGAGGATATGATCCATGGTTTCATCAGCTTCCTTGCACAGTCTCCATTTTGGGTCATCCGCTGATTTTCAATCCTGGCCTTAATTGCATTGGTTCTGATGGCTTGTTCCTGGGCTGCAAGAATCAGGCCTTCTGTCTCCTTCTTCAGGGTTCCATTCATGAGCCATAACCAGGTCTTCTCCTTGTCTCTTATTATTGTTGTTGTTGTTGTTGAAGATGGACAGATGTAGCATTATTTTTTAATCTGTACCAGCCATGGATAATTTAAACTTTATAGAAGACTCTGTTACATACTCAGGATTTTTTTTTCATTGTGAGTGTGGAAGCTACCATAAAAACCAAGTCAGACTGTCTATTGCAATCAGTACTATCTGCACCGATTGGCCCCATAAAGCCAGATGTTACAATGCAGAATCACTAGGACATTTTGATCAGCAATAGCAATCCCAACAACTCTTCCATCTTTCTTGTTTCCTTTGAACTTAGAGGTAGGTCAGTAGCTTGAGTGGGCACTGATTTTCTTAGTAGCAGTATGGCATTGTGAAGTACCTCTGTTGTAATGCCACTGGTGCAGAATTGACAATTAAGACCAATTAGCTTTTCAAAGGATCTGCTCCTGGTAGAGATGAAAATGGTTACATGGTTTTATCATTATAAATCAACAGAGCTGTCACCTTTTCTGCTTGGGGAAGTATCTATGGAAACATCTATACCACATAATTTACCACAAACACCACAGACTGGATAGTGACTGTTGAGGTTTACCAGAAAGAGTATTTTCCACACCTACCCAGAGACACATGTTCAGTTCATTGCTACTCAGGTCCAATGCATTCTTTCACTGTATTTTGCAGGGCTGGATTAAGACCTTTAGAGGCTCTTGTAATCTGAAATGTATAAACAATAATAAACTTTAAAATAAAATAAAAATATTTCTCAAAATGGCACAAAGCCTACAGTAAGATGGAAATGTTTATTTTTATATTCCTCCACATTTGAAAAGTATTGCAAACCCTTTTATTTTGGGGACCTAGTTCAGTTGCATCATTTGCAGTTTAGCAATGGAAAATTTCTAGGGTGCACCTGTTCCCTTGATGCCATAAATAAGTATAGGCTTTGGTGTTTTCCTCCTCACCAGTCATTACTCTTATATCCAAGTGCTGAGGTTTTGTTTGGATATCTTTAAGAATTGGTGTTTAATGAAAACACTAGCTTGAGATATTGTTTGATAAACAAGCTATAACTAACTGATATGGTTTATTCTGTGTATGCACACATAATATCTGTTATCTATCTATTATCTATGATTCTATAGATGTGTGTTCTGCTGCTAAAACCTTTTATTTGCAGTTTCAGTTTACAAATGATTTTTTTGCTTCACTGAAACAACTTTAATTGGTTCTGTGAGCATTGCAGTGTCGGTCTCCTGAAAGCCTATAGAATTCATGCTCCTTAAGGGAGCATTTTCTGAAGCAAAAATGGACCTTTGGTGCCATAAAAAACTAATGTGAGCAAGGCAGCAATTCAGCCTTTGAAAAACAATTACTCTCATGGTAGTTGGAGGTACTGCAAGTGGGCTATGGATCCATCTCTCTATGTATTAGTGAGCAGCTTATCATGGAAACTAAATTACAGCTTAACACCAAGATTGCTTGCCACCAGTAGCATAGCCCATAAATGCAATTATTTGTTAGCAAAGTGGAACACTTTTCACTCTTGCTCATTAAATCTTTTAAGATGATTAACATTCTTGCTTCTGGGCTGCCTGGTGAGATCACATACATGGGAATAACTTTTGAAGATGAATGATAAATCTGTCAAAGGGATCACAGAGTCTATGGCTCAAACTAACAGTTCTGATTCAAGAAAGGCACTGGAGCAAGTCACTTCTCTCTTATGAGATCCACTTTAGTTCAGGGCAGAGTTATGGAGAGGACAACCATCAAGCAGGGTCCATAAAAAAGGTCCTCCACTTTTATGCAGAACTGTAATAGAGGATGTTCAAATAGCACAGCTAGAAACAGGACATCTTTCAAAAGTCAAGTTCTATCACCCAATCCTTAACCCAAACCATTGAGCCCCCGGTGGCACAATGGGTTAAACTCTTGTGCTAGCAGGACTGGAGACTGACAGGTCGGAGTTTCGAATCCAGGGAGAGCACGGATGAGCCCCTGTCTGTCAACTCCAGCTCCTCATGCGGGGGCATGAGAGAAGCTTCCTACAAGGATGATAAAACATCAAAACATCTGGGCGTCCCCTGGGCAATGTCCTTGCAGACAGCCAATTCTCTCACACCAGAAGTGACATGTAGTTTCTCAAGTAATTCCTGACACATACACATACGCAAAACCAAACCAAACCAAACCATCATCAACCCTTATGATTCACTCTTGTAAACACAATACTGGTGGAGAAAGCAAATTTCCAACCCCCCGAGCATGGCCTAGTCAACCAGTTGACTTCCCTGATAGGTTAGTCTGATCAGTATATATTTAACCCTTCTCTTTTAGATTCCACATTAGAAAACTGCCTTATTTCAAGTCAGACCTCTGGTCCAACCAGCACAGCTATATCTAGACTGACTGGCTGCAGCCGAATCCTTCCCAGATCTGTCTGAAAGCCTTGAATGAACATTGGACCTTTTTATCTACATCATGTGGTCTGTATTATAAAGTGTGTTTGCACAGCATAGTGAACCAAGCATCAGTGGGAACACCAGCCAAAGTAGTTTTATCTGTTATTTAGTGAGGCTTCTGTTTCTTTTTCAGCCCGAGGTTCAGACAAGTCCTTTTCTAGAGCAACAAGATTATCAACAGGGGAAGGTGGAAGATAGGCCACCAACCTCCAGGCTACTGGCACAAATTCTCCTTTGCAGATGCATCAAAAGGACTTTACACTTTCCCCTGTTTTAAATGCCATCTGGAATGTTGGCATTGGCTGAACTGACTGTCTTTAAAAGCAGGGAGCGGCTGTTTGCTATTTACTGAAAGAAAACTTTCAGTTCCCCTCCTGACTCCTAACCACTCTGATTACCTTATTTATGGAACAGATTATTCTAACTCAACTGCTTGGACTGTTTGGATTTATGGCTTTTTACCTTGTATGGTTAGATATTGGGCACCTTTTGGCATCTTGACTCTCACTTGGCATGACAGTAAGTCATTGGGAATCTCATCTTCTGGAACTATCTCTTGTTTCACTTTGAATTGTCTTGTTATGGGGGTTTCATGGTAAAACACATTTTTAAAGGTTTACCATATCTCTTTCTGCATAGTACTAGCTATGGTGCTATGCTGTTATTTCTGAGGGATACTCCACAAGTGACACCCACCACTACTGCTATTGTTCATTAGCTGTTTGGCATACTTTCTCCGGCTCCTCAGCAAAAGCCTGTCTGACATGGGAGACCTCACCAGCACTGCTACAATGAATTGAGACTTGTGTCTCAGGAGCACAAGTCTCACCATCCTGAAAGAGTAGTGCCATGGTGTGGGAGATAGAGCTATCTGCTATTATTCATAGGTATCATACTAACAGCGTTGCAGCACGACATAAAGAAGAAACAAAGTGAAAAGGAGCAGACTGACATAACAGTGAATAATCACCTCATAGAACTTTAATGTCTACATTTTTTTAGCTCCCTCGTGCTTTGTAAAATAAATAGCCACAGATCAATCATGATTCAGTTTATTATACTATGCAGTGATCTTTAGGATCCTCAATATAATTTTTTATTTAATATACAAAAGGAAATTGGTGTATTTTGGGTGCTAAATTTAGCTTTATTATCAAGATGATGGTGGTGATAATGATGATGATAAATAGCACATTCTTTCTTTTAGATCTGAATTAGTATATTCTCTACATTGAAAATTTGCAGATACGTATAAGAGACAGGCAATGCTGAGGCAGGATGGAAAATGTATCCTAGGTTTATATTAATAAAAAATACTGTTAAGATGGTAACTGGTTTTTTTTGGGGGGGGGGGGAGGGGGTTGGTGACAATGTTCAGTGAGTAGCTTCACTTCCTTTCTGAAATTTAGAACCTAATGGGAAAGAGGACAACCATACTATAAATGTGTGACCCCTTTCATAAAAACAAAACAAAACAAAAAACGTTTCTGAGAGTGATTTCTAGGTATTTTACTATTAGAGGTTTCACTGAGAAAACAGAGATTCCTTATTATTCTTTCCCTTAAAGTAGACCAACTGGACAGTATACAACATCTTCAAACTGGAAAATTTTTTATGTTGGGCTGATGGAAGTTTAATGCCAGAAGTATGTTTTTGGAAATGGTAGAAAATGGGTAGCATTAGATATCATTCTCATTTTGGGAAGAGGAAGTAGAAATATGAAAGAGGAGTTACATTCTTTTGCTCGCTCTCTGCTTACATCACTTAGCTTATGCAACATTAGTATATTCAAAACAACTCATAAGCAAAATCTTGCTGATTCCAACAGTAGCCATCCAGGGGTGTGGGGGTGAAACGTCCACCACCCAGTCTCACCCCGTTGATCCATGGCAACACAGGAAGCCATCACCCCACGCCCTGCATCACCTGACTCATCCATGTCCCCATAGCATGGATGGGTGTGTGTGAAAAGTCTGCCACCCAATTTCCCCCGTTGATCCAAGGCAAAACAGGAAGCCTCCTGTGTTGCCACCATGGCGGCATGCACTAGTTCACCTTCTCCTTTACAATGGAGCCCTGCCAAAAGTTGCAGTGCATCATGGGATGGGAGCCAGTGGGTTACATCATAAAGAGAAAGGAGGACCAGTGCAAGCTGTTGATTTTGCCCTTATCTGATAGGGTTGTTTATGGCTGAGGTCCAGGTTATCTGAAGGACTATATTTTCCTATGTAAGCCTACTTGTGTTTTAAGATATTCTAAGAAGAGCTTTATCTCTGCCTCTCACTTTTGCAGGCATATCTGGTGAATATATGGGAGAGGAACTTCTTCAGGGTTGCTCCCAGGCTCTGAAACTCTCTCAGGACATTGGTCCTCCTTGCTATTCTTTCATGGACACCTTCATTTCAGCCAACCTTTTAGAGCTGGCTGCTCAAGGGTCATGTATGCACTGTGTTGTTCGTATTTTCAGTGCCCTGCTTTTAACTTCTTTTCAATGTTTTTGCTAGTTTAATACTGTTTTAAATCTTTGCACAATATTTTTTAAGCTATAATAAAAATAGTACAGTACAACCCCCAGATCTACAGGGGACATATTCCTGAACTGAACATTGGAATAGGAAATTGGGTAACAGTGAAGCCTATTGAAATGAACAACTTCCACTAGAAAAGAGATTCCAATGTAAACATTAGGAAGAAGTACCTGACAAGAAGGCCTGTGTGACAGTGGAATATGCTGCCTGAGAATATGGGGGAGTCTCCTTCCTTGGGGTCTTTAAATAGAAGCTTGATGGCCACCAGTCAGGAGGGCTTTGATTGTGCATTCCTGTATTGGACTGGATGGCCCTTGGAGTCTTTTCCAACTTTATAATTCCATTATTTAATCTCTTTATTTTTAAAATAAATAATTTTGAAAACTGAGTGAGAGATTTAACTTCTGCTTAAATGTCCGCCACTAAAAATAGTTGAATTATTAACTTCATTGGAATTATGTATGCCCTTACAATTGCCTGGTTAAAAGCTAATTTTAGCTAATGTATAAATACTGGAGACTTGGGTAGAGACATATGGAATGCAAAATGACATTTTGTGTCTACATTACTTGCTTAAAATCTAAAATTATAGCTGCTATTTAAAATCTATTTACTTTGTGTTTTTTTTTTTTTTTTTTTTTGGTGAACACATTCCTTGAGCTATCAGAGCAGCCATGAAAGATTCTATTTGGATATTTAATACTAAGAGATGCTGGGGAAGCCTGGCTGAGGGAGCCTAGCTGTCTAAATCCAAAAAATACTCCAATAGTAAAATAGAAACCAGAAGCAGTGCAGCTGTGAAAGTCTTTCTTCATTTGACACACTCAATGCCTCCTTGCCTCCCAGCTTCCTTCTGTCTAGTGCTATGTAATAAGATAATGAAATATTCCTAATTATATATGAAGCTTTATTCTGAATGTGTATGTGTGTGTGTGTATCACTTGTTGTGTATTCCATTCTGTTTTAATTTATAAGCTGGGATGTAAGGAAGCTCATTGAAAAGTTAACTAAATAGGTACAGATAAAAAGAGGATAACAGTAAACACTACTGGGCAAATTTAAATACTCCGGTGTAAATGAATTAAAACAATATATACGCACATCAGTTAAAAAGTATAGAACTCACCCAATAAACCCTCAGCAGGAAGTCGCTACCTCAAGAGTACTGAAATCTGCTGCAAATCCTCTGCTTACTCATAGCAATTACAGATATGTAGAATATGTAATGTATTTATTTATTTATTTATTTATTTATTTATTTTATTACTGTGCTTATATACCGCCGTTTCTCAGCCTAAATTGGCGACTCAACACGGTTTACAACACAACGACAAGCAGCAATATTCCATTAAAAAGCATAAAAACACATACACAATACACAATATTATTGGGCCACCAATAATAATCCAATGCATGTCTTAATTGTAGTCGCAATCCAATTTCGTCGTCTGTGATTAACCAATCCTTGTTCATCAGTTTCGTTGCACCAGATTAATCGAATGCTTGTTTAAACATCCATGTCTTCAACCTTTTTCGAAATACCATCAGCGAAGGGGCTGATCTCACCTCTATGGGGAGGGCATTCCAAAGCCGAGGGGCCACCACAGAAAAGGCCCTGTCTCTCGTTCCCGCCAGCCGCACCTGTGAAGCAGGCGGGATAGAGAGCAGGGCCTCCCCAGAAGATCTTAGGGTCCTGGTGGGCTGATAGGCCGAGATACGTTCGGATAGATAAGTTGGGCCAGAACCATTTAGGGCTTTAAAGGCCAGCGCCAGCACTTTGAATTGGGCCCGGTAGCAAAGCGGCAGCCAGTGGAGCTGGTGCAGCAGAGGAGTTGTATGCTCCCTGCGCCCCGCTCCGGTTAGTATCATGGCTGCCGCCCGTTGGACTAATTGGAGCTTCCGAGCCGTCTTCAAAGGCAACTCCACGTAGAGAGCGTTGCAGTAGTCAAGACGGGATGTAACCAGAGCGTGGACTACCGTGGCCAAGTCAGACTTCCCAAGGTATGGTCGCAGTTGGCGCACAAGTTTTAACTGTGCGAATGCTCCCCTGGTCACCGCCGAAACCTGGGGTTCCAGGCTCAGCGATGAGTCCAGGATCACACCCAAACTGCGAACCTGCGTCTTCAGGGGGAGTGCGACCCCGTCTAACACAGGCTGTAACCCTATACCCTGTTCGGCCTTGCGACTAACCAGGAGTACCTCTGTCTTGTCTGGATTCAATTTCAATTTGTTCGCCCCCATCCAGACCATCACAGCAGCCAAGCACCGGTTCAGGACCTCAACAGCCTCCTCAGTAGCAGGTGGAAAGGAGTGACAGAGTTGGACATCATCTGCGTACAGATGACATCGCATTCCGAAACTCCGGATGATCTCGCCCAGCGGCTTCATGTAGATGTTAAACAACATGGGAGACAGTATTGAACCCTGAGGAACCCCACAAGACAAAGGTTGTGGGGTTGAACAGGAGTCTCCCAGTAACACCTTCTGAGACCGACCCTCGAGGAATGAGCGGAGCCACTGCAGAACAGTACCTCCAAGACCCATCCCCGCGAGGCGTCCCAGAAGGATACCGTGGTCGACGGTATCGAAGGCCGCTGAGAGGTCAAGCAGCACCAACAGGGACACACTCCCCCTGTCGAGCTCCCGCCGCAGATCATCCACTAAGGCGACCAAGGCTGTCTCGGTACCATGCCCCGGTCTAAAGCCAGGCTGTGCCGGGTCCAGATAATCCGTGTCTACCAAGAATGCCTGGAGTTGTGAGGCCACCACACGTTCCATGACTTTGCCCAAAAAGGGGAGATTGGAAACAGGCCGATAGTTGACGAATTGAGTGGGGTCCAGTGATGGTTTTTTCAACAGCGGTTTTATCACAGCTTGCTTTAAGCTGGCTGGAATTTTGCCTTCCCGAAGGGAGGCATTAACCACCACCTTCACCCACTCGGCCAATCCCCCTCTGGCCTCCTTCAGAAGCCAGGATGGGCAGGGGTCTAGGATGCATGTGGTAGCTCTCATTCCTCCAAGCACCTTGTCCACATCCTCGGATTGAACCAATTGAAATGAATCCATCAAAACCGGACAAGCAGATGCTCTTGTTACATCCTCAGAGACTGCAGTTAATATGGTATCCAGTCCAGAGCGGATCAAAGCGACTTTGTCTGCAAAGAACTGAGCAAAAGCTTCACAGCGAGCTGCCAAGTCATCAGGGCACCCATCCTGAGTGGTGGGTTTTAACAGGCCTCTGACAACTCGGAACAGTTCAGCCGGACGGTTCTTTGCAGACGCAATAGTGGCCGCGGCATATGCCCTTAAAAAGGACACAAACCGTGTTCGATTTGGCTCGCTCGGATCCGAACGCCACACGCTCTCTAGTTCCCTCTTCTTTCGCTTCAACGCTGCCAGCTCCTCGGTGAACCAAGGAGCTGGTTTAGCTCGGCTACTTGAGAGGGGATGTTCTGGAGCGATCGTGTCTATTGCCCTAGTCATCTCCCCATTCCAGAGAGCGACCAGGGCATCAACAGGATCACCTACCGAGGTGGCGGGAAATTCCCCAAGAGCCGTCAGGAATCCATCCGGATCCATAAGCCTCCTGGGGCGGACCAGCTTAATGGGTCCTCCACCTCTGCAGAGGTTAGGGGGTGCAGTGAGTCTAAAGCTGACCAGGTGGTGGTCGGTCCATGGCAACGGAGAGATGGATAACTCCTCAACACCGCCACCTTCCTCCCATCCTTGATAAAAAACTAAGTCCAATGTATGTCCAGCACTGTGGGTGGGGCCAGATACCCGCTGGGACAGCCCCATGGTCGCCATGGTAGATATGAAGTCCTGAGCCGCTCCTGTTAGGGCAGCCTCGGCATGGACATTGAAGTCCCCCAGCACAAGCAGCCGTTGGGACTCCAATGCCAGGTCCAAGACCACCCCCGCTAGCTCAGGCAGGGAGACTGTAGTGCAGCGAGGTGGGCGGTACACTAACAGAATCCCTAATCTGTCCCGGTCACCCACCCTCAGGTGGACGCATTCAAAATTTGTTGACTGCGGGATGGGGGCCCTGGTCAGAAGAATGGAATCTCTGTAGACCACTGCAACCCCGCCTCCCCGCCCTCCGGATCTCGGTTGGTGCTGCACAGAGAAACCTGGTGGGCAAAGCTGGGTCAAGTTTACACCTCCCGCTTTGTCCAACCAGGTCTCTGTGATGCACGCCAGATCTGCCCATTCATCCAGGATTAAATCCTGGATGAAAGTTGTTTTACCATTGACAGATCTGGCGTTCAACAGCATCACTTTCAATCCGGAGGGACCGCCATCCTGGTTACACCAACTTACCATATCAGGAGACCGATTTGGAATTACTAATGTTGTTCCACAGTCCCTAGTCCGAATTAAAGGTCTCCTTTTCCCGTATCTCCCCCTCCCCACCACGACTTCTATGGGGGCTCCTCGGTTAACGGAAGCCTCTCCCTCCTCCATGACGCATTCAGCAGCCAAAGTATCACCCCATAGATCATTATTGACTGTTTGGTGTTTTACAACTTCAGATTGCCATAGTCTTGCTTTACATTCATTTCCCGCTCCTGCTATATTATACGCGGGTCTTTCTGAGCTACTCTGTTCCCTCTCTCCACTATAAACAGTTAGCAGCAAGATTAACAAATGCCAGGGAATGGGTAGTGACATGAATGATAGTTGTTAAACACTGTCAGAAAAGTTCACTAAGTTCCTAAAGTACAGATAGATAATTATATCAGCATACACAATGGTATAATTGATTAAAGTGCAATAGCTTGTCAATGGCTCTAAAGTGCTAGATGAAGTGCGTCATGGAGGACTTAGAGTCAACACTAGATGGTTAAGTCGATTAAATGTAACAATTGTTACTCTCTTGCCTGCAAAAATATGTCCACTGGCAATGACACAAGTTCCCTAGGTATACACTGAAGCTGATACTGGGGGAGTTGAATTGCACCCATTTTTTCCTGGTTCTGAAGTCTATGCATTAAGCATAGAAAAGGGATCAATTGACCTACAGTACTGTCCATTCAATATGTTGGACGTGGGATTCAATAATGCCCATGGTAAGGGTGATGTGCCTTCAGGCACAGCAATAATTAAGTGCACTCTCCTCTAGGGGTGAGTCTGCACTGACCAATAAATCCACAGCCAGTCTAGAGGTGGCCCCATGCACACTGCTGAGCCCACTGATAAATGGGCATTCATACTAATTGGGTCCAACTAAGGTGAGACTACATTGGACCCACTGGACTGTCAGCCAACATCTATGTCAATCTTTCTGCTCACAACCAGCCACAGGGCTTTGGGTTTGCTCCTGGGCATTGTGAGAGCCCTATTCTGACATCAGCAGAGGTGTCCACATGACCATGAAGGAAGGGAACTGATTTCTATCTTTCCGTTCATACCTTTCCCTCTCTGCTGATGAGTGTAAGAAAATCGTGATAGCAGCAGTGTTCTGTTTGGGCAGGAGACAAGTCTGAATTGGATCTAGTTTAGTTGTCTACACTGCTCTAAAGCTGCAGGATACTTCAGAGTCTCTATCAAACTCCAAAACATCCTCCAATTCTTACTAGGGCATAGGCAGTTTAACCCTGGATAATTTGCAATACTCACTGGAAGTACTGGAAGTTGTCAGGACAGCCAGGAGTTAATTCAGGGAAAGTCTGGGTTTTTTATTGCCTGGTAGTCTCATCCTATGTTTTTATTTTATTTTTTGTCTCTTTCTTGCTAAGATGCTAAAGAATGATTTCATTTCTTTCCCCCTCACTCCCTTTCCCTCTCAACCATAGAGCACACAACACTTATATTCCTCTCTCTCGATTACATTTGACATGGCTTTATAATAGTCATTATTCTAAACTACCTTGACTGCATATTCTAACCATCAGCTTTCCATGCATATCCAGCATCAGGCAATCTGATCCTCAAGAGCACAAAACTTTCAGACATAATGGGAACCACCGGAACAAAAGTGTCTGAATTAATTTGTAAAAATTAAATCATGCAAAAGACAATACCCAAATCTATCCCAGTTTTGTATGACAGCATTATTATTGCTGCCTTTATAAAAGCTGAATAGATTTCTTTGTAAAAAAAATCTCTTTATCTCACTTGTGCATGAAGACTTTTATCATGTGCATTTCTACAGTTCATTACCGACAACTGGAATGAGCCTTAATTCCTTTCCCCAGTATCTCATATTTTAGACAAAACAATAATCACAAAGGAACAAATTGCAATTTGTAATAATATCCACAGGTAGGGAATGTACTATTCTGCATAAAACTGGTTGATTTGCAGTGACTACATGACCTCTTTCACAGAGGACAATCTTCTATTGAAAAGGCTGTCAGCAATATTTCAAAGTATCTTGCCCAAATATATTTAATTTCATTAAAATATTTCTATCCTTTTTCTATGGCAGTTTGCAACACAGAACAAAATGAACTTATATATTGCTGAGGCCCCAGAGCTCTCCGGGTGAGAATTCCCAAATGCCCCTCCATAAACTGTAGATTTCAGAATTCCATAGGAAGTTACCATGGCAGTTAAAGTAGAATGTTGAGGTGAATCTACATGGTAGAATTTGCAATTTGACACCATTTAATTGCTATTTTCTAATGATATGGAATACTGGGAGTTGCAGTTTTACAAGGTCTTTAGCCTGCACCTGTCACAAGCACAGCTGGTGGGGACGAGGGAGAGGGCCTTCTTGGTGGTGCCCCCCCCCCCCCGGCTCTGGAAATTTTCTCTCCCCAGGAAGATCAGATTGGCACCCACCCTGTCCACTTTCTGTAAAGAACTAAAAACATGGATGTTCCACTGTGCTTTTCATTAATCAGTTCATGAGATAACTTTGGCCCCTCCAGTCATAATTCAACATCTGGCTCTTTACCATTGTCCCTGCCCTATAGTTGTATTGCTCAGAATGACTTGGCCTTTCTCGACCAAACTTATCACCTGGCTTTTGCACTTTCCCACCAGCCCTGTCCTCGTAACTGTATTGCACAAGCCTCTGACTCACACCTTAGATCAGTATATGGCCACTATGTTAGGCTTCTGGTTGTTGTTAATGGTTATGTTTTTATGATGATGGTATTTGTGAATTTTTACTGTGTTATATATTAATCTGTGTTTGACTGGGCTTTTCCCCATGTAAGCCACTCTGAGTGGGTTTGAAAAATATTATTATTATTGACACAAAAGCACAGTATGTTACAGCAAACGAGATCTATATGCTGGATTTCGTATCGCAAAATCACAAGTCGAACACTTCCCAAATGGTGTTTGACTGGGCTTTTCCCCATGTAAGCCACTCCGAGTGGGTTAGAAACACAACAAGATGAGTCCACAGCAGACAAGATCACTCTGCTGGCTGTTGAATTGGATCACATGTCAGACACTTCCCAAGTGTCTAGGACTGTGTGATGTATCGGCGAATGATTCATGCAGATCCCAGTAAGGTGGCTTTCTGCAGCTGGTAGATGTCAGCGCCGATTGTGTTTAAGTGCAGGCCAAGGACTTTAGGAACTGCACCAAGTGTGCCGATCACCATTGGGACAACCTTTACTGGCTTGTGCCAGTCTTTGCAGTTTGATCTTTAAATCCTCATATTGTGTCAGCTTTTCCAGTTGTTTCTCTTCAATCCTGCTGTCACCTGGGATTGCGACATCGACAATCCATACTTTGTTTTTTTAACGCAATTGTGAGGTCAGGAGTATTGTGCTCCAGAACTCTGTCAGTCTGAATTCAGAAGTCCCAGAGGAGTTTGACATGTTCATTCTCTGTAACTTTTTCCGGCTTGTGATCCCACCAGTTCTTTGTCACAGGAAACGGTATTTGTGGCACAGGTTCAAATGAATCATTTGAGCAACAGTGTTATGCCTCTGCTTGTGGTCTGTCTGCACAATCTTCTTGCAGCAGCTGAGGATGTGATCTATTGTTTCATCTGCTTCTTTGCAGAGTCTACATTTGGGATCTGTTGTTGACTTTTCAATTCTGGTTTTGATGGCATTGGTTCGAATGGCTTGTTCTTGGGCTGCCAGAATCAGGCCCTCAGTCTCCCTTTTCAAAGTTCCATTATTATTGTTATTATTATTATTATTATTATTATTATTATTATTATTATTATTATTATTATTATCTGCTAAGGAATGATGGTTCTTCACCAAACTACAAATCTCTAGGTTTGATCCATGGCACTTAAAGTGGTGTTCAGCTGCATTAATTCTACAGTGTAGTCATATCCATAGTGTTATAATATTGTGAAAGGGCCCTGGAAGTCTTCCAAGGATTCCTATGGTGTATTGACTCCATAGTTAGGGTAGCAAAAGAAATAAATATGAAAAGAAATGAAAATGAAAAATATGAAAAGAAATGAAAAAAAAAAACCTTTTTTTTGCTTCTTGTATCATTGACATTGTTCAAACACCTGTAGTCTAAGCACATTTCTTGAAGTTAAGCTGTAGTGTTTGAATTATAGATGGTTTATCCAATGGATTTTAATAGACTAAAGCAGTTTAAGTCCAGGTTTCTTTTACTGACAAGATATGATTCAACTGAAGCAAAATTTCAGTTCTCACCCTGAACTCATCAGAAGAATGTTCTTTACCAAAAATACCAATCTTTTTATGCTTAACAGACTTTCCTCCCAAATGTGATAATACTATCTAAATACGTTAGAAATGTGCAAAGTTGAGACTCAGGTCTATTAAAAGATAGGTCTTCAGAGACAAATGCAGAAGATTTATATAGCTGTAACACCTGCCACATAACACAGTGTAGGGAGGCAGGGGAGAGAAAGGAGTGAATTTTGCAATTATTCTTAGTTTGGCATGTATACCCCCAGACAACCAAGATAACTTGAGAAGCATTTGTGAACTAGCTTCACAGCAGTATGAGACTCTGACTGTAATTATTCCACATCCGTGAATGCCATATCCATAAAAATGTAAACAAGCCACATACGTTTGTAATGCTATAAAGTTTTGCTGTTATATTTTCCACTGAACATAATTTTACATCCAGTCATGTTGAATAAATATGTTCTAAACTAACATTTCTCAGATGGTTTACATTTCGCACTCCATTTGTGAGGAATCATACAATGTAGGCAAGATTTTTTTGGATGAGATGGAAATCATTTAGGCTGTTAAAACTCTACAGCAAATGTATCCACAAGAAAATAGCAGTGATGCCTAATCCCCAAACAGGTTATGAAATGTTTCAAAGTGTTCTCTGTATATTTTGGGGATTGTGTATCATAACAATAGGTGAATCTTAGGGAGCATTTAGACTGCAGAATTAATGCAGTTTGACACCTTTTTAAGCTGCCATGGTTCGATGTTATGGAATGTTGGGATTTGTAGTTTGGTCAGGCACTAGCTCCCTTTGGCAGAGAAAGCTAAATGCCTTGTAAAACTATAATAAACTTTATTTGTAACCTGCCCTATTTCCCTGAGGGAACCCAAGGCAGTTTCCAGAAAAGTAGTGGCAAACATTCAATGCCATAATGAACAAATCAAAACAAATCGAACAATAAATAAATAGCATCAGTATAAACTTATAAACTTAAACGACTAACTATAGCTCTCATGATTCCATAGCATTCAGCCATGGCAGTTAAAGTGGTGTCAAACTACATTAATTCTAGAGTATAGATGCATCCTTTGTACTCATTATAATAAAGGATAAATACTAAACAGTAATAATTTTATTTCTTACCCACCTCTCCTTGTGACTTGAGGCGAGTTACTACATGGCTAAAAATACAAAACCATCTGAAACATTCTATAAAATACACAGGTTAAAACATATTTTTACAAAATACATATTAAAATACACAGAATAAAGATTAAACACAAGATGCAAGCTTAAAATTCATGATTAAAATTGGCTGGTTCGGCTTGCAAGAAGAGATAGATTTTCAAATGTGTTTTAAATTCCGACAGATGAGTTAGCTATCGGAGCCCTTCTGGCAGGTCGTTCCACAGTTTTCTGGGGGCGTCCGATGAAAAGGTCCTCTAGGTGATAGAGCCAGTCAGGTTCTGGCTGGTTGGAGTAGTTGTCCCCCAGAGGACCTCAGTACCCTAAATGGCGAATTGTACAGGAAAAGGTGATTCTGTAGGTAACCTGGATCAAAACCATACTAACGGCACCAGATCCTTCTGATCTTAAAACTAAACAACTTTCCTCTGTTTTGTACCTGTATGGGAGATCACCAATGGGTATCAGGTGCTGTAGACTATATTTCAAAGAACTGGCAAAACCACTGCTGAGTCAGAAGACTCTATGAAATTAATGGGATCACTATATGATAGCAGGTAATTTGATGGCACAAACACGTGCACACAATGCACATAGAGACAAAATTATTTAAAATCATAAATATCCTGATAAGGATCAAAATGTGATGCATGCACTCAGAAAACAATTCTTGGGAGTGATAATAGAAAGCTTACACACACAGAGAGAGAGAGAGAGCTCCTGTGCCATAGCAGCAAAAAATGCAAATACTGTTGCTGAGGTCATTAAAAAGTCATAAAATAAATTTATAATGATACTGTATTGAGATTGTTCTATGCAGGTCTGGATATTACTCTTTAAATAGACTCATTTTGGACATTTTTTTCCTGCTGAGCTGGAAATGGTACAGAAAAAGTTCAAAAAAATATAACTATAATAATCAAGGCTTTGGAGCTTCTGCTCAAGGGGAAAAAACCTAGAAGTGGTTGAACATTTTTGCTGACATTATGCCAGCTGCAGTACTCAGCAAAAGTTCCATGACATTGGTTGTATTTTTATTCCACTCTCTCATTTTCTGATTGCATATTTTCTACAAATCCTTTCTTGGCCAAAGATAGATAGTTAAGATGGCAGTTCCAACAGTGTAACTAGTGGATTTTAGACAAAAGTAATTGCCACACAGGATTGTTTTTGTTTGTTTGAAAAAACAGTTTATGATAGAATTCTATACATTCATAAGAAGTGTGATGAAGGTGAAAAGACATTTGAATTTATCTCATCTCTCCCCATTCTTTCTGGCAATTTAATTAAATTGTTTAATAAGTAATAAGAGTTGAATATACAAAAGTACTATCAACCCTCCATAGAACAGATTTTGCATCTATGGATTCATGGAATCATAGAATCATAGAATTGGAAGAGACCACATGGGCCATCTAGTGCAACCCCTTGCCGTGCAGAAAAAGCACAATCAACACCCCCCCCCCATCAGTTGGCCATCCAGCCTCATAGAATCATAGAATCAAAGAGTTGGAAGAGACCTCATGGGCCATCCAGTCCAACCCCCTGCCAAGAAGCAGGAATATTGCATTCAAATCACCCCTGACAGATGGCCATCCAGCCTCTGCTTAAAAGCTTCCAAAGAAGGAGCCTCCACCACACTCCGGGGCAGAGAGTTCCACTGCTGAACGGCTCTCACAGCAGGAAGTTCTTCCTCATGTTCAGATGGAATCTCCTCTCTTGTAGTTTGAAGCCATTGTTCCGCGTCCTAGTCTCCAGGGAAGCAGAAAACAAGCTTGCTCCCTCCTCCCTGTGGCTTCCTCTCACATATTTATATATGGCTATCATATCCCCTCTCAGCCTTCTCTTCTTCAGGCTAAACATGCCCAGCTCCTTAAGCCGCTCCTCATAGGGCTTATTCTCCAGACCTTTTATTATTTTAGTCGCTCTCCTCTGGACACATTCCAGCTTGTCAATATCTCTCTTGAATTGTGGTGCCCAGAACTGGACACAATATTCCAGATGTGGTCTAACCAAAACAGAATAGAGGGGTAGCATTACTTCCTTAGATCTAGACACTATGCTCCTATTGATGCAGGCCAAAATCCCATTGGCTTTTTTTGCCGCCACATCACATTGTTGGCTCATGTTTAACTTGTTGTCCACGAGGACTCCAAGATCTTTTTCACACGTACTGCTCTCGAGCCAGGCATCCCCCATTCTGTATCTTTGCATTTTTTTTCCAGCCAAAGTGGAGTATCTTGCATTTGTCACTGTTGAACTTCATTTTGTTAGTTTTGGCCCATCTCTCTAATCTGTCAAGATCGTTTTGAATCCTGCTCCTGTCCTCTGGAGTATTGGCTATCCCTCCCAATTTGGTGTTGTCTGGAAACTTGATGATCATGCCTTCTAGCCCTTCATCTAAGTCATTAATAAAGATGTTGAACAGGACCGGGCCCAGGACAGAACCCTGCGGCACTCCGCTCGTCACTTCTTTCCAGGATGAAGAGGAAGCATTGGTGAGCACCCTCTGGGTTCGTCCATTTAACCAATTACAGATCCACCTCACCGTAGTTTTGCCTAGCCCACATTGGACTAGTTTCCTTGCCAGAAGGTCATGGGGGACCTTGTTGAAGGCCTTACTGAAATCCAGGTACGCTACATCCACGGCATTTCCCGCATCTACCCAGCTTGTAACTCTATCGAAAAAAGAGATCAGATTAGTCTGGCATGACTTGTTTTTGATAAATCCATGTTGACTATTAGCGATGACCGCATTTGTTTCTAAGTGTTTGCAGACCACTTCCTTAACAATCTTTTCCAGAATCTTGCCTGGTATTGACGTGAAGCTGACCGGACGGTAGTTGTTTGGGTCATCCTTTTTTCCCTTCTTGAAGATTGGGACCACATTGGCCCTCCTCCAATCTGCTGGAACTTCTCCTGTTCTCCAAGAACTCTCAAAGATGGTTGCCAATGGTTCCGAAATGACTTCCGCTAGTTCCTTCAATACTCTTGGGTGTAGTTGATCTGGCCCTGGGGACTTGAACTCATTTAGAGCGGCCAGGTATTCCTGTACGACTTGTTTCCCAATTTGGAGTTGGATGTCCTCAAATCCCTCATCCACTCCGTCTTGCTGAGGTTGAAGATGACTTTCTTTTTGTGAGAAGACCGAGGCAAAGAAGGTATTTAGTAGTTCTGCCTTTTCCCTATCCCCTGTCAGCATTGCCCCATCTTCTCCTTGAAGAGGCCTCTGTTTAAAAGCCTTCAAAGAAAGAGCCTCCACCACACTCCAAGGCAGAGAGGTCCATTGTTGGACAGCTCTTACAGTCAGAAAGTTCTTGCTAATGTTCAGGTGGAATCTCCTTTCCTGTAATTTAAACCTGTACTTGCTCTGAGTCCTGGTCTCCAGGACAACAGAAAACAACTCAGCTCCCTCTTCCTTACCACAGCCTTTATGTTGTGCCCCATGAAGGCCTTCACTGTTTACCACTAGTTAAGCCTTTTTAGTTGGAGGGATTAATATTTTATGTACAATTTCTAGGGTGTCAGTCTAGATAGCCTCTTTGCATTTGAAGCCTCTGTTGCACTGCCCATTTAAGAATCCCCTCAGGACCAGAGCCTCAGGCAAGGCACTTCTGGTTCTTGGAAGAGTCAGCCTTTTTTTGACTGGAAGGTGAAGAGAGAGGAAGGCCAGAAGGTCTACAAAATAGCACGTCCAGTTGGAGTTGCATTCAAGTCCATTTGAAGTTGTATTCAAGTTCATTTGGATCTATATTCAAGTTCAGAGTTAAATGTTGAGACCATCTTAGAGACAGTTGAACACCATACAAGAAAGAGACAATAAGAAGAAATAAAGATTCAAGAGCCTCAGTTCAGCCAGAACTGTGTCTATCCCTCAAAGACTTTACCTCATCTCAAAAGACTTTGTAGTGAGATTCGGGAGAAGAGGAAGTCTAAAATTCTTGTCAGTTAATAAATTATTGTTTGATTCAACTACATAGGCTCCAATCTGTTCCCTGTGCAGCCAGTTCACCTTCCAAGTAGTTAAGATAGTGTGGGTGCAGAACACTTTCAAATATTTAAACATGATGATTATGTCTCTTCTCAAACCTCTCTCCTGCAGGCAAAACATGTAAATTCAACCATCAATGGCTTGAAAATATTTATAAATGTCTAATAAGCAAAACCTGATTTTGCCATTTTATATAAGTGATACATTTTACTACACCATTGTATGTAATGGAACTTGAGAATCACAGAAGTACAGGAGTCAACCCCCAGTGGATATCATGGACTCACTTAGCTACTTTATATTAAGCATACATAATATATTTAAAAACCTACTACAAGATGAAACGATGACCTGTTATCCAGTCAAATTAATGATTGATCTAGATATTTAGAATAAAATGATAACTGCTCTATGTACTCCTCATGTCTGATACCTGTTTGTTCCTGATCTCCAACTCCTTGCCTTTAACTTATTTGGGGCCTTCAGTCTTTTCCAGATAACCTCTAAAGACCAAACAAAACCGCACTGGAACCAAAAGAACCTTTTTCAGATGAAAGGCTTAGCTCAAACTGGATGTTTTTTCTAGCCCTTCCTGATCTCATGGGACCAACCTAGATGGGATTAGAGAGTTCAGGATCTGATGATATTTCATTGCCTGAAATGTATTAAAACTTTGTTCCCTGTAATGGTAACTTCTCACCTGGGACAACTGCATGAAGAATCTAAAGCTTCAGATGCTAGATTCCTGCTGAAGCTTTCTTTCCCCAATTGGGGCCTTATAGCACTATTATTATAGCACTATTATTCCACTATGAATGATAGCACTGTTGTTCCATTTTGATTGCCATGATTCCATCCTGTGGCACCTAGAATTTGTGGTTAGATGAGGCACTCTGGATGAAAATTCTAAATTCTCTTCTTTAAACTAATAATCTCAGGATTCCATGCTGATTAAGGTGGAATAAAAGTGCTATTTATATGCAGTGTGAATCCATCTCAAGCTGTAAAAATCTAACTGGGGGTCTTCTGATGATGTGAACCAACTAATCCAACCTCTGAGAGGTGATATCCAACTCCCACCTCTGATACTGTACCTATGGTAATGCATTCACACAAGCAAGTCATCATTTGATGATGCAGCCAATACATGACAAATAGTCACAAATAATTAACATGTCAGAACTGAAGGTGAGTAATCCTTTCTTTTTCTGGCAATCAGGTGGCCTAAAGGTACTGCAGTCAAAGTCAAAAAGGTATTTCACTAATGGCATAAATGTGTCAGTTCTAAAAGCACAACTCTTTTCCAATCTGATTAAACTCTCCCTCTAGTGATTTCATGGGAACCAAGATGACTCATTTACATAGCTAGTACTCAGCATGTGGGAAATACCTCCACTTTTGCAGGCAATGAGTCTTATTGCTTCAATGTTTTCTTTTTTTAAAAGTTAGAGCAGTGGTCCTCAACCTGGGGTCTCCAGGTGTTTTTGGCCTACAACTCCCAGAAATCCCAGCTAGTTGACCAGCTGTTAGGATTTCTGGGAACTGGAGGCCAAAAACATCTGGGGACCCCAGGTTGAGAACCACTGAGTTAGAGCATACTCATAGAGCTCAGATGGCTTTGGTGAGGGAAGGGATATACATGAATAACTTCCTTTCTCCACTGGTTCACCCTCAATGGTTTTTTGTAACATTTCCTGTACTGAAAGTAGAATTTTATGAATATTAGTGAAACTGCCTGATAAAGATTAGTTCATCTCCATCAGTTCTTTTCAAGCAATTTGTATGATGGACCAGCACATTCTTCCCAGTGAGCCAGGGATTAGTGCCATTTTTGTCCTCTATTATTATTGTACCCACATTATTCCACTTTGAATCCACGACATGTGAGTGTGGAGAAAAGCAAACTACAGACCACCTGCTGCGATGCAACCTGAGCCCTGCTACATACACAATGGAGGACCTTCTTAAAGTAACACCAGAGGCACTCTCAAGTGGCCAGCTACTGGTCAAAGGACATTTAATCAACTATCAAGCTTGCAAACTTTGTGGGGGGTTTTGTTTGTTTGTTTTTAATGCAATACAACTGTTTGGTTCCTCCTGACACGATAAATAAATACCCACATTATTTCTCAGAAACTCAGCAAGGTCTGGCAGCCACAATTGGTCGACTTTTCCTGGTTTGTGGATCACCATTTTGGGTATTTGCCCCTTAACTTCCGAAATAACGAGACTGGACAACAATAGTTTGGATTCAAATTTGGGCAACTTTATTAAATGTTACCTATTTAACTTTAAGTGAACTAAACTATGTGCCTACGAACTTGGTGTCCAAACCGAGGCAGCGTCCCCGGCTATTCAGTGTGTAATATCTGTGTCCCCTGGAGCCCAAACCGGGCAACCTCTAAGGTAAAGGTCTGGAGAAGCCTGTATCAAATTATTGATCTCAGACTCTCCCGTTTCTGTGCCATGTGATATCCCCTCACCCGTTTGATGACCTCTAGGTGAGTGTTTGTTGTGTAATGACCCCAACCCTTAAGGGGTGCCTTGTGTATACAGCAATATCTGTGTTTTCTTATGCTATTTATGCTAGCCTAATTAAAACACACCATTCCAGCTAGCCCCTATTAACAGTATAGGGTAGGCGAAAAAAAACCCCAGAACATAGGAGGCAAAAAAATCCTACCCAGTTACAGATGGCAACCAAATAATTATACTGTCAGTCGGCGGGCGTGGTGGATTGAAATCTCACGGCAGAATGAGGGAGGAGGCTGCCTGCAACAGTCAGTTAACCCCTGCCCCCTTTTCCAAATGGTTCCACTGGAACCATCCATTTTCTTCATTCGGGGGGAGAAGCAAATTGCTCCCCCCACCAACTTTGCTGGTGTGGAGAGTCCCATGTGATTCTAACAGTGTATGGGAGGCCAATGCTTAGATGAATTCTTGGAATGATGTGTACAAAGTGGGGCAGGGACAAGTTGACAAAAACTAAAGGAACATATGGGTAGTAGCTACTAAAATAGGAAATAAAATATTAAGAAAGTAGAGAACAAGAAGGGGAAAGAAGATTGTGTGCACACACACAAAAATGGACCTGGAGAAAAACAATCTGAAGGTAGTGATAGAAGAAATATTACTGTACAACACAGAGCTAGAGGAAATTATTTTTGGAGTATGAATTATCTGCTGGAGATATTTGGACTAACAACATGGATATCTTATGGAAAGTATCTAGTTAAATGAGAAAATGTTCAGGAAAAAAAAATACAAAGGAGACTAAGTATATACTGAAGAAACAGAATATGCACAGTTGGAATGTAGAAATGTCTGAAAGTGTCTGAAAGTAATATTGATGAAAAGCAAGAAGGCGGCTAGACTTTGAAATGACAGCAGATTCCCCTAGAGAAATTCCAGGAAGATTCCACGATAATTTTCCACGATGCCATGTTAGAGAAAAAAACTGTTAGACAGTGATCTCAGATCAAAGTAACTCAGAATATTAAAGCTAAAAATGTGTCACTATTCACATATAAGCCAGATAATTTATAGAATATATATCATATAAACACTTCTGTTTGAAAGCCAAGGTCTATCCCTCCTTCCCTCTGTGTATAGAGAAATCCTATTTTTGGAATAAGTTGAACCTGTTATACCAACATGTATGCTGCATCCAAAGTATATTCAACAAGGCAAACTTGCTAAATCATCCCTATAAACTCCAAAATACTTCTGCAATCAGAAGCTGACTTGTCATCAATTTTTCCACACAGTGGGGTTGTGTTCATCACATCACCATATCCAAGGCACTCACTAAAGAGAGAATCTGAAAAAGAAAAAGCTATATTCTCATCAAGCTCAGCCTTAGACTGTAGTTTTGAAATATTGCAATTGGCTCCGTGTCTGCTTCTTGCATCTTTTGCCATGCAATCAAATGGAAAGAACTTCCAAGGCTAGGTTTCAATGGAACCAAGGTTCACCTGCCATAATCAGCTGGTATGAGCTTCAAGAGAATGCAGGAATCTGCCTGCCACTAATAGCTTCATTCAAATGAGATGGAGGTAATGACCTAAATTAATTAATTTTTCAATTTCTAGTGCTTAACATTAATTCATTTTCAACTTAACATTCCTAACTCTGATCTGTGCTTGTTAGGAGTAGAAAAAGTTAAAGGTCACCTTTTTTTTTTTACCAGAAAGTTCATAATTTAAAATATTACCTTTCCAAAAACTTGTTTAACTAGTTTGTTACTGAGATTAATATTCTTCTCTGTATGTGTGAGGAAGAGACAGGGATGTTTCAATTAAATACAGAGAACATGTTACTCAAACTACCCTCCAATGCTAAACAGTGTAAATGTATTTCTTCTCTATTTAATCAAAAATTACATCTTATTGAATGTCATCAAAGCTTCTTATACTTACATGTTCTTTCTTTTAGTACAGTCTATCTATAAATATATCCCCTACTCATCTTCCTGTACAGGTTGCCTATATATAGATTAGATCATGAAAAACTGCATATTTATTTACCACACACTAGTACCCCGGCTTTCTCACCCCGAAGAGGGCTCAGAGCGGTCTTACAAAGGCAACAATTCAATGCCACATATACACATCGATAAATAAACAAATGCATTAAAATCCAAACAATTAAAACATAAAACATCAAAACATAAATTAAAATCACACAATCCAAGTCATACTCCAGGGCTGATCCAAGTCATCATTATGATATTTTGTAATCTCTTATTGCACTGCTCCAATTTACTGACCAAAAGCTTGGTCTCAAAGCCATGTTTTTAGTGTTTTCCTGAAGGTCAAGAGGGAGGGGGCTGATCTAATTTCACTGGGGAGGGGGTTTGCAGACATCAGTACTTTGTTGTTGAAGACATGAGCAGCCACATGGATCTTTCCAGAGTTGGCAGGAGGGAGGGATCTCTAAAGGGTTATATGATTGTAATTTGTGCTTGTAACGTGTACTGCTATATTGGTACATGTCAGTATGGCACACACTTTTTTTCTTAGGACTTTGTCACACAAGGCAGGCAAACTGCACACACACAAATGCACACATATATATGGTTAAATTGCATAATCACAATTAGAAATGATATGAAATTAAATAAATTATCCTCAAGATGTTCTGGATTGGGAATAGTGGAGATGGGATATTGAGGGTGCACAACTTGGTATGTATGTATTCATTGCCTGCACAAACATGACTTGTGGCACAGTGGGCTGTTGTGATAAAGTCCTTAATGCAATATTCCCTGACATTTAAAAGCTGACAGGATGTCCAAAAATGTCTGAAAGTCCAGGGATTTAATTCAGAAGCTTCACACTGAAGATATTATGGACTGCAGCAAAACGTCATATGTAGCAAGGGATATAAAAAAAACCTAAAAATATGAAAAAACACTAGATGCACAAACACAGTACAGCAATCTTAGAAATTGTTTAGAAATTTTCTGGCATTGTGACACTGAAAATGTTGCATAATTTATCAGCAAAACTTCTATATATTCCAGTGATTTTGTTTTTGTGAACTTCATCGTAAGACATAACAATGAGGGCTGCAGAGAATTCCCTTGACAGCAGAAGATAAATAAGTACAGGATTTGAAATTTCAGGAGAGACTAGCTTCTGACAAATTTCTACATAAGGTCCATTCCTTTGCTTGTTTCTTTGTTTTCAGTTGGTAGACATGGTTCTCAGACAACATCTCTCCACTCACAGTTGAAACCCCCAAACTGTTTTCTGGGTATGGTTCTCAATTGATAGAGATAGATAGCTTACTTACCCAGCTTGTTGTCCACCCCTAGGCTCCCTCTGTCCAGCAGGATGCAAGAATATTCACAACAACATAGCCCTGTTGTCCATTGAGAAAAAACAATATTTCCATATTCTTTGTTTCCCATACTGAGCTGTTAAAAAGTGTATAAAAGTTAGTTAATGCACCAGACATTTCCATGTACATGACAAGTTATTATACTAGATCGATTTAAATGAGGATCATATTCTAAGTATGTTGAGACTAGTGAAGTATCAGATGCATATTGTAGGGTATATCACTTTAACATCCATGTGTTTGTGCCCAGGGGAATGTCAGGGGAGAGAAGATTTTGCACTGAAATCATTCTATATATAATACAAGTAATTTAAATATTGCTGTTTTTATTACTATATTTAAATAAGTAAATGGTGACTGAAGCAGAGATGTGCCAGATTGATGGTTTGTAGGGATTTAGTAGAGCCAGCATTGTGTAATGGTTTGAGCATCATGACTCCATTGGGCTGTGATTACCCATTAGATGACCATGGGAAGGTCACATACTGTCAGCCTCAGAAAATCTTTTGACAAGGCGGCCTTAGAGTTGTCATAAGTCAGAAATTACTTCAACACATACCACCACCACCAGGCTTCCATGCTCAACCATGGACAGGATATGGACAAAATTATGCAGGGGGCACCATCCTAGAGCTGAAGCAATCAACTTCCCCCACCTATGAGTTAGTGGCTAAGAAGTGAAGGCGGTTGAATGCAATTCCTTCCCTGAACTTTCTGGAAGTGGGATCAGGAATTAGGCTTGAGAAACGGTGATAGATTTTTCCACATACTGTTCTCTTTTTCTTTTGCACATCTTCTGTTAAATTCATAAAGTGGTCCTAGTTCAATCTCATTTTCACTGTCTCGCCTCTTGATTCCATTTCCAGTCTCAATGGGATCTTCCTTAAAGCCATGATTTGATTTCACCAGGCAACCAGAACCCTCAATGGGAGAATATCTACTTCTTTCCCATCTACTTAACTCACCCATTACTTTGATGATGAGCAGGGATTGGCATACAAGTATAATTTCACTGAGATGATGTGTCATTTTATTAATTTTATTAGTTCCAAGGACTGCTATAAATTTTAGCAGGAGTCTTTACAATGATATTGCCGGAAAGAGACAATAGAGAGCTATATGGGCTCAATCATGCATACATCTTGGTTTATCCACTGAATCTGACTGAACCACTAACCAAAGAGACAGATAACACAGTATGTGTCTTTGTTTCCCCTTCTTTTGCTTTATCACTTTCACTATGTGTATAAAGAAAGGACTTGTGTATCAGGTACAACTCTGGAATATACTTTTAGTAATTTATTTGTGACTTTTGGAGGTATGTGAAATTTGCTAGCATAATAAACAATATTTTATGACAAAAGTTGACCCCCAGAATGAAACAGCAGAGATGGTTGTCACAACAGAGAAATAATCTACATTTCACAAAATGGTAATATAACTCTGTGAAAGTCTATGTGTATCTATGCGAGGGAGTGAGTATATGACAAAGAAAAGATGCTTATCCTGGGGGTGTGACCAAAAAGAGGGAGAATCTTACTGTATGAAACTGTTATCTCATGACAAATATTTTACCCTCCTCATCACAGTGCTGCTGGTGTCACATCAATGTGAAACCCCAGTAGTGCAAGGTTTCACTTCGAGGAGACAACATAGTGCCAGTACTACTCTCTCCTCTCCCACGTTTTTGATTCAGAAAATATGTGTACATTGTTGTTTTTCTAAAAATAATCTTTTTGTAGTGAGGTGAGAGTGGGAGAGAAGGACTATGGTGCCCCCTGATGTAACCAGCATGCCTCCACAGAAGCACTTGGACCTAATCACAAAAGTTGAGTCTTGAGACCATGATGTGATCAGATGCTATTGCTTTTGTCTGTCATTAGCTGGGGATGCTTAATCATGAGGGAGATGGTAGACTGGCAATGGATATCACATGGTGTCATGTGATAGGCTGACAGTTCTGCTTCTATGGCAGTTTGCCACCTGTGTGTGCAAAAGTCCAGAGTCAACAATCTGACAAGAAGGAAAAGAAAGGTGAAGATATGACGATATAGAGATGAACATATGAGTCCTTAATGCAAATTATGAATCCGTTCTGAAACAGCTGATTCAAGCACTCTAAAGAGAGAATGTGTGGAACAGCAACTTTGAACTGCACATGGTATCTATAATCAGAGAAATAAGAACAAGCTGCATGAAAATGATGAATTACCAACATACAAATATCTAAAGAGCTGAAGAGGAAAGAAAAGGCTCCTTGGACACTTGGAACAGTTATATAGAGATGGAGAAAAAAAACAGCAGAACAAAGTTATGGCTGAAGTTTGACCTCTTGAGGTTTTATCACACAAGACTTTTAAATCACAATTGTTTGTGACAGGGGCTGATCACATGATGTTGTTTCTTTTCTGTTCTCCCATAGGAAAACTGTTTGGAAAACATTTCTTTTAATTGCACTTTAATGTCCCCTTTGGGTGGTGAAGGGGTGCTCAATGGGCATGCTTAGGTGAACAGATGAGAAGGAGAAAGGATGGAGATTTCACTTTTTGTATGGCTTCTTCTTGTGCCTGCCTCTCCTCTCCCTTCTTGCTCTAATGAATGAACTGGTTGACTCTGCCACTGAACCAAGTATTATTAGTCTGCTTAGGAAGGATCAAGTCAACCAGCTGGATTCCCTTTGATCTGAAGATGTTGGTCTTGCTTTCTGCCCTCCTTTCATTTGTTTTCTACAGAAAAGGCAGAATCAGTTGCATATTTGACAGAGCCATAGGAGAAAGAAATGACACTGCCTGGTATTGTTTTAGTGGAATGTGTGGGAAATGAGCTGTCTTTTCTTATTCACACACACATATCACCCAGGTCCCCTTATGTTCCATATTTAATAATAATAATAATAATAATAATAATAATAATAATCCCCCCACCATCTCCCCGGAGAGGAGGAGACTCAGAGCAGCTAACATGAGGCCAAGCCCGAAGATACAATGCAGCAAAATAAAATGAAAACAACAAAAATTACATACAGTTACAAAATAAAATAAATAAAGCAAAATAACATAATGGAAAATCAAACACAATAGGTGGACCAAATGCATAAGATAAAATGATAAAATCCTGGATGAGGTAGGGGTAGAAAAGGTATATTTGCGAGGAAACCAAAAAGGACAAACAGTGGTGATAGGCCTTATAGACATAGTCTGCAAATAACTTTATACAATATTTTTAACAATGTTGTGCACAAAACAAAGTGTTTGTCCATTGAACCATCAGAAAACAAAGGCATCACTCTCTCGGGTATTCTGTATTTTGAGATTCCAGGTCAGGAATTCACAACCTGTACTAGTTTTCATTTTCTGACTCACTCGTAATTACTTCAGGTGGCTTGGCCTTGTCTTCTGTCCATTGCCCAGTGGTTAATAACCCAGAAGAGGAGTCCCCGGTGGCACAATGGGTTAAACTCTTGTGCCGGCAGAACTGAAGACCGACAGGTCAGAGGTTTGAATCTAGAGAGGGTGCGGATGAGCTCCCTCTGTCAGCTCTATCTCCTTATGCAGGGACATGAGTGAAGCCTCCCACAAGGATGCTAAAACATAAAAACATCCGGGCATCCCTTGGACAACATTTTTGCAGACGGCCAATTCTCTTACACCTGAAGTGACTTGCAGTTTCTCAAGTCACTCCTGACATGGAAAAAAAAAGCCCAAAACAAAACAGAAGGCAGTATGTCAGATGACTACACTAGCATAGTCTCTTCATACCTCACCCTTAGGCTGTCTTAAAGCTTAAGGAAGTTTTTTTTTATTTTCTATAAAGAAGAAACTGGAATATGGTGGCATTAATATTCTCAACTTTCATTTACAAATGAAGCCTATCATATGTTTGGAAATAGCATCTCAGATAAATGGAGAATTACTGAACTGAAGACTCACTGACAAAATTTTCTAAAAGAAGAAGGAACTTCTCTTACGGAATCCTTCTATTAAAATATGGAATCATAAAGTTTTAATATCCATTTTATAGCTTTTATACTGAATGTCATGAAGAATATGACATGATATACACTGCAATTATGTGAGGAAAATAGAAATTGTTTCACACTCTATAGAAGGATTATGCTGATATATTTGCTAATAAGATGCAGACTGAGTTCCCATTCTATAAATACTTACCTGAAAATAATAATCACTGAATTCCAAACTTATTTCAGAGTGTATTTGCATAGGAATGTGCACCAAGTCTCCACTGTATTAAAGCATAACTCTGTGTAAAGATCTTCCTACTGAGTCTGGGGTCAGATCAGGAAACCTAACACTTCAGAATATTGTTTGAGTTTGCTCTAATGTTGCTTTTGGCCAGCAAATCTTGCAAGGAAATTTATTTATGCTCAATTATTACCTCATAGTAATGAGGATTCTATTTATACTGACCGAATGATCAGTATACATCTCTAATACTTCCTTAGATTGAATTACATCTCTAATACTTCCTCGTTAACCATATAGCACTGGGCTAATTGGCTTCCTATAAAATGTTTGCATAGCATTGACAATACATAAAAAACTCCTCAACCAATACATAGAAAAAAGCAAAAAAAAAAGTGCACAGTATGCTCCCCCTCCTTGTTTAAAACAGCCAAATAATATTTGAAACCGAGGCCAAATATTCCCAAGGAAGGGATTTTGGCTTCACGGGAGCCCAAATAATGAAAGCAATTCTTACTGTTAATACCAGTGAACCATAGATAGTAGCAAAGAGTATGCATATTCAAAACCGTATCTCCTAACGCAAATAAAGTGGTCTCAAATGCTTAAAACTCTGTAGCGTAGGCATACTCAAAGTCTGAGAAGCCTTGAATTAGTTTGTAACTCTATTATTATTATTTATTTATTTCTGGTATTTATATCCCGTCTCTTCTCTACCCCAAAAGGGGGACTCAGGACGGCTTACATAGGCAGCAATTTGATGCTGTTACAGGAACAATTAATACAATAACCATTAAACAAACCATCAAACCATTAAAATACATAAAATACATAAGCCATTAATTAAACAATATAAAAACATTTGTTACCAAATACAATCGTATCCTCATAAGATTATACCTAAACTAAATATTCGTGATGCCAGTAAAATGTAGACATTCCATGAATACAATACCTTAGACAGTATTTAGATTGCTGCTGTGTCTATGGAGGCCGCTAAACATGAACATCTTTTTTATTCTGTACATGGCCTGATGGAAATTTCTAAACAGGTGATGAAAGGCTGAATGGTCATGATGTGGTAATACCCCAAGGATTGCCTTGGTCTTCTTCTCATTTATTAAATGCTCCATTCAACTGTTTTAATTCTGCACTCCAGCTCCAGGTATCCTGAAGTGACAGGCTGTAATGTCAGAGGGGAGTGCTGTTGAGAATATCATCCTGTCTGCAAGGCTTGCTTGCCACAGGGGAAATACACAAAACTTCAGAAATGTAAAGATGAGAGGTACACAGGAACAATGACACAGGTGTTTCTCATTTCTGAACTTTGAGCTGGGCATGAAATAAAGGTCAGTCTGAGCCCAGCAAGGAAATGAGCATCCAATCTTCAGGGACTGGAAACAAAAAGCACATTGCGGAACAATGGCGTTAAAGCTCCACAAGCCAAAAGCCTTCAGTTGCAGGAGCTGAATATTTATAAAGTACAGCTTTTAGGCCTCTTCATGGATTTGGAACATAGTCTCTGAAGCAATACTTGATGAACATTACAAGATTATGCAATACCATTCATACTTTTATGGCCTCTACATCACTTTAGGTGAGTAAAGTGCACTGCAGCCATTCTCATGTGAAAGTCTATGGCTTTCTACACTCGCTCACATCCAAAAAAAATAAAAAAAAAAATAAAAGGCTAGAGTAGCAAATCTGTGGAAACAGAAAATGCTGTGACATTTTACGAGAGCAACAATATGAGGATTATCCAGAAAGTAAGGTTACAAGACACGTAGCTCTTGTGAAGTGACAAACTTGCTGAAAAAACCGGAGGGAAACTTTTATGACACAGGTATCAAAAACCCGTCCCACGGATGACAATATTGAACTGAATGGTGATAATGGACTGGATGGCCCATGAGGTCTCTTCCAACTCTATGATTCTATGTGGAAAAATAATGCAATACCTATGCTACAACCCATGTAAGTTTTATGAAAATATATTCATTTCTTGTATTTTTTTTTAAAAAATCTTGTAACCTTACTTTCTGGATAACCCTCGAAGAATTATGTGACCCATCAAAGATGGTTGCTTGTGTGCCTTTTCTTTGCATTGAAGTAACCAGTCAATTTCCTTTGCTCAGATATCAGCAAATAACTGCAAAGTAGCTATTTCAGATATCTGTCTACATCTTGGCAACTGTGGTCAATGGAAATTTCCCATGCTCCTTCAATGGCTACAGGACTTATAGTGCAACACCCTTATTAGGGAAGAAGTACCATGAGAGGAGAAGACAACCCTCTCAGATAAAAAGTATAAGGAGGGAATAAAACAGAGAGCTTTGAGATAATGGATGGATACATTTTTTAATCCTCATGAATCTGCATACTTTCAGTGATTTTTTAAATAAAGAGCATCTGGAGTTGGGGGGCTTGAACTGCAGCACTTTATCATCAGTTAACAATCTGGCCACAACTCTTTGGATCAGCTGAAGTTTCTAAACACTTTTCAAAGTCAGCCTGCAATCCAAATTTTAATGCTAGTTAAGTCTCAATACATATTTTTCAACATTTCACAGTGAAAAGCAGGAAACATGTGACCAAGCAACATTAGAGGCTGAAACAATTTGCCTTTGCCAAAGCTTTCTCTTTGCTTCCCCACTCCTCTTTTGCACTTTGAACTCAGTTGCTAGTAATGGAAGCAATCCAAGAACAAAGCAGGGTTGTGGGAGAAGGAGAGAGAAACTGAGATATTGTAAAAATAAGCTTAAAAAGAGGGATGACAATAGGTGAAACAGGTCAGCATACATGCCCTGGTTATATGTCCAGGCACAGTTATGCCCCACCTCAAGCCAACACAACCAATAATTGATCCATTATGGGTGTCAAAGGCTTCCAGCTGTCTCGGCTGTCCAGAGGTTGAATCTACCCACTGTGCCTGTAGTACTGCATAATCCTTTGCTGTCTTCAAGCCAAGGCCACTCAGATCTCTCAATGAAGCTTTGCATTCCACCAAAGTTGGTCTGGATCTGGACCTAAATATTTATGAAACTATCAAGAAAAAACAACAACATATATTTGCAATGTTTCACGAAAACTCAACCAATGGCCTGAAGACAAGGACAAGTCCATAGACCACCACTTTTAGGACCTATTCACACGGGGGGTTTTCAGCCCCATTTTTCCTTTTGTCGATGGGACCTGGATGAGACCTGCTGAGCATTATCAGATAATGCTGGATTGCCCCATGCACATTCCTCCTGAAATGGAGGGGAAGCGTCGCAAGATGCTTCCTCCTTCACCATGGAGAGGAAAGTGTTTTTCAGGTAGCTCTATCAGAGCTACCCGCATTTTCCTCCCTTTTCCCCCAAACATTGCTTCTCATTGCCGCCCTTTCTCCCATCTAAAGGGAACAGATACAGGGTGCCAACATGCCTTGTCCTGTTCCCACCATATGATGCAGAAAGGATAGAGGGTGAGTGGGGTGCCACCTTGTGCATCTTCCCTTTTGCTGGCAACTGCTGGAGAAACAACATGGTCCCAGGGGCCATGTGAAGAGGTTCTTAGTTGCACTGGTCTAGAAATCTAAAGATATCAGGTTGGTAAAGTGTGAACAAAATGAACAGATTTTAACAGCATCTACTTATCTTATCCTCTTCAAAATATAGTCTGTTAGGCTTTCTTTTTGGCATGGATGTAAATGAAAGAAATCTATCACTTTGAGATAGAGAAATAAAGGCCAGCACACATAAAACCAAACATTAAGCTGCAGACATTCATTTTAATCTCAAATGAGTCATCTGTCAAAATAAGTCATTCTCAACAAACATTTCACAGAATGGATGAATTTATTCAGAGGCCCCAAATTAAGGCAGCCAAATCTCGAGATGAAATAAGTCTGCTATGAGAAATGTATTTATTTCTTCCCTAGCGTAGTCATAACCACTTTTATTATGGTATCTTTTCATTCATTCAAAATGAATAATTTGTTTCAATAAAGTAATGGTGAGTGTGAAATCCATTAGTAACCAAGGAATGCCTTGTTTATAATGATTACATATTGCTAATGCTCCGAATCTTCATGGTTATACTGAATATTAAAATATTAAACAGAATTGGGCACAACAGAGACAGAGAATCAGTGAGTCTGCACTAAAATATAGATAAAATGATATCTTTTCTTGGATTGTTTTGAAAATTAATATTTGACTAAAACCAGAATTTTTCTAGTGATTTATGCTGGTGTAATTGGAGGGTGGGGGTGGAAGTTCCATCTACTTTTATGAATGTTGTACAATGAGTTATTCAGCACCTTCTTGCATCATGGTTTTGCCCTGCTGCACAGCAGTCTCTGGATTGTGCTGGATACAGTTCTGATCCCAGGATGCTGTTTATGAAGATCCATCAAGAGAGCTTGCAATCATCATCCTCAAGAGGTTGGATAGGCTACTGTTCAAGGAGCAGTTACATTCTGGTCTTGTGAAAGCCCTCTCTCCCCATGGAGGTCTACAACTATGCTTTCTAAGTACCAATAATAATGATGATAACAACAACAACAACAACAACAACTTTATTCTTATACCCCTCCACCATCTCCCCGAAGGGACTTGGGGCAACTTACATGGGACCAAATGTCCATAAGACATAAAAAGCAATCCATCAAACAAAACACAAATTTAAAATAAGAACTTAATCAATGGAGCATTTGTCCAGTTAAAAACAAAGTCAATAGACATAGAGGTGTAAAACAGTATCATTAAACCTCCATCCAATTGATACTCAAAAACAGATCCAGGAACCAGGACCACTAAAATGAGCATAATCCAGCTATCAAAAGGGCTGGGCATGGGAAATGCAAACAGCAGAACTATAGGGTCTTGGAATTGGGCAGAATAAAGAGAGTAAAGTCCTATCTGGTTAACTAGGGACTGGGCATTTATCAATGGAGGTATTGATTTTCAGATGCAAGAGGTTTCTGGTGTTGGGGGAAGGAAAACTGCTACCTTCATCTGCAAATTGGGGTGATATCACCAAGTTTTGAGTACAAAGTACCATAAATTCATGATTTTTAAAAAATAAAGGGAGGCCTTGAGGGCTTGAAGAAACTGGTGGATGATCACAAGAACACAAAACTGGAGTCTGGGGCTGCATGCAGTCATAGTAAAGGTAAAGATTTCCCCTTGACATTAAGTCTAGTCAAGTCCGACTCTAGGGGGTGATGCTTGTTGAGGCCTGCAAAGCCTCTTAGGATGAGGATGAGCATTTTCTGGTTCAGCCTGATGTTTCTGTGGGGGAAAGCAAAAGTGTTTTGTAAAACGATGGGAATGTTTTGTGTAGATCTGTTGTCAGGAAAACAGGCAGCGATTCTGATGGGAATCAGCCAGACATTAACTCTGAAAGGATTGTGGAGGACACAGGAGAGTTACAGATAAAGCAGTGTTTACAGAGCAGATGGGATAGTGTGAAACAGAGACAAATCCGGTGTTCCCAGAGATTGAAAGATAAACAAAGGAAACACAGGTGTGAGAAAGGGTGATGTCATGGGCAAGGGGGAGTATTCTTAAGGAATTGGAGTTAGTGTTTGGTGGGGAGATCAACATTGGATTTTCATGAGTCAAGTTGCCTGTCTTGGGAGAACTGAGTTAGGAGTTTTGTTCTTGAGTCTGTATCTTGTTCTATTTAAGTTGGATGCCACCTGTTTGATTTACAACTTTTGTTTCAAGTTTCAAGGCTTTGGATTATGTTCATGTTCATGCTTTCAAGCTTTGCATCCTATTTGGATTACCAATCTTCTTTCAAGTATCAAGCCTTTGGATTATGCTCATGCTCATACTTTCAAGCTTTTGGACATAATTCTAGTTTAAGTGCAACAACCCTTGGATTACAGTTTCTTGTTTTTGCCTCAAGGGATTTTGGAATTCCTATTCAGAATTGGTCATTGCTTTTTGTTAGGCTTCTGGAAATCTAGCTCATGGATGTACTTTGAAACTGTTTTGTATTAGATACTCTTTTCTGAATAAACCTACTCTTCATATTCATCTGTGGGGTGTTTAGGTGAAAAAGGGGATCAAGTAGGTGGCTGGGCTGCAACAGTACCCATCTCCATTTCTAAGATAAAGAGCCAGTGTTGTTCATAGACCCTTCCTAGGTCATGTGCCTGGCATGACTGCATGGAGTGCCGTTACCTTCCCGCTGAAGTGGTACCTATTGATCTACTCACATTTGTATGTTTTTGAACTGCTAGGTTGGCAGAAGCTGGGGCTAACAACAGGAGCTCTCCTTTCTTGTGGATTTGAACCACTGACCTTCTGGTCAGCAAGTTCTGCAGCTTAGCGGTTTAATCTGCAGCACCACCTCCACCCCATGCATGTAGTCATAGGATCATAGAATTGGTATAGACTACAATGGAAATCCAGTCCAAACCCACTCTGCCTTGCAGGAATGCACAATCAAAGCACTCTGTTTAAAATTTCCTGAGAAAAGATTTCCACCACACTCTAAGACAACATAATTCAGTGTGGAATAGACTTCACCTTTTCCTCCCCTAATCTTGTGACACCCTTGTTCTCATTTTCGTTTTTAAGTTTATTCCATCTCAGTTCGGCATCAGACTGTAATTTTTGTCCTTGTAATCTTTGTCCTTGCAAAAAAAGTACAGATTTTTTGCACACTTCTAAAATGATACACTCCTGTTCTAATTGTTCAGTGAACATATGTCACTTTCCACTGAGTTGATGCTTCCAGGAAGGGGAACAGGTTTGTAGTAATGGAAAATTAGACAATTTAAAACATATTTGGGATTGTAACAGACCTTGTCTTCCTAAATGTGAAGACTGTGAGGGCATCAAACATTATCTAGATGGCCTAATACATAGCGGATTGGTTGTTGGAATAAACCTTGCTGGAAAATAAGCACCCAGTTCAGACTGAACCATCCCTAAAGAAGGATGGAGAAAATGTTCCCATTTTCCAAAAAGGAGAACGTGTGAGGAACAGTCCATGTCTATGGAATAAAATAATAATAACAACTTATCAAAGAGGGCTAATGCAAATACCAAATCTTCTGGAAGAGGACAGAGAATATATTAACTTCTGTACTAATGCCAGAAACTTCAGAAAAAAATAGAAGAGTGAGTGCTTGGTTTAAATGTAACACCGCTTAAGCTGTAAGCATAACAGAAACTTGATGTAAAAGAGAAAAACTTTGGGAGGCTGTTATATCTGTACAAACTCTAGGAATGACAAGGAAGGTCAAACTGGAGGTGATGTCGCTCTGTACATCACAGGGAAAACAGTGTCAAACAAACCAAAAAACCTGAAAGAGGTTAGCTCCTCCACAGAATAGTTACTGTGACAATAGCAGACCTCTGAATTAATTACATGCAGTGAACTAGGCTATTGTTCCCTGGCCAAATTCTCAGGGCAGTATTGAGATGAAAAACAAAACCAGGAAAATAACCAAGAGACACTGTTTGATCCAGAGTGCAGTTGCTCATAAAGATCCATCTTGGGCATAATTACAAAAGGAATAAAAAATAAAATAGCCGGTATCTGCCCATAGTGTGTCTGCAATTGGAATAATGTATATAATTCTGGCCACTGCATCTGAAAAGAGGTACTGTAGAACTAGAAAAGGGGAATGAGTAACCACTGGAAAAGGAGGAATTGCCCTTTAAGTCAGAGTTTATACTGATTTGAAATGAGGTATATAGGGAGACCATGGCAAAGGCAAGCAAAGACATCACTTCCAAACTGTGATGATCAAACAATCCAACATGAAGCAAGAAATAAATCTGGAACAGCAGACACCCAGCTCCCAAGTCACTCAGCCTATAGCTACTGTGAAGGACAAGTGTAAATATTATTGGATCTAATAACACAATTCAAGACAAAAGGACATCCAGCAGCTGATCTTCTCAGTGGTGGAGTCCAAGGCTATACAGCATATATAATAGGGATGTGGGATTTTTGAAGTATGACTCAAGGAAGGTTAGAAATTTCAAAACAAGACTTGGTGTGTGTACACATAGCAATACATACTGAGAGTGAGCTAAATTACTCTGACATTTTAAATCAGACAACTAAACAATGGGTTGTTGTAGGTTTTTCGGGCTATATGGCCATATTCTAGAAGCATTCTCTCCTGACATTTTGCCTGCATCTATGGATGCTTGCCATAGATGCAGGCAAAACGTCAGGAAAGAATGCTTCTATAACATGGCCATGTAGCCCGAAAAACCTACAACAACCCAGTGATTCCAGCCATGAAAGCCTTCGACAATACAACTAAACAATGTTCTTTGAAATGACAGTCTAAGAAGAAATAGGGTGGCATTAAAAGTGAGGTATGATATAGCAAAGACAGTAGGCCTGTTTGATCAAGAAAAAATTTGTTTCTAAATTCGATTCGTAATTGGGGTGTTTTTTTGTTTCGATATTTAAAATATTTACAAAACTTTCCAAAAAAATGTTTTGTTATTTACGAAATTTCGTAAATATTTACAAAACATTTTAGAAACAAATTTTTTCTTGATCAAACAGGCCTAGTAAGTGTGAATGTTGCAGTAATGGTCACCTTGATTAGCATTGAATGGCTTTCTCCCACCCTGGACATTCCATAGATAATATTAGATGATATAACTCTCCATTTGCCTAGTTTCCAACAGACCCCTGAGGATGCCTGCCATAGATGTGGGCAAAATGTCAGGAGAGAATGCTTCTGGAACATGGTCATACATACAGCCCTGAAAACTCACACAAGCGGCCTCCGCGCGCCATCCGGCTCCGGCTCCTGCGCCCTCCTCCTCCTCGGGTGAGCGCGCGCGCGCGCCATCCAATCGGCTCCGGCTTCTGCGCCCTCCTCCTCCTCCTCCTCCTCCTCCCAGCTGTGTTGCAGGAAGTGCTAGGAGGAGGAGGAGGAGGAGGAGGAGGAGGGCGCAGAAGCCGGAGCCGGATGGCGCGCGGAGGCCGCTTGTGAGCGCGCGCGCACCATCCAATCGGCTCCGGCTTCTGCGCCCCCCCTCCTCCTCCTCCTCCTCCTAGCACTTCCTGCAACACAGCTGGGAGGAGGAGGAGGAGGAGGGGGGCGCAGAAGCCGGAGCCGGATGGCGCGCGGAGGCCGCTTGTGAGCGCGTGCGCGCCATCCAATCGGCTCCGGCTTCTGCGCCCCCCTCCTCCTCCTCCTCCTCCCAGCTGTGTTGCAGGAAGTGCTAGGAGGAGGAGGAGGAGGAGGGCGCAGAAGCCGGAGCCGGATGGCGCACGGAGGCCGCTTGTGAGCGCGCGCGCGCCATCCAATCGGCTCCGGCGTCTGTGCCCCCCCTCCTCCTCCTCCTCCCAGCTGTGTTGCAGGAAGTGCTAGGAGGAGGAGGAGGAGGAGGAGGAGGAGGGCGCAGAAGCCGGAGCCGGATGGCGCGCGGAGGCCGCTTGTGAGCGCGCGCGCGCCATCCAATCGGCTCCGGCTTCTGCGCCCCCCTCCTCCTCCTCCTCCTCCTCCTCCTAGCACTTCCTGCAACACAGCTGGGAGGAGGAGGAGGAGGAGGGGGGCGCAGGAGCCGGAGCCGATTGGATGGCGCGCGCGCCATCCAATCGGCTCCGGCTTCTGCCACGGTGCACTGCTGGGGTGCTTGGGAGCGCCGGATTGGCTCCCAGGCACCAGCAGCAGCACTCAGTCAGCACAGCAGCCTCCATCCCATTAACGACACGAGCTGAAGCTCGTAAAATATATGGGGCTGCTGTTTCGATATTTTTAAACCCTTCCGGGTTTGAAAATGTGTTTTGAAATCGCTTCGAAAATGGTAAAAATAACGATTTAATTACGAAATAACGAATTAACGAACTAAAACCGACAGGCCTAAAAGACAGTCAGGGGTGCAATGAGAAGGCTAATTGATAAACATTAATTAAGCTTCATGGAAAACCTATCGATGCAAGCATAACACAAATTTATGCAGGCAGAACAGGAAAACACTGAAAGATTCTATGTTGGCATCTAGGAGGAAACATGCATGATTTCAAATTATGTATCAA
The DNA here is from genome assembly GCF_037176765.1 of Anolis sagrei. Taxonomy (NCBI): domain Eukaryota; kingdom Metazoa; phylum Chordata; class Lepidosauria; order Squamata; family Anolidae; genus Anolis; species Anolis sagrei. The sequence continues at coordinate 45,221,020 of NC_090022.1, forward strand.
ACACTTAATTTCCTTAATTTTCATGGATGAGAATGAATACATTGCATAAAGATCTTCTAGAATTTTTGTTAGAAGTTGTTGGACAATAAAAAGCTAAAGGATTGAAACTTTTTTTTGTCGTGTCAGGAGCGACTTGAGAAACTGCAGGTCACTTCTGGTGTGAGAGAATTGGCCGTCTCCAAGGACGTTGCCCAGGGGACGCCCGGATGATTTAATGTTTTTATCATCCTTGTGGGAGGCTTCTCTCATGTCCCCACATGAGGAGCTGGAGCTGATAGAGGGAGCTCATCCGCCTCTCCCTGGATTCGAACCTGCGACCTGTCAGTGTTCAGTCCTGCCGGCACAGAGGTTTAACCTACTGTGCCACCGGGGGCTCCAGCATTGAAACTGGGGTAGGTTTTATCAATAAGGTGGTGGCTAAGCAATGTGAGAATTGGCTTAGTCCAGGAAATTAATCTGTCAAATGAAATACAAATGAAATGAAATACAACAAAAGAGAAATGGGACTGGACAGCTTTCAGACTGAGAGTATTTGGTTTCTATTGATATCATTTATCATTCAACAGGAATAGAGCATGGTCCTCCAACAACATGATTTGGCTTGTGGAGAAAAAGTATCAGTTAAGAATATAGACCATGCATCTATGAACTATTTATTAAAACAAATAGGTAAAATTTTAAATCTGTATGAGTGAATCTGAAAATGCTACATGAAATATGCTCATTAACTGAACAAGCACTAACTCTCATCTATAGGCTGGATTAGGTAGACCTTTGATCTGATCTGACATGGCTGTTCTTCCTGGTACTACTGACACTTAATTTTTTTTAGTGTTCACAGGTGTAAACAAATAGCAATATGTACATAATTTTTTAAAATGCTGTCACATTTTCTTATGTAATTAGGTTGCAAATTCAATAAAGGTTGAATAAAATATGATATTTGTTGGGGGCAAAGGATTTCAAAGGGGAGCATTTTAACTGTCTTCAACACCCATGTTGTGTCATTAAAATTTAGCAGGGCTAAGTGAAATTTTTAATGCAAGAATGAGCAATCAGGAAGAAACCCCAACTTGAATTCTATGTAAATTGAGACTCATGCCCCAGTTTACAGTAGAGTCAAGTTATAAATGTAGTTCCTTTGTGTAGTAAAAGCTCAAAATAGCAGTACAAAAGTAAAAGAGAAGAATGTATTCTTACCTTTTGACTTTAGATTGGGAAGCTTCTCAGCTATTTAGCTATGCACATAATACTGGTATAGTATTTTATGCCTTGTCATTCACACACACACACACACATGTATGTATGTATGTATGTATGTATGTATGTATGTATATGTATATTCCATTGGGCTAATGAAATGACTGTGCTATACCAAGGATGCAAACTATGTCTGCTTTCAAAAGAATGAAAAGCTATCCTACATCATTCCTTCAATAGTGTATCACCCTTCGATTTCATATCCCCCCCCCCCAGCTGAAAATGTTTATTACAGACTATCAACAGAGATCCTTAACTCTTGAATGGTCAATGCCTTTGTCTTTCTTCAACTTCTCAAAATATAGATCTTCTATGCAGACAAGCATCTAGTTCAAGTTTCCTAACACAAGAATATCGCTGTTAGCATTAGGCATACACAGACTGAATTGTAAAAACCTGAGTGCCTTAAAAGTAAAAAGAGGGTGTAACCATCTGTTTGCACTTAATACCTATGAATACCCGAAATGAAATCTATTATTTAACTGATGCTAAAAACATTCTTAAATCATAGAACATTGAAGAGAATGTAACGTTTCTCTCATTTTTAGACATCTGAAGGAACCTCTCCGGGTTTTTTGGAAAGTCCCTGAAAAAGACATCCTTATAATACATTCAGCTACAGAAATACAGCTGGACATATTTCCTCTGATCTTTCCATTCTCCAGTAACATAGAAATATCTGTGTTAACATGGTTCCCTTAAAACATGGAGTTTGGCAGGGAGGTTGACAAAGGATTGGTAAAAAAAAAAAAATCAAATCTATCTAATGACAAAAAGTGGGTTACAATAGGATAAGTTAAATTTTCACTATTTTAACTTACTACTGTGATGTCAGGCAATGCCTTCACATTTCACACTTGAACACTCAAAAACAAAACATGAAAAACCAATATATATTAAATGCCAAGTGAGAAAAAAAAAGGATTGAAGCAGAGATCCTTGGAAAGAGGGATAGGGAATAGTGACACTGCTATTACTCTTTTATCTGCGACCAGTACCAAAACTCTGGAAAAAAACCAAAGTCTTCAGCAGAAGGAAATGTAGACCGGTTGGCATAGAAAATTCTAGTTCCAGGTTCGGAAGTGACTCATGTTCTCTACTAAATAGTTCAAACTTTAGATATTTTCACATTTAAAGTTCTCAGGATTTATTTACAAAGTTCTTGATCATTGGTACTTTTTTTTGTTTTTCTTTATTTTTTTAAGAATGGGATTTAGTTCTTGATTTCTCCCAGTTATTCCAATGTAGCCACAGTGGTACACACCTTAGTTACATCCCAACTGGATTATTGTAACATGCTCTACATGGGGCTGCCTCTGAAAGTGCTCAGAAACTTCAGCTGGTTCAAAGAGCTGCAGCCAGGTTGCTCACTGGATCTGGGTACAGGGAATGGACAACCCCCCTGTTGAAGATGCTCCACTGGTTGCCAGTCTGTTTCCAGGCACAATTCAAAGTGCCGGTTATGACCTTTAAAGCCCTAGATACTGGTTTAGCCCAGGCTATTTGTCTGACTACATCTCATTGTATGAACCTGCCCGGGCCCTGAGATCTTCAGGAGAGGCCCTTCTCTTGGTCCCACCTCCATATCACGCTTGGTTGGTGGGAACGAGAGAGAGGGCCTTCGTTCTTAGTGGCTGCCCCTCGACCCTTGAACTGCATTCTTCCCAGGAAAGCCAGAATGGCCCCCTCCCTGCTGTCTTTCTGGTGACAGGCTAAAACATTTTTACTCAGACGGGTTTTAAAGAAGAAGGTTTTAAAGCTCAATTCAAGGGGTGCTGTGGTTTTATATGTTTTCATGGATTTAATCTGAATTGCTTTAATACTAATGTTTAATGCTGTTTAAATATTTGTATATTTGTATATTTTAAATTGTATGCTGATGTTTTTTATGTTAAGCTTCTTTGAGTCTCCTGCAGAAGAGATAAAGTGGGGTATAAATATAACAATAAAAACAACAACAATAATAGGAAGAAGAAGAAGCATGGCTTTATCTAATATCCCAGAGGATAGGACCAGGTTCCAAAATGACTTTAATGATTAGACAGCTGGGCCAAAACTAACAAAATGATGTTCTACTGGGGGGAAAAATGAAATGTACCAATATAAGATAGCTTGATAACAGTACTTATGAAAGGAGCCATCAAGTCTTAGCAGTTCATAAGCTGCACATGAGTCAGCAGTGTGCTGTAGAAGTTTAAAAAGGCAATGCAACTGGAGACTGCATCAATAGGAGTAAAATGTCTAAATCAAGGGAAGTCGTAGTCCCACTCTATTCTGCTTTGGTTAGCCCTCACCTGGAATACTGTGTCCACTTCTGGGCACCACAATTCAAGAAAGATATTGACAAGCTGGAACATGTCCAGTGTTTCTTGACAGAAACAAAACATGCTATGATCATTGGATAACATTATCCCAGCAAAGTTTTGTGAACTCTACAAATGAACAAAGACAGACCCTGCTGAAGACAAGTTGCTCACTGTCAACACTCTCCAGGATGTATGTGATTTATATTTAGGTCTAAAATGGAAATGTAATAATTAAAAGTTAATGTACTTGTTAAATAGATAGAGTTCCCTCCTCCATATCATTGGACTGATGCTGTCTGCATGCTTTTATACATAGCAATGCCTATTAATGTAGAACATTGCTTCCTTTACAGGTGAGATAATGTAAGATAAATGATCCCTTCCATATAAAGCCTTTATGAAAAGTCTAAATAAGAATTTATCTTGCTAAGTCTGATAATGAATGCGTGCCTATACCAAGAAGTCTATGTCATTTGTATTGTTCATGCTCAAGGGGAGTGTACAAGAAATGCATTCCTTAATAATTAGCTAGAAGCCTGTCATACATTGCTGCTTTAAAACAATATACCATGCCAGGGACAATGTAAGAGAGGAATACAGAAAGACACTTTATGTAGCCAAAGAGAAAGACAAGCTTCCATGGATGAAAGATGAAACTCTTTAAGTAGTCAAGGGCAAAAGAGAAGCCAAAGCAAAAGTAGAAATAGCCAGAACCCTAAATGCAACTGTCAAATGACTTGTGCAGGAATAAGGAGAACTATTATATTAATCAATGCAGATAAATAGAAGCCGACAACAAAAAGGAAGAATGAGATACCTTTTCCAGAAGACCTGAAAAATCCAAGGGAAATTTAAACCAAGAGTGGGGATGATGGGGTGGAGAAACCGTGTCTGTTTCACTATCCTGTGCAGTACTATTTGGGATAGCTGGCTCATTATGTGGAGTTTGCTACTTGTCAGCCCTCTTCTTGACCTTGTTCAGATGTTGCTCTTACTCCAATGCTTTTTCCTCCCATGCTTCTGAGCTAGCTGGCTGTTGAGAATAATTTCTGGCTCTTCTATGAAATGTACTATATTGAAAACACTGCTGGCATGGGCTATGCAAATGTTAAATGTTAATAACAAAATGACATTGCACGTTAGTCTCCCTTGTCATGAAGCTCACTTTTGAGATGACCATACTGGCACCAAACAATGACCCTGAAACACCACTGTGGCACCTTTAATAATGAATGTCTTCTGGGTTTGTGAACTTGCCTAATTATTGTACTTTCTGACAAGATGAGAAAACTCTGGCGAGAGTGAGGTGCTTTCATGAAATGTCAAGGACTGTTAGGACAGGAATTTTATGGGTGTAAAAAAAGTCTGTATGTACAGTGGCATTTTTAAGCTTGCAGTTGAACTATGTGGCCGTTGAAGTATAACCCTGTGGCAGTGGCGTTCAATCAGTTCTTTTGCTCAACAACTAAATTTCAACCAGCAGCCTATCAACAGCAGTTTGGCAAAACATGCAAGTCAGCTATCAAATCTCCAAGACATGTTTCTGATGTGGGTCTTGAAGCTTATTTGCTTTTCAGTCTCAGTTTTCACACACCTTTGGCATATATATAAGCAATGCATAATTTGAACAGGGAATACATCTTAGCTATATCCAATTTGGAGGATATTTCTTTCTCAAGTGTGTTCAGACTTTGTAGCCCTAGGATTGTTACTGATGGTGATATTTCAAATAAGTTATGCCTGTTCTGTAAACTCCTTTCCCACCCTTTCATGCTGATAAAAGTGCCAAATTTCTGATTAAAAAGTGCACAAAGAGCTTTGGGAATTAATTACTATAATTATCAACTTAGTGGACTTGGAATGCAGGTCTGTTAAAAGGTGGGCGGTTAATTGGTGTTAAACTGCTGATTCCTGTGCCCTGCATAATAAAAAACTGAGAGCACCAGCCCACTGGAAAGCGAGCCAGATTTTAGTAACAAACATAACAGAATTTGCAAACATACCCTGTTAAGCAAAAGAGTATGCATATACTGGTAATAAGCTAACATGATCAGGTGTAAATGGAGCAGTGGACAAGCCTGGTTGATGCCAGTCAATAACAGCTAAAGTAGTCTAATGGTAACAATGTTTTAAAGCAGTGGATCCCAAACTTTGGCTCTCTAGATGTTTGGGACTTTAACTCTCAAAAGCCCCAACTAGCTTTGTCAACTGTCAGGAATTCTGGGAGCTGGAGTGCAAAACCCTTGGAGCACCAAAAGTTGGGAGGCTCTTGCCTTTCAGCTCCATACAGATGATTCTTTTGCTCACTCTAATACTATTTCTGACATCTGTTTGGGAAAAAGGGGTCATTATTACCTATTGCATGTTCCAAATTAGCAAGGCCATATTTGTGTTTGTTCTCACAAGTAGGGAAAAAAAGGAGGTATTTCTTATCATGGTGTGACCATTTCTTAGCATTTTAATTCCTCTTCTCTGTTCAGAGCATTTGGGGTCTGTGGTGAAAAGTAGTACTAGACAATAAGACATAGTTTTTGTTTAGATGTTAGCCATCTTCCTGCTAATGTGGCATGCGCAGTGGGTTAAAGCCCTGTGCCGGCAGGACTGAAGACCGACAGGTCGCAGGTTCGAATCCGGAGAGAGGCAGATGAGCTCCTCTATCAGCTCCAGCTCCTCATGCGGGGACATGAGAGAAGCCTCCCACAAGGATGATAAAACGTCAAAATCATCCAGATGTCCCCTGGGCAACGTCCTTGCAGATGGCCAATTCTCTCACAACAGGATGCTCCTGACACGACAAAACAAAATGTGGCTAAAGATGTCTGTCTGTCTTGGTCTGTGTTTTTCTTAAATAACCATAGCAAAGATAAACATAGGGTTAATTTTGGAAGCTGCTCTGAGTCCCACTCAGGGTAAGATAGAGCGGGATAGAAATAAAGATTGGTTAATGAACACTGGAATTGAACAATGGATGACAAATCTGGAACATGTTTTTGATGACGAGACGACACGACAGTGAGTGGGTATTGTAGTAACTGTTTATTAATTGTGTAATGTGTTAGGTTGTTAACTGTTTTTATACTGTAGCACTGAATTTTTGCTGTTCGTATTTGTTGTGAACACCCATTGTTGAAGGAAAAGATCTGCTAATAGCAGGGGATGTCAATTTCTCTCGGTAGTTTTGACCCTATGACACCTTGATTTGCAGAAAGCAAACTTGACTGGGATATGAATCCTGCTATAGCATTCCCCTTGATACATCACATTGCTTCTTGGAACATGCTTGATAATGGACTTGACATTTCCCTTAACATCATTGACCCTATGTTATATTAACTTATACCAAGTCAGCTGTCATGATTAAACTGAGATATGATCCTGGCGTTACTGAGGTCCTGGTATATCATTGTCCTTCGTTCATTACTCTGGCTCCCAAAATATGTTGAATTATGGACATACTGTGCACATGCTTTTGAACACTACATGTTGGCAGACCTATTTATTTATCAGTTAGTGTTGTGTTAAGCACAGTACAAATTTAAAACTGCATCCAAGGGCTCACAAATAGTGGGCAGTGTGTCCTGACCCAAATAATATCTTCTGTATTGGCGAGAAAACTCTCAAAAATTCTCTCATGAAGCAGGGCAGTTAAGCTTTTCTTCTGGCAATTATTCTATAAGAGAGGAAGAATTTCAGCTCACTCACAGGATCAAGACATTTTAGTTACCATCTAAAATTGCAGAGAGGAGAAGCATTTCCCACATCATTACACTACAAGACACAGAAGATAAAACCAAGGTGGCATTTCAATTTTAAATTATCACTAGGGAGAGAAATGAGTCTGACTGCTCTATTTCCTAAAGTGATTATGATAGTGGTGTAACCTGCTCAGATGTTTGCTAGCAGAAATTCCACAAGCTATTATTCTTCTTTAGTTTTTTTTAAAAAAACTTCCAGCATCATGTTAGTTGTAATGTCTTAAATTAGACTAAGAACATCACAACTGCTTTGTATTCCTCCGTTATAATCACAGACACAGACCTATCATCACAGCCACAACCAATTCCAAAGGCCATCTGAAATTTCATTGGCCAAAAACATTTTAGCAAAGTTGTTAACTGGGACAACTCCCTTGTTATATCAGTTCTCCTGGCTGCCAGTCTGTTTCCAGGGACAAATCAAAGTGTTTGTTTTGGCCTATAAAGTTGTATATGGCTTGGGGCAAGGCTATCTGAAGGGCTGCATCTTCCTTTATGAATCCACTAGGGCTCTAAGATCATCTGGCAAGGCCCTTTCTCTGTCCCACCACCTTCTCAGGTCTGCTTGGCAGGAAAAAACAGAGAGGTTCTTCTTGGTGGCTGCTCCCAGACTTGAGAATTCCCTCTGTACCTCACTTTGTACTTTTCCCAGAATGAAAACAGATGCCTCACAACTTTATATGGAACTAGACTGAGTGAAAAATGCAACAGAATCAGAAACACAAACTAATTTTGTGTAATACATTGGACCAGAATTACAATAAACCGGACTCATTTACACTTGCCACAAAGCTCATTAGTCAGCCTTGAATCAGTCATCAATATGTTAGATAGATCCTTTTATTGATTAATCCACTGACCATATCAACAATAAAAGACAAAAGCAAAGTATACACAGACAAATAAACACTCATCACTACCCTAAAACTCCTCTAATAGTTAACTAAAATAAATTAGAACACAATAAATACTAATAATGATTGAATAATAAGTTTGGAAAATGAGATTAAATTACAACGTGAAAGTGGGGGGAGGAGTAGAGTGATGACTGCAAAAAACTCAGTCAGAGAATTTAGATAAGTTCATTGCCATGAAAAGGGACCCCATTTTGTGAGATAAAAGGATCTCTCAGGTAGGCGGCTTTTAGAATGAATTTGGCTATGCAGTGGACTAAGTGTAGATTCTCCCCAGAAAGAAAATGCATCACTTTAGCAATTGGATCCCAGTTGGTTATTTTAGCTAAAAGCAGTTGTAAATATTGGGATCTCACTTGGCACTGAATGAATAAACAACAACAATGCCTTGGCATATAGACAACAATAAAACAAAATATGCACAATGTCCTCTGTGCACAACAGTCAGTCATCAAGGTGAAGAATTATGTATTATGGCTGAGATCTTTGGAAATGCAAAGTTATAGTTATATGTAACTATGTTATATATAAAATAATACATTTTCCATATCCCAGTCCCTTAGGACTTTCCTTTTTGAGCTACATGATGTGGGGGTCCCATTGGCAACAATTGCTTCTTTATTTCCTGGAAAATCACCTGGGACCAGCAACCAATAACTCATGCACCAGCATTATTCCACAGATCACAACTTTGTGTAGCACTGCTTTAATCTAGAATTCTGGGTTAGAAGCATATACCATGTTAGGCCATCTTTTACAAAACTGCTGTGAGGTTCAAAACCATACTGCTTCAGATAACAGAAATAGATTCCAATATATTATTGATACTTGTCACTTTGGGGATTATCAAGGCAATTGAATCCAGATACATTTGCCATGGAATGCATTCTGATTCTCTTGTCACATGAAGGCAATCTCGGTTCTCATCTTCCCATTAATTCACTGTTATTGACTAACAGAGGGATAAATTACACATTTACTTTCTGCACTTTTTCCCAAATTGCCACTTTCTCTTCTGCTTCTTCATTTCTGCGACCCCATCCATCATTTTGGTGCTGATTGTCTTGCAGCTCTGCTCCTTCTCCTATTTGCTTAATTGCTTTACTAGGGCAGTGTAGCTTTTCTTTTAGCAAACTAATGCACAGTTCTCTAAAAGGAAATTGTGCCTCAAGCCGTCACCTATAGGATACCTAATTCTTATTTCTGTCATATAATAATGTGAGAAATAAAACTAAAGTGAATGTAAGAATCATGTACAACCTTTCACAAAATAATTTTGTAGCTCAACAGAGACCTACTTCATTTCTTGGTTCATAGCCATGGTTGTTATGGATCCTTAGAGCAACTTTCAGAGGGGCTTTCATTTCCCATTATTGAGAAAGATCAAAGCAGCCAATAGAATTAAAAAGTAACTATCAAAAGGATGATGTTCTGGAATTGGGTTTAAGGAGTGAATACACTCTTTGTATTTCAACATTTAAAGTATCAATCTTGACTGATAAGGATTAGTCTTCAAACTCCAGACTGATAAAGTTGTTCATCTTTTCACAATACATAAAATTACATCTTCTGTTGTTTGAACAATGAATGACCAAAATCATCTTTCTGAATCACAATAAGGCTCTCATGGGGCCTGTTTTCACCTGGAAAATTGTTATTCATCTTGTATTTTTTGAATTCACATAGACCCCATGTTTTCCCCTTCATGAGCAGCTAGGCAAACTCTCCCTGAATCCCTTTGGGGAGGGGGGGGAGGGGCATAAATAAAGTTTATTATTATTGATCTTCTTTGCAACTTTTTTCTATTGGAACGATTAGTAGTCCACTAACCTGTATGTAATGCAGATATAGCTGCTCACCTCCTTCTGGCAAGAACACAAACATATGAGAACTGTTGCAGGTAACTGCATGAATGCCCTAAACATTAATTTTGAGCAGTTTTAAATAAGGAATGGAACAGAACTCAAGCTATCCTGCTAAACAACAAAAAACCCCTGTTGGCCTCATCTTTTGCCTCATTCCTGTGTCTTGACTGAACCTTTCTTGTAACAGTGTTTGCCTGCTTTTAAACAGATAGTTCCATAACTAAGAAGCTAATCTGAAATGGTAGTCATGAATTTTAAAATAGTTTTGAAAAACCAGTGCAGACTACGAATGATAGCTAAGATCCAGCATCATGAGATGTAAGTAGGATACTGGAGCTCTGTCATTTTGCTATGTCTGATGATGCCAGTTCTGTAAAAAGCCTGCCTTTTCAGCCAAGTAGCTTCCCAACTCATGGTGGGTTTTTTTTTTTTTTGAGGTGCTGCAGTTCAGGACACAAAGAAAAGATGAATATAGCATTCTTTTGGGCATGTGGTACAGTTGAGTCCTGGTGTGGCTGCTTGTGCTAATATGCCCTGTGACTGTGAGATCACCACCGTTATCATTTGAAGAGCAACCACAAAATACAAAGAGGCCATAGTGAGGGGCTGGCTGGCCTAAATAGCTTAAGCCACACACCCCACACAGGCAGAGGCTGGACACATGCTTGGGATACACCGTGTTTCAAAAGCTGCCTAGCAGAAAAGCCAGTTTGGAGGGGGGAGGAGCATGTTCAATCATTAATGACTGAAAACATGAATCCCAAAATTTTCAAGATCACATGTCTGGCTTGCAATCTTGTAACTACTCAATAAAGATGCCAGATGATATACAAATATAATTTATACTGTATTTAGGCCTGTGCAATCAATGAAAAAAATGTTTCAACACTCACTACTGAATTGGGAGGGGGGGGGGCAAATCACTTCTAAAGTGTTTCTAAAATAACTATAGCTGTAACTGTAATAGGTGCTGCCCCTCATGTTTCTTAAGATAACCTCATATATACGAATCTTACAAAATAGATATGACAAACGAATTACAAACAAAGTTGTACGCAACCCTATTGTATATTATATATTACAGTGAGCCTTTGGTATCCATTGGAATTTGATTACGGAATCCCCCATTGATATCAAAATCTGTAAATGCTGAAGTTCCATTATATACAATGGCATAGTAACACGGTATCCTTTATATAAAATGGCAAAGCCAAGGTTTTATTTGTGGATTTTTTTTTGGGGGGGGGTATTTTTAAGTGGAGGATGGTCGAATTTGTGGACGACAAATTCATAAGGCTAGACTATATCATATGATAGACAGATAAATACTATAGATAGATGATTGATAGATAAATAGATAGATAGATGATAGATAGATAGATAGATAGATAGATAGATAGAAGAAAGAAAGAGGAATAGACAGATAGCTAGATTTTGTTGTGCTGGAAAATTCTCTTAGGAATAATGCAGCACTTTGAGGAGCTTAGTCACCACGACTATATAAAGTGCCGGGGGGGGGGGGGGGTGGAGGCAAAAGAAAGATGTGAGGCTATTGTTGGCACTATCACAAAGCTCTCAGCAACTTTCTTGCCATCCTTAAAACTTGTCAAGATGCCCTGGCCCTAATTCATCACCTGTACATAGAGCATTTTCATTTAGCCTTATATGTGCAGTATTACTGCCCATCCAAAAATATCTGGAATGGCATATTCTAAATGAAATAAAATTCCAGTTTCTGAGATGTCTCTAGTTTTCCTTTCATCATGGGTCAAGGCATGCATTGGCTGAGGTAGTGGTTGTCAATAAGGATTAATGAACCATGCTCAAAAAAGCCTGTTTTCATATAATTTTCTGTTTCACTTGCTAATTTCAACTCCATTCCAATCTGATTGCACACTTTTTCACTCAATGTTATCAATTGGTTGATATAATTATAGGTTCTTAGTGCTATTTCGTATTGCGTAGACCTCCCATCATAAAGTCATCATAACCATATATGTAATGAGAATCTCTGCTTTCAAAGGTGGAGGATCATAAACATGGACATGATATTTTTCAAGAAGATAGTCATGCTGATCTGTATTATCATAAAAAGAAAAAAGGAAAAAATGTGAAATAGGATAAAGAGACTCTGAGACTAGCTGATTTATTTTAGCATGAGCTTTCTTGGATATCAACTCACTTCTTCAGACGTATCGAAATGAATGTGCTAAAGAGATTAATTGTATTTAAATCCAAGAAAGCACGTTAGTATAAATCATTTTGTTTTAAAGACATTGTTAGATTCTCCTGCATCCCTTCCCCCAGCTCTTGTGGACAGGGAAACAATAGTAATTTAAACAGAAAAGTACAAGAGGACAAAAGGCTGGATTTTTCTTAGTTGTCAGGACTCTAAAAAGCTATATGGAGGAAGCACTGATAAAGGCTCAAAATTCTCAGACCACTAACTGAGAACTGAAGTTCTAACTAAGATTCCAGAAAAGTCTTTTGACTACAGCAATAAATAATAGCTTTTGAGCACTGTAGTTTGATTTCTGCTTGATTTCCAGTGGTTCAATTCCTCAGTAGATTGGGCTGTATATTATGCTTCAAATACTATAATCAGCCACACAATAGGTGTTGTTATGCTGCCAACAGAGTGAGAATAATTTATGGTCTTTTCCCTTGGCTGATGCACAAGTAGCAGCTGCTGGTTTCCATGTCAGTGGGATAGTGAATCCAGATTTTAGATTAAAATTTAAAGGAGCTAGCCAAG